>NW_024103463.1:1200000-1800000 GCF_003945595.2 Pipra filicauda | reverse complement strand
CAATGTGTGAACTATAGACTGTTGATAACTTAAATTTTGTTATGCTCACTAGAATTAGGAAAGGGTTCCTTAAGCCAGGGTCAAAACTTCTCTTATGGGAACCAAAACAAGAAGTCATTTCACAGCTTTAATTTGCACTGAAAACAGATGTGGATTGGATTCAAGACAAGACTGTAAGTCATCATTTTCAGTGTGAGTTAAACATTTACCTCACATTTTGCAGGACTATGTTCAGAATCCAAGTTTAGTTTCACTGTAGACTTTAAAATCCAGTTTACATCAGAAATGGGATTCCTAAGTAAATGGAATTCCCTATGTCATCCCTCAGTGGGATGAGGGCTTATGTAGGGAATGATTAAAGCTGAGAATCAGTAATTCTGCTGAGATATGGCTTCTTGCTACAAGAGGGAAAGGGGGATCTTTTAAGTAAGCATTAGTATGCAAGTGTTCCAGATAACCACCAACTGCAGCTGGCTTGAAGAATGAAGGTCAGACAGACAATAGGAGACTGCTCTAGAACTAAAGTAAGCAAATAAACATGAATTTTTTTTCCATTAGAACCATCTTTCTATCACCAAGAGAACATATACCTGGTGACAGATAAATTAATGTCACCTCTTTTTCGTGAAAGATGCATCTGTGGAGAACAACACAGAATAACCCAAAAATCTTTGTCTCAAAGAGATTTATCCTCCCGAAAGGGATTGTAACATCTTTCTTCTCTGTGAACCATCATTTTTACTGAGTTATATGGGCCACACTGGTCTTGCAATGGCATTTGAGTGTTACTCCAGGGTCAGTGTAAAACACCAGCATGCAGTAAAAATGACAATATGATATATTAGTTTTATTATCTGTTATAACAACTTGTCCCACTATAATCTCATTATATTATGATGTAACTTCCCAGTGGATTCTCACATTCACTTAAGAATCTCTAAATCAAAATGCAAGTGCTTGTAGTATCTGGAAGGATTTGCATTCAGAGGATATGAAACTCTCGGTTAGGAGTCAAAAAATACTCTTTAAAATACAGTGTTTAGATAAATAAGGTTCATTTTCATGGCATTGCAGCTACATAGTTCCTGAGACATGCCAAGGACTTCAGGTTTCTCAAAGGAACAGTCATCAACCTCCCTGCCTGGGTGGAAATGCTGGGAAAGATCAATTCCTCTGTCCATATCACATCCAACTTTTTCCATTTTAGACCTAAATCCTCACTGATGCTTTGCTTGTCTCTGCCACCGAAGTCAGTGAATCTTGAAAAATGCCTTAAATATGAATGAGATCAGGCCACTAGAACACACATGGAAACCAATGAAAGACACACAATCCTAGACAATAATTGATTTATATGTATGATTTCATCATGCCCTGATGTGAATGGATACCAAGAAAACAAAAAGCTGCCCACATCCCACAACATAAAAAAACTAAATAGCAGAGCCCTTCCGAAATCGTTTTTATTTCAGCAAAAAGTAGATCACACTCTGCTGTTCTTACTGCGGCCTAAAAATAGATTTCTTTCAGGGAACATCTTTTCAATGCAAATATGTAAGCGGGGGGGGAAAAAAAATACCAGTGAAAAGAAAAGGAGCAGACATTTCGGAAAGGTTTCAAAACCTAACAAGCGGCCACCTCCCTCCAGAGCAGCTGCTGCCTCCATGTTCTTTGTACATCACATTATAATAAAGCATATGGTGGTGAGAGCTGGCAACCAGCACTTCCTTCCCTGCACTGTTTCAGCTCAAAATCCCCACGCCAAACCCATCCTCCTCGCAGATTGTTCTGGACAATCCTTTGCAGGAGCTGCTGCCTTTGAAACTTCCTGCTGGGCCCGTTATCTAAATTTATTTCTCGCCGAATTCCGTCCGTGGCGCCCGGAAAACAATTCCAAGGGCAGCCCAAAGGGTTTGTTTGGAATAATTAAGTAGGAATGACTTCATTGGCTCCTCGGAGGATGAAAAGCCTTTGACGACAGAGGAGGGAAACTGAGCTTTGGCAGTGAGGACTCAGTCGATTGTGACGTTTTTTAGGAGCTCAGTGAAGGACCTCCTTCAAGGCACGAATCAGCTACAAACTCTACCATCTTCTACCAGGAAGAGACCGATCCAGTGTCTTCCTCCAGTCATGATTTTCCCCTGATCCTTGCAAAATTTTTTTTCAAGTGTCTCTTCCGAGCCTTTGTGTTATTCGACAGCAACGTTTCGATCGCGAGCAAATACTCGCGTGTGAAAGAAACCGCGGACAGATGTTTAAATAAGAGCTGTTACAACCACCAGACCAAAATAGGTTTCTAGGTCAAAGTACAGCTGTGTTACCGAGGCTTAAAAACACCAATCCAAAGCCAGTGTTGACCTGACAGTGAATTTGGATTACAAAGGGAATTTTCAGAATTATTTCGCTGAAAAATAATTGACTAATAAACGAGTTTTAAGAAGGAAGAAAGTTAAAACTGCCAGTGTAATTTATAGGGCACTTCGATATTTAAAATTAGATTAGGAAATTAGAGTGCTTTCATTTTTACCATAACACTTCTAAACCTCATTTTCTCATTGCCCATTCTGACGTGGAAAGAGAGGACTTTGCAAGAAGATCCGAGGAGTCTTTCCAAATTAAAATGTTAGGATTTCACATATTTTCTAAGTCTTAATTTGTTTTTTTGTAATTCTCCTGTGTTCTACAGATTGAACTACTCCTTTAGAATAATGGTGGTTGTAAATATACCGATTTACTAAGATAAAAAGTGAGCTTTGCTAGAGTATTATACCACTACTAGGTGTTCTATTAGAACTCAGAACCACAACAGACAAATAGACAGAGGAAAACAAAGATTTTCAAAATTAAATTGCTAAAGATTTCCACTCCATAATCTATTCACTCAAACAGAAGAGAAAATAGAATTAAGTACATATTTAAACATGATGTATTTAAAACGTAAAATAACCAAGAGGGTTGAATGCTGTTCAAACAATGTGATATTTTTAATTCCTAGCACTGTAAAAAGAACTACTAAAAAACTGTGATACTATCAAATTCATTACATAATTTGAACCAGTGGTTTAATGTAAGACATCTAGAGCAAGATAAAAACATACAGCATTTGTAATCAAATATTTCAGCTTTTTGTAGATACAGGTTTCCTTAACTGACTTCAAGGTAAACCAAGACAGATTTAAAAATTACTGGTTATTTTGGAGGAAAGCTTCAGAATTGAAGGAGTTCTTTTTAGCCAAGGATTAAGAAAACTTTGCTTGGCTCAATAAAGTTTCCAGTTACAAAATGGGAAAAGGTTTCAAAAGATGTGTTGGCAATAAGAACACAATAATTCCAGCCATCAGCTGGTCTAGTTTCATTTAGAATTTCCCTGGGATTCTGGAGCCAGAGGAATGGTTTAACCCCAGCTGGCAACCAAGTATCACACAGTTTGTTGTTCACTACCCCTTCCCCCTCTGGTGGGATAGGAAGGAAAATTGGCAAAAACCATGGATTTTGATAAGAACAATTTCACTACAAACAGCTGGCATCAGCTGTGCCCCATTAAAATGCTACCAATTTATTTCCATAAAGTCTCCAGGAATAAAAATTAGTCTTTATATCTGTGCAGATTCTGATCTTTGCAACCCTTGAGGACAGATCTTAAATAATATTTTTGACCTGACTGATGGGGAAGATCACAGTTTGTCCTTGGACTGGCTGGAATTTTGAGTGTTTTCCTGTTACTGCTTAAGAAGTTGCCTCTGGTTTATACAGAGCACAGAGAGGAACTTCCTTTCTGACAACATACGTGCCATTTCACAGCTCAGAATCATCACTGCAAAGTACAATGCTGTCGAAATTCAGTTAAAATAAAGTCAAGAGTCAGTTTGAATTGGGGTCAGCATAAGGGATTGGAAAGAACAGTTAACAACTTGGTTGTGTAACCACTGTGGCACCAGAAGACTCTGGTGCATGACTTTACATTCTGTCCTGAGCTCACTCACTGCACTTAAAGCCCAACACTTAAAAGTTTAAAGGTTTGATGGGTTTTCTTATTCTTTTGCACACCACTGGGTAGACTGATGTAGCTGTTCCCATTCACTTTTATGCCTTTCATCAGAAAGTAAATTTATCTCCAAATTTACTAAATTTTACTAAATTTGCCGGCAGAGGATTAAAAATATTTATACATTTTACTGATACGGGTCTCTTCCTTTACTTCATTTCAATCTCAAGCAGAGGACTTCAATTCCAAAGAACTGGAGGTCCACATCCCTTAAGGATAACGAGCTTCTAAATTCCTGGCTTTGACCAGTTTGCACCATTTCTGGGGGGTCCAATGATGGCACATTTATAATTACAAAGGCCTATTGTACAAACATTTGGAATTTGGCTCTAAACCAGTCAACAAAATCATCTGGGAACCCTTTAACAGGTGCTGTACATGCTGTAGTAACCGAGACTGGACATATTTTCTAAATATAACAGGGTTTGTTTCACATGGTACATAATGATCTGATACATTGCTGCACAGAAGCCAGAAAAATATTGTAGGGTGGCATTTGATATGTTTTTGGAAATGCTAATACAGCTCAACTAAAATAAAACATTTTAGGCTTTGATTGTGAAGAGCTTCTTACAGACTTGTCAGGGGAAAAAAAAAAAAAGACAATGTTCACCTCTAATGGTGCCACATATTTTCAGACAGGTGGAATCAAAAAGAAGGTGATGGCAAAAGGAAATGTGGGGTTAGTTAATTCCCCCTGTATTATCAAGTCTTTTCCTTTTTTTTATATATGCTTCCTGCATGATTTAGACACTTAAACATCACCGTCACAGGCAGGAGGACAAAAGGTGTTTGAATTGACAATTGGTGGGTGGAACAGGATTAAGAGAAAAAAAAATGGCTTTACACAGATGTGTGTCAGTAATCAATCACATCAGCAGTAGACCCTAGCATAAAACAGGACTAAAACAAAGGAGAATGTAGAGAGGTGAATAATAAATAGATCACATAAATACATAAATGGCTGAAATTTCACCAGTGTTGCCCTGTATTCATGTGTCTCCCACGCTTCTGTTCTGGAAATACGTCAAAAGGGGATATAGCAGCTAATTCCTTTTGCTTCCCATCACCCAAAACACCCTAATATCCACAGCAGCTCCATTTCTGGGGAAAATGTGCATCATTTAAGTCACCTCGAGTTCTCACTATTTACTGCAGGCACCAGGAGCCACCATCACAAGCCCACCAAACCCAAGGCAATTTATTCCAAATGCTGACTGACAGGCATTGATTTGTTAACTCGTTCCACATCTAGACAACCTACAATGAAAGCACAGTGAAACGCTCACAGGAGATGTAAAATCTGAAGGCTGGGATCAAAAATGTCACCAACAAAATCGTTTAATAGTGAAGTTATACATTTGTAAATTGTTAATCTTGAGCTCATGAGCTGCCTTCTCTATACATGAGCAGCCCCCCTGATATTCCATGTGGAATATCTCTCATGGTTATCAACAACCACTTAACTACCAGATCTGCTCAAACTTCCCCAGAAAATGGTAACAGGAATTCTTGACTCGTTTCTGCATTGGGTGTAAGAAAGAGTATATTTGTGCAGTAGCTGGAACAATGGAATTATCCAGGTACAACTGGTGTAATTAGATCTACCACAACAACTGGGGGATATTCAAAGGCTTCCTGTACCAGATTAGCTGTGATGCAGGATGATTATTTCATTTTTAGGAGGATAATTATTGAATGTTTTTTCCTAAAATCTGAAGATAGACCCGAAAATGGTGCAACAACATAAGTAACAAAACAGCTGTGGTATCACAGTTGAGGTGGATACAAATTTAGTCAGATATAACTTTATCTAAAAGCGGTGTATTTCAGCATCTTTCCTGCAACACCAGCAAGGCAATAATCCTATAAAATGGGGGCAGCTGTAATTATGCAATGTATCAGTGTGACATTTCCCATCAACACAGCGAAGCTGAGAGAGCAGTGATGTGGCTCAGTGACTATGGACTCCTGCTTGTTTCAGCTCAAATAACGGGAACAAGGGGAAAAAAATGATGCCACCCATAAATTCCCCCCAGAGTGATCCTGAAGGAAGGGGAAATCAGGCGTGAAGAACAGGCTGAAAGGCTGGTGGGACAGTCCCTGCTCCCTCTCTCGTTGACTCTCACCTATTTTTACACGTTCAAAGAGAGATTATACTTTGCCCCTAATTTTAATAGCAAATAATTAAATTGCCCTTTTCACTTGAAGGATAAATTTAACTCTGATGCATTTAAAAAAAAAATACTATTGCAAACATGCAAATTCTTTCCTCTTCTCACTAGTTACAGCTAAAGATGGACATGTTAGTTTTGTACTAACATACAAATATGTATGTTAGTATTTTTTAATATTTTTAAAAAATTAGAGTCATGCTCAGAGGAGGGAGACTCCACAACTTCTACAGGCAACTTGTGCCAATGTTTGACCACCCTGAGCACTAATTGAAGCAAAAACTGCTATTTCCTTCCATGTCACAGCCAGAGAAAAAGAGAGGTAGTTACAGCAGAAGTAGTTAGCAAAGCTAAAATTGGCTACATTTATCCATGTAATTAATTTAACTTGGACCAGAGCAAGGCTTTGTGATTCCAGGTTATGACAAAAATAATAATAACACCTTTTCCTAAGGTCCTGCACGTGTAATTCAACAATAGTTATTCTAAGGAACCAAACAGTGGCAGAGGTGTTACATTTGTACCTTGCAGTTCATTAATGACTCTGTAACCTAAAGATGTCACAGGAGTTATTCTTTTTCATCTCCTAACCCATTTTGGTTCTCTAATTTGATTTTTTTTTCCTTTTTAAATAAATAATCTATATTTCAAGGCTGAAATAATTAAAATAAAAGATCGGAAGCCTTTTAATTTAAAAAAATAAAAATCATTTTGAAAACAATGTCTCCATTCCAAATGACAATAATTCATGGCTTAATTTAACCAGAGGTACATTAATACACCACATCACAGTTTAGAGAATGAACTCTGCCTTGTTATGACACTACTAATTAATCATAGTTACGATTAGGATACTCCAACCTTAGTGTTTCTACATGAGATTAAACTGAATTTTACTGACACAGATTTTTCCCCACATTTTGCCCAGAAGAGTCTTGGCATATTTATTATACTATAAGATGTTATTCATCTGTATTTAGGGACCTTCCTATTGTTATTGATCAAAACCATTTATATGTTCCCTTAAAACGTGCCATTTAATGACAATCTGGCTCTAAATTTGGAAAATTACGTATCCCATTTCCAAATTTGGACATTAAAAATCTGCACTCTTGTCCTTTTGTACAGCCACAGGGAACTGGCAACTGTGAGATTTATTCTAGTGCCATTCCAGCTTTGTTTAAGTGCAGCACAAACTGTTGACAAGTAACCTATATAATCAAAATAATTAGCCGCAGCAATTGTTATTAACTTACTTTAATTAACAATCAATTTACTTTAAATATAGTCTAAGTGCAAGGTTTCAGTTCAAGCTAGCTATAAAGAAAGCAAGAGCATGTTTCTCCCCTATTGCCAATATTGCCAGAACACAAACAAGAGAGACAAATACACGATTTCTGAACCAAATTGGTTAAAATCGAGAGCAGACTAATGGATTTTATAAACTTCCAATACTTTGTTCCATATATTTTGCAAGCACTTGCTGTATTGTCCTGAACAACAAACAAGCTGAACATTTTTCACTAAGTGCAAAGGAGAAATTGCACTTAATGGCAGAACTGTAATTGGTACCTCCATAATGACAACCAGCAGCTGCTACCTCAGTTTAGATCCATTAAACTGAGGTTTTACTGGTATTAGACTGGCTTTGGGAGTGTTGCAGACGGAGAAAACAGAGACAGGAGACAAACTGCACAGTGTGGAGCTGAGCAGGTGGTGAAAATTCGATTTCAAGGTGACATCTGCAGTTTAAAAAAATGTATTTCCAAATTAGAACCAATCCTAGGGATTTCCGTGGGGTCTGCCAACATTAAAAACATCGATGCACCTGTTTTAGGGTTGAAACCTCATCTTTTAGATTTATGGAGACAGAGATGCATTTTCTTCGGTTGTAGCAGTGATCTAAGTAGCAACTGTCCATTTGGAAAATGCCCTTTTAGCCACTCTGCTACATATTTTAGTAATTTATTGACAGTTTTCCCCCTTGCATCTTAAGCCTTTCTCTCACTGAGGTTGCCTATGAAAACCTTATTTAACGTTTCTGAATGTGCAATCAACAAAACTACTCACTCTTTATTAACTATTTAACTCTCTTCATAGAAATAATCACATTTTTAAAAACATCTCCACTATTAGTCTGAAATGCATCTCATGCCTGCTTTTAACTGGCCATTGTGCAGGAATTTCAGCCACAAAGGTGTGAAACACCTGTATCCACATGTACCAACTCTCATTTCAATTTGCTTTACCTTTTCTATGCTTATTAACTAATCAAAACTGGAAAAAACAACCAGCCAACCAAGCCCTCTCTCCCCCTCAAAATCTATTAAACACACTTCAGATGAGAAAACTAAGTTTCTACAAAGACCAAATTAGAGCTGAAAAGTCCAAACTCAAATTATTAGTCCTAATAATCACTGAATTTCTGGTTGCACCAGAGTTACAAACAATTTGTACAGTTTAAGGAGCTAAGTTTAGTAAGTGCAGAGCAAATCTAGCCCCGTGAAAAAGGAAGTTTTTTTCACTTGACTGAAGCTACTGATTATAGCCCATCATAATTATAGATCTCCTCTGTTAATAGTACTCATTTCCAGAGCAAGGAAAAGGGTTCTTCAAACATCCATTTCTAAACGAGTCTGAAAACACCGAGAGCAGATATTTCACAGATCACACAAAATGTACTCCTCTTTCCTAGCACATACCAGCTGAAACTATTTTTATATTGGTTTTGGTGAGTTAGATGTTGGTTTTTGGCGAGGCAAATGGATGAGCTCAAGTGAATATAACATGTTATAGTGATGTTTATCTACTATTTTCTTGGAGGGATTTTTTTTGCATGATTGGTGGGATAATGTTTGAGATGCATTATAAATTCAGTCCTCTGGCCAGTCCCTCTCCTTGTCAGGACACTGAGAATGATGCCTTTGCTGGGCAGAACAGCAGACTGAAACTGCAGCCAATTTTTGCCTGATTACTCATTCAGGAGGAAATGGGGCAGGAATGATGGAAAGCTTGAACATCCTGTCCTTCTTTATAGCAAAATTCTCCCAGAAAATCATGTCTTTCACCTTTTCCAAATATATAGCCCCTACAAAACCAGCACTGACAACATTTCTTCTTCGGAGTGAAGCAACTTTTAAAGTAGCTGAACTCTCTGCCCACTTGAATAAGTGGAAGCAACAGAAAAACAACAATGGCATAAGAAATCTGCAGTGGAACTGTTTAACATGCTCAATACTTTCATTTGGTACTGTGACCAACTGGTACCATGACATCTTCTGACACTCACCCACAATTTCAGAAGGCTAAGATATCCCAATGTCTCCATAAGGATTCATCAGTAGCCAGCCATACAGCTGCTCTGTATTTGCACTTACATATTTGAGAAGGGTTCACAGGATTACTTATTAAAGGTGTCCTGAATTTTCATAACCTCTGGAAGCTTAGTTTTTCCATTTCCAGCAGGTGTCTGCCAAAGCATGCCAGTCATTTCTTCAGGGATGATAAGGAACTGGATGGCTTTCACTGAGTAAAAATGCCCTAGCAGCCTTTCCTCAGAAAACTCTTTTTCCTCTGCTAGACTCCAGCTGGGAAAAGGATTTTTTGGAGCAGATGCCTTTTGGCTTCTCTCTGTCAAAGTCATCTGCACCCAAGAAATCAGATCCATCAGAAGTCCTGTGCCTTGGAGAAGCCAGTGCCCCTCACAGCTTACTCAGAATCAGGGGGAAGAGTTCTTCAGAATCCCACCCATTCTTGAGGATTTTCTGGCTCTTTTGGAAGCATCTCTAAAAGCAGAAAGGCCATGATTTTTGGACTTCTTCCCACACTGTCTTGTAAATAACACAGAAATATGATTGACTGGAACCCAGAGGAGCCAAGAGCTTCACACACAAGAGAAGGAAACTGGAAGCTTGACAGAAAAATTAATAGTGGGATCTACCTGCAGAACACAGCAGGAACTAGAGTTTGAAGCAGAGTTTTTTACTTCCCATATATTTAATACCAACTTTCTAGTACTACCTGTGACTCAAAAGAAACATAGTACTTAGCTTACACTAACAGAAGGGTAATAAATCTTATTAAGTGCAATTTCATTCTCAAAGAATAGCAATGAACAAGTCAACTCGTTCAAGTCTGCAAAGTAACTCCTGCCATTTACTGTTCTGAGATTAGCACAGTGTTTTCTGTCATAAACTGTGTTGCTGATTAGTTTTACTTCAGGCATTGTACCAGTCAAGATTTTCTGGTGGCTTGTTGTTGTTTGGGGTTTTTTTCCCCCAGAGGAATAAACCACATTGGAGTTCTGAGAGTAGTAAGAAAACATACTAAAACTATACACTATGTAAAATATAGATTTATGTAACATAAATATGAAAGGAAATGAATGTCATATTTCATTAGGAGGTGATTCAGTCACCACATTGATTTCTAATAAGCCAGTTGGTGTATGTTTGATTATAAAACCACCAGAGTGTTCTATAAAATTGGTATTAAATTACCATATTTGAAGGTATTATCTCCCTGTTCCTGATGATCAAGAGCACAAAGAAAACCTGCATTAAAACAAATGTACCTGAAGTAATTGGTTTACACCAACTCATGTAAAACAAAAACTCTCATCAGGAAAAATGCTCCCTGAAAATATCCCCTAAAAAGTGTTAACACTACATCCTAACCAGCATATCCATCAGCTCCAAGGTGTGATGACTTTATCTTGGTAGGGTATCAGAGGCATGAAAAGAAGTACATATTAAAATTATTCATTGTCAATGTATTCTATTAAAAAAAAAGAGGGGTCTTAAAACTCATCAGGCAATAAGAAGCAATATTTATAAATCTGGATGAAAACACTGTGGAGTACCTTGCAGGAAACATTGACTGTTAAAGCCTGAACTCATCAACAGGTGTATTTGGAAACAGCTGGAAGTAATTCTCCATATGCAAATCATCTTATGCCAGGACAAGATGAGTAGAAAATAAGAACATGAGCATAAGAGAAATAACATAAAAGAAAACCCTCTGCAAGGTAATAGGAAAAAAAATATTTGTTTCATCATAAGTTAAAAATCTAATTTACTCAAGCAATCAGGAAAAAAAAATCTAATGTATGAAATGATATTATGGTAACAAAAAGCTTCCAAGTGACTGTCAGTCCTGTTTATAATCTTGCAGTGATTATTTATTCCAGCAGGAATAAAAGGAGTCTGCTATTACCAAACTCCAAAGGCAAAGAAGGTCAGTATGAAGGAGGGGTTTATTACCTTGTTTTCTGTCACATGAGGAAAGAAAATAAAGATATTTAATCTAACTTGATCGTAAACTTTCAGGTAGGATGCGAATGATCTTTCATGATACACTGCAGGATTATCTTATCTATCCCTCTTTTCTCTCTTCCCATATCCATTTGTTGCTGAGACAGGACAGTCACCCCTTTCTCTGACAGGAAAGTTGACTGGGAACTAAGGAAGAAAGTTGGTAGAAGCTTCAAACCTGCTGCCCAGTTCATTCATAATTATGGGTTGTTGGATAATGGGAGATCCAGTGAAAGGATGAGCTCTGTCTGAGCACATTTCTCTCACCTCTTCTACCTATAAAACTCCTGCCACCTTGCAGGTAAACCCCCCTTGCCTCTGCCAAGCTGCTGGAAACCCAAACCCGCAGCATCCGGAGCGTGCGCCGATGCCAACAGCAGCTGTATGGGATGGCCCTGCTCCCATCCCTGCTCCCTAATCCCCCTCTGCTCAGGCAAATCCAGGAGCTTTCTGGGCAGCTGACTCCATTTGACCTCACAACTCCCAGAAAAGGAGACTTTATTTAAAACCAGCTTTTTGCTGGCAGGGCAAAGGCCCAGTGCCCTGATGGCAGAGAGCACACGACTGGGATAACAACACATCCCAAGCAAATCTTTCTTAAACACAGTTATTTCAATTATTAAGTCAGTGGCTAATTCAGTGAGAAAAGCTGTATTTGTACCTCTCATTCTACAGAACTCCAATGGCAAGTGATGTGTGAAGATCATTACTCTCTGCTAATTGCCACTCCTAGAAGCAGAGACAATTAACTACACGATCCATTGTCCCTGATAATTATTATTTACACAGTAAATAATATGGACACTATAGGTTGGGTTTCTTCTGCCTAAGTTATTCTGAGAAAATGCTTACCAAGTGCTTTATAAAAAGTTTTAAAGAATATGTTGTTGAGGATTTTTTTTTGTGATGACTGTCTGGCTTATATATAGAAAGATGCTTTTGCCTGCATTTTTTGTTCCCATCTATAATTTATAGCTACATTATACAGTTGTATAACATTGGGAACATACAAAAAAAGGAGATAAAGATATAAATTTACATATGATGGGAATAATTTTGCCTGTGAAATAAAACCTCTTACAAAACATAAAGATCTTTAGAAATCAGTTCAATCAATTTCCAATTAAATCAAAGAAGTTTTTCATTTTAAATGGCTCAGCAACATTTTGCTGGAGATTCAGAAATAGTGCAGACAATATTTTAATGCCATCACCTGAGCCTTTCAAAAATAAGAGCATAGAAAATTTTCACAAATTTCCAGTACCAAATTAATGTGCTGAAAGACAATAAAAGACTGAAAGTATTATCCACAAGTCACTTGACTCGCAGGACACCCTTACTGACCCAAATCCATCCCTGCTGGGCTGGAAGGGTCCTCTTTGAAAATCATGAATTTGACTCTTCAAAGTAGATTTTCCTCTGTATTTCTCCTGGTATTGTATATTTAGTAACTTACTGTACCCCCAAGATTGCAGGACCCAAACTGTAAAACCTGGAGCAGAGGTTCATGAGTTCATACAAACTCCTGTATTCTTTTTCAGAGGGTGAAGAAATTAGTTATCTTTGAATTCCTTCACTAGCTCATCAGTCTCCTCCTCTCAGCACATTTTTTCTGTGAATTTTTCTAGATGGTTTTAATTACTCAAGGAGTAAAAGATTTTGCCATTCCAAACGTATTCCGCAGTGTCAACACAGAAAGCTGATTCAAACCCCTTCCTCCTTCTTCTTGCCACCCTCATCCAAAGCCAGGTGACACCAAAAACAAGCTGGTCCAGTGTCACTGCAAGGGCCAAGCTGAAAAAATTCATTCCACATATGTTTCTTACTGTTCACTGAGTTCCAGTGCCATTATGTAAGGATAACACGTTCCACAGATCTACCCTTACATAAAACAGCTGTCAAACAGCACTTCTCCTCCTTACCATCCTTAAAACACAGACTGCTGACATCTCGACACATTATCTAAAGGTAGAATTTATTTTTGAGCATTGCCCGAGGAAAGAAAGCAGAAGTAAAAGAAGTTATGAGGGATGGACACTGCTCTCAGGTTGTCACCAAAACTCCCTCAAGCCCTGCCATACCAAAACCACCACTGCAAAGCTCCCTGTGGACAAAGCTGGGATCCGTGGGGGGAAAAACACGATGCAGTAAAACAAGGAAAACCAGAAAGCTGGAAAGGGGGAGAAACTGTGAGGAACACGTGCAAACTCTGCTGCTGCCAAGTGAGAATCAGCTCTTCTCCTCACTTTCCAGTTTTCCCATTTTCCCCCCTCAATGTGCCCTCACTGCAACAGTTTTCCAGAGTTCTCATTCCTTCTTCTGCTGCCCCTTCATGCCCAAAGCTGCCCTGCTCTCTCATGGCCACTTGTCTGCCTGATAAATGACTGATCTTCACAGACTTTAAGGCAGCAACTGGAGCTGCCACTTGTGTTTGTGCCTTGATGTTAATGGTAGGGAACTGCAGGAGGAATAAAACAGGATTTAGGCCAGGCCATTGACTCAGTTGTCATTTAATTTTATCATAAATTAAAGCTTTCCTCAATCTATACTTATTAATTTTTCTGTCCCCGTTTCTGTCCTCACATTTTGTGTGTTTTTGGTGACGGGTTTTTTTTAAGAATCTATTTTTACTCCAAACACTGTTAACAATGTGAACTAAGCTGGATAAAATAAGAGACTACCTGAACCTTCAAGTGCAGCAAAAATAAATGGTCAAATTATGGGTATTTTAACATAAGAAACAAAGAGCTTGCGAGTAGCTTTTAAGAAAACCATACCTGAGAGTAAAATTATCTTCCCAGTTTCATATGCCAAAGTAACTAAAAGTGTAGTTTGGAAGTCAAAAGCTGGTTTCTCATGCTTCTCTTTTGAATAAGGAGAATTTTAGGGATATGCAATAGCAGTTTCATTTAACAGGGCTGCCTTTGGCAGATAAAGCTACAATACAGCACAGGCTCTGCTTCTGTATAGGACTTATAAATACTCTATTTTCTGTTGGTATGTGTGGCATCATCTGGTCTATTGGGTTTTCAGCTCTGTTAAAATGAAATAAACAATCCTTCCTAAACAGTTATGGACTCCTTCCTTTCTATTTGGAAAACAAGGCTTCATATGCAAACAGAGACAAACAAATAAATGTATATAGACAGAACAAAGGAAAGGTCTGTGCTCTGTCAGACAAGGATTAGGGAGCAGCTACTGTTCAAAAGAAGGCATTTCAATCCTCCTTTCCATGAGTAATAACTTTATACATTAATGGGGGGAACTGTTCAGAATATCCATAAACATACATACTACACCTCTAAATTATTTGGTAGGAAACTTCCAAATATCCATATTCCCCCCCAAAACAACTCCAAAGTTGTCTTACTGTATTGATAGAGTTGAAATTATGAAAGGTGAAAGGTAAAACAGTAAGTTTCTCTTGCTTAAATAACATATCTGTATATATATATTATTCTTGAGACAATTTTTTCGTCTGATTAAACAAAAAAAAATAGTCAAGATTAATCCAAGTATTTGATAAATAAAATTCAGTCTTTGATTAAAAAAAAAAAATCTGTAAGAAACAAGCATATTTTGCACTTTAAATACCTATGGAAAGATTGTTCTTTACAGGAACACTGTCTCTCAACAATCCAGATAGTTGTACTTCTTTTGGATGCAAATATTCCTCCCAAATGAAAGGAGCCCTTCACCTGGCTACTCCATCTCTGTTCTCAACACCAACAAGAGATTTGAATCTATTCCTGCAAAGCAGCTGTTGTGTTAAATCTTATTTTTCATTACTTTCAACATTTTGCTTTTGTAGAATTTTTGTAATTTTTTCTTGGGAGTTTCCACATGTTCTGGGTTCACAACCTGCTCTGCCAGCCTCCCTTCATCTCTTTTCTCAAAGTAACAGGCAGTGTGTTCACCCCAGCATTCTGCATCAGACAATCAGTCAAAAGAATGATATATAATAAAAATAATGATATTAATATAATAATAATAATATTATTATAAAAATAAAATTCTGTGCCAGAATCCCTTGAACTGCTTTCTGTACAAAGCAGTTAGAATTTTTTTTCACTTATTTTAGTAAGATTATTCACTATATACTCAGGCACCAGCCATTACCCAAAAGAAGAAGGTGAATTGACACCTTCCTTTCTCCCAGTAAATCCCAGTGGCTGTGGCTGTGCTGCAGATCCATCATCCCTGTTCCACATGGTAGCAACATGGTTGGAATTTGCTTGCAGCAACCTTGGTAACTTCACTGTCTTTTAGATGGATGTTATAGTGCTGTATGCAGGTGTTGTTCTGCATATAAAACACTGTCCTGGCTGCAGCAAAGTTGCCTACAATTTATTTTATTTTATTTTTCCTCATTCTCCCTGTCTGGTTTTATCCAGTAGAGGCCTTTTTGTTCCAGAAGTTTTCCCGGGTCACATTCATAACCTGACTAAGATTTACTAACATATAGACTAACATATGTTTGCTTCATTCCCTGAGGTGGCAGCAGCTGGGGAAGGGAGGGAATGTTTGGCCCTTTGCTGTGACATCTCTCCCTTGGAGACCCTCAGTTAAAGGTTTGCCACCACACTGTGCCACACACTGTGTAAGTGCAGTAAATGGTGCTCCAGACCCACTGAAAACAGTCCTGCTGCAGATCCAGAGATTCACCTAGTACAGGAATAAGTAGCTTTTAGTCTCCCTGTGCACCCATCAAGTACCAAATGAAATGCCTGTGTTAGTTCCTGATAATAACAGGGTCAGCTGGGACTTTTTCACTGGTGCTGAAGATCACTCAGCGAAATACTAATTGGGATGTCTTCTTAATAAGAACACGTTATACCCACCCAATGCCCTAGGACAGCTTTCAGGAAATTAAAAGAAGAAATACCTTCCTAATTAAAACTGAAATTATGCGAGGAAGAGCTCCACAGAAAAGTTCAAATCAATAGTTCTGGTGTTTGGAGTCTCTCTTTCATTACTGCTCTGTGATATCCAAGATCAATGTGCTTCTGCTCTGAGTGCAATCAAAGTATTCCCAAAGTGCAAATTTTTGCTCCCAGAGTAAGAGACTCTTTACAGCCCTCATCATAGCTCACATGCAAAAATATATGAAGTCTGATTTTATTTCACGTGGGACAGCTATCCAAAACATGAATGCTGAAAAGGTTTTTGTAGAACAGCTTCACATAAACAGCATTAAAACAGCATTAAAGCGTCATTAAAGTTGCTCTGAAGTTAATGGAATGCAAAATCAGCTCACTCAGCAACTTAATTTTGGAATGCATTAAAAAGAGCTATATTTAATGATGCTATTGTTCAGTTGGAATAATTTGTGTTTAATTTCTCAGGGAAATTCGAATCTTTTATCCCGAGCACTGATATTATTTTCTTTTTATACTTTTATCAATGGTTCAATTGCCCCTTAATCAAAAGACAATGCAAGAGGGAATATTTCTCATTCAGCAGAGCATCTTGGCTAATTTTATGGCCCCATATGTGATCCCTCTGAACAGAAGTTCACACAAAGCACAATTTACAGCGTAGGCATAACTAGATAGCCAAAAATAGAATATGCAAAACTCAGTCTGAGCGACACAACTCTTACATGCCCTTTGGGTTGGAGCTGATATTCACAACTTGATTAAACATGCTCTAAGAATGAGCACACAGGGATGCATTCGGTATTAGCAGCTAGAGAAATAATTCTGGGGACTTCATCCTGGAAACAACTCCCCCAGGTAATTTTTACTGCATTTATTTATGATTTAAAATGGGCTATGGAACAATACTTTGTATCTTAAAGTTCAGCTTAAGTTTGCTCTAGACAAGGAATAAAATGAACTCCTCTGATACTGGAGCTGTGGTTCTGGGGGGGGGGGCCATACCACAAGGCTTTATCTTATGGTGCTGTGTAATAGCTAAAAATCACCATTAATTTTACACAGCTAACCTCAAGCAGTTAGCTGCTGAAGATCTGATCTGCATCCAGAAAAAAATGTGATTTTCAGAGGGTTTCACCCATTTATCAGTTTCACAGATCAGTCTCTGTGCATATTTTAAAAAGTACTGAGATGGTGAAATATTGACTCTTTTTAATATGCACACAGAGCTGATTTCAAAAAGAAGCAATGAAGACAAGTCAGAGTGAAAAAAAAAAATTCAAAATTACATAAAGACCATTTTAGAACTACTATTGACCAGAAATTTTTCAGTTAAATGAAATTATTACCACAAGAAAAACAACAGAATATTAAACTTAAGATTACAGAGGCATGACTGGAAAGCCTGATGCCTCCTCACTCAGAAACCTACATCTGTTCCAGGATTCAGAGAGGGTGAACTGGTGTGTGACTGGTGTCACCACTGTAGCAGTTATCCTAACACAAATTTAGATAGGTACCTGTTATCCTTCATCCCAAATTCATCTCTGTTACCTTGTGTTAATCCCAGCCTGTGTACTGAGGATGAGTCACAAACACACAAATCAGCTTCCAAAAAGCCGTTGCCATAAAATATCTACATTGAGCTTTTACACTGAACTGCCTGAGCGAGGAAGGCCCATCTCTCCTGTCTTTAACCTGCCTGGTTCTGACCTGGACAGACCTCAGGACAAGGACAGAGGAAGAGCCAGGACTCAGCTGGGAACGGGTGCTGCTGGTTGGATGCTCCCAGCTGAGTGAGCTCTGCTTCCCCAGGGGGGCTGAATTCCAAGGGAAAAGGGCTGGCTCCAGCCTCAGCTGACTGAAGCTGCGTGTCCCTACAGGACAGGAGTGATGGGATCACACTGCTGGCTGCTTTCAGCTGGGAGGGGACAGCACAGCACCTTCCAGAGCTGACGGAGGGTTTGCTGATTGATTCCCTGTCCACTCCGTATGGAGGAACTGGCTCCAGCTGCCCCAGGGGCTGGTTCTCCCCACATTTCCCTTCCCAGAGTGCCAAGCTTCAGACACTTATCCTGGCCAAACAATCCTCAAGAGCATTCATTTCAAAAATACCTTTGCTACAAACACACTTTGCGCGTCCGTGTGAGACTTCTCTAAACATTTTTCTTCCCAGTGTGGATTATTATTAATATCCAGATATTTACATAGCAAGATTTAAAGGCAATGTGTGCTCCAGCACTCAGCACTATTTGTTTTCTGTGACAGTATTTTAAAAGACTACTTTTAAAACAAACATGAAGTGTATGCAAGACTATATTATGCAGCTCAGCACAGAACAATAAAAAGGACAATACATATATTCATAAATTTAAAAAAAAAGCCTACTTGTTCAGCAACATTAAAATCCAGCTTGACCTTTCAAAGAACAAATCTATTGGAATTGCAAAATTTTTCAGCCTCTTAATTAGCTCTGTGCAGAAGAACCTAATGCCACAAGCAAAATGGATATTTCCATTCTGGCCTCCTTTACAGACTGAATTAAATACTTCTGGATGTGACTCACTTGAAACCAGAAGGAACGAAGTTCATTAACCTCACTGATTTAACCAATCCAATTTGTCATATTTGAGAATCAATTGAAAGTTCTCAGACACACAGAAATCATTTTACACAGGTGAAGTCTCAGTAAAAGCCAGCTGTGTTAACAAATTTATCTGCACCAAAGCCGAGCCATCCCAATCTAACGACAGCAAGAGATTTTTAAATGTTCCATGGGCTTGTACTTATAAGTAAATCCCTATCCATAAAAAAAAACCCAGACCATAAAACATATAGGTTTTGCAGCACCAGTATTTACCACTTCATAATCAACAACAGGACATTCAGGAACTAGCACGGCTTGGTAAAAAACCCTACACCTCCTTCCGCTGCGTTTTATTTTATTGATTAAAAAAAAAAAAAAAGCCTACTCACCAGAATTTTTGTGGTATAAGCACTGTTGATAGCAATTGCATTAACCAGCAATTCCATGGTTTTGGCAGGTATGGAATCTGGGTCAGGGATCTCCTTGTAGTGGACATCACCAACGTAGGCTTGGACAACCGTCATGCGGTTGGTCGTCAGCGTGCCGGTTTTGTCGGAGCAGATGGCTGTGGCATTTCCCATCGTTTCACAGGCATCCAAGTGCCTGACCAGATTGTTATCCCTCATCATTTTCTAAGGAGAAAAAAAAAAAAACCACGTAAAATAAAAAACCTTCAAGATTTTGCTTTGACAGGTTTTTAACACGGGTTATAAAAAGCGCAGGAGAATGGGTTTAGTCTTGCTTGTGAAAACATAAAGCTCCCTAAATTTGAACTTTGATCCAGGCCAATATCCCAAACCCTTACAGACAACCAAGCTGTGATTATCCTTGAGATAATTTTGCCTTTAATAAGCTAAAACGGTTCCATAATTGTTTGCAATATTCTACATTTCAAGAAATAGCTCCAACAGCAAAGATTAGTTAAAGAAAACAAAAATAACGGCATTTTTCAAACATCATCATTATGGCAAATATTCAGCTTTTTCTTAGTAATATTTGGAATGCCAGGATACTATCTTGCAGCACATGGATGGACTATACATCCAGGAGAAGGGAAAAGGGAAAGGAAAAAGGGGAAAGTGGAAAAAGGGGAAAAGGAGAAAAAAGGGGAAAAAGGGGGAAAAGGGAAAGGGGTGTCAGATGAAGGACATGAGGAGAATGAGAAAATATTTTAAAAGCAGCTACAGTCTTTATTAGCAAACTGTCATCCTCGAGACATGGGTTTTTTTCCCCCCTAATAATTATGATATTTGGCTACATAGAAATCAAGATATTCCTTCTTAAAGTTCATAATTTGTTTACATGTTAAATGGGAATAAACTTTACTTCATCTTCATCTAAGATTGCCAGAATGTTTAAATAAGTCCCTTCTGACTAAATTGCTAAAGTAATCCACAAGTCCAGGATTTTAATCTCTTTAGCTTCCTAATAGAATCATTTACATTGACTTCAAAGAACTGCAACTGCATTTCAGAAAAGTACATGAAAGCTTCAGTGAAACTCTAATTTCTTTGTAAAGTGTTCCTGAAGGCTTCAAATCCTTGTCAAAACTTTGTCCTATTGCACAAGAAAATTTGAATACAAAATTATTCCCTGTCCAAAGACTGGACTGTTCTCAGAGTAAATTCTGCTCAATAAATTCCTTGTTCTTTGCAAATCAAATAGGTATTTCTACTACCTGATTATCCTGCACTGTGTGGTTTTAAAGAGATCTATTAGAAAACATATGTATTCACATTTTTGTTAGATACTTTCAATATGAGTTTACTTTAAAACAATTTCACTCTAAATAACATTTTGAGCACATAATTTGCAGACCAAGTTTCATCACACCTGATAAAACCTGAGGGCCAACTCAGTGGTGAACTTGAGCAAACAGCATTTTTCTCCCATGATTATTTTTAATGTCTCTTACCTTTACAGAATAAGCCAGAGAAATAGTGACAGCAAGTGGGAGTCCCTCAGGAACAGCAACCACGAGCACAGTAACACCAATAATGAAGAATTTAACAAAATACTGGACGTAGACAGGAGTGCACTCAGGCAACCACTGCTTCTTGTTGACCACAAACGTGTCAATGGCAAAATATAGTACCAAAATTATGACAGTGATAGCAGACATCACCAAACCTGGAAAGAGAAATGATCCATTACTGTAACACAGAACACAATTAAAAACATCAGAAATCAGAAATCTGCATTGGAATTTGATGTGAAATTATTTTCTTATTCTAAGTGACATTTCTCACCAATATTAATAATGATGATAATGATCAAGTCTACAGGAAGAAACATTGTTATAATATAATTACAACAGCATTACATTCCAGTACATAAAGAAACACTGAATGCTGCAGAACAGCTGAATCACACTGCATTCATTTTTAAGCACTGTCTTACTGCTGCCTTGAAAACTTCCCAGCCAGTCCAGTTCTCCAGGAGTTCCTCTGTCACTTATTTAAGTTTTTTCAATTTAGTACATTATTTTGCCTGGTAAAATATTTATCTGTCCTTTTAACCTCCCCCTTTTACACATTACTAGTCTATCCATATTCAAACACTCACTTTTCTCTTTAATAAATGTATCTTAGGAGACCTGAGAAAAATAGTCTCCTGTAGTTTATGTTGTTGCATAAAACACTTTAGAAAAGCCCTAGGGATGTATCTGGGTGAACATAAGGGAGCAGTAACAGAGAATTATCCACAGAACAGTTTTTAACTAAGTCTCTTGAAAATGTGATAAATACAGGTGTTTCCTAGGTTTCCCTTTTCCAAGGGACATCCACAAAGTGTGTACTTTTATGAGGAGAGACTCAAAAGAAGCAGAGACATTAACAAAAATTTCACAGAATTCACAAAAGATCCCAAGCACTTAATATGCTCTCCCAACGGCACAGACTGCTAGGATAACACTGCTCCTCCACAATTTTGTTCCTGGAGTGGAGTAGACAAATAAAAACTCCAGCAGAGCCTCAGCTTTGCCTTGCTGTGATTACTGCTCTCTGGCAGGTTTCTGTGAAGCAGTTAAGCCTGTATTTCAGAATAAATTAATTTCTCCCTAATGGGATCACGCAGTAAAAAGGAGAATACTGTGAATTTCATGTCTTGACTGCACTTTAAAAAAATTGGTAAGCTGAAGGATGCTAAGGGTGACAGGAAACAGATGAGTCAGGGAGATCATTATATGCCAGAGGACACAGGAAAATCCATTAAAATATTATACTCATGACAACACACGACATGCCCATAGATTGCCCAATGACAAAGAAAAACCAAAGGAGACAATAATTAATTAATTTAATTCACATTAGTCGCCACATTATGGTTAGAAATCCCTACACAATCACTTTAACTGTGATATTCACGGGCCTGCTGAAATATCAGAGAGAGCGAGAATCAAAGGCAGTGCAGAAAGGTACTTGAC
Source organism: Pipra filicauda (assembly GCF_003945595.2). NCBI lineage: Eukaryota > Metazoa > Chordata > Aves > Passeriformes > Pipridae > Pipra > Pipra filicauda. The sequence continues at coordinate 1,777,581 of NW_024103463.1, read as the reverse complement.
CTAAGAAGTTAATAATCATGGGAAACAAAGGAGAGAAGCCTGAGCAATATGAAACCAGGCACAGCACTGATTGCATAGCAGAGATGATGACCACAGAATTTGAGTCACACACTGTGCAGGAAAAAGAGAATTTGGCATCTTGGGGTTATGTGATCAACTGACCAAAATGAAGTTTAAAAGGAAGGGGAAGGAATATATGGGGTAGAAATCAGACTGGTGAAGAAGGGTAAGGGAAATAGAGCAGAGGTAAAGTGAGGAAGCTGTTGTAGGACCTCAGCCAAGGAACTGGAGAGAGACCAAAACCTCTTCAATAGCACTAGAAATACAAACCTAATGAACTCTGTGCCATCACAGAAGATTTCCACTTTCTACCTACATGTTGGAGAAGTGCTGCTTCTAACAGCAGGGACCAGATGGTTCTGGATAAAAGAGTCAACACTTGTGTCATGCTTGGGTAGAAAGCAGGAACATGGATATTAAGGGAGAACAGGATGATTTCAGAACCCATAAGAGGGAAATTGTGTGTGAGTGATATTTTGAGATTATAGAGATTCTGGAACCATGTACTTCAAAGTTCTAAGGGGAGACAAAATTAAATATGTAATTACTGTGCTTGGGAATATTAACTATGAGAAAAGCTACATTTCATTTTGATTCAAATATTCACTACAATCCAAGTTGCCCAAAGCTTCCGGTTTCTTGACTCTCAAAGCTAATTTTCAGAGGAAGAAAAGTTTGTCAATACCACATAATAACCATAGAACAGTTTTATGGGTGAGCCATTTCTAAATATTGCAGTAAGAAAGGCCTGTGCCTTTCAAAAAAAAAATAAATATTGCTTTGCAGCTCTCAGGTCTCATTAACACAGTGTTTTTTGGTCAGTCCCCCCCCCAGCCATACCTGCTTTGCCTATCTGGACTGCCAGCTTGGTCAGCTTTCCCTGAAGGACAGATTTTTCTTTCTTGTGCATGTTGGATTTCTTCTTGTCCTTGTCATCTCCCTCTCCTCCTTCTGCACTCTTCAGTGGCTGCATCTCCATGGCAGCAGCCCCGTCCTGCTGCTTGGCTGACAATGGAGAACAAAACTGTTACTCCCGAGCTGGCCCTCGTTCTTTTTAGCTCAGTGTTCGTACTTACGGGGTTCAACCAGCAACATCTGCTGCAGGGGCTGCTTGGGACAGTGATTACCAGAATGACCTTTGACTCCCAGGTCAGGCAGGTGCCCTGTGGGACCCCTGGGGTACAAGCACATCCACGGCACAACCGGTCAAGGACCGGGAAACCCATTGGGTCGATCCGTTATTTTGGACACTCTTATGTTATACACATATATATCACTCCATGCCTTGCAAATGGCTTGGCAAGTCCCAGTGTGTCAGCACTGCAGGATTTCCTAGAATAGCAGAGCTCAGATGGTTTGTGTTGCTCTAAATTTTGGGGTGTCACAGAATGCAAGGCACCCTTACAGTCATACTTCCAATGAAAGCATTTTGAAGGTGATGTGGTTCCACAGCTGATCCGTGCTCCCTTCTCTGGGCTGCACAGGCACCTCAGTGACCAGGGGACCACACTCTGCAAACCACTATTCTAGATAATACCAGAATTATAAAGTTTCCTTGGCATTCCGTGCTCAAGTGACTTATCCATGGGGTCTGATGGTGCTGGAATCATCACTGTCCCACAAAAAGCACACAGCATTTCAGAGCTGAACCATCCTTTCTTGAAAGAATGCTAATACAAGGAAACTTTATTTTAGTATCATGTTTCTTAGAAGCAATGACATTGCAGTTTATATATGTGTATGTGTCTGTTTTGTACTGAACACAATAAACTAAATAGAATGAAATGAAATAGCTTTGCTTTGACATTCATGAAGAGATTGTACAAGACCATGCTTATTTGACCTGGAAATCTGATTTGTCTATCTAACCCCAGTGATTATTCATTTAATAGCATTATATTTGGTAGTTTTATACCATTAGCAACTGAATTTATCTATTTAGTTTCTGATCCATCACCTTTGCAATCTTTAGCATTATCTGAGAAGAGGAAGTTATCACTTAATTTGGTATAACTCAAAGAACTCATGATAGTTGTGTCTCATAGAATAAAAAAGGAACCATGACTTTGCTTCAGAGAAAGCAAAATATTTGTTTCAGTCTTCCTGAAATTGTATATTAAATAAGAAACTCCTAAGATTCTTATTCTTCCTGTTATTTATCCTTATGATTGCCTTTTACATTGTTCAGTAACCCTTGGGCTTTTAAGGTTTCCTTTTGTTATTGCTTTACCCTGTCCCTGCAAAAGAAAATATGTCCATATGATACCATTAAACACAGAAGATGATGAGACATAAAAAAATTGGGTTGGAAAATCACTAACAATACGTAGCATACATAACTTCCACAGGAAAAATTAATTCAAATGAGCTTCGTGAGATGAAAGTAACATCTACAAATGGCATCTTAAAAATACTGATGTCCTATCCTGAACGACTGATACATCAAACTTCTGAAAGTTACAATCTCTTTGGTAGGTTTTTTGTTGGGTTTGGTTGTTTAGGGTTTGTGTTTTAACATTCTCTTTGAACAAAAGGGCCATTTTCACACACAAGCACAAATCACAGGGTTTCACTTGACTTTTGAACAGAATTGAACTACATGCTAAAAATAAAATCCACAACCTCCTTAAAATGAAAGAAGATTACCTTTGTTCTGGCTGTTCTCCATATTCCCATCCTGCATTTTGCCTATATGATGAAAAATTTCAACAGACAACAGACAGTAAACAATCTTCACCCAAGACAGAACATGAAAATGGGAATTCAAATAAAATGGGCAGACAAAAGCCACGAACACATTCCAGGGACTTAGTCAGGATCCCTTGTTTCCATATGTTCACTTAGAAGCATGGCTAACTTAGCTGGGCACATCTAAGGAACCGCAGTCAAAGTTAGTGGTTTAACATGTTAAATACTAAATATTCAGCACATATTTCTGAGGAACTTGCATTATTCAAGAGCGTGAAACTAATAAAGAGAATCCAGTGGAAAGCTGAATTGGAATAATGTTCCTGAACTGATATTTCAGAGGGCTGGGAGTTAAAAAATTGGCAGGTATAATTGTGGTACACCAGCATAGAGTGTGACTTTCTTAATGTATTCTAGAATCAAATTCATTATTTTAGCAAACTGAGACAACAGAGAAATAGTAGTGTTAAGATATATAAAAATAAATAAAATTGTAAATCAGATATGATTTTAAAATTATATCTTCCTCAATTGGTTGTACTATTTAGCAAATTACTCCTGTAAATAGAAGTGCCAGGGGTTCATCCTATGTTCAGATTTATCCTAAAGAAAGATCTACCAAGTGCATCTGTAATTTCCAATTTAACATTTTAGCTACATACAGTTTTACTACACTAAAGTCCTTAGTCACTTGTTTCAGAATAACAACTAAAACTTTTCAAATGTATTCCAAATTTCTTGGTGGGATCCCTTATGAAACTTCCACAGTAATACATGAATTTATGGAAAAGACTATTCAAGTTTTACTAATATTAAAATCAGCATGGATGACGGTCTATTTTTGTGGTTATGTACAATGCACAATAAAAAATAATGCAAAGGAAAATTAGGTTAAAACACCTTTACAGGAGTGCTGTCACATTCTAGTAAGAAATGTATCATTAGAACTTATTAAAAAATGTGACAGCAGGTAGATCTTGCCCTTCTGACTTCCACATATATGAATTTTTTCACTCTCTGCCGGGAATAAATAGAAGCAAAATTGAATTTCTTGCACGTTTGTCTTTGCACTAAATGGGAGAGCACTAAAAACAGCCTTCTCACAAAAAGGTCCAAAGTGGTCAAATCAGTGGTAAATTTGCCACAAACAGGCCCCAGTGTCACACGGAGAAACTCCAAAGCCCAGAACTGCAGCCAGGGGAAGGGCATCTCGTGACCTTTGATCATCACTGAGGAAAGCATTTACCACCCACTGCTGGTCCATATTCCTGATTCTATCCCCACCTTGGCTAAAACATGACTTTTAAAACATCAGTATCTGTCTCCCAAAGCCTTATGCTTTGGCACAAGACGCGAGTCTGTGAACCTGAGCTAAACCAAGTTCCTTTGCACAGTGGAATTCCCGATAAAATCTTTCCATACAGTGCATGGTTGGATTTGGTACCTGCCTAGTGGCTATTTGACTTAGAAGGGGTTTTAATAAAGTTACTGGAAGACATAAAACATCTCTGGAGACTCTGATTTCTGGCTAGAGCATAAAGCCTTCCTTAGGAACTGGAAAATATTAATTTAGAGCAGACAGTCTGCTCCATGTCCTGTTCTGGAGCTCCACGTGCAGAGTCCAATTCAAAACCTTGAAGTATAATTGAAGAATCTTCAACTTTAAAAAAAAACCCAAACAAACCACCATCAAAACCCAAACATGACTTTCACAACTGGCAGAGCCAAAACAGAGGTTATTTTTCTATGTAAATCAAAGTATGTAACTTTGGGATATATATTTGCTATTTAAAAGGGTTGTCATAATTATCAATTGATGTAAAAACACCAGTAACAAAATAAACAATCATTAACAACAATGTAAACTTAGGTATTTAAAAAATATATTCTTAATATTCTTACCCTTCTGCATTTAGGTTGTTGAGGGATGGAGGGGAAAGTCACCACAGAGAATTATAGTTCAATTATTTGGACAGAATAACACAGAATAGGCCATTTGGGTAGTTATGATAAAGAAAAGAATGCTGTAAAGGATTTATTTCCTTCTGTTCCAAAGAATTTTAAGGCTACACTTTGCTATAAATTATGAACAAAGGGAGAAATTACGACAGAAATAGAGGTGATAGAATCACTACTGCTGAGAGATCCTTTCTCCTTTCAGGCAGTGCCAGGACCAGAAATGCTCCCCCTTTTTGGAGGTGGTTTAGAAACATTTAAAATATTTAGTATTTATTAATATTTTAATAATATTATGTGGAAAACATCTTCAAAAATAGAATATATTTTTACATAATTCTGCAAATCTTTCCTCCTTTTCCTTTTGAATAATAAGTGAAATGAACAGTGTTTGGGTTGGAGAAATCTGAGTTTATTTTTATCACTTTTCTAAGCAAGGATCAAAAATCAGAATATTTGGAATGGAATTTAGAGCCTCCTAATATAACACGTATTCTGCAGTTGCTTTGAAGGTTTTGAGTTTGAATATGAAATGTTATGCACGTTGTCTTTGCCTTACTACAATTTCTGGCTTTTGGAAAGAACTCACGGCATCATTACTGCCTAAGTTTTTACTTCCAAAGAAAAGACTCCCCTTTACCTACCTCAGCTCTTCATGAAGAGCCAATGGGACAAAATAACAAAGACCTATTGCTGGCATCAGAAATTGTTTGTAACTTGGAAGAACTGCTCGGAATAAACCAAAGAAAAGAACGGAGTTATGTTCTCGTGCTGTGATGGAACAAAAAAATATAAAATACTACCGTGATTTTCCAAAATGTCTCATCTTGCAAGAAAATGAGTTAGAACCCTCGCTGTGCCGAGCCAGTTATACTCTGCAGCAAGGAAAAACAGGCACATGCTGCAAATATAGATAGGGGGGCAGAGGGACATCAAACGAGTCTGACGTGGATCACCAGGAATTTTTCCACGCAGTGGGATGGCAGAGCCAAAGTATTGGTAAAACACAGGTTCATTACAAAAGAATAAGTCTAATTCCACTCTTTCAAATAGAAAATGTTAGCTAATTCTTCTCTGCACTCACTAAATAACTTCACTTAAAATTTCAGGAAATATTCTAAAATACGTGAAAACTGCAAATTGCTTTGCAGGAACTGAGTAGTTCAGTGCATACACGGGGATTTACAGGAGACACAAAATATTTCAGCTGAGACATTTCTCTGTGTATGGCATGGTATTTCTATACCATTTCTCTGTTTTCTGAATACATATTTAAGGTAGAAAATTCCTTGAAATACAAATACCAAAAAAACCCAAACAACCCACCACGGAAATCCTGATTTAGGAAGGTGGCTGTGCTCGACTGGAAGGAAAACAAATTTGGGGCAATTTGCTCTACTGGAAGGAAATCAAATTTGGGATAAACAAGCTGTAAACAATCATTGCTGCTTCCCAGATTTTCATTTTTTAAAATTACATTTACTAAATATAATATTCTAAAATTAGGTGACTTTTCCTGAATTACTACCTTTCTGCAAAATTTTCTGCTCTGCTTATAACCTAAACTTGTAACCCTTTAAAAACTGAACATATTGTTCATAGTTTTACCATAGTTTTAACAAAGAGACCAACAACAATTTTGATATATTTTGATCTCAGCTCCTAGAACAAAACAGAATTTATAACAGTTCCTTCAATACATGGGCTGTGTCACAAACTATATGAATTTATCACTATAGGCTCACTGATTGAAAACAAAACACTTTTTGTGTCAATTGTCTATTGACAACTAAGAATAAAAATATTTTATCTGCAATGGTAATGGACTGATTTTCAAGTAACAAACATTTCCTGAGCTTGATACTTATTCAAATATATAATTCTGCTTTTCTTATTTGATGGTATTTTCTACACAAAGGCATTAGACTTTAGGTAAAATGGTACAGTAGCTGATATGGGTCTGGTTTTTTTGGATTTGTGGATGAGTTTCATCACACCTCAACCATGTTGATTATAGATGTGCAGAATTAATTGAACTGCCTCATCTCACAAGCCAAAACAAATCAGCTGCACAAAAAAATTGCCTTCTACCCTTTGTGCACTGAAAAGCAGCGAGGATGCATCTCTCGACTCCAAGATAAACAGGGACAGTAACCATTGTTTCTGATGGGAGAGAGGATAGGAAATCACATACTTCAGACACTGATTTAATATCCCTTGGAACTCAATTTCCTTATTAGGTTCAAGGCATTAAGACCAAACACAACAGGTATTTACCAGGCAACTGGGTTAGAACAGGGTTCATCCTGTACCTCCTGAGCACTGGTTCTCCTCCAGCAAAGCACTTCAGAGGGGCTTCACTCAGTGCTCTGCAGGACTGAGCAGAAACACAGCAGGATCCAATGGAAATGAGGGAGGGAAGACTCTCTATGTGTATGTTTGTTCTACACTCGTAAGTAAAATTATCCTAAAACCATCATAGAATAACAGAATGGGTTGGGTTGGAAGGGACCTTAAAGCCCATCTCGTCCCACCCCTTGCCATGGGCAGGGACACCTCCCACTATCCCAGGTTGCTCCAAGCCCCGTCCAACCTGGCCTTGGACATTTCCAGGGATGGAGCAGCCACAGCTTCTCTGGGCAACCTGTGCCAGGGCCTCCCCACCCTCACATTAATGAAGAATGAAACACTCATCATTAATTTCCCGGTTCTTGGACCCTGAGGAATCTGGAACCAGGATGATGGAGATTTCTGTCATGTAATGAGATGTAGGAACTGTAAATCCTAATTTTCCACATTGTGCAGGAGTAGAGTTTTAAATCTGGTTGTATGTTTCTTTTAAATTATAGTAAAAATATTTAAAAATAGGTTCAAATGTTTCCTGTGTAATTGCTTTAAATAAGACACTGCACTAGTACATCTTAGTCATTGTTTAGCAGTTGGTATTTCTGTTAAAAACTCTCATTTATGTGCATTATGCAATGACTGCTGACCTGCACGGAAAAAAAAATTCCATCACAAACATGATGAAAAGTAGAGTTACTTTTGTCAGTATTTTTGGCTCTGCACAAGAGGGAAAGGTTTCTATGGCAAATAAAGACTCATGTATCTGATTAGCAGAAAAATACAGCTGATGCCTAGATTAATATTGACCCATTAAATTCAATTTAATAGTGGAATTAGACTATTAGGAGATACTGAAATATCTGCATGCGAAGTGGGGTGAAGAACCTGTACTAAGAGACAGTCAAAATGGACTACAGTGATATTTTAGTTTGGTTTAAGTAAATACAGGCAGGCTTAGTAGGATATCTCTGAGGGCATACCCAAACATCCAAACTTCTCAGTTGCTTGTGGAACAGATGCTCAAAGCAGCAAAAGTTGTTCCTAACACAGTGTTAGTTGGAATTTAGCCAGATTCCTGATCCCAGCACTGTTCCTCAGAGCTGCTTGGAGACTATATGATTACTTGTGAGAGTGCCACACCAGAGGAAAAGCGGCTATAATGCATTTATCACGGTGTTCCTCTTCAGATCTATGCTGAGAAACGAGTAAAGGGCTTCACAATGAAAATTCACGTGAATCTACTCAAAAGTTTTGAAGCCAGTCTTGCATAACTGCACCTTTTATTGCAGTTTTAACTAATGGCAAATAGACCACAACTCTTACTTCTTCCTCTGCCGCACTCGATCTGGTGGGAATCAAGTTGGGGCATCTCAGTGGCATCTCTGATAAGCTACTACAGAATTTAGGGAGCAGGATCTCTCAGAGGGGAATCAGAGGCACACACAACATCTGTTGAGGCTGTGAGGGAAGGGGGAATGTGACACAGTCAGGAGAGAAATCTCTCAAATCAGACACGCCGGGGGTAGTGACGTACCATTGACTAAGCTGGCATTTGCATTATCAGTGGCATTTGCACCTGCTGCACCATCTGTGGCTGAAGGAGGGTGGGAGGAGGGATGGGAAGAATCTACTGAGCAATAATGGATTAAAAAAAACAAAAACAAAAAACAACACAACAATAAATAATAAATAATAACAACAACATGAACAAACGTTCACGCGGAACAAAAAAAAAAACATCCACGGCATTTTTTTTTCTCCAAAATCAAACAGTTTTAAATTAAATTAACATAGATTTCAAAAGCAAAATAGCGTTGTAAAGGTGTTACAAAAGTAAGGTAAAAACTCAAACATGAAATAATAACAATAAGAATAATAAATAAATAAGAAACACTTAACAAAGTAAAAGTTGATGATAACTGACTACACAGTAGTGTAGTTGTGTAGTTGCTTTAGTCCTTTTATGTGTTATTTTTTGTATTTTAGCACAACGTTATGCAAACACTAAAATGGTTGAAACGTTTCCTTTTGAGTTAATTTACACAATACATGGGTAGCTTTAAAATAGCCATTTAAAATATTCATTGTGTCTATATATGGACATACTACTACATAGTACTTAACATTACATATTTTATGTTTTATACAATGCTGCACATTATGATGTATCATGACATACATTCCAGTCTAACATGTGCTCAGTCTATGACCTGCCATCACCTGGTTAATATGCACATTGATCTGAGTAGAAATGTTAAATTTTCTTGTCTTTTATATGGAAATGGCAAACATAGCCCTGAGGAGAATAATGAGTTGTTTTAAATGCAAAGAATGGATGTCACATATTTCCTGGTTTGTGGTGAAACGAAAAAAGTATTAGAAAACGAACACTTTTTGTTTTCTGTAATTATCCACATATTAGAGGAATTGGTCAAGAAATATTTCCTAACAGGAAAGTGAAAAACTAGAGGAATATTTTATCATTTTATTATGTTTTTTATACCAGAGTTGGGAAAATTAGCCTCTACAAATAACGGATAAAACTAATTTTGTTTTGTTTCTGTTGGTAAATTGCTCACAATAGAACACAAGTCCTACAATGAATCCTGACTGAGACTCTCAAACTTCTTCAGCACTTGCCCCACAGGGACTGTTTGACACCGTACTGGGCTGTTATTCCAGAAAAATGGTCTGATTTTATTTACAAACGACAAATTGGGAGGAGAAAATAAACAGCACAGAGGATTTAAAAACACACCCTGGGTAAGTGCATTCAGGAGCATTTCAATTGCAAATTTGATTACTGTGATGCCAACGACTTCAACTGGTCTTGTTGCTGGGGCTTGTTTTTCATTCCATTTGGATGCCCACACTAACCAGCACAGCATGAACTGCTCACAGCAAATCATGGACTCCAACATTTAATACTTTGTAATTTACTTCTGGAGAATGGCTGATTATTCAAACTCAGCATTAAGATTTGCAACACCAGCGATGCGTGCGCACTAAAATGATTTGCCACCGACAATCCTGTTGATTTGAAATCACTCTTTAATTTTAAACTTGACTGATTCGAAGACAATTATTTCAATCAGTGGTTCACCCCTGATTTGCACCAAAGCTCACTGGTTAAAAGCCTCAGCCTTCTGTTTGACATGGTACAATTCTTACCCTACCTGGCAGCTGCTGTCCGTCCTCCTGTTTCCCACCTGAATGATGATTTTTACACAATGTTAATGAACAATAAAAGCACACACCCCACACAGAGTAAAACAAGCATTTGTGACTGGCAGGATTTCAGAGAATTGTAGGTTTCTGTTATTTGAGTTTGGGTCTCCATACACAACCAGCTCTGCACGAGCACAAAGCTGCCAGCAGCACCAGAAAACGTGGAGGGATTTTCTGTATTATGTATTTTCTATACTAGATTCAGTGTCTGCATCCAAAGTTCCAACACGTCTCTGTAAAAATCTCTGTCCCTGGGTTGTGAGTTATGACTATACTGTGTTACTCTGCCACCCCTGATTTCTTTTTCCCTGTTTTTCCAGGCTATCCACAATGAAACCTGAGGGAACCACCAGTGTCCTGAGCAAAGTAACATCCAGAGTCCAGCCCAGTTAAACCAAGGAGCTCAGTTGCCATCATCAGACAGGGACTGAAGCTGCTCCTTCTCACCTACAGTGTCCCCAGACACCACCAGAGCAGAGGCTGCCAGATCTCAAAAGGTATGGAAGCCTCTCTCCTACAGCAAGAACAAACTCTAAGATACTGTTCAAAACTAGCCTGACTTAAAAGACTTTTACTTTCAGTCTCTCTAATTTTCCTAGAACTCCCCGTGTCTTGCAGGAATTGGGCATTTCTGTGCAGAAATGAAATGGTAAACGTTTCACAGGGTCTTTGGTTAAGTAAAAAGGGATTTCCTCAGAGCAACAGGGAGCCAATGGCAACCCCTTGTTGAATATATTCAGAAATGGAAGCTATAGGCCATGAAAACCATATGAATTTGGCTTTCCTATCTATATTCCTATCTACTCTCCTACCTATATATCCTATTCTACTATACCAAGTAGAATGTTCAGAAAAGCTATGACTGTTTCTTTTTATTAATGGGGAGACCCACTAGAAAGAGCAGAAATATCTAAAAACCCCATATTCATTGGCCCTTAATTCTGTCTGAAAGGTAAATATTCCCAGGACGGACTTGGAATGAAATTCTGAAAGCAGAACAATTTACATGACTGTGAACAAAAACTGGAAAGGACAGACATTAAACCATGTTTCTGTTTAGTGTGCAACCCATAAATTAGCAGTAGATTATGACATCACACTATAATAAGGTGAAAAGTCTAAAGAGGCTCCTTGATTTCATTAACTGATGAAAGTTAAACTGTCTGCTAACATTTACTGCTACATTCTGGTCTTTTACTATTCTTAGCTTGATCTTTACACCTTAAGAAATTAAAATGCCTCTAAAGTCAGTCACTCACATTAAACAGCTGGGCTAGCAAAAAACCACATCTTATCTTTATTTTATTTTTGAAGCTCTAAGCAGCTATTTCCATGGCCAAGAGGGCTTGTTCTTTTTTCCTGAAAAATAAAAGTTACATAGATATAAATGCACAAGAGCCAAACCCTAGCAAACTGCAGGTGAGCATGGATTCATGTAGAGAAGCCATGGCCAAGGGAGCATGCCCATGGATCCCCCTGGATTTAATTATGTCCTGGGAGTTTGCAATTTCACACTGGAAAAACACCTTGTTATCCAATGTATTTATTGGTTAACAGCTTCTGCCGTTTTTCTGTGTGACATGTGATGGTAAAAACGTGTCCAAAAAGAAAAAAGAAAAGAAAGGAAATTTTAAAAATCATAATTATTTGTCAAGAACGGAGGAGAGCTCTGGCTGCACAAAGGCCAAGAGCTTTCTTAGGAGCATCCTTATGTGTCGTGGAATTTACCTTTCTTGTCTTTCTTTTCCTCCTCTTCCCCTCCAGCACCCAGCAGAGTGAAGATGATGCCAGTTTGAGAATTCACCCCCACAGCAGTTACCAGCATTCTTCCAGAACCTTCCATGACATGGGTACCTGAAAACATACATTATAAGTTACATACAACTTCAAGAAAATAAAATTAGGCAAGACATCTATTATAGTACCAAGAGCTATTTGTTACACTTTAAAAATCTGTCCTGAGGGAATTATAACTACCTAACTAAAACAATCTCTGTTGTATATTACTCTCAAGCAAGAATTAGTGTGCTTTAGGCCTCACCTCCATGAACCAAACACATCAGATTCCCTTTTTAAAAGAAATGTCAGTAATCAAGTTTACCTCCTGGAACATAATAGTTTAGCTTCACACAGTTAATTCTTGTTAACTTTGGAAATCTTTTTCCAGAGTTCTGCAAACGTCCCTCAGGGACTCCAGTCAAGATTACAGTGCCTGTACAGTTACATGAACAAAACAAAAATATGTGCAATTTCTCTCATCTTTCTCAGTTATGGTTGACTTTCAGGCACAGGAAAAAGTAGTTTTGAAGACAATTTTACGGCTTGAAGCTTGAGAAATCAACACAGCAAAAAATATTTAAGGAGATACTGAATTAAATCAGGAGATTCCCAAATAGCAAGGAGAATACTGAAAACAAATTCAGTATGAGATATTTCTATTGGTCTAAATCAAATTGACAGGGACATTGAGTTTTTCTGTTTAACTAGGTAATGTTAAGTAAATTCCTTATGAGTAATATTTTTTGCTTTATTTTATATAAATTATTTATAGCTTTTATTGGTATATTGACTCAAATGTTAGATGCAGCTAAGATAAGGAAAACCTCTTAAAAACCTTTAGCTATGGGTTGTGGAAACACACCGAAACAGAAATTTCTGATCCAAAAAATTTTGATTTACACTTTGGAAAAATTTTATAACAGAGATTTGCAAAAGGTCAGTCAATGCAATTGAACACTGGCTATTTCTGAAAAAAAAAAAAAAAATAAAAATTGTGAAATGGAAGAACCTGTTGTTATCACATGTATTTAAGGCCAGTTACTAAAAGCTCAGTAAAAAAACCTGTCACTGTGTCACAGGTACAAATACACCAAGGATGGCATCAAAAAGTGACAGAAAAGTCATTATTGAAGTAATATTCGAATATTTCAAGTGACATGTCCTTAGCAGGCAGTGAATTTTAAAAGATATAAAGCTGATCTGTAGTGCTCCTATGAAACAGGTGAAAAAAATATATATAATGACCAGAAACCTCTGACAGATGAAGCTATTAATTGAAATAGACTTTATATTTTATTCTTTATTAGTAGAAAATTATGTCTGTTCAGTGTAAGGCACTGTGAGAGCACAGAGAAAAAGCAATAATTTTCAGAGCAAACTAGGAGTGAATATTTACTGGGCTTGGGCATTTTTTTAAATACTCTTTCCTGTATTTGAAGAAATAGTTTGGAAACTAAAAAAATAGAGTGTAACACACAAACCGTAAGCCTTGAGAAGAAAATCAAGTACTGCTTGCTGGGTTTTGACTTATTGCTCCTTAGATCCTCACCTCACTCAAAAGAATACAATTAATTTCTCATTTAGAATCCCTTCAGGCATTCAGATCTACTAAAGCCATAGAAAGACCTTTTTTCTCCCCCTTTTTTTAAAAAAAATACTGAGTTCATTCTCATCTGTACAAATTTATTGATTTATCTCAAAAGCTGAAAAAGGGAAGGATATATGGATGTGTCCTTAAACAGATCAATGTTTTACATATGTATACACACACACTTGCAACACATTTTTTTTTAAAATTCCATTTTTTTAGTAGTGGTCAATAAGTTGCTGTGCTAGAACATATAGTAAGCAATGTAACTATCTATTTATAATCAAAATAGCTTTCTCTAAATAATCAAAATCTCCCATGTTCTTAAAAGGAGAACAGAAACACAGATTAGAGAGAACATCTGTCAACACTGAGCCTAATTTGAGAGCACAAATATCTCATCAGAACACTAAGAAAATTTCAGCAGTAATAAGCCAAATAAAAACAAAAATGCACTAATGGCCAGATGTATTTAAACAAAACAACAACAACAACAACAAAAGCATCAGATCTCTTCAGTGCACTGAGAACTGTTCCCATGACTTTCTGAGATAAAATTTGATTCCTTAAGAAGTCTTTTGTTTTCAGCAAAACATAATAAACATACAAATTAGCACTGCCACACAAAAAAAAAAAACATAAACCAAGCTCGATTCAAGCCTAAAGGAACAGAAAAGATCTTTAAAATCCAGCCCAGCCTTGGTTGTACCGGTTCAGTCGGAACAGAAAATCTCTGAAACTTCACTCAGAAATTCAGAGGAACCTCCTTTAGGATGTGTCACTATTTAAAATACATTTTAATTAAGAGCTTGCTGGTTGTATTGCTCTGTTTTGTTCTAAGGAATATTCTCCTGTATTGGACTGAAAAGGTGGGCAGAAATATCCTCCAAAAATGTCACACACCCCCCTGATGGATATCCTCTGATATAATTCAGTTGCTGGGTTTACCTTGTGTCACCCCTAAAAAAAACCCGACTCTTTACCTTTTTTAATATAATGGTGTCTTTTCTGTCTTTTATTTCCCATTTTGGAACCATATTCTTTGTTGTCTCAGCATATAACATATGCCATAAAACCAGCTTTATTAGGAAAACACGCACCCACATTTCAAAGGTGCATTACCTATGCACTCCTGGAAAAGGCAAAAATGCCCTCACAGAAATGCCTTTCTGAACCTTTTCTTAATGTTCAGGTTTGCAAAAGTGCCGAGGTGCACAGGGAAGCTTGTTTTAGAGCAGGTATTAATTTATCACCAGATTATGCTCCACGAGTACTATTGAAAAATTCTTCACCACCTGAGCTGAAGCAAAGAGCTGAACCTCCTTCCACCTGACTGGCAATTTCACCACTTAAATGGCATTATAATGACATTAATTTGGATGCACAATTAGGCTCGGTGACTTCAATCAGCTATTGTTATACAAATGGAACTCTGGAATGGCTGCATGTTTTTCACTTATCTGTACAATAAGCTTGTATTTCAACTTCTTGTTGACCTATTCTACTGACTTCTTTCCCTCTCAAGACTCCATGGTAGTAAAATACATTCTTTAACATGCAGAGTACTTAATTCAAAGTTGATAAGTGGTGAACATTCCAAGATGGAAAAAGATAACTGGTTTAGCCAGGGAGGAGAGAAACAGATCAGATGGATCAGGAACCTATTGCAGCAAATATTTTTCAGACAAAAATCCAACTAAACATAAGACTCAGAAATTCCCAAATCTAATAATAGTACTGGTGTAATAGATTGGAAAGAGGGTTGAAAAAAAAAAAAAAACAACAAGAAAAGCAAAGCAGAACATGCCAGTTTGTGAGTTTGATACTGTTTTGCTACTTCCAGCAAACTTTTGGGGAACAAAAATTCTCTATGGGCATCCAAACAACTGGTTCAGTCACTGCAATTACTAAGTGGCAACTGAAGTTAATAATAAAGTGAACCAACCATCAGAATATCCTCTATGAAAAAAAGGAGTTTTCCAGGAAAAATAAAATTCTCATCTACAAATAATTTAATATATCCAAACAATTCAGAACTTTTTAAGTTAGGTGCTTGGTTCTGAAATTCTGCTCGGAATATTTTCTGGGTTTTCTGGTAGGGAATTAAGACTGAATCAGAACTATTTTGTTCCAGGCAATATCTGGCCCAATTCCTTAATTAAGCTTCCTTTTTATTTCCAAGACCTAACAAAGCACCACGACCAAGAGATATCTTTGGTTTATTTGTTCTTGATTAAGCTCTGTTTCCTTTCTTTCAAATCCTTGTTGCACATTGATGGAACCAGACAGTGCTAAAAGTTCAGTCAGGGTGAAGTAAATGTTCTGCCAGCCTCAGTTGAGCAGAACTACACTAGGTGAGCTCCTTTATCCACCTCCTTCATACCTTCATCAAATTAATCTAAATAACTGGGAGAAAAAGGTGTAAGAAGTAAGCCTCCTAAGGTATTTTTAATGTTAATTAATAGAATAAGTGGTACCCCAGAACACTGCAGTGGGTGCAATACTGAGACTCCCACTGAAAACTTATTTAGGACTCATGGATTTCTGCAAGTTTTGAACTGTACCAAACTTAAAGGCCACATCAGGCTCAAGATGAGCAGCAGTTTGGTTCCCAAGCTGCCTTCACCTCTTGGTTGATACATGTCCACACTCACCGTGGAGAAGGAACGTTACCACAGTCTCATTTAAGCTAAAGATGTTGTGGCTTGTGCTGCACCCTGCATGCAAATCCCTGCTAATGAACTAAAAGAAGGGAAATATTCCAGCCAGAAGTGCAGTGGAACTATAGAAGAGAAGCTGCTTCTTTTGGTTCCAGGTACATCAGGGCCTTTATTGGCATTTCTGCCCTCCTGGGTGGTGCCCCGTGTGCCACGGACAGATGGAAATGAACCATCTGGTTTAGGCAGCACTTGTACTCTTAGAATTGCTTCCCAAGTACAGCAAACAACTATCTGAATGATTAAACAGGACATTAAGCACAGAAACTCATTTAGTTTAATTATGTCATTGAAGCTGATTGAGTATTAAAAACACTCTTTCAGGTGCCAATGGTGAAAATAATACTTCCCAATTCTGGGTGTTTGTCTTCCACTAAATTTAGACTCACAAAACAAACTGTGGCTGTAATTCAAGTGTTTCCTGTCAAACCTCAACTGTTTTCATTTCCAGCACACGATTATAGGGAGAAAAATGGCAAGTAACATCCCGACAATATTTGTCTTAATTCCAAAAGTCTGCCCGCAGATAACTTATTGATGTCTTCAGGTGCAAAGAGGGAAATATAAGGTGTGTCTTTGATGCTTTGGCAGGGGGTTGGTTTGGGGATTTTTCTTTAAACAAGTTTTATAAAAATACAGGTCTAGATCAGCATTACATGGGAAATCAATTTTTAAACCAGGTCAAACCCACCCTAAAAGACATGGTGGTTTCCAAGGTTTTGGATGAGTAACAACATCCAGTGCATCAGCACTGGGATTAAATCCTGCACTGTGTCTATGGAAGAAGGCAATTTCTTTCATGACAGAATCTCAAATCATCAATTGTGTTCCTAAGCAAATAAGAGTCCAGGGATTTTCTAACATGGCAGGAGTCAAAATTTATTAGGGTAAGTAGGGAACAAAAGTGTGTGCAGTGTTAAGTAAAACATCACATTAATTCTACACCTCCTCCATAATCACATAAGAAAAATAAAGTGTAAAAAATTTAACTGCATTAAACACATAATAACAAATTTCTCTCCTTATAGCAAAGAAACTGGAGTATTTGAAAAGGACTTTTTCAGTTTATAACACATTGATGATTGTTACATATCTGCAGGCTGTCATTTTGTGATCACATCCCAGCTGGAGTTCACTGAAAAATGACCTATTAGTACAAAAAAATTATGTTGTTTAACTGATTTACTGTATAGAATTATATTTCAAAATACAAACATTAAAAAATAACTAGAATTTATCACAGGAGTGAAGCTCAAAATGGTTTAGTATATCCAGTTGCTTCCAAAAGCATTGTATCTTTTTCTATTTTACCTACTATACACAAGAAGTGTTTAAAGGCTTTGAAATTAAATGGTTAAATTAAAACTAACGTACAATGAATTAAAACACTTTTTATTTCCCTACTTGATACTTTCCTTTTCCTCTGAAAAAAGTTTCCTTACTCTCTGCCTTTACAAGTACCGTGATCAGAAATAATTGCACTCCATCAAGAAACAACAACATCATTTAAATGACAAACAGACAAGTCTGTGATCAAAACATCCGTTGTGTCTGGGTTACCGAAACCTCGTGGCATGGAAAATGAAGACAAAACAAAACATGGACAAAGCAGAGCACGCAAGATAACTCAGCAGTGATTTACCTGACAGCAGCATTGGGTCTTTGTCAACAGATTTGCGGACCTGGTCTGACTCTCCAGTCAAGGAGCTTTCATCGATTTTAAGATCATTTCCTTGAATAAATATCCCATCAGCAGGTAGGAGATCACCTTTGGGTAAGAGCATGGTAATGGAAAACCACTGTGCATTAGTAAGATTGTTTTTATAATTACATAAGTATTTTAATTATGAAAGAGCGATTAACAGCAACTGAATTAAAATTAAAGCAAAAGTGAAGGAATTGCTACTGTTTCTGTCCATATTAGCCATAGTACTGCAATGCTGTAGGGAAGAACGTTTGTATTTCAAGTATTTTTTGCTTAGTTCTATCTGAGAATCAGGATGCCTCATATTTAGCCTAGGATGAACATCCTAATCACTGGGGTTTGGCAGGAGCAGTGCTCTTCATGACAAGGTTTCTCTGTCAGACTTCATAGGAATTAACAGTGGCTAATAAACAGTCAAGCTGCCCTTTCCCTTTCCCTTTCCCCTCTCAGGAAGCCCTTAAATAAGTCAAGGAGAAACTTGATGGCTGACAGAACTGGCATTTTGCTGGAAAATACCATGTCACACAAACACAGAGTACACAGAGTTCCTGCAAGAGTCTTCCACTTCCCTGGAGCACAGGGCATTCCCTATGACATGTAATTATCAGGCATCTGATCTGGGGGAACTTACAGGATCCATCTGGATCTGGAGCAGCTTATTAAGTGAGGTGAGCACAGAGGCTCAGTTCCCTTTTTACAGAGCATTTCAAAAAACTTCCTCTTCTTCCTAACTGAATAAAACCCAAACATTTCAAGCAGTGTAAAATCCTTCATGAAAGAGAACTACCTTTGTATGACCAGTTCTTGTCCTGGCCAGTAAAAAGTGAAGATTACAACAACAAAACTGGTTTCCTACTCCAATTTTACAGCAGGTATATCAGGTTTTCCTTTCGCCCTAACAGCCAAATGTTACCTTGCCATGCAAATGTTGACATCCCATAACCCTGTCTTTTAAATCACTTCCCGTGAAGTGTGTCTGTCCTGCTGGAAAGGGAAAGGAGAAGATATAAAGCCCATAAAGGCAAACAGCCAGTTGATAGAACTTACCATATTTCACCTGTGCAATGTCCCCAACTACTATCTCTGCCACTGGGATTTGGATAACCTGTCCCCCTCGGACAACAGTAAACTTCTGTTCCTGCTCAATGCGACTTTGGAGCCCACGGAACTGCTTCTCCTTGCTCCAGTCATTGAAGGCAGTGACAAGGACAACACAGATAACGGAGAGGAGGATGGCAGCACCTTCAATCCAGCCAGCTTCAGCCTCACCTTCATCTTCAGCTCCTCCTGTTGCAGTACCACACCCTGCAAAGACAACGCTGAGGATCAGTTCAGGGAAGGGCGGGTTCATCCCAAGGAAAACTTGCTGGGAAACGACAACAAGGTTAAGGAATGGAACCCCTTTTTCCAGGTACTAATGAAATATGGCAGGATGGAGAGAAAGCACAGATAGAGATGTCTGTGGAAAAGAGAAGGAAATCAACAGACATTTTAGCTCTTTTAACTTTTCTGCTGAACAACCCAAACTAAACCAATGGGAAAAGAAAGCAGCAATTCTGCTGTCTGATAGAAGGGTTGATGGCTCCACGTGAGCCATGAAGCATCTGCAGAAATAAGGATGATTTACTGAAAGGAGCAAGAAGGATTATACAATGAAAGATATTAATCAATGCAAAGCAATGGCATTAAATTAACATTAACCCCTCCTCACCCTAATTAAATTAAAAAGGATTCAACAAATAATTTTCAGCACAATTTCTAAATGTTCTCAACTAAACACAGTTGTAAGGAACACTTGTTAAAAAAATACTGAGATGAACTAAGTATATTAGTATTATATATTAGTATTAGTATATGTAAGTATTTCAGTGTATTAGGGAACACTGGGTAAAAATAATGGCCTAATATAAATTCATCAATCTTGCTTACAGAAGAAGATTCCAGATATTCCAGAGAAATAATGGCATACTTATAGAACTGCAAGTACATTATTTCTGTCACAAGTAAAACAGTATTAAAAAATACACTCTATGTATTCTAAACTGTTAATTCTGAATTACTTTATACACATCTGCTAATTATTTATTCCCGATATGCAATTAAAATTTAAATAGACTGCCTAAATAGTATCCACAAAATAAAGCTGACATAGCTCTCCTTCTTAATGACAGAAGGCATAAAAGAAATACTGGACTAAAATCACTCAATCCAGAGATATCCCAACTGATGGAGAGAGGAGATCTCAGCCTGAACAGCAGAGACTCCCACCCTGAGGGACCAAGGGAGAAATCTCATTTTTCAGGAAGGTGGACATTTGCCCTCCCTTTTCCACCTTCCCTAAGTACCAGGGAGTTTAGTACCTTAGCAACCGTGTCACTTCCACCCATGACTAAGGTTTAATTTCAGTGTATTTGTCACCTGTCGCTAGAGGGAATTAACAAGCAATTTGTATTTCTATTTTTAAGTTACAAAGACTTCCCGCTAACAAAAGCATCATAATTCATTAACCAGCTGAGTAATTACACTTGGGTATGAACAACAACAAAATTACCACAAGTCAGAGGAAGAAAGATGAGACTGAAATGCCTGGCAGAAAATGAAAATAAATGGAGTTTTTGGCAAAGTTCTCTGCAGTTTGCATTTCGACTTCACCTGAGTGAAAGGCAAAGCCCACTCCCAAGAGCAGAGGCTCTACTAGCAGGGATGCCCTTGGACTGATGACTCACATGGAGTACAAGAACCTCGCTAAAGAAACCATTTTTATAGCACTCAAGAAAGAAATTAAGTAACATTTTGTAAATTCAGCACCTTAAGCTACTTAACACTAGTGGCAAATGCAACTTAAAAATCAAATCTGCAATTTCCTCCTTCAGCAGAATGTTACTTTTGGGAAGCACTAATCAACTTTGCTCTGTTCAACATTAATCATCTTCACTGGTCTGTTAGATTTTAAATTCCTTTTCTGAACCAGTGGTTTCACTTTTGACTTATTTGTGTTACGTGCTTTCCTAGTACAAGCAATAACATCAGAATTCACTATCAATATTTTCCATTCAATATGATTTACAATTAAGTATTACAAATGTTCTGTCTTTTAAGAGCATACTTCCTCTTCTCTTTCTCACAAAAGAAACGTGGCCTGGTCCAGCCACAGTCAAAGACTGACTTTATTTCCTTTTCAGATGGTTAAAATTTAGTCCAGCTTGTAGTAAAGTGCAAAGAGATGTTGTTTCTCCTGGTGATCCCTTGGTCCAGGTTGACTGACACCAGTTTCATGCAGACTGGCCAATAAAGGTGATGTTGAGCATTTCCACTGGGGGTTATTTATTTACTTTATTCTGTAGCAGACTTTCCACTGAAAGGCCTTGATTTCTACACATGGATTACTGATAATTTATGCTGTGGTATTTTCTACAAAATCAAGAACTTATGTAATATTTACACAAGTTTTAATTTGAGCTGAGTCAGCACACACCCCCAAAAAATCAGCCATCTGAAAGACACAAGCTGTGCTTTGTCCTTTGTTATAAGAATCCTATTCTGGCTCTGGACATGTGTAAACTTTACAGTAATATTAGCTGAGTGGAATATCTCTACAGCAAAAAGCTACTAATTTTGAGAAAGGAACTGTTATTATTCCAAAGAACCAATATTCCTGGTCCCTGCATATGAAATGTGTCAGAAAAACAAAATAACAGTGCACTTGAACCCTGGGCTAACACACTGCACCTGGAAAGGCTTAGAAAAGAATATTTCCAAGCCCCTTCAGGAAAAAAAAAAAACAAAACTGATTTAACAAAACCAAGTAAAAAATAAAAGTATTCATTGATTTGAGCAACAAAGTCAACTTTGTGTTTGTGTATTGTCAGAACTGATCTCCATGTCAACACAAATAGTATCACAAAGCATGCAAATAATACAAGATGTTACCATTAAGATGAAAGGAATCGTGTTTACCCGTAGATACCTCGTAGATTATGCACAAGCAAAGAACATAATTCACCCTTCAGCTGAAAAAGTTTATTTTATTACAGCTGGAAAAATGTTTGTTAAGAATGGAAGAAAATCTGAAGAAAACAAACTGAACTGAGGTCAATCTCTTGGAAACAGCCCCTAAATTTGATGAGCTTCCACGCTGATCAATAATTTATGATTATAAATTCTAAAATCCTAAAAAAATTCTCTATAATCCAATAAAAAAAAAAAACCTTTAATGCCTTTTATTTGTTTTCTGTTCATTCAATCCGACAATGATAAATTCAGGTGGAGCAGAGGTATTTGAAGGGGAGGAAGAAATTGAGAAGTGAGAGCCAGCAGAGCCCAGCGCTTCCTTCTCAGCACATTTTGGGTTTAGAGGAAGCAGAATTTCAGCCACGTGAGGAATTTGAATACAAAGGACCAGATACCTCCCAATTCAAGCAGCAGCTGAGCAAGACTTTGGAGTATCAAAGATTTGTAACAATAATTCAAAAATGAAACTGCTCTTTTTGTAGCTCTGGCCTAATAGAACTAAAACCAGGTTCTCCAAATGATTCACCAAGTTGATCATCAGACTTTCCCAAAATTTTCCCTTTTTACAGTCCTACAGAAATGACTGGATAAAAATACCAGGTAAATTAATGCACATTGTTCTTGCTACAGGAACAAACTCTACAATAGCAAAGTTTCAGAATGGATTCTTTTCAGAACATAAATTTACCAACAAGCAGGATTTTAAAATGCAACCTGCCCTTCAGGAGATGACCTATCTGTCAGGAAACATTTTCTTGAACTATGTTATGTTTTGGCTTTAAAACTATTTTGAAAGTACTCACTTTTAATAGGAGGAAAAAAAAAGGAAACTTGCACCTCCATTGGTCTAAGTCTGTCAAATGTTTTCTTATATATGTAAGAAAAACAACTGGCTTTTAATTTTTCTTCTGCCATTATATCATACAAGGTTTTCTAGAAATTCTAGAAGGGCTTCCATGAATTTACAGGAAGAAACTGTATTTATTCTAGGGGGAAAAAACACACATATTACTCAACTATCCACTTATACTGTCTTATTGCAGTACCAAGAGTGACCCAGTATTGACTTTATGGATAAGGAGAAAATAAGAAATATAATTAAGACACATGAAAGACAACATAATAATATGCCTAAGTAGCAAAATACAGTTTAAAGCATCTAATGTCTATTGAGAATGCTCATATAAGCTTTAAAAATTTGTGTTAGGTTCTAAGATTGCTGTTCTGCTTTCACTGATAGCACGGGGTTCTCAATGTCATCCAAAAATATGCCCGAGACTTTACTGGAATGCACAGATTGAAAGCATCACAAAAGAATTTTTAATTTGCATATGTGGATTTTGGCAGGGTTTTATTCCAAGACAGTGAATTGTGATATACTCATTTTAAATTGTGTTTAACACAGGTCCTATCTGTCAGAAAACCCAATTCCAGAGAAGTAAACAAGTTTTGAATATGAAGTGCTTTTCTCCCATAACTCTGAACAAGTGCCATGTGTGTCATGCCTCAAAGTCTCATTGTCACAGGACAGAAAATGCACACAGGGTTTAAAGCTGATGCTAAAGATCTGACTGCAAGTCAAGAACATAAAGGGCTGGGACTCCTTCAGCATAAAAAAAGCAGGTGAAACCTTAAAATGGATCAGCTGATTCCAAAAGTGTGCAGGAACACACAGGTGAGCTGAACCCCCACAGAGGAGTGGGAGGACCTGAAAGGGCAGCCTCAAAGAACACTCAGAAATACAAACAGAGACTCAGGTGATTGTGCCCATAAAATACCTGAAAGGACGTTACCAGAACCTTGTGGAAGGAGAACAGAATTTTAAAAGCTTAAAATTGGACCAGAAATAGGTCAGCAAAGGCTGTTGAAAAAGTTTTCTATGCAAGGGAGATGAAAGGAAGATAAAATCCAAAGGTAAGGAGGATTCAGGAGAAAAAGAATGGGAAAATACTGCAAAGCATCACAGTTACTCATTATTGGCCACAACAACCCCCTGCAGCGCTACAGGCTGGGGACAGAGGGGCTGGAGAGCAGCCAGGCAGGAAGGGACCTGGGAGTGGGGATTGACAAGAAGCTGAACATGAGCCAGAGTGTGCCCAGGTGGCCAAGAAGGCCAATGGATCCTGGCCTGGAT
Organism: Pipra filicauda; assembly: GCF_003945595.2. Lineage (NCBI taxonomy): Eukaryota > Metazoa > Chordata > Aves > Passeriformes > Pipridae > Pipra > Pipra filicauda. Next base: position 1,753,369 of record NW_024103463.1, on the reverse strand, counting down.
CAGGAACAGTGTGGCCAGCAGGTCCAGGGAAGTGATTCTGCCCCTGGACTCAGCACTGGTGAGGCCACCCCTGGAGTGCTGTGTCCAGTTCTGGGCCCTCAGTTCAGGAAGGACATGGAGGGGCTGGAGCAGGTCCAGAGGAGAGCAACGAGGCTGTGGAAGGGACTGGAGCACAAGTGCTGGGAGGAGAGGCTGAGGGAGCTGGGGCTGTTCAGCCTGGAGAAGAGGAGGCTCAGGGGAGACCTCCTCACTCTCTGCAACTCCCTGACAGGAGGGGGGAGCCGGGGGGGGTTGGTCTCTTTTCCCAGGCAACCATCAGCAAGACAAGAGGGCTCGGTCTGAAGTTGTGCCAGAGGAGGTTTAGGTTGGATATCAGAAAGAATTTCTTTCCAGAGAGGGTGCTCAGCCATTGGAATGGGCTGCCCAGGGAAGTGGTGGATTCTCCATCCCTGGAGACTTTTAAAAAGAGCCTGGATGTGGCATCAGTGCCATGGGCTGGGAACCACAGCGGGGTTGGATCAAGGGTTGGACTTGATGATCTCAGAGGTCCCTTCCAACCCAGCTGATTCTATGATTCTATGATCTGAAATCACAGTAACCTGGGTTTCCATCTCATCAGAGGCTACAGCAACCTGGAACTATGGGCTCAAATCCTGCCCAAGAACCTGCCCAAGAGGTTTATGTACCTAATTACCAGTAAATTAAAAATTAGCCTGAGAAACCTACTCTACATTAGCAGTATTTTAATTGTATATAAAGGTTTAGAAGGGAAAAGACAAGGAAGCAAAGCATAGGATATTTTAAAGGGGAAGAGAACTGTACGAAAAAACTTGAAGGCACTTGTGCCAAAAGGGGAAGGTGAGAAAAGAGAGGAGGATACACAGAAGCAAGTTAAAGCACTTCAGGAAGACAATAAGCAAGAAGCATCACTGGAACTGGCAGGAGAAAATAATTTGTTTGGTGTTATCAATCATTTCAATTCAGTAAAAGCCAGAAAGGGGGAAAGGAAAAAAAAAATAGAAAAAGGCCACAAATAGCCAGACAGCATCATCTGACAAATTCCCATGCTCATGTCCTGTTGGCAACTGGAATGCTTTTAATATCATAGACACCATTTCAATATATGTTTCTTATAAAATCAAACAAATCTGGGCAAATACAGAAGGAAGCACACAGGCACAGTGCAGCTAAAAAGAATACCTGCTTAAAATTTCAACTACAGGAGAGATTCTTACAGCTGCTTTGAATAACATAATGATTATAATTACAAACTATACCATCTTCAGCTGCAGCACAGTAATTTTTAAATCAGAAAAAGTACCTTTTTCAAAATCTGTGAACATCTGTATTCCTCAGTCCCAACCTACAGCACCTACCTCTCAGCTACTCATTTCAACCTACACTTTTCTATTTTTAAGCTGAGAATACCTTGTGGCATTTAAATTCCCCAGGAAAATCTCCTAACGCCCCCAGAGGTAATTTTTTTTTAGTCAGTCAAACTGGTTTTGTCATCAGAAAGACAACGGTTCCCATGATAGAAACTTTTTATTTAATCGCTTTCTCTAAAGACATTTTTCCTTCTCCGCAGCTCCAGCGCTGATTTTATTGAAGCAAATTGAGCAGCTCTGAGCTACAGCTTTTTCATTAGTAGAGCTGGGCTCTTATTACCAACATCACCAGTGATGTTACTGACTTTGTCAAATGTATTTAGCTGTGTAAGAGAAGGAATAACCAAAAATTATGCAATAAATATAATAAACTCCTCTCATTAACGAGGATTTTTGAAAGCGTAACGGATATTGTAATATTTATTTCTACAAGTTCCTGGTTGTGTTGGATCATTTGCCACAAAATCAGTGCAAGGAGTGATTGCTAGCTAATGATATTCCTGCCCCAAATCCTCCCTGTGACGATGCATCATGAGATGTTGAATCACTTCCAGAAGGGCAGAGTGAAAGCAGTGAGACCACTGGCTGGCACAGCTCAGTGTCACCACAGAGCCACAGCTAAAGCAAAGGTCCAGAAATCACATGAACCTCAAAAAAAGCAAAGATTTCTGTCTCTCTCACACTCTCCAAGGACTGAGTCAGCCGTGAAAAGCATTTTCTAGATCCTTGCAGTAAGTCAGATCGTGCCCTCCAAAACCACGTTTGGTTCTGCAACCGGCCCCACAGAAGGGATTTACAAGTGTGAGATGCTTAAACCACACACATTTCAGGTTTAGGGGGCTTTAACATTCACTAAAAAGTGATTTTTTTGCTACATATGTGAAAACAGTATTAGAATTCCTCGCTTTGTGATGCATCAGTTCGTTATGTAAGGGCTCCGTGGGGGCGGGGAGGGAGAAAAAGAGATCCTGTCCCTGTGGGTTAGTTATGTAACTGTCAACTTTAGAGCTCAATATTAAATATTTACACGTTTTCGACATATTTATGCAAGGAAACAAATCTGTAAGCCCTGAAAGCATATATATTCACCCATTCCTCAGCCTGATCACAAACATTCGTGAGCAGAGAAATGTTAATTAAAGTACTCGACTTCAAGAGATGTTGTTGTTCTTCTGCCTGGCCCCTCCAAGGGAATGTGTTTTGGAAAGATCACTCCAAGGGATGGGATCCTCACTCCACCAAAGAGAACAAGGACCAAGCAGCTGCTTCTGTAATATTTACACTCAGTTTTACTTCCTTTTGTTGCCACAGAAAAAGAAGAGAAGGGCAAAAATGGGAATTTTCGTCACAAGTCCTGTTCTTAGGGATTGCAAGGGAAAAATCTTGACATTGGGTTGCTACAGTTTTTCTGAATATTGCTCAGAGCTAGAGGTGTCTGTTAAATATAACCACAAATTCAAAAGGTAAAACACGGCTTTCAAATGTGAAGAATCAGACCTTGAAAGTTGTTCTCTGTGTTTATTAACAAGAAGTCAAGTGCAATTATTCAACCACACTTGCAAGGTCACATCCTAGCTGAGTTCTACTTAGAGAATTTAATATTTCTGGAGAATCTCTTTCTGGAAAATATGTGAGAAGATTTTTTTACTTCATCCCAAAGTTCTAACTCATTATCTCACATCCCCAGTGGAGAGTTAAGTCGTGCTTGGCAACCTGGAAAATCTACCTAATGAGCAATATTTAACAGCAACCCAGTTTTGTGGGTGATCTTCACAACTCTAATGAAGGGAAGGTATCTGGAGGACTTAATTCCTTTTTCAGTCCAATGGAGATTTGTAAAAACCAGATGAAGGTCACTTTACATTATGAAATAATTATTCAATTTGCAGGTCCCCTATGACACAATGTGCACATTTTGCATTTTACAATTTCTTAATGTGTTGTTCCTCAAGCCTTGAACTTAAGTCATTCCTCTGTCATTCTTATTGTGACATCCAGTTGGGAATTTGCTCTCTAAGCACACACTTTTTGTGGTGAACAGTATAGAATGGACAGTTTGATACAGTGGAGCAAAAACAGATTTCCACTTTGCAACAAAATTACCAAATGACACAAAACCCCCCAACTGCTGTTGGATGAGCAGAAAAAACCTCCCTTGTTCTCTCTCATTCAAAATGTGAGGGGTTCAAGAAAAACAGGGGAAAGGGAGAGTCAGAAAGACAGACTGATTGTATGCCCAGCCAGAAAAGTAGGAAACTAAGAATCCAGAAGTTTATTATAGGGAAGATTTAGAAAAGATAACGTGTATTAAAATTTTAATGCAACCTTGAATAATCTAGAAGCATTTTAGAATATGGTAAAAACAAAGATTGCATCTTATAAAACAATCAGTGCAACATATCTTTATCAAAACACTTAGAAAAGAGCAATTGCATTCACTTAAATATCTGCAACCCAGTAAGAATTTGCAGAACAAGTGTTTTTACACAGCATCAAGAATATTTACCCCCAGAATAATAAATAACCATAAACAGCTTCACAGGCATTACTAAACCTATGAGGTAGTAAAGAATTATTAAAAAAAACCCAGTAAAATAATTAAATTAAGTAATCTTTTAAATAATAATGCTCTTAAATTCTGTAAGTAATTAATAATTTAGGGCTTAACTGAGAGAAGTAAAGACTGTGAGTCAAAAACTCAGGGTCCCAACACAGGACAATAAATTCCACAGAGCAAGAGCTTTGTCTGCACTTGGAAGGCTGTGCTGGGATAATTTTAACAGTGACCTTCTCTAGAAAAGATAAAGCTACAAACAGCTTGTATATCTTTTAGTATGACCTATAACTATTCCATAAAGAAAGAGATACTTATTAATATTTAACTGTCTCTACAGAGATACTGAAAAATATTTAAATCAATCGAAAAAATACATTTGTCATTAGCAATTGATTCTGACATAACTTTTCATTTCAGTACAAATACCAATGTCCACAAGGAAAATTCTACGTAAGGTTGAAGGTTTCTTTGTATTCATCCAGGAGAGATAAAAATAGAGTTACAAAATTCTCCAAATGTAAGTCACTGTTGCAGGAATGCAGACAAGGTGCACGTGGTCTTACTCTTAAGCAATCTTGCTTGGTCATTCAGTTAAGGCTCTTTTCTCAGGGCTTTTCATGGGGAAAAAAAAAAAAAAAAAGCTAAAAGCTAGAAGAAACCCTACCTGGAGGTAACTCAGTTGCTTTGGCTCTACCAGAAAAGTGTTTTAGGTCTGTATTGCATTAACAACAAGGCAAACCAATTTACAGCAATGCAGAACACGCAGCACAAACAAGGCACCCCTTTCAAGTCATATTATTTAAATGTCCTAACTATGACAAAGCTGAACATGAAAGACAAACTCAGTTTGAAAGATGTATGCAAAAAACTGAATTAATGTGGGGAACTAGGATTCCAGAGAACTGCAGGAGTTCTGATTTGCTTAACTGGAACGCTGATATAAATGGCATTGGCTAATTCGGGGGGAAATAAGGAGGAAAAGAAATGCCTTTTTTCATGATCAAATGTTTTAAGACCACACTTGGAATAGGCTACTGTGCCAATGCAAACAAATCATTACGAATAAAACCCACAGGAAGAAATTAGAATTTTTTAGCTTGATATTAGCAGTGAAGTGGCTGCCCATATGTTGACATTTACTCACTTGGAAAAGTTTAATTAAGTTTGATTTAGAATTCTAACCTTGCTATACGAAAAAAATTGCATAGGGAACACTGCAGCTAGTGGGATAAAGTTGTCTTAGAGGAGCCTTCCTAAACATCAATGGCTGAAGAAAAAAATATATATAATCAAGAAAACCTGCTAAGTTTGGAGCTCTGTACAGACACGTCAGAAAGCTAAAGCTGCAGTTGGATTCTAAAAACAGGCAGAATGCTCCCATTTCTCATGTAGCAATCCTTGACATCTTCCAGTACTTCCTAAATACAGCTGGATGGAGAGGAGGATTGGAACATTTCCTCAGCTCCCACTCTCATCACAGATCACTGAAAGCACCAAGAAACAGAGAAACCCGTGAAAATAAATAAATGCTTAACAGCAAACCAGCTCTCATGGAGGCACTCAGCTTTAAATAGACCTATGAAAAACATTTAACATTGACAGAGAACAACAAATAATTCATAAATACATAATCAGATGGAGAGCTGTCTGTCTTATTCATGCTTCAGCTACCAAGTGCTTATCAACAGAGCCTTTTCTCTTTCTGTCTGAAGCAGAAGGATGAAAAGAGCAAATCACTGAAGAAGGTTTTTAGGGTGGCACCTGCCTGAGTAATGGATGCTTGTATAGTTCCATCACTCTTTGGCTGTGCTCTAATATAAATGAAATGTACTTGCTTCCAAAAATGTTTCCCTCCCCTCACCCTTTTTTTTTTTTGGTGCTTTAAAACAAGATGTTCTAACCGGGATGATTTTAGAGTATTTAACAGAAATACTACCAAAAAACTGCGAGACAAAATTGAAAAGAGTTGTCTTTGCCTGGAAATATTGACAAATGTTTCACCAGAGCTTTTGAAAAAAAAAACCAAGTGGAGCAGGGGATGAAGTGATGACACACCCAGACCGTTTAGAGAGTAATTGTCAACTCCTTCCAACCTACAAGCCCTGCAGAGAGAGGTTACTAAGGTTACTGATTTAATAGGCCCCTACACAGTAATTCATGGATTCTCAGAGGTCCACAGACCAGAGCTGGAAAGCCATTAATTAAGAAAATTTGCAGCTGAGTGGCTTAAGCAACTAGCATGGGTAGGAAACAGCATAAACCAGAGCATCCAAGCTGTGCCTTTTGAGCTCAGGCTCCAGTGATGTGCTCCAGAGCCAATTCCTGGAACACCACAGCCTCTTCTGCTGCCCCACTCATCAGACACACTCATGAGAACAAGAAAATCTGCCCCAAGAAGATAGGGAAGATTTGCAGACCTCAGCCACAAAACCCTCTCCTAAACTGGAGTGTTTATCACTCCTATTAAATTTCTCATCTTCATTTCTGCTATAAAGCTTTAAGAGGTGAAAAATCATGTCAGTAAAAGATTAAACATTGTATCATAATGTCTTGCAGCAGAAGGCATTAAAAAAGTTCTATCAACACCAGCGTGGCCCTATAAAAGAAGTTTTACAGTGCAAATCTATGTGCTAAGGAAACGAGTTTCTGGACCGTGTTTTTCTGTTTAGTTTCATCCCAAAGGATGGGATGAAATCCCCTCTGGATGCACATCCAGTTTGCTCACTCTCCAAAAATCATCCAGTAATGTGAACCACAGCATATTCACTGGGGACAGAGATTTTTGAGGTATGTTCTGGATCCAAACAAAAACGTTAACTCAGATACATCCAAAGCAAGCTAAAGCTGCAGGCAATGGGGATAATCTCTGTTTAGAATGTACATTCTATATATCCTGCATATTAATTATGCATACTGAACTGAAACAAGAGGAGCAGCATATCCTAGAGAAAAAAGGCAGAACTTACACAAAACAGAATTAAATTGAAATTAGTTGTTAAAATTGTTACTTTTCTGATAGATATATGTGTGTGTGCGTGTGTGTATATATATATACATGAAGATATGCATATATATATAAACACACACATATATATAAACACATACATATGTATAGGTGCCCACAGATGCATATAATTACAAAGTGGTATTAACTCTACTGCATTATATCTAAGAGATGGGGACTGTAACACCCCACACTCACTTGTCTGTGCTTTATTCCTGTAGCTGTAGCTCAGCAGGGTGGGAGCCTGTTCTATTCTCCACCTGATTAAACTTTAAAAGAAAACCTCAACTGCATCTACAGTTTGAAGATTTTAAGAGTCTTCTCCCCAGGTCCCAATTCAGTACCTGATTACAGGTATCTGGGAAGAAAGAAAAGCAGCAAAATGCTGTACACCCGCCTTGTCATCACAGCGTTCTTGTTCAAAAAGGGATTTCTGCTTTGTTTCAGCCATCTGTACTTAAACATTTTTTTTTCCAGTTAGTAATTTTTCATTCTAATTCAAACCCAGCAACAGCCAGGAACCACAAGCACACGCAGACTTTGGGTTGTAACATGGTTTGTCTGGACTCCTGCAGACTGGTTGGCAACCAGCACCCTCCTTTGAAACTGTAAAGCAATCCTAGAACCTGATCCAAAAATGCTTTGTGTTAAAAAACATCATTAACAGATTTTGCAAATTTGACAAATAATTGAGATTTTAGAGCTGCTAAATTTAAACTGATTTTTAATTCACAATCAGATAACAAAACATTTGGTATTCTTGAATCTTATATTACTTTATTTTATAAGCTATTAACTCTTGACAATAGAGATGTTTTCAGAGTTTTTGTTTTTTTCATCGGTTTGAGAGAATTTGTTTGGTTTTTTCGAACACCAGGTAAATAATTTTAAGATAATATTTTGTCTCCCTTTGTCAAATTCAGCGTAATATTTGTATGCCTCTGTACTGCTGACATGTTGCTCAAATTTCTATTGAGAAACCTGGGTAAGTTTCCACAAATAACTACACACTGGTATTTATAATCAAGTTGTCTTTGAGCAGAGAAAATATGGCTGGAAATATAAAACCACAAATTGGTCTTCACATCCATGTAAAACATAAAAAGGCAGTGATGTGTTTAAATTCTTACAAGAGACATCTTAGTTATACACCATGAATTACTGCCTCACTGCATGGACACTCAGACAGATTATCCAGGGAAGACACAGAATTTCCATCACTGGAACCTTTTAAAGATAAATAAGATAAATGGCAGTCCAGGAGGGCTTAAGTATTGCTGATATTGCTTTTGAGAGTGGGGACAGACTAAACCACCTCCAAGATCCCTAAATTGGTTTTCTCGTCTCCTACCTCTTCTTGTTTGCCTTTGGATGCTGTCACCAGGCTGGGATTAAGCAGGAACAGAGACTGGAGTGCTCCCTGATTTATACACCCAGCACTCCCCTCAGCACCACACTCCTCATACGGGGAGTGCTGGGAGCTCAAAGCAAACCCAGCTTTGCTGCTCTGCACAGGATGCAAACACGGCCAGCAAGGCTTGTCCTGTCACTGGGTGCAGGGATGATGCTCAGGGGAGCCCCTGCATCACCTTCCCCTGGTCCCTGGCTGCAGAGCACCCCTGTACCACCCCACAGAGCCAGCCAAAAGGATGTCATCTCCCCAGATCTACAGATCCAGCCTGCATAAATCCACCAGCATAGCCAGGGTTATCACTACCCCAGCACAATCCAGCTGAGAGCCACCAGAGATGGCTGCTGGGACATTGTCTGAGCTTTTGTGCTCTCTCCAGGAGCATTATCTCAAGCACAGGGGTGCAAAGCCCCAGGAAAGGCCCTACAGGTTCAGTTTGTACCCTGACTGGTTTGGCAGCTGCACCTGAACACCAGCCCCAGCCCCATGGGGTGCTCTCCATGACCACACATCATCCAGGACTCTCACCAGTTCATCCAATATTGGAGCCTCCAACCTAAATTTGTCCCTTCTTTTCAATCTGGAAAATAAAAGCAAAACTGGTCCAGAAATTCAAGGACCTACCCAGGTAATGCCAACCCAAAGGGGCACAACCTTCTCCCAGTGAACACGGCCTCAGACAAGGATTGGTGACAGCGAGACCTGTTCTCCTTTCTGCTCCTGAATATTTAGACCACGCATTGAAGTAGGATTTAGGGCAGGAATTAAAAAGGAAGATACTTTTCCAAGCAAATTCTTAAAGAACTGAATTTTTTTAAGAAAACAGATTGGGGTAATGTCACCAGAAGCCATATGCTGCTTCACCTCATCTGAGCTTGGGGAGGAGGGAGGTTAAATGGGGGGTTCTGGCAGGACAAGCTGTTTTTAAAAGGGCAAATACTTCCTTTTCTCTTCTTTTCCAGGCTGCCAACTGCTTCATCCCTTGCACTGATAGACTGTTTAGACTGGCTTAAAAAATCCTTCTGGGAATCTCGTGGTTTAATTTTTATGAAGAACAATGAGAGAATCAGAGGGTGTGCAATGATGCTCCTCCAAAGCTGTGTTTTCATAACTCTGAAAACAACCTATACTTTTGAGATTAATCTATTTTATATAAAAAATGCTATTTTCTAATACCTCATCTTCTCTTGAGAATTCTCCTCCCTGGACAGCACAGTGAAAGCCTCAGGTGCAGTGACAGCTGGATCAGTGTGATTTGTTCAGCAGCAAAGACAATAAAGGATTCCTATTAGGACACATCAGCTCTTAAGGCTGCATGGCCCTTATACCCTCTGCTATACAACAGGGTTTTCCATTGATTTCTTACTGCTCAGTGCCTGGAGAACATTATGTAACACACTCTATGCAGACTTATGGAACTGTACACACACTTCAGGTTTTTTATAGTCAAAACAACGTCATTTGAAAGCTCTCTGAGACAAACGTGGGGGGTGTAACTCTGAATCTGTTCTAACTAAGGGCTAAAATGAAGTTAGAACTAAAACCCCCCAAAGTAGCTGCTTTGATATATTATACTGTATTAGCAAAAAGGCTGACAGGCCTGCAAAATGAAAAGCAGTGTTTCCAGCCTGCAAATAGCACAGAGCAGGAGCTCGGAAGTGGCAGCGAGATTTCCCTGCCGTGCCAGGGGGTGATTAGTTGCCACTGACAGTGAGGATTACAGGACAAGCTGTTCCCTTCACCTCTGGAGATATGAGAGAGATTTGGAGATGTTTGCTAATTGTTGTTGTTTTCAGCGTCTGCAGCAAAGTCCTGACAATATTTTTAGTAATTGCTCGGGAGTGTTGGGTTGGTTTGTTTTGTACTGATCCAGGCCCTGAAACATGGTGAAAGCTGGGATTCAAATCACTGCAAAGTATTAAAATGAATGAATCTCAGCTCATTTTATTTTAAAAAGGCTTCATATTTTCTCCAACGTATTTTGCATAATGGAGAGGATTTAGAGAGATGACAGATCTTCAATGCACCAAAAATATTACTTAAGATATTTTTTAAGGTGTACACACCCAAGTTGTGGAATCAGTGTTTCACCTTAGTGTTGGCTTCATAACTGGGAGGGTTGGCAAAAGATTTACAGTTGTTTAATGTTATGCACTGCTATGATTCTAGGAGATTTGCAAAATAACATTAATGATTGCCTTACAAACTAGATTTTTATGTTGCCTATGTTTATATGTTTTAAGGCAATCTACCTTATTGTATGCAAAATGATTTTAAAAAGAAAGATTAAGATCTAAAACTGCCACAAAGCCTAGAGAATTAACTTTGTTCAGCTGACTCATTTCTGAATCTTACACTCATTAATCAAATTGATTAAGTGCATATTAATGAAAGGAGGCAGATTTTTAGAGACAGGGAGAAACATGCAATATTTTCCTGTGGAACCCTTTGTGTCCCAGGATCTTAAATCAGCCCTGCAAGACTCTTGGTATGGAAAAGTCTGGTGAAAGATTTAAAAAAAGAATGTGCTTCATTATGCATGCAGGTAACCCTCCTGAATTAAAATGCTAAGGGAAATGTAGGATGAAATCCCAGATGTGGGCAAAGACAAGGCAAAAATTGGCAAATGCTGCATTAAAACAATTAGCTTTTCTTTAACTGTGCTCACTGTGTCTCACTAGGAAGTAAATGAACTGAATTCCTCAGAGGATGGCACGAGACTTTCACGTGGTTATTCATCTCAGGTTACTCTTAATTCAGCTTAATTAAATTTGGTTAAAGTTCCTCAGTAATCAGTGCTTTTCCTTTTTTTGAAACGACAGTTTATTCCCCAGGGTCATTTAAGCAAAGGGGGCACAGGGGTATTCCTTGTTTAAATGAACTCTTGAGCCATACCTACGTTTACTAGTGCTCATTTTTAGGGTTAAAACAACACAAATGGTCAATATTATTAAAGATAAAAACAATAAACCCAACCTGTTCACATTTGGCAGGAAGTGACTGTAACTGCCACCACAGAATTTCACGACAACAAGTGCCATTCCCCACACCAGCTGAGATGGCAGAGCTCCTGCAGAGCTAATCCTGGGATGTGTTTTGGATCCAACTTTGCTTCCTGCCCAAACGACACCTGTGTGTTGCTCCCGTGCCAATGTGTGTTTACGTATACAGGAATCTATTTCCAGGTTTCCCCGGCAGGCATTTGGGGTGTTTATTTAAGAATAATTTAAGAATAAGCTCGTTTCATCACAAAAAAAAAAATAAATGTAAGATTTCTAGAATCCCCAGAAAGAAAAGAAAAAAAAAAAAAAAAAAAAAAAAAAAAAGAAAAAAAATCTGTCTACTAAGACATTATACTTCTTGGAAAGAGAACATAAGAAGTTTATGATCTGGGCAATAACTTTAAAAAAGAAAAGTGTTTCTGTGAGAGTGGGAAGAAAATTTTTGAGAATTGGATGCTGAACGAGCAATGCCAAATATCATCTACCTAAAAATACTCAAATGAATGTGGTTCTGTCACAATTGTTGGCAAGAAACCAAAGGGAAGAAAATCGTAGTTTAAAAACTGGAGAAAAAATAAGGAGAATTTTATCAAATATATGGTCAAGTTTTCCTGACATGCATGGCAACACAGAAAGGGTCTTTTCCTTCCTTTCCCACCTTGTCTGAATCACAGAGACTGCCCAGCTCTCCCTGCAAACCCCAGTATTGGTCTTTATGAGGAAGTTGGAATAGATGCTTTGCTTTCTTTCCAAACAGAAAGGGAACACACAACTCTTGCATACCAAGAAATCAGATAAATTAACCTGTAAGAGCTGCCCACAGGCCACTATTTCCTGTGATAGTGCCAAGGCTGGCTTTGGGGTTTATCCCCCCTCTCCTTTGTCCCTTACTCTGAACAGAACTGGGACCTGCTGAGCCAGCAGGACAGGCTGAGGTTTCTACTTGCACCCTCCAATGGAGGTCGAATTTCTCTGTATGGAGAGAAATGTGTGCAAGAGCAGCAGACAAATCCTGCATGTGAATCTGAAGATAAAAATAAACCAGTATAAGATTTTGGCTGATTTGGAAATATAGGCAATAGTGGGGAAGAACTAACATTTGTTTAAAAATAAGAAAAAAACAAATAAACAAACAAACAAAAATAAAGAAAAAAACAAATTATGTTAAAGGTCAAAAGCTGGATGAGATACTTCAGCTGCTTACATGTGCAAATACAGAAGAATTAATGGAATTGCTAACATGACCTTAGAGCTCTATGAGAAAGGTGGCATTTCTTATTTTCCCCTGAGTGCAAGTGGATCCTTGAACATCTACTATATGTCATCAGGGGGAAATTCCATTCAGAAGCCTAGATGTCATGTGAAAAGGAGCAAACCCACAAACTGATCTAAGGAAAGCTGAGAACTGGAACCCCAAAGAGATGCTGTCCACAAGAACAGAATTTTGAAAGGTTTTGAAGGAGCAATGTCTTAATTACCTGTTATTAAACTGGTTTTTTTCAGTCCTAGAGATTCCAGAGTACCCACAATGAGTGCTGGGGAATTAGGACAGGCATCATATCTTTATAACATGGCACTGTACTCGAGCTTAGGCTGAAGCCCAGCAGTCTATTGCAGCTGTTCTGCTCCAGCAGAATTTGCATCCAGGGTAGGGAACTGGCAGGGAGGAGGACTGGGCTGATCCAAATTGGTGGAAACACTGTCATTGTTTTTTAATGTACAACAGTACAGACTATACACTAGAAAGAAATTCAAACTAGCTGGTATTAAGTTCAGTATTTTCAGTCCTAACTAAGAAAGAGAGGTTTGTTGTCAACTGTTTATATTCTTTCATATATATATATTCTTTTATATATATATTCTTTATAATATGAACAGAATTTTTACTTTTTCCACTTCCTTCCACAATACCTGCACCGTGTCAAATCTTTCCCACTGTGACTTATTTCTCCACACTTGCTCAATGTCGTGAGATGCCAAGAGACATATTTTGAGTTGCTCCATGGGCAGCAACCTGGGAGAGGGTGGGAACAGAGCAGCATTTCAGACCCCACACCAGAGATCTGGAATTTGTTTGGCTTCAGGTTTTTTCCCCTCAGGCTGATTTTTACAGTGTTCTTTATCTAAACATCCCATGGCTGCCTTGGATTCTGTAGGGAAAGCTTCTTCTGGTGACTCCAGCACCTCTGAGCATGTTGGCTCTTGCACTTCCCTGGCTGACTGGGACCTGCTGTCCACTCCATCAGGACAGGGATGCACAGAACAGTTGTTCCACAAGTGAGTAGTGCCTCAAACAAGATAAGGCACCATCCTCACAGGAGCTGTGGACCAGCTGTACCCTCTCTCCAGTTTTTGGATATTCTTTCTGGTTTAAACCTCCAACTTTAGTCCCCACTGACCAGTGGGGCACATTGTAGGAATCACAAGACAACAGAGCGGTGAAGCCCAGGAAATAAAGTCTCATGTAAGTTGTAAGAAGCCAGCAGGCACCTCAGCCACAGCCCTGAGCAGCAGCAGTGTATCAACACCACCAACACCTTAAAACAAGAGGTTTGGGAGGACCAAATTTCAGGGGACCATGTCCTGTTCCTGTATTTTTTCCAGTTCATCAACTTGTTGCATGAGTAAGGGGGAGGTAACCCAGGCAAAGCTCTGCTGAGCAGCATTAAGCAATGTAACTACTCATTGAACTTTGTTTTCAAGACAGGGTTTTGCCTTGGGAATTTTAACAGAAACTGCCTCAACCAAAACGACTTTTCCTTTTTTTTCCCCACCCTTAAGCTGCAAAAAAAGCTGTACACTGGCAAACAGATATCGTGCCCAGGGCTTCACACCAAACAGTGGGATGTTAAAACATCCTACCTCAGGCTACCTTCTTCCCTCTTTGTAATCCACATAAGGAAACAGAGTTCAAGGAAGAACAGTTAAAAGGTTTGTTACATTCATGGAAGCAGCAAGCAACTGTCAGGGGTTGACATCAGCATTTCTCACGACCGGGGAATAAGAGCTACATGTGATGTGAGGCCTGAAGACAGAAACAGGGGGGAGGACTCAGGAGGGCTCAGAAGTTGCTACTGAAGGTGTCAGCAGAAGACTCTGAAAATTTTTAGGCAGTTCACACGGTTATGGATGGGGGGATGTGACAAACCAGGACAATCCTGCTGGGCAGACTGTGTGGAGATGGTCACAACCCAACAACCCACCAGGGAGGAGATTCTTGCAGATCTACAGCCAAAATAAGAGATTTGAGAGCAACCAAGAGAAGCTCTTCCCATTCCCTTGGTGGAATTCTGACTGAGTCTAAGCACTCCTTCCTAAAGGATGTTTCCTTTCCTCAAGCAATGTAATGGTTTGAGAACAACACTTGACCTCATGAAGTAACTCTTTCTTTTCATACAAAAAAAAACAACAGGGCGCTTGATATTTTTTTACAAACGGTATATAAAAATTATTACGCTATAAACTGATATGCAAAGGCAAATGTTTCAAATTTAGTCCTGGACTAACTCTAATCTACATTACAAAAAACAAAAACAAAACCAAAACAAACCAACAACAACAAAAAACAACAAACAAACAACTCCCTCCAAAACAAACAAACAAAACCAAACAAACAAAAAAGAAGCCAGGATATCATACGTTAATTAAATCCTCTTTATATACCATAGGACCCCTACTTGGCATGGTCAGGGAATAGTCTATAATCCATTCACCCAGGACACACAAGGGTTTTGTCTGAGGAACAAAGTATTTTTACCTTGCCTCAGCCACACCCCTGTGTGATCCTCACTGTAGCAGGGGTTACATCTGCACTGGGAATTTTCTCTCAATATTCATTTGCTAAAACACAGCAGCAGTTTTTTGAAAGAGTGGCAAACTGATTCCGTGTGGATCAGTAATGAGAGCAGTAATTGCCACAGGGCTGACAATAACTTATGCAGAAGTTCTCAATTGCTTCTAATGGCCTGTCAGAGGGTGAAAGGGAACGCAAAGCAGATGATAAAATAAACTCCAGCACAACTTCTGAGAACAACATTCTTGACACTTTCACTCTTGCTAAGAAATATGAAAATAAAAGAAGCTAAAGTAGCTTCTGGAGAAGAAGTAAAACTGCACAATTATCTAGTGATTCCTCCAGAACAGATTTTGTGATTGCACCAGAAAATGAAAGCAGGTTTTCCAAGATTTTACATCCATATCATAAATGAAGAATTGTAGGAGAACAGAAACTCCAACAACAGATTATTGCTCCTCCAGTTCGGGTTGGTTGAGCAATATCACAACTACTGCTTCAAAACCACAGAAATGACAACTGTTTCCACCAGTGTCAACTGAGTGTGACTGGGGCACAATAATCTACTTACTCTCCTCAAGATAACACCAGACTGTGTTGTAGATGTTTGGAAATGCAATTATGCTACAGTTGAAGGACTTAAATTTGGGGATGTCTGAACACTAATAGCTGAAAATGGGAAATAACAACTAATCTAAGAAATACAAATGGAAAATGAACTTGTGAGCTCGTAGTTGCCTTTTATACAGCAAGCTGCATTCAGTACATGCATGAGACTATTCCCTTACACAAGGTTCCTGAAGCAGTTCATGCATTCTAATATTTTTGGATGTGTAGATTTGATAATGTATTCCTCCTTCACAAGCATCAGGACAAATATTTTGCACTCAAGCTGCAGAAAACACTTAAATGCTAATTCTGTTACTGCATCAAAAGTTACAAGTAGGTTTCAGGAGCCCAAAAAGGAAGAGTTATATTAATTCTAGAAAATAAATGTGACTTTAACTTATTATACTAACTAGTGAGGTCACTGGCAGATAAAAGCTGAGGATATATGAAAGGCAGATATAAATGTATTAGATATAAAGGCAGTGTATATGTACACTACATTAAAAAAATACACAAAGTGGTGTTTCTCTGCCACTGTGTCTTCCCAGCACTGTGTCTCTTATTTTCATCCCTTAATCCCACAAAGAAAACTGTCACTTTAGGTGGTCACAGCTTTTCCAGTTAACCCTAAATTGGCGAGCTCAGACTACTATCAGTGATGTTTGAACAAATTAGTGTGGAAAGAACAGTCTTGTTGACTCATTTTCAAAATGAAAATGCATTTAATTTAAAAAAAAAATAAAATAAAAAATTAGAATTTGGAAGAGGAGGCACCTTATATGCTATAAAACAGCCACACACCAAAAAATAGCATCTTGTTACCCAAAGGAGACTTTCTGTTGAGCTGTGGACAAACTTGCCTGTCACAAGCCTTGTATTTGATGTTACCATCAACCAGCAGAATGAAATACTGACAACTTTTAGGGAGAGGAAAGAAAAAAAAAAAATTAAGAAACATCTAGAGAGAGAAATTCTTTCCAGGGAAGCTGCCCATCACCTAGTGAGCCTGTGGACCACCTTCAGCAGCTGTGGGCAGGCACCACAGGCCCTCCCCACTGCTTCCATAAAGAGATCCAGGGGGAATCTGGCACCAGGGATCAGCACTGCCTCCCACCTGCTCCCCCAGGAGCACCATCGAGGGGCTGGACAGCACAACTACTGACTTATCCAGAAACTGCTGGAGAAACATTTAAAGAAGAGCGTGGAGGAGCTGGACAAGATCAAGAGTAGAGAGTTAGCAAGACATGTCAGCTCCCCTTCCTGACATCAGGCTGTGCTTCCAGAAGTAAATATACTCTTTTCAAGAAAAAAACATAAGCCTTGCTAATAAATGTACATTTCAAAGAATTATTTTCACTCTGGGAAGAGTCAGAAAAGGAAAATACAGGGTTTTCAGGCTTCCCAAGGGAACATTTGTCACCTCTTCCAGTCACTGCATAGAGATTCCATATTACATCCCATAGGCAATATTACCCTCTCACCTCAACAAAATGAGATTGGGCATAACTCAAACTGCTGCAAGGATATTATATATTGGATTTTTTTCCATATTCTCCATTAAAACAGCAATGCACAAATGGATCAATGTGTAATGAATGTGAGATTCAGACATTTCACAAGACATAAAGCTTTCGAGCTGCTGCCCTTTCAGAGAACTATAATCTCCTGACAGGCTCGTGTTTGGTCTGAATCCATGTTCCTGGGCAACTCCAGGAACAGTTTATGTTGTTCAGTAAATTGGTTTAAGTGTAGACAAAACAGAATCATTTATTTCTTCGTAAAACCTTGGTTGAACTGAACTCAGCATTAGTCTATAGCGCTCTCAGGCACCAGGTGGGATTTTGAGATTGTCCTGTGCAGGGCCAGGAGTTGGAATTGATGATCCTGTGGGTCCCTTCCAGCTCAGGATATTCTATATATTTTATTCTGTAATTGGTTACTGAATGCTGGGCAAAACCATCAAATCCATCTCAAGTGTAACTACTCCCCACTGTACCAAGGCAAAAATCAAGCTTAACATGTCCATTTTCCAACATTTAGGACTCTTAAAAAGGATATCTACCAATAAAACAAAGGTATCCTTGGCAGCAGTTTATGATATACTGATCTTAAAATGAAAGAGATTTATTTATACAACCGTTCAAATATAGACTTCCAAAAATGTAGAAGACCTCTACAATGTGTTCAAAAAGCTGGATTACAAAGATATTCACTAACTTGATTTATTCTCCTTGTGTAAATCAGGGTAAAACCTTCCAGGAAAACAATCCTAAAAACCTAGGGAAAATAGCGACCGGTGAATAAAATACTGTGCTGTGGGAAAACACAAACATATTTTCCCAGGCTGTGCTACTGAGCTTTTCAGACTATCTCAGAATCTCAGCTGTGTCATACTTCCCCAAGGGAAAAGAAACATTTTAAGTGCAGTATCAAAATAATAACATTTAAAAAAAAAAAAAAATTGTCTGATGACACATCTCCCCTCTTGCTAAAACCTGTAAAAATCGTATTTTTAAAACTCCTTTCCCAGCAAATAAAATAAAATATGAAGGTACTCTACATCCATGTCTGACAAAAAAAAAAATCTAAACTAAATAATAATTTGTAAAGCATCATTCATTGTTTATATTGTCCCCAAAGTATTCCACCATGGCCACTTATATGAGGTAATAGCAATAAATAACATTTTCTTCGATTAAAAAACCAAATGACTCCTTTATCTTTTCATGCCTAAATTGAACACCTGCTGACTCAATAGTCACAGATTCAAAATTCAGTGAGAAAGCAATAAAAGATTCCCAGTTGTATATAAAGGATTAAAGGACCATAATCCAAGAGCTGTGCATGGCTACGTGCTTATTCTGCTGGTGAATGGAAAAGGAAGAAGGAAGGGGCTTCAAGGAAAGCAGCCAAAGGAGACTGCAGCAAATGTAAAAAGCATTTCAGGGCTATATTTAGAGGAAGACATTCTTCCTACATTTGCCAAGCTGCTCACGTCATTTCACACAGCATGTTTTATCCAGCTTTATAAGTCTGGGAGAGAGCAGGAGGGGGACAAAAAAAAAAATCTGGATCAGTCGCCAGAAATGGAAATCTTGCATTTATGGAGAGGAACGAGTATTTTAAGCATGTGAATTCAAGAGTACTTTCCAAAGGGGGGAAAAAGGGGAGAAGAAAAAAGGGGGCCATGGAGGGTGTTAAAGCTCTGCACAGACGTCACAGAAGGACTCTGCAGAATATGGTTTATCAGTAACATGAGTTTGCCTCCAAAACTCCCTTTTGAGCCAGGCTCACAAGCCTCAGCCCCATCCCTAAAAATACTTAAATGTGTGAATTCCACTAAGTTCGAGTCTTCAGCTGGTAAAAACTAGACTTGCCCGTGTTCCTGTGGATTGGATACATCAGTTATATAAGCAATGACATATTTCTCCTCTGTGATGTGGTAAACCACCACCCAAGATGAATTAAACAAACACCAAACACAGAGGTGGAAACGGCAACAAAAACACTCCCGTTCGATAAGAATACTGTGCTTTTTTCTTAGCATGTGTCACAAGGTGCAGGATTTGCATAAAGAAATGTCAGGATACAAAAAAAAAAATATGTCAGTACCAGATGTAACAGCATCAGGTACAAACCACATGGAAATTTCCTGTTAGTGACCTTCTGGAGAGCAGTGATGGCATTGATTTGAGATCGACATTCATTTAAGGACTGGCTTTACTTAAACTCACAGAGATGACTTCTATAAAAAGTTTTTACCTTCATTCCCTTCTCCAGGTGGCTGATAAAACGAAAGCCCCAAAGATATGATGGCTGCAATTTCCAAGATTATAAGAGTCACATCCTGCAACGCTTCCCAAACTAGCTGTATGAATGTTTTTGGCTTCTTTGGAGGTATAAAATTTTTTCCAAAAATAAGCTTTCTTTTTTCTAGGTCCGCAGCAGTGCCGGCTAATCCTGTAAATAAAATAAAATAAATCAAATTAAAATTCCAGGGAAATAGAAAATGCCCACTTGTATCTGCGTTCCTATAAATTACTTTTTTAAGGAAAGCAACAAACTGTGTCACCTATCAACAAACACCTATCACATATCAACAAACAGGTAGATATTCCACTTAAATGTTGCTTTTGCAAGATGATTTGTCCTTGTGTTCTGAACAGAATTCTTACGGGCTCCATTTAATAAAAATTCCTGCCAGATTTAATCGTAAAAAAAGTCTTTGAATTAGGAGATTTATTTTAATAAGACCAAGGTACATAGATACACATGTACACGTAAGCAATGACTTCTGAAAACAGATCATAAAGCACAAATAAATAATATTTGGGATGAAGCTGGAATAGCTGTTGGCAGCTTTTGGAAATACCAGTAGAAGATGACACTTTCTTCTGAAAGCAGATCGATGAACTCAAAGTATAAATCAATAAAACATGCCTTGTGCTGCTTCAAAGCAACCCCTCTGGTTGCATGTGGACTGCAACTCATCACTGGAATGAACTGCACCACATTTTTGTCACGTGAAGAAAGACAAAGTGACAGGTTCTATATGCACAGACAGGGAAAAAGGAATGGTATGGTTGCTTAAATTGATATAAAAATGCACATATTTTGAACGACGCTTCAATTTAAGATCATTTCAATTTAAGGATACAGGATAGGAATGGGTGGTTGTGCTGAACAACCCACTTGGGTGGGGGGCTTTTTCCTATTTTTTTGATTATATTAAAGTATGAACATCTAGTGACTTGCCAGGGGGAAAAAAAAAAAAAGAAAAAAAGACTTTCAAGCATGAGGGTTTAATAACTGAGTCCATATATCTGTCTCAGCAGCATAAAGAACTGCAATAAGTGTTATATATATCTGCCAAATAATACCTGATATCATAGAATTGTTTAGGTTGGAAAAGACCTTTAAGATTATCAAACCAAACAGTGCCAAGGCCACCACTTAACCAGGTCCCCAAAGTGCCACAATCACAGGTCTTTTAAATCCCTCCAGGGATGGTGCCTCCACCACTTCCCTGGGCAGCCTGTTCCAATACTGGACAACCCTTTCCATGAAGAAATTTTTTCTAATGTTCAATTTAAACCTCCCAGGGTGTAACTTGGGGCCATTTCCTCTTACCTCGTCGATTGTTGCCTGAGAGAAGAGACCGACCCAGTTGGAACATTTATAAAACTACAGGTTTGGCTGTGATAGAAGTGTCAAGTTGTTTATGCTTATTCACCCTTGCATGACACCTGGAAAACACTGAAGTTCAGGGCTCGTCTCAGGGGAACACAAAGGTGCCTGCAGGAGAGCAAGAGGAAACCATGGACCCCACACTGGAAGGATTCCTCAGCTCACGCAGTTCAGGGTGAGTCCTTGGCTATCCCAAATCCTATCACCACCCATGGGGTACATCAGGAATGGGAAGCCCTAGAAACATCATCTTCAGGACATCAAGGAACACCAGTCAGGCTCCCAATGTGCTGAGAGTCCCCACTGTGTGTTTGGGTGGCCCAGGACCCGCGCCCAGCAGTGTCCCTGTCCCTCTCCCACCCCTCTCAGGTGACAGCACTGGGCCCAAGCACTATTTCCCCAAGATGAAAGCGATGCTGTTCTGAACATATCAGTCCTGCCACAGTCCAGGCAGATGGTGACTCACCTTTCACTCCAGGTGTATAATTACAGCTGCTGTGGAGCTTCTGCCTCTAGGTTAACTCATCAAACTTTCATTTTACCTTCAGCTTCTAAGAAACACAACCCTTCTCCCCCAGATAAAGGCACGCTGTAGTTATTATTACCTCACTTCATTTAATTTTCAGTACCTAGTGCTCAGTGACGCTGTGACAGCTTCCAGCAGTCATGAAATGTGTCTGTGTTATCTCCCATGATTCAAACAACACTCCACTCCTCTGAGAGCTCCCAGTCAGCTTCCAAGGCAGGGTAAACCCTTTCCCCACCCTGAGGAACTGCAGGCTCTGAGCCATGGGATAGCCTTTGGGTGACCCAACACGGGTTACAGAAGTTAGGGCAGCACAGGGGAGAGAGCAGGGCAGTCACTGTGGGATCTGACACAGGGACAAGCCTCCAACAAAAACCAAACAAGTGCAGTCTGATCAGCTTGTAGAGGCCTGCAAAGCCCCTCAATGCAAGGGAGGAGTTTCACTAAAAGTCAAAGAATCATAGAATCCTTAAGGCTGGAATAGACCTCTAAGATCATTGAATCTGACCGTTAACCCAACACTGCCAAGTCCACCACCCACCCACGTCCCCAGGCATCATGTCTGTCATTGTTTTTAACACTTCCAGGGATGGTGACTCCACCACTTCCCAGGGGAGCCTGTTCCAGTGCTTGACAACTCTTTCAGTGAAGAAATTTTCCCTAATATCCAACCTGAACCTCCCCTGGTGCAACTTGAGGCTGTTTCCTCTTGTTCTGTCCCTATTTCCCTGGGAGCAGAGCTCGACCCCCGCCTGGCTCCACCTTCTTATCGGGGAGTTGTAGAGAGTGAGAAGGTCCCTCCTGAGCCTCCTTTTCTCCAGGTTGAGCTCCCCCAGCTCCCTCAGCCCTTGTAAAAAGGGCACGCACGATTTGCATTATGCCCCCAAACACAACCTACTCCTCTACAGAGCTGACTTCATCCAGAAAGGGATATTCCCCGGGCAGCACTGACAGCTGTGGGGGCAGAAATTTTCACCTCGTGCATCTTCGAGCAGCAAAACAAAACTCCGAAACAGAGGGAACTTTAAAGGGCGTTTGAAAATGGAAGGAAGAGACGTCGGAAAAACGCGTTTTCCAACCCAGAACATATGTGCTCAGTGGTGGGCCAGCTCCAGCAGGTCAGCACACGACTAGGGACTCACCAGCATGGAAGGGATGGCTGGAATGGTACAGGAAATTGCTCCAGCATTTTTCAACAATCCTCATCACGTTCACTGAGACGCGACACGTGACTTTGAAATTGTGCCTTACACCTCGTTGTCAGGGTGGAATGCAAAGCACACGTCTCCTATCCCATGTTTATAAGGGCTGTTGAAATACACCTACATCCCAAGAAGCCTCCAAAGCAAAAGAGACACACTGGAACTCGAATTGCTGCTTTTTCTCTAAGACAAAGATTCTTCATTTAGACATCATAAGGCTGAGGATTAAACTGAGTTTAAATGGTCATCATCATTTTCCAGACTATAGTCTACGTAACACCTGTTGGAATTCAGACAAATTTTACTTTGCTCTTTCATTTTTTTATAACAAATATTATGTTCCTTAGGTACCACAAATAGACAAGAGTAAATTATGCATATGATTTTACTCTTTTCTGTAAGTCTATGTCTTGGGGAAATTACTCACCCAGTCTCATCTAAAAAGCAGAGTATATTCATCTTCAATAAAGAAATTTATCTCCTTGTAAATCATCTACAAATCCAAGAAAACTAAATTCAATGTTCAGTTCAAACCAAGCACTTTCCCTTCTCCAGAGGCTTGGCCAACACTCAAAATCCCATTCAGCAAAGTTTTGGGGCTTTTTTTTTTCTCCCACTGACTACCAGAAACAAACTCCCAAATTGAGAGAAAGAGAAAGGAAAGGGGAGAATGAAGAAATCTACAGACCACGTGATGAAATCAGATCATAACAGTTCTAAGCATTACTGTAGAGACAAGGTCAAAAAGGGACAGAATAACAAAAGGTCCTGAGGCGGGACACACAAGGATCATTGTGTCCAGTTCCTGGCCATGCCCAGGACACCCCAACAATCCCACCCTGTCCCTGAGAGTGTTATCCAAACGCTCTTGAGCTCTGGCAGCCTTGGGGCTGTGCCCACTGCTCTGGGGAGCCTGGGCAGTGCCCAACCAGCCTCTGGGGGAAGAACCTTTCCCCGAGATCCAACCTCAGCCTCCCCTGACACAGCTCCAACTGTTCCCTGGGGTCCTGTCCCTGGTCCCCACAGAGCAGAGCTCAGTGCCTGCCCCTCCTCCTCCCCTCCTGCAGGGACAAAGTTCCACAGGGAGATGCAGCTCCTGGAAACGGGACTGAGCATCTGAGGCAACGCGAGATGTCGATTTGGAAAAACTTCCATAAATTCACATTGGTTTTGCTGACAGAACATACAAGGGGAGCACTCTTTATCTTTTCCAAGTATCCTGCTTTATTCAGAAACGTGAAATAGTCCTAAAGGTGCTCTGAGCAAGCCTGAATTGCTGGGGAGGATTAGAGGTGGCGGGGGCTGCCCGTGGCCCTGGCAGAGCTGCGGGAGCTGCTCCGACAGGCACCACAGATGGCAAACACGTCAATTAGCACAGCAAGGGCTGCACAGGGACATCTGTCCTCACCAGTACTGTCAACCAGGAGATGGCTTTCCTGCTGCTAGACTGGTTTATGTTGGTTTTTTTTTCAGATTACACACACTGACTTCATCACTGTTCCTGAATATTGTATTTTTATTTCTCACTTTATCCCAGGAGACCTGTGACAATGAGAGCATTGCAAATGAAAGCAATTTAAAATATCGTTTCTATACGGAGATATAAAACATCTAAGGGAGTGAAAAACAACCAATGGGGACTAAAAAAACCTGCATGGAAATACCAGTTTCAATATGACTTCAGATTTCCTACGTTACTGGCACAAGCATCAGCCTGTGCCAGTCTTATATTCTGTATGACCCATCTGATATTCTGTATGACAGTAAGTCACAAACTGGCTGGATTTATGTTCATTTCTCCACACAAGCATTAATATTTTATTTTGTAAGTGCTTTTCTAGGTCAAAGTTGTGCAATATTACTTGATCGAAGCGTTTTACAATAGACATGCAGATTAGGGTCAAATTTGTATACAAATATTATACACACATCCAGGAAACACTGTGAAAATTTATTACTGATGCTTCCAACACTTGAGTAATTTCTTAAGGTTTCAGTTTCCAAAATTTTTCCCCCAAATTTATTTCAAATTTGTGGTCGAATGAAAACGATTCCATAGAAAATATTTTCTATGATGTTGTGCAGTATATTGAATGCATTTATGATTTAATCTGGCATTGTTGCTTTTTTTGGAGGCAGAAGAAGAACAAAAAACTGGAGAAATGCCACTTAATGAATTTTCTCTGTTCCTTATCTACATCTGTCAGTTCCTGCATGCTGAATAGAAAGCCATCGTTTCAATTAATGCCTGGAAAATTGTATTTCTCTGACAGTCATCTCCACTGCAACCAAATGGAGCATGACAAACAGAGAATGATTTTGATGCTGCAAAAATAGCAAAAGCACAGCACTACTAAAGCAACAATGAAAAAAAAAAAACCAACATAAAACTTGCAAGAGAATGTTTTAAATTGGCTTAAATTATGAGCTGAAGACTGGAGAATTTACATTTGCACTAATTGTGCAAATAAACCCTTCATTGCTTATTAACTTTCTTCTATACATTTTCTGATTCAGCCAGAAAAGTAGGTAAAAATTTCAAAGAGCAAAACATGTAAACAGTGTAATTTAAAAATCACAGCATAATAACTTCAAATGCAAAGTTTGTTCAGCACAGGAAGGAAAGGCTGTGGAAAGGAAGGCAGAGCAAAGCCAACTATTTTGGTTGGTGAACTAACCAAATCTGGAACAACAATTCCAGATGACATCCATGAATTCCTCCTATGAGAACTCAGACCTATATTTTATCTCCAAAACCCCAGTGACCCCAACCCTAAACTCTCTTCTCCAATGATGAGCACTCCCACCACCACATTAGCCAGGTCTTCACAGAAACTGGAAAGTAAACCACTGCAAAATACGACCTCAACAATTATTCCATCTTCTGTGCCTTGTTTCCCCAATTCCATTTATTTCCCATTTAACTCTGAAACAGCCCCTGCCACCCCTGCTGACACACAAAGACTCAGAACAACCTGCCCAGGCCCACTGGCTCAGGTATCTCACGCACAGATTCTCACATCTTCATAGCATGAATTTGAAATATTAGCCCAGTTACTGCTGTTGTAACATGAGAAATTCAAACCCACAGTCCCACTCAACATTTTTAGTGGGATTTTACTCTCTGGGTTTGGAAGCAGATTTCTGAGCACTGCTCTGCTTTTCTCTCTCCAAGCTAGAAACGACAGCAGGGCTTTTTTCTTCCACTTCAGTGTAAGAAGTATTACGCATGTAGTGATAATACAGAGCTGAAGGAGCTGAAAATGTCACATTTTCAATTCAAATCAATAGCTACGAACTCACAGGTTTACTTTCTGAGGTCTGCCTTAGGAAACTGTCCCTACCTAAGCAAGTGGGGAAGGCAAGGAGACACACAGAGTAAACTGGGATCACTGTTATGGTTTTGATCAAATGCTGAGGAAGGTCTATTTTGTCCTTTAAGTGTAATGATGTCAGCAGGCACACTATGATGTAATCCAACATCAGCCTTCATTAAGCCATGAATTCTTCATGACCCTTGTTTATCTGAGTAAAGAAACACCTGCTTTGGTACCAAGTATGCCACAAAAACACATGTTGCATTAAACTGACACAAGAGGACTACTTTCCAAGTAAAACAAACACCAGGGATGTGAAACACAAAGTGAAAATATTCACCCCTGGGATGGATGCCTTTCTGACCTCCCAGTTTTACCAGGTACGTTGCCTGAAAAGGATTTTTGATGAGGTACATTGAAATTCTGCTCAGGTCATATTAAAATAAAGTCAGTTGAGAGAATGCTGTCCATCAATAAGAGAGGGTTTAATTAGAGCATTTACTGATTCCAGCAAGGTGAATTGGAATTTCACCAGTGAATGAACCTCAACAAATAATAATTTCCTTCTAATCCTGGGACAACAAAGGTGTCTGTGAGTGTAATGAATCTCATTACCTGTTTTCATTAATATCATTTGCATACATTTTTTTACCTAAATATTAAGAAATTTGTCCAAAAACTAAAAGCTTTTGGCATTACAAGTCACGTAGCACATGTCCTGTAAGTTTTAAGCAGTTGCTGCAACTATTCCTATGAGTCCACTTAGTCCTGGAGTCAAATGCTTTGCAGTCAGATCTGAACAGCCAACAGACAGAAGAGAGGAGCACAGAAACAGGGAATTAATGACCTCCCCCCTCCATTTCCTCATTAATCATCCTCCCTCTCTCATCTTACAGCAACAACTGGCCCAGCCAGCATGTCCTGCCCTCTGGAGCTCTGCCACTCCACAGGACAGGGATTGCTCCTCAGCATCTGGAAAGAAACCAGTTGATTACAAAAACCCTCCTATAACTCACACAAAGTACAGAAATAGCTCTCAAATTCCATGACCTCTTTAAAAATGAAACAACTGAAGAACCTAACAATTGTTCTTACTGACTGGACGTCTGACACAAATCTTAGCAGCGGGTACATAACGAGGTGCACTTCCAGTGTGAGTTTCCACCTCTCAAACTCTTTGTAGCTGTAGAAATGCTAGAAAACTTCATCTCAATTCCACAAGGCAGGGAAAGGCTGAGGTTCTTGCCCCAGACAGGTTGGTGGCAGTTCTGGGCAGTAAATTCCCGTCTGCTGGCACTCCTGACTGACACTCAGCTGCAAGATACCAGGCAGGGTTTATTCCTGCCCAGAAGCACTGAATGCTCCATGACATGTTTCATTCATTTCCCCATCTAGCCCTTTTGGGTTCATCTCTTCTATCGCCTTCTGATTTATTTTTGAAGTAGAATTGCTCTGAAATGAAGCTATTCACCAGGAACAAATAGTTTACATAAGATGACTAATAACAGCAGAACCAGAAATGGTTCTCGATAGTGACTGTAACATAGCCCCAGAAAAAAGCCACTCATCTGAAAGACATGCTATGATTTCATAATAATCTAATGACTGGACTTATGTGCAGTGCATAAACATCAGCCAGTACTGGGGCAAGAGACGAGACAGCAAACATTACAGGCAAGACATGCATTGTAACAGATAACTCGTATTTTTCTTGACTAAACAGAGAAAAAAAAGCTTTCTGTAAAGGCTGATAAAACATTCAATGAGAGCTGAAGGTCCAGGATTTCTTTTTTACAAAAGTACTGCTGTCAGTGGGAGTATATGGCTGTTGGGAGGGAAGAGAATTATCCCACCAGAAATCATTTCTTCAGCTCTTATTCCATTTGATAATGATCAAACCATTTCCATATGACTCACCTTGGGTACCCCAGGCTCCTGGAGACGTTTTTCTTTTGTTCTATCATGATGTAGTGCCATGTACAGTAAAGTCATTACAGATTCTAGGCAGCAATGCTAATAAATACTCATAATCCAGTATGTATTTCCACCATCCAGCTCCCACCCATCACCAACCACACAACAAAAAGTCATTAAAAATTCCTAGTTATATTAGACAAATAAACAACAGTGCAGACCTTCATCTGGCACTAAGAGATCTAAAGACTATGGAAGGGCTTTACTGCAGCCAAGCCAACCCCCCCCCCAAGCCAGTGGGATACCCCACAGACACTGGATACTTCAGCTTTATTCAGCATCACATATTCCCAGTTTTTGAATGGCATTGGGGCTTCTTAGAAGAGACAGAGAGAGAATGGGGGAATGCAACTATATCTTTCCCCCAATCCCCCTTCCAGGCAGTCAAAGCCTTGAGACAGTTTTTTCAAACCTTTTTGGTTGATAAAACAAACAGGATTTCCCTCCCACAGAAGGTTACATTAGGATTTAGAGTGGACTGTACAAATGCCCCCTGCACAGGTTTATGTGTTACCCACACAGCCCTGATTTCCTGTGGAAACACAGATATGTAAGATGGGACCATTTCAATGACATTCACCAGGAGGATGAGGGAAATAGTATCAAAAACATGCTATTACCATGCTGAGTTATAATAACATGATTGTTCCAGGTAACGTGAAAGCTTTTTCTTCTCCTTAATGTTTAAATCAAATCAAGCATCCCTGGCTACATCTTAAGCCACACTTGCTGGCTATTCTGTGGGATCAGGCTTGGAAAGCACTAACATGTCAATCAGGTACTGGCAAAGAGCAGCTGTGTGATTTTAACAGAGGAGATCCAAGGTCTTAGACAAGAAAAAGATCAAGGAATAAATGAGCACACAATAAAGTCAAAGTGGAGAGCCCTCCTTAATTAACATACCTTCATAACCACTTACCACTATCCTCCCTGGGCCCTACGAAAAATTCACCCCTTCATACATATTGCCAATGGCAACTACAGGGAACGGGGTGGGGAAAAAAGACCCTGAAATCAATCCGTGAATCCCTGTTCCCAAAGCACAGCTTGTTGCTGACAAGCAAACCTCTCTGGTTGCTAGAGAGGCAGCTACTGTGTGGATACAGCACAGCCTGGGGAAATGCAAGTGTCCCACTGGAAACATTTCCATCAGCCATGGTCCGTGGGGAGCTCTGTGCCTGCATGAAGGCATCTGCTGGAGCTGCCTGTGTGCTGGTGCTCCTCTAAGCCCTGGAGAAGTGCAGCCAAACAGGTGAGCACCACCAAGCCAGAGGGCACATGGTAGAGCAGGGAATAGCACGGGGACTGATTGTGCATGGGACCAAGTCCACATGTCCACCTAGAGATACCACCCACATGAGCGTGACCACTGGCACTGAGCCCGGGCACTCCTGCTGAGCAACCCTGAACAAAAAAAAAGCCCACAATTACAAAAACTGCTGCTGGACTGTCAGCTCTCTACAGGTGAAAAAACCTCTTCACCTTTGACGTTTCCCACTTATCACAGTTTTTGGAGTTCCTTCACGTCACTCAAAGTTATGCAAGTTCAACATTATGCTCGAAGGACGTCGGTGTCGGTGAAACATCCCAGAAGCTGCAGCCACCTGAGTAATTCAACATAGATCAAGAGGTCCCAGGGACAGCCCCAGCTGCCTTCTCACACCATAATGTGCTTTCAGGGTGATGTGGCCTGGGCTCCCTAAAGACTCCTCATGATTTTGTGTTCGGTTCCACAGAGCCTGTCCACTCGGGATGACAGTCACAGCAATCTGAGAAAGCAATTGCCCAAGGAATAAAGCCCATGAAACTGGGAAATCATGGCCTTGAGTGAGGAAAATATTATGCAAGACACATCAGAGAGAGTTTTAAGTCCAGCATGAGGCTCTTATGCAGTATCCTGAAAGTCCCTCTTTCAGGGAGAGAAAGTATCTCCTCTTATATGAAGAATGTTTACTATTATTTGCTGCTGCAATCACCACAGTTTCTTTAGTATCAGCAGTTCCAGGGGTCTGGAGTTCACATTTATTTGATGAAGCCTATTGGAAAGGTTAAGAGTAACACAGCATAACAACATATGCTCTCACAATAACAACAGTATGGAAAAGAGGTTTTTCTATACAATTCCCAGAATGTGTAGGTTAAGTAGCTGATTCCTCATATAGATGCTTTAACCTTTAACATGAAAATATATAACAGAAGAAGAAATCTTATATTCTGAAGAAATAAACATATTTTTGGGGTATCTATAACCAAGTCAAAATCAAATACCAAACCCCACTTTGCCCAGCCTGCTTCCATAGCATGATTCTTTCACACCCTCACTTAAAAAAAGCAATGAATAAACCAGATAGCAATGAGCAGCATTTTTCTGAGGTGTTACTTCTAAGTGCTGCTACTTGGCAATTCTTGATTTCATTGCTCTCTGTCAGTGTCACCCATTTTTCCTGTGAGTAATGTCAGCCTGTCACCTGCACAGTGCTGTGTTCACTCCAAGCTATGCAGAGGCAGAGCACTGGCTCTGCTACACCTCACACTGCTGTGTGTTCAGGAGAGCACTCGAGGTAGTTTTAAAAAGTGAGAACACCAAAGGAAACACAGTGCTGTGATCATTATGCCATCTGTGAGCAGCAGGAGATGCTACTGTCACTCCTGCAAGTGGCAGTGACGTCACTCACAACCCCAATACCCAACTTGTGAGGAGACAGAAAGATAAGAAGATGCTTTTTGAGAATGCAATGGATTTCACCCCACTGCTCAGGAGCATTAAAATGATTAGACCTGTGGAACACCTAACACAGAACACACACTGTTACCTGTGTAACACTCCTGTACTCATTATTACCCACTTGCCCTTCTCTCTTGTTGGTGACATGTGGCTTCAGCTCCCAGTTTCCTCCTGAGGAGGTGCCTGTCTCCAGCAGCAGCTTGGAGATGCTGAGGGGAAAGTGGTCTCAGCAAACTCAGACTAAGGGATTGATCTATTCTCAGTGGTGGATTTATTCTAGAACATCTCTTCCTGATTAACCAGTATGGATTAACTCTTTGTGGGGATCTTCTTACTTTGGATTAAGAGGCCTTCTCCCAGGAGGAAACATAGTGAGGAATTAATGGGCTGAAAGTCAAACCAAATGGCGAGAAAAATAGAAACAGAGGGAACTGCTGTGCAAGGAAAAGGTTGAAAGCCATAAAGGGATTAAATGACTTCTCATCTGAGACCTTCTTTTAACTAAAAAACTAAACTTCTACCTGTATAATGAAGGTTAATTAAGAATTGTAGGGGTTATTTTGGGGGGCATTAAGAAAATGTAATTTTTGTTTACTCACTGAAACTGCCCAAGGACGGTTGTTAACAGGAATTTGGTGTTTTTATTATGAGGCAATATAATATTTTGACTTCTGCTGATGTGTCTAACAAGAATTCCTAAGCATTTGTACATCTCTACATGTACATCCATCATCTGCCTTTCTTGTAGTCTTAAGTACAACACAAAGGAAAAATAAAAGTGAAAGAAGCCGTAAAATTCCAACCAAAGAAAGCAACATGAACACTGTTACAGTGACTGTCTCATACTGGACACATAAACAACATTTGGAGTCACTGGGCACTGAGAATTTAGCAAGGCAAACAAGCTCCCTATTTCCCCATTTTCTAGATCAAATGGAGAAAAGACAGTAAAAATAAGTCTCGAGTCTTCTCAGTCTCTTGGTAATTAGTTCATTCAGTCCACAAAAGCTGCCCCAGTGTCAGAGAGCAGAGCAGGGGACTCACCATCAGTAGCAGGGTTTTAGTTGGGATGATGGCACCATTGGAACAGAAGTAATGTTATTATTCCAAAGAGTTCTACAGCCTTATATAAAGATAATAAAAACACCACAAAAAGTGACAGTGTTTTCCTGACTCCCGTTTTTGGGGTTTTTTTTTAATGAGAAAATATAAACTGTGACCAAAGTAATCCCAAGAGGTACTGTGGGATAAAACATTACTTTATTCTTATACCCACATGCAGCAGAACTCCATTAGGAACACAACACCCACAGACATCTCCTAATTTAGCCCATTAAAAAGCCCAAAAGAATAGACTCTCTCTTCTATGAAGCATGTATTGTCAATCACCTTGATTAGCCCTCCACATAACTAACCTGATCTGAATACAAGAATCACTACTGAAGTTCTGCAAATTGTTTTCCAGTGCAAATCAAATATTAAATTATAAAGTAAGAACCTGCAACAAGGTGTTCCTAGTCACCACCAAGCCTGTGAGCCAGAAGCAGCCAAGGACTCCATGTATTTTTTATGTACACCAAATGAGTCCCACTCCAAAAATCCAATCTTAATAGAAATATTCCTGAACATGTAAGACTTAACAAAGGTTTGCTAAGATGGAATTCCAGCAACCCAAAAACCCACTGAAAATTGCTCAACTACAAGGAAGTTCTATTCAAAGTCGACAAAAGTGGGAAAGGATCCATATTCAAATATCTTCACAGATCTGGTCATTTTATCTAAGTGCTCTTTATGTTAAGAATGACTTTTCCAGTCTTTTTAATTTCGTGTTCTATAGTTTGAGAACAAAGTTGAAAACTTTGTGTGTTCTTTGGCAAGTGCACTTTCAGGAGAAGGCAAGGATGAAGTTCTGATCAAAGCCCTGGCAGAAGCAAAGCCCTGGCAGAAGTGTGCTCACATTACAAATGCTTAGGAATTCATGTTAGACACATCAGCAGAAGTCAAAATATTATATTGTCTCATAATAAAAACACCAAATTCCTGTTAACAACCGTCCTTGGGCAGTTTCAGTGAGTAAACAAAAATTACATTTTCCTAATGCCCCCCCCAAAATAACCCCTACAATTATTAATTAACCTTCATTATGCAGGTAGAAGTTTAGCTTTTTAGTTAAGAGAAGGTCTCAGATGAGAAGCCATTTAATCCCTTTATGGCTTTCAACCTTTTCCTTGCACAGCAGTTCCCTCTGTTTCTATTTTTCTCGCCATTTGGTTTGACTTTCAGCCCATTAATTCCTCACTATGTTTCCTCCTGGGAGAAGGCCTCTTAATCCAAAGTAAGAAGATCCCCACAAAGAGTTAATCCATACTGGTTAATCAGGAAGAGATGTTCTAGAATAAATCCACCACTGAGAATAGATCAATCCCTTAGTCTGAGTTTGCTGAGACCACTTTCCCCTCAGCATCTCCAAGCTGCTGCTGGAGACAGGCACCTCCTCATCCCACAGCTATGGCATGAGGAAACTGGGAGCTGAAGCCACACATCATGAGCAAGAGAACACAATAATTTGCATTGCCAAAGTAGAAACAAATTCTTGCAAGTAAAGAGAAACAAAAAAGACCAAGAATCAAGAAGAGATTAAAAAAGGAACTAAACACAACATCGTTTTTATATGAAAAGGGAGCAGAATTCTAAGCACTCAAATACTTTTATCATGTAACACAGAGGCATAGATTTAGATAACAACTACTTAGGGAATTAATTATGTACGTTACACCAGAAGAGACTGAAAATGAATTTATCCCCATTATGCTCTCCCCAAGAAAAGGAGCACTTAAAACATTTTCCTGCTTTAAACTAGAGGTGTTCGTTTGTCTCATTAGTAACTTTAATTGGAAATTCTATTTTGATTTTTCAAATGCTTCTCTTTCAGAAGGAGAATAGGCTTTTCTTTGCACAGTTCCTTGCCTTGTCAGGTTATTTTTCTTCCATGGTTCCTGCCTCACACAAAATGTTTTGGGGAAAATCAGTCCAAATTCATGGTAAGGTCGTTGTCCAAAATCTTATGCAAATTACTACAAGCCAGCTGCTGTTCAAATATTATGAAACAGAAGTCTCCCCAAGTCCTTTTCAATGGGCTGCTGAACACAGCATGATCAGTGACTTTCTGTTTTTACTGAAGCTCATGTGTCCAAGTTGGGACAATAGAAGACGTTGGAATAAGTCTTTCTGAAATAGCAAAAAAAAAAAAAAAAAAAAAAAAAAAGATTCCTTTCCTAAGAAAAATGTTTTGAGAATCTGGCAGTCTTCCTAAAACCCGAAATGTTCCAGAAACACAGACTAGGATTCAAAAGCACTTTGTCATGTGTACAACCCTTTTGCTTATAGCTGCATTGCAGCATTCTCTTCGGGACTCTGAAAGGATAAAATGACCCAATGCCTGCTCTGTTCCATCATGATTCATTAATGAAGGGACTGGGCCTAGAGGATTGTCATTGCAGGCTTCAAAAATGTTCATTAATGCATCCCTCAAGCATGACACACGTTAACACTACACAGGAGACAATCAGACACACTTTCCATGTATGCTTTAGCAGTGTTTAGAGAATGCTATTGGTTTAAATAGCCCTGATAACACCACTACACTGTGAAATCATTGTGATGGAAACACAAAGTGCAAAGACCTTGAACTAACAGGGCTAAGGATGAAGTCATTCCTTTCAGACAGACATCTTGAGTACGCATCTGTTTTCTACAGGTTATGTAAATGATAAGCAGAGATGAGCTGGATGGTCATGCCAAGATATTCAGGATGCTAAAAGGCAGACTTTTTTTGTGTGTTTGTTGCCTAATTCTGATATTCCTTTTGTCAGATGTATTTTTATTTGCTCTGTCTCCCTACGTGCCTCCTGTGTCTACTGCTCTTCCTGAAGAGCCTCTTAAAAGATCTTTCCCCTCTTCCTTTTCCAAGTTCCTCGTTTTCCCTTTCATTTTATCTCAGAGAAACCAATGTCACTGATAAACACCAGATAGCTCTTCCCTCTGAGTTCCCACTGCTCAGCATAGTCCTCACACTCTCCTTAATCCCTTTAGGAAACTTTCTGTCCTCTGAGGCCACAACTGAGATTTAAACTCACACATCTCTTTATGGGGGCAGGGGGTTGGTTGTTTGCCCTTTTAAGCCAGAAGCATGGGCATAAAGAAAGCAAAATTCTGGGAGATCAGCATGCAGCAATATCCATATACCATCAGAAGTGATGTCTTCAAAGGTGACCATAGAGTACCATGTACTTTGCAGGCTTATTTCTTCTTCATTGAAGAAAAGCCTTTTCGAGAAAACACTGGATTACTCGTGTTGCAAGACTTTGAAAACCTTAACTAGAGTACTCTATTTGTTCAATGATTATGAAAAACAGCAGGCAACAAAAAACTTCAAAAGTAATTACACGAGACTATTAATAGCAAGTGCCAATATGTCTTTCCATTCACGTGCTCCTTATTAGAAAAATGAACAGTTTCTGTTATTGTGGAAACCGGCTTGCAGATCATAAAAAACTCTGGCAGCATTAATCTTTTAACTTCCTGAGCTTTGTTTGTGTCACAGCCTTTCTTTGCAATTAAGCTTAGTGCATATGAAGTTCACTGCCTGCCAACCCTCAGAGGACTGATACAGCCCAGGATGAGAAACTCAAGCTCCTTTTACACTGACCTACCAAACTCTGACCCATTAGACCTGCCTGGTAAAAGTGAGAAGGTATTACAATTTCATTCAGATTGTGATATCTGAGCAATTCATTCAACAAGAGTAGCAATTATGCCTGATCCCCTCACCTTTCCCCCCACTTGTGAGCTGGACTGATGTGCCATGAAAAGGTAATCCTGAGTCACGCTGAACTCGATCATAGTGACCTGAGATGAAAGGTGCTGCATCTTGAAAAGGATCTTCAACAAACATCCAGATTGTTCATTTTTATAGTCTAAAGCTCTGAAAGCACAGCCTCTTCACTCATAGATAAATATACACCACACTCCTATTCACACGCAATCGGGATGATACACACAAAGACCACCATCTGCCCTGATAAAAACATGGATATGGGAATGTTCCACAGTGCTTCCGTGACCTCTGGTGCTCACCTGCACCAAAATATTTGATCTGTAAAATGTCAAAAGCTTCCTCTGTCACTGGTTGAAGACGACAGGTGATGTTAACTGATGCAAACCGATCAATCCAGTCCGCCTAATCTGCTTTTATCTTATCAATACAAAATTAATTAAAAACAACGTTCTATAAATAACCAAATACAGCAACCAATGCAATCAGCATCTAACCAGAGCGACTTTCTCAAAAAATAATGCTTTGGAAGTTGGTGGATTCACTGGGTCTCCCACTAAAAAGGACTTTGCTCTGCCTGTTGTGGTATTAGCACTTACTGCCTCTGACTTCACCACACACAGATCTCACCAAACCTTCTCACCTGAATCATGTAAGAAAGGATGGCAATGCCACAGGACCTGGGGCTTCAGCAGCAGCTGCCTAAGCCCCAGCAGGGCTCTGTCCATGCCCACACCAGTGCTCACACCTGGGGCTTAGTCCCAGCTTAGTGGTTAAATATCAAGGAGTCTGAGCTGGATACCTGCTGTCAGCACCTATTTCCAACTGCAGTGAGGATGCAGATGTCTCTAGGACTACTCTGCTTTATAAACACCTAATTTAGAGCTTGATTCTGTTCTGAGGGCAGCAGCAGTTCTGCTGCAGGGGGAAGCAGAGGTTTCAGAGTCCAGGGATGCTGCCCAGTGCCTGCCACAGAAGTGCCCCTTTCCCTATGTGGTTGGGCAGAGCTGCCCTTCCTCTCCAAAAGAGCTGCACTCTGCCCTTCCCAGGGCCAACAAGTCACAGAAACCAGATGCAATTGCCAAGCTGTAAATCCTATTTAAAATCTTCTTACATGTTAAAAAGAAAAAAAGACAACAATTCCAGGCTGGGGCAGTTATCAAGCTCCAAGTCAGCCCCCCACTTAGAAATTCTTTTTCTTTATAATATACCTTTAAAATGGTTTCCTCTGCTCTGGCACTCCACTTTTGGTTTGGTTACATGCTCTCCCCCTGCCCCTGAATGCAGACTGCAGCTGCTGTGCTTTATGTAACACTGTTTTCTGCAGCGTCACAGAACCTAAACCCAAAATTCCAACGCAAAACCGCGTCTAAAGATTTGGCTTTAAAACGAGCATCTTCCCTCCCGAAGCCTCAGCTCCCTAAAGCCGTATTCCTTGAGGCTGAAAACAGTTGAACTAGTCCTGAATCCCAGCTTTATGAAGCTGCTGCTGCCTTCAACACCCTTGGCTTGTCCTTGAGCTGGCTTTCTGCAGCCATGACTCACTGCTACGGCACTCGCTGTGCTGCCACCAAACCCAGCAGAGGGGCAGGGACTGAATCCTGGAGGGACACCCCTGTGTGAGAGGGACAAGAGGGAGATTCCTGGGGCAGGAGGAAGGGACACCAGGCAATCAGATCAGAGCTCCTGCTCTTTAAAAACAAGAAAAGAGGCATCTACAATTCAATTTTCCTGGCTTCCAAAGCACTTTCTCAATTCAGGTTCATTTACCTGCGGGGAAAAAATGATACAGCCAAGTTTGGGCCTTACAAGCAACCACTGAAAGGGGGGGAAAGGGCACAGCAGGAAGGATTTGAATCATACAGTATTAGGACAAAATAACAAATTGCAAACAGGTTGGTAATTAAGCTGTTTGCAGGATACTTTGCTCTTCACATCCCACATCACTGGATACTTGCTCTTTAGAAAGAAACTCCTTTAATGTTGTATGTATTTCTGGAAACTTTGGGGTATAATTTTCCTAGTGGCAGGAAATAGAGCCCCAAGTATTTTGGTGCTGTAATAGACCATGAGGACTTTTTTGAATAGTAAAATTCTGTCTGGAAATTGCCTTTGGATAAATGAAGCAAGCTGTCCAAAAGCTTTAATTCCGGGAATGATAACACAGGATGCTTTCTGCAACATATTTATTTACCTGAAAACCATATGTGGTGATTAGGTTGCTAGTTTCCCAGTGAATGTTAATAATCTGTGATCTCTGTGGTATCATCAAAGCTTCTCCTATTCTCTCCCTCTCCTATGTCCACTCAGTGCCTACAAATTCTGATTAGACATTAGGCCACTGTCTGGCACAGTGGGGATTAGAGTTATGATGGAAGACCAGCCAAACACAAACATATTGAAAAATCAAGCAATTTACCTCTCAGTTTGGCATATGCCATGTTATACACAAGTCATTATGGGGGTCTGAGCTCATTCATTTCCCCTGGAGTTCACAGGCAATGGTGGTACCAAAACCAATTGTGAAAGACCTCTTGTCCCCTGTCCACCCTCTGTCCAGCTCCTGAGCCAGCCAGGCGTTTTTCCAGATGTATTTCCTAGCACATTTACACAAAGAGCTGTCCTGACACTGAAAACTGGTGGCAACAAATAGCTGGAAACTAGAGAGGGTGACAAGTCACAGCTTAAAGCATCCAAACTGCTAAACAATGCATTTAGCATCAACAGAAAAGTCTTCAAAGAGAGTAGGCGTGCAAGCACCCACCTAACGTAGCATCAGTACTGTGAAAATTCCTGAAATTAAAATTATTAACGTGCAGCACTTGGGTGGCAACCAGAGGTTTACATGTTAATGGTCTGTACAAAAGCCAGGGATGGTCAAAAGGTTCTGTTTATCCTCGTAGCAAGGATTGTTTATCCTCACAGCAAATGCAGCCACACACGTTGGGCTTTTACAGATCTAATGTTTGCATAACATAATACTCAAGCCATTAACAGCAGGATCCTTCTTGACCCTTACATGCCCAGGTATTTCCAATGTTTGGATTTGCATTAATCTCAGGAAGTTTTATTCCTATGGAAAAGAGAAGAAACCGCTCTCTGTGGATTACACAAAGTTTGTGCAGCAAATGTCAGACCATAGATCACAAGTGTTTAGTCTCGCTCAGCTCACACATTTCTTTCACATCGTTATGTCTTTATGCAAACAGGGATGGGAAGAACATACACAAATGTAGGAGCCACGTCAGGGACACCCCAGGGATGATGCAAGGGAAGAGGCAAGCCATGGATGTGACCACTGATGGCAAACATGAAACACAAAGCTCTGGTGTAGACCCACAGTATGTGCACACAGGAAAACCACCTCAGTGCATTTAACCTTTTTTTTTTTTACCTTTTTTAAATTATACTCACACAAAAAAAGATATGGTCTCTTTATAACAAAGGAACAGACTCTGGTGGAAATCCATCTCCAGAGAATGGAACTGCCCCACATGGCTCACAATGGTATAAATCAGTTTTTCCCAAGCCCAAAGTTTCTATAGTTCTTTGGGAGCAAACTGATTTAACACAGAAACTTAATGCAGTTTATTCAGAATTGATATACAAGTATGAGGAGGACACAGCACTGTGACTTTTAAACCTCTCATTTCTAACATGCAACACAAAATTAAGGGTGAGTAAAGCTAATGTTTTAAGGGACACGTTGAATTCAGTTTGGTACTTCTCTTGTTGAGGATGCAACTGCTTTTGAAATTCTCAGAAAATTAAATATATTCTACCTTCCAGTTATTTCTGAAAATACAAGTAGTTGGAAAGATCACATGAAAGGTCTTCTATTTTAGATCTCTTCATGCCATAAACCTCTGAACCTGGAAAAAACATCAGACCTCTAGGAATGATAAGCACAAGAGAATCAGCTTTAAATACCATCAGAAAATAAATAGCCACTGACTTTTGGATCTGAAGCTGAGAAAATAACATACATGCAAAGAGGGATTTAAGTAACTGTGGAAGTATTTTAAGTGTTCTAGGTGTTTTGTATTAATTTCTATCTCATTTTAAGTCTTATTTCAGTTCTAATGGAGATTTCTAATGATTCTGCTGTTTAGCAGATGCTTCTTGCCCACAGCTCACACTTGCTTTTGCAGCAGATAAGAACTCTCAGCCAGGAAGTAAAACTTTGCAAAAGCAAGTGGCAATACTTCTTTTTCTTGAAAAATAACAACTAAGCTGGACTTCAACTTTTTTGTATTATCAGCAAACTAACAAAATGTATGAATCCTGAGCATCCTTGGCAGTCTGCAACATTAAAAAAAAAAAAAAGAAGAAGAAGAAGAAAAAAGCCAGAAGACACCATAGGGATGATTATACTTCAATTTAGTACTT
Organism: Pipra filicauda; assembly: GCF_003945595.2. Classification (NCBI taxonomy): domain Eukaryota; kingdom Metazoa; phylum Chordata; class Aves; order Passeriformes; family Pipridae; genus Pipra; species Pipra filicauda. The sequence goes on along the minus strand of NW_024103463.1, from coordinate 1,713,451 downwards.
TCACACACACAAAGAAAAGTCACAGTCTGATCTATACCCTAGGAAAGCAAACAGGCTCCTCTTATTAATGTGTTCCCCCTATGATACTTTTTTACTCATTAGCTATTTTCAGATGTTCTGTGTCTTGCCTGAAAGGAGTCCACAAGAAAGAGGGAGAGGGATTTTTTACAAGGGCCTGGAGTGACAGGACAGGGGGAAGTGGCTTCAAACTGACAGAGAGGAGGTTTACATTGGGTATTGGGAAGGAATCCTTCCCTGTGAGGGTGGGGAGGCCCTGGCACAGGTTGCCCAGAGAAGCTGTGGCTGCCCCATCCCTGGAAGTGTCCAAGGCCAGGTTGGATGAAGCTCTGAGCAACCTGGGCCAGTGGAAGGTGTCCCTGCCCATGGCAGGGGGTGGAACAAGATGATTTTTAGGGTCTCTACCAGCCCAAACCACTCTGGGATTCTATACTTATCTTTCTTTTTAGTTAACTCTTACATGCTGGTGGTTTAACACCCAATTGCATGCAAATCAATTTAACCAGAGCTTCAAGTATGACCTGGCCTGTAGTCAGGATTTTTCAGTGCTATTTCATTTATAACCTTATAGATCCCAATAAAGGCAACTTTAGAAAACAAGATGCACTTAAAAGTTACCAAACTGTCCTTCATGACTAAGCTAATTTCTAAATAATGAACATTCATTCCTTTTCCAACAAAGGTAATTACAGTGTTGTATAAATATATATATATAAGGCAAAAAGCTGCAACTTACTAGTAAATTATTAATCTATTCTCTCTAATGATGCTGCTTACAAAAATTGGCTCAAAAATCAAATTAAGAAAATGGTTGACAACAAAACCCCTAAGAAACACTTGAAAGTTAAAAAATCTGTGGTGCAAAGTTCACTTCTAATTTTTATTATCATTCAGTCTTGGTCCCAGTGTCTGGGTGGCTTTTTGTAAGACTTCATAACTTCTCTCACATGGGGTTGTAAAAGTTGTAGCACCAGGGAAAAAAAATCTAGTTTCCCAAGATTTTACAATCTGAATGTAACAGTAAAATCTTGTAGATCCTATAAAGGAGGATTTGCAGCTGTAACTCTGCACATAGGGACAACCAACACACAAACTCTGCAATCTCTGAGTAGACAGAACAATTCTGACTTACTCCTTTCAATTAAATCCATGGAAAAGTTGGCTTAAGAACACAACAAATCAAAAATGACAATGAGAACCACTTAATACTTTTCCTTGGCTAATTTACTATTCCAGCCAATAAAAAGGATTTGAAATATTTTTGTCAGAACTCAGGCTGATTATTGGCTTTTCTTTGGCTTCACAGTACTAACTGTGGGTATCAAATCTTGAAGCAAGAAGGGCCAAATTCTGTAGTGCCTGAACACTGATAAATGGTAGATAAGTCTAGAATCTGGGGGTCAGATTTTTAGAGATATTTTGCACCACGTGTTACTGCCACAAAATCTCCTGGAAAAACAAGATGCAGCAAAAATCAAATACTCCTGGCATTTGTGTTCCTTGGAGCAGACAGGTGTGGGGAAGGCCACAAAGAAAAATAAAGGACACAGAAATGAAGGAATAAAATCACCTTACTTATAAGGGAAAAGAATACCCTATAAATGGGCTCAAGTTTAAAGCCCCCACAGAGATGTTATTTTATCCAATTTGAGCTCAACATCTCCATTAAAAATACAAGATAGAAGCAACTCATTCATATGCTTTGATTTACAAATCTAAGGATGAACACCCTGACTAGGGGATGAAGTGGGTGGGAAGAGGTTGCAGTGCAGGTGCAAAGTCAGCAACTGCTCTGAGGGTGCCCAGGGCACACAGGGGAAGAGGGGGCTGCATTGGAGCAGAAGCAGATTCCCTGCACAGCACCCACTAAAGCTGAGGGAAACCCTTGCAGAGCCAGCAAGGGATCTGCTGGTGTTGAACCAGCATCCCCTGAGGTGCCTGAGCTGCCTCCTCATTTCCAGAGCACCCTCCAGCACTTGCACTTTAAAAGCTTTTGTAATTATTAAGGACATTCTTCCATAGTCATCCTCTTTGTTCAACCCCAAACAGCCAATGGAAGGGTGCAAAATGATCCTTGAATACACAAGCAGGTGGGTTACACCTGCTCCCAGGAGCAACAGAAATGCTCTCCAAAGCTGCTCCAGCCCCTGCAGCACAGGCAGAGGTTGTTATTAACACATTGTCTTGGCTCATGCAGTTCCCTTTGATGTTTCATAATCCTAAGTACTCTGAAAACTCACTGAAAAACAGATTCCTCCTACTAGAGATCTGTCTCATCCACCAGGCAGCTCCTCTGCATCTAAAATTGATCCCCAAGAGAAAGGAGTGATGGATGGCTGAAGAAGACTGTGGCAACAGGAATGACCAGAGCCAAGGACAGCAGTGTTTCCACTCTCCAGATCATTGCAGTGAGCTCTCCAGGATTTGCTCAGCATTAATCTTGATATACTCTCAATCATTTCATCTGCATTGGCTATAATTAGTGACAAATAACTTGCACATAATGAGAAATAGCTTGTCAACAACACTTCATTGCTCTTCAGAGTGGCATGTGAAGTGAATCACACAGCACACACATATGCACACAGACAGACTTTCAAAATCAAACCCCTCCCAGTACCAGAAGGAAGTTTTCAAATGATGCAAACGTGACCTTGCTGCACACATCTGTTTCTATTCCTACAAATATGAACTGGGGAGAAACCCCCAAACCATCAGGAGTATGTAGATCACATATGGCACTGAAGGGCAGCATTTGCTCAACTTAAAAATAACTTGTCTCTTTGTATATGCATACAAAACGCCTGTATCCTGAAGGTCATACTGAATTTCCAGATTAGAGGTCTAGCTGCTAGGAAATGTGAAGAATTCCAAAAGGTGGGGAAGCCTAAGAGGACCCACTGGGGAGTTTCATCACCACTGTTTAGCATCACCACTCGAGCTGGGAGGTGGGAGCAGGAAAGCAGCTCCAGCTGGGAGCCAGATACTGACTCCATTCAAACGCTCCCACATCCCTTTGGAAAGGATGCAAAAGGATAGGAACAGCTGTAAGTGAAAGTAATTCATCAGCTGAACCTGATGCCCTGGTTTTCCACCCCGCAGAGATAGCAGCACCAGTGTACACACAGCCTGGGGAAGTTAAAGCAGGTCACTGCTGGAGGAGGATGGGACCAGCTCCAGCCTCTACAACCAACCTCCTAAGCCTTATCTCATGATTCCTCAGGGAAACCAGAGATTTCCAAGTCTTTTGCTGAAGAGAAAGTGGCAAGCAGGTAAAAAACTCTGTGTTTGATGACAGGAGACAGGAGATAACAGCAGTTTGCTGGTGCCAGATAACGTTACCACTGAGCTGCAGGTCTGGAAAACAGAGACAGGTCTGGAATCTGAGCTGGTGGAAATTTGTGCTGGTGCCTTTAATTGCATGGGTTTTGCTAGAGAAGAAAACTTTGGCACAGCCCTTTCCTGGGGCACCATGGCATATAGGGTTAATGCATCTATTTAAATTACAGCGGAATTTTATGGAAATACTCCTAAGTATCCAAAGCTTCAGCTGGTTTTTAAACACGATGGCCACGTCAAGGAATTTATGCAAGACGTGAGGACAGAGCAGACTGCTCTGCCGGCGAGCCGAGTCAAGCATTTGCAGTTTGCAGCAGAGGTCTTGAGGAGAATTCGTGCAGTTTTAATTCCTTCCAGCGGAGGACAGTGGTTTACAACAGAAGGAGCCGAATGGCTGCATTGCATCCGGAGTTACCCGTTCCCCAGGTTGGCAGCGCAGGGATACACATCCCCCGGGTCTCACGTGAGCTGAGGATGCAAAGCCCCAGCCGGGGCTGTACCTGTGTTGGTCCAAACACCAATGTTTCCTTAAAATTTTCCTGGAGCTTTCAAACGATCCCCATTTGGGGGTTCAGCAAGGGTGAGCTGATGGCAAAATCACAACTTATCATCACATTCCTAAGCAGGGATAACTGGAACCAACATGCAGAATGCTGAAATATTTTAAGACCTTTTTTCTTAACTATTTGTAGGATTCGAGGTGTATCAATTTAACTGTACAATACAGTGATTTTCTGTCTGAGGCTGCACCACTTTAAAGGCTTGATTTCCACTGGGAAAAAAATCTCTTATGTAATATTTAATATTTGAAATAAAATGCTGAGAAGGCATGGATCTTAATTATTTAGCTTCTGACACATACCCTCCCTTTAAAAATTCAGCGTCTGACTGCAGATCTGAAAGACTTTCCTATAAATAAGTTATCTTCTCTGAAGCTGTAACAAATTTCAGAAAGCATTGCAATGGTTCTTAGCTGATCAGAGGAAGCACAGGACTATTAAAAGGTAAAAAACACATGTATTTGAATATTATTTTAACACAGAAAACCATTCCAGGTTGCTGTAATTAAAAAAAAAAAAGCTTAGAGAGAGCAGCTTTAAAAAATGGTTTTCCCTACTCCAAGTATTTTCTTTCCAACAAGTCCAGCACAAGATTGAGGGAGGAGTTACAGTTTCTCTTATCTCCAACGGACCTGTTTCTGCAGTAAGTATCTTCTAAATGGAAAGCATTCTAAATTAATTAAATAAACCTCAAGAGGCAGTAAACTAATTACTCTGGGCATACATAAGATGCTGTTGAGTTAAATCTCCATGAACACAAGTGAGTTAAGTTTCTATTGACATACTGGGCCAAATTTATTGCCAGAGAAATTAATTTCAGTGGAGTTAAGCCAAGAGTGAGTTTTTCCTCATCAGGCAGAAATAAGTCTGTCGTCTGAAGTGTGAGGACTTAGTGCCTCTTGGGAAAATCATGTTGCACTTCAGTTTTACAGCTGACGACTCTTGCACTCTCATGTGCTTCAAAATGCACAGAATTTTGTTTAACCACCCTATAGTTGGTCTGCCACATGTTAGCCCTGACTCAGCACAGAGGATGAAATGAGTACTGCTCAGTTATGGAAATAATTATTCCTGAAGCTTCCCTGCAGCATACAAGGTTCAAGTACAAGAAGGAGGCACAATCCTCATGTCCAAATCTAACATGATCCCACAAAATGTCTTTGTTGTCTACGTTTAACCTAAGAGAGCTATTTTTGAATGAGTTATCTCAGAGACATTTTCATCCACTGCATGGATTTTGCAGCTTTTCCTGTTTAAAAAATAATCACTCACCTAAATTCTATAACAACTGTGTTCTACACAGGGGCTACAGAATAGCATATGTTAATATTTAAATTATTTTGTACAGAGGAGCAGAACTAGAATTGCTACCACTTACTAAGCAACAGGCATACTAAGAACAAAACTGCTGTCTCTAGGTGAGCATTACAAGTCCCACCAGGTTAGGAGACAGTTCCCAAACTCCTTCAGCTCTAAATGTTCACCTGAGGTAATCACAGAGTCCTTCCCTGTGTTGTCAGGGCAACATCCCATCCCACATGCCAGGACAGCATTCCCAGCATGGTGGGGGACTCTACACCATCATACTCAGTGCTCATTAGAATTAACCTCCCAGACCACTGTGCCACTGAATCTTTTCTTTGGAGCTTTCCAAAGCCTTCTGTCGACAATTCGGGAATGTGTCATGGAACTCCTCGACAATCTAAAGGTAAAACTTTCTTCCTGTTTAATTTACTGCCTTCTACTTCCCACCAACCTCTGGTTCACACAAGCACCTCAAACAGAAATCTATTTTCAGCATGGCCAAAAGAAATTAAAGAAGTGCCTGAGGGCAAAGCAAAGCAGGCCTTGAGTCAGCAGCTATTCAGAAATAGCATTTGTGGGAACTGGCACAGCTCCGTGGAACCAAGGGAACCCCCTGGACACAAAGCAAAGGCCTCAAAATACCCTTCATGTTTTCTGAAGTGCTAATATGTCAGTCACCCCACTTCTTCTCCTGATGAAGTCATTCTGGATGTATCTCTACTCTGTGTTATCAACGCTAGCACAACAACTTGGTTTTCAGAACTCAGCGTGACCCCGGGTCACCAGGTTACAGAGCAATTACCACCCCTGCATCCTACATAATATGCAAGAGAAAGTGGAGCTTAGACAAGGCAGGTTAATCCCAGTGCCCTTGGGATCACAGCCTGCTGGCTGCACCTCCCCTGGCCCCACATCACCTGGTGTCCCCTTAACAGTGGGGCTGCCTCAATCTTATTTAGACTTTCTCATCACTACCGTGGCAAATGTAACCTGAGTGTGGCTCTGAACACCTCTCTGAAAAACAGCAAGTTAAATTGCATTAGGGAAACATCCAAAATTACTGGTTTTAAAATCCAACCCCCCCCTGCAGAGTATTATGGTGATCACCGAGAAAATTGCTATAAGAGCCAGAAGGTTGTTTTCTTAGCAATACCAAGAGGATCTTTTCCATTGTTCTGCCAAGACTCGCAGCAGTCACAGAGATGTTTGGATTTTTCTGAGGTTCATCACTGCACTACAGCTGCTATTTCAGCCAGAGAAGTGTGTCAGCCTCCTGGAGAGCCTTAATTAAATAAAAGGCAATTTTGAGGGTGGGGGGAGTATCATTAAAAAAGTGAAGCCTTGCTATTTGGATGTCAATTTAAACAAAGCTATATTGCTCTTTGATTATGTTTATAAATTGCCTTCAAATCAAAAGAAAAATTATCACTGAATGATTCTGTTGAACTGATTTATCCCCAGAGTTTAGGCTGAGATGGTCACTAATTTATGTTATTTTTCAGCACATTTCCTCCAAGAAAGAGCAAATTCCCAAATTTCAGGCACAGGAGTCTTTCCTTCTTAGATGTTCATCTGATGTTTCCCATCCTCTAATGCTGCTCCCAACAAAGATGAACCATGGTGCCCATGTTCCAGAGGTGACACAGAGGAGGAACTGGAAGATACTGTTGGTTACAAAAAGTAACCAAAGCCCAAGGGAGTGGTAACTCTTGTCCAAGAAGCAGCAGCTTTCCAATTACAGGTTATTGAGAGGAATGTTCCCTGTTAAAAATTACACAGGCACTGAAACCTTTCCTCCATCTCCAATATTAAAGTGTTGTCAATGCTCAAAGTGCCAGTTGACTGTACAAAATGACAAGTATCCAGGCTCATCCCTTGCAACAACTGGCATCTGCTTTGGAGTCGTTTGAGTTGGTTTGAATGGCACTAATTAGAAGTAGTTACACATAAATGACATCCCAAAGACTTGACACAATAAACATTGCTATCTAGTGCCATTCATTTGCTCTTCCCATTCAAATATACACAGTATTTACGATAATTTCCATGTTCACTGCCACCTTTATCCCACAAATAAGGTCATGAGACAGACAGACAACAAATATGTGAAGCACCACATGGAAGCTGAATACATAATAAGTTATCAAATCCTCTTCAAAGAGTGTAGGCCAGGATTTTGATTGCTTCTGAAAGTTGTAAATGCACCTCTAAGGATGTGGATTAGAAGGCTGTCTCCTACTTAACCTCGATAAAAAGCCATTAGGATTCCTGACCATCACCTCTCAGTGAGCATCAACCAGCCAGATAGCTTTACAAACACTACCAGAATTCCCTGTCTCTTCCTCTGCTCTACATGCACAAAACAGTGCTAGTGAAAAACAAAGATATTTCTATTTTCTCATGGACGTAGACCACTAGGAAGGAAAATGAAGATCTGAGCTACAACAAGAAAATTCTCAATTTTTCTTCTGCTGACTGAGTGTCCTCTGTTTCTGCACAGACAACAGCCATGGCCATCTGTACAGGGCAAAAACCTTCCTGGGCTCTAAAGAGTAGATTAAAAAAGCCAACACCTTGAAGGCTCTTCATAGTTTTCAGAAAACATCTTTAGACCTTGGGTGGGTCTAAAATGTCAAAGCACAGGGCAAGTGGTCATGCCCAGCAGTGCAAAAGACAGGCCCAGAACGTGGTGGATGGAGAAGTCAGAGACAGCAGACCAGAAGGTTTGTGGCACTGACACAGTGTTTTATGCAGTGACAATTAAGAAAACTAGTAGATGGAGCTGCCTCAAGAAAAGGCAGCAACCACCTAGTGACTTTCTTTGATTTCCATCACCCTGTATTTTCAACATTCCACTGCCCTTTTTAGACTTACAGCTTTTTTAATCCCTATTTCATTGCACGTGGCTCTAACACCTCACACAGACTCTCCCACAACTGTAGTGGCACAACACTACTTGCAAACACCTTTAAATAGTGCTGTTGATTAAATAACTCATCGCTAATGTGCTTTCAGGAATGCAGAGTGTCTCCTAAGGTGCAGCCTTTGACACCAGTTGCAAATATAGAACAGGAAATTAAGTCAGGCTGACAGAATTAAATCAGTAACTTCGAATGCAATGTCAAATCTCTGACAAACTGCACGTTACCAAAGAATAAACTGCTTACTAAAGGATTAAAAATTTCAGTTTTCTTAATGATGTTTTTGGGCATCACATTCTGTGTATAGCTTTGTAGAAGATGCAAAGAGAACCACCCCAATGGATCACATCAAAACAGAGTGCTCACCAAAGACTGCTGGGACCCATCAAAATGTTGAATCCCTTCCACCACCTTTGAAAAACTTGCATGAGCAGCTTCATTTTCACTGTTACAGATCTCAAACAACAAATGCAGACCTCTCTTTTTCTTAACTACTCCCATTCCCAGCTTTAAAGGTGCACACACTTCCAACAGCCTGACAGGAAGGCTTTGGAGTCTTCATTTGTTGTAGTCACAGCACAATAGCAAAACTCCCTGTACACTGAGCAACGTCACCACGGAACAAAAGAGGATGAATAGAGTCTTGATTTTGTGTCCCTGCTCATATCACAGAGCACAGGAGGCTTTAACAAAACAACCACAGATGAACCATTTCTCAGGCACTAATTAATTCTTTTCCAGAACAGAGCCAGTTAACGCACAACCTTCTTTTTACTTAACGCCCAGTTTAACTCTCCCTATGGATGATCCAATGCAAATTAAACCATTTGGGCACATGCCAAGATTTAAGCAAACCTTGTGTATGTGCTTTAAATTAAGTAAATGCTCAAAACCATTCCGAAGGTCTCCCAAGGAATGTCTGATGTGAACCACACACAGCCTGTGACTTTGCACGTGCTCAGCTTCCAAGACACTGCAGAGTGCTGTGTTGTGCCTAACTCAATTCCAGAGAGCTGGGAAATATTCCTTAAAACAACCTCGTGGTTTTGAAAGACCCTCATGGTTCTGTGCCACGAATGCCCTGCTGTCCCCAGCACAAGGACACTTGGTAGTATTTGACAAAAACAAGTGTTTTACCAGTGTACATGCCTGAATTGTGCTCTCCAACTCCATTTTATTTAAGTCAACTCTTCATAGAGGAGTTTCTGAATTCATTTTCACCAATAACTGTGTAATCTTTAGAGTATAAAATTGTCGAAATCTCAGGAGAAGAAACATTGTTAGTAAAGCTTGTCCCGCTAGACAATATGAGATTAAACCCAATTTTATAAACTCAGCATTACAAATACCCAGCAGACCACACCGACATTTTCAAAACCACACAGCATTTGGACTGCTGACTCAAAGACCATTGACAGAACTTTAGCATATTTTACCAAATCAGAAGTCAAAGCATGCTAAAGATTGTGCAGAATTCCTTTTCATTAACCTTGATGATTATATAATCAGGTGCTTTTCAACATCCCAACAGCATCTCTGTTCACGGGTCCCTGGAAAAGTCCTTCTCAGTGTATCCCTGCCCACAGCAGCTGACTATTCTTTCTTTCCACTGAAAGACCAGTCCTGAGAAAACAGATCTGTCTTTTCCCCTCAAGGTTCTTTGTTTTGACAAAGCAATGCCATTCCCCAGGACTGACACAGTTCCCCAGGACTATTAAAGCCACCATTTCATTAAAGCAGCTGTTGGGATGATGACTATTAACTAGATTATGTCTTTTTTTACCTTGTTGCCCAAACAGTTCTCTCATCTAACCAACTAGAAAGCAATCTATGACAAATACACAAATTATGTCTGATATACATGTATGTAAGGATATTCATATTGGCAACATTATATTTTAGGAAATACTGGGTCAACAAGTGCTCGTAACTCATACTCCTTATATCTGCATTCATCAGCCTATTCTGAAGATGAAATTTTGTTTAAGAAATTCTTGTACTCACTACTTCACTTTTAGCAGCCTAACTCTTAGGAATTATATATTAAGGTAAATTAATTTCAAAATCCTTTGCCTTCATTTGAGATTGGCAAAGGAGCAAGTGAATCAAGAAGCAAATGCAATATAAATTAGGATGTGAATGTTAAGGAAATATAGTAAAGTGTCAAAAGACAGGGTAGAAGTGTTGTTCACTTCTTTTTATCATTACAAAACAGGCAGAATTTCCATACAAATCTTTGGAACTGTGAAAAGGATTCATAGGAACTGTTGAAAGCACAACAAACCTTTCAAACACCTACAGGTTATACCATAAAACCTGCTCCATATCTGCTCTGTGGGGCAGACAATCAGCATTTTATTCCCTGACAGAAGATTGTGAATGAGTTAAGAGTAAGACCATTCTGTTTCACAGTGATTATATATATATATATATATATAATATATATATTATATACCATAAGTGCCAAAGAATATCCAAATGCAAATGTGAATGACCGCATTTCACTATTGTGAATTTTTAATTGCACTTTCAATTGTGAAGCTGCTACTCCAAAAAGCAGAATAAAAGAACCATGCTTGAAGCAAAGTTGTAGACAAGAACCCATACTCTTAAGAGCAATTTCCATATGGATCCATGATGTGCTGAACTGCTTTTCAGACAAGTCTATCCATAATAGATACACACACCTACAAAACTTCAGTGTGTTTTCAACAATTGCCCTTACACAATGTTTTCCTTTGTGCTCTGGAATAACCACATTCTAAGCTAAAAATAATTAGAAGCAGGAGTAAAGCATGACAGTGATCAGCACCAATATTTCCAGGCCATCCAGCTGTTTCCTAGCAGCACCTTTTTGGTTTGGTTTTCATGGTTGGGGTTTCCTGTGTTAGAATAGTTATAATAATGATGCAAGTGTTTCCCTAGAGACCTTGGAAATAACTACTGACTTCTGCACACAAGCATCTCCTTCCTACTCAGAAAAGCAGCTGGATTTGCAAGGCCAATCTTCCTTCCCTGGCAGTCAGGTACTCCTGCTATGGAGCCTCCTGACCGTGTTCAGCTGTGAACTGTGGTGGAACACTCTCAAACTCCTGCCTTCTGCACTCAGAACAAGGCACTGACCTTGCCACTGCATCGAATAAACTCTAAATATAGAAGGATTTCTAAGTATTCCAATGTTCTTTCACCAGTTAACTGTTAACTCATGACAACAGGCAAGCTTTGTCCCGAGGCACACGTTTTTCCTCTGTTGTCCTCTTGTTCCAGGTTAGGCTAAAATTGGTAAAGAGTCAAGATGACATTCAGTTTGCTTCTCGAGGCAGCTGCTTGGTTCCTCAGGGGGGGAAGGTAAGATGCACCCAGGACTCATGATGCAGCCAACAGTTCTGATTTTGCAAGTCAGATCTTATTTATCACTCTCTGGACCCGTGTTCTGGTTTTGTAACAGACTATATATGGATCAGGGATATTTGAATTACAGCCATATGGATGTTCAGGATGGAACTAAAAGGTGGCACCTGCAGAATTGTTTGTGTCCAAAAGATCCTAATGGAGAGCAGCAGGGGGAAGGAGGGAGAGGGAGGAGCTCAGGAATCCTCCTTAGCAGAGCCATATGCAGAAACATCCAGAAGAGCTTTGCATATGTTCAATCACATGTATCAGCACAGTATTTACACAGAATATTGTGGTGTTACTGCACAATAACAGCTGTTGCTAAAAGGAGATAAATATAAACATCACCCACCCACACCCCCCCCCCCGCCCTTCATTAGATTTGTAAGATTCTCAGATCTGCTTTAAGCAATTTCTAATTTTTCTTCATCTCCTGGTAAGGTTTAGAGACAGTGAAATAAAATTGCTCTCTTCTACTGCCCTATAGCTGCTACAGAAAATGCCTGGAATGCTGTGAGCAGCTGAAGCAGTCGAGTTTTAAATTCTGTCCAGATTCATAGATAGCTGTTCTTTCCTATCTAACGATCCTGTAGGAGAAAAATCTATCTCCTTCACCATTTTGCAACATTTAATTCCCCTCAATAAACAGATCTTCTCAAAGACTCAGTCCAACCACCCTTTTCCCTTCGTGAGTATCCATGAAAGTGTTAGGAGGGAGCTCTTCCCTGTCAGATCCTCAGCACGTGCTGGAGCCTCTCCCACAGCTGTTCCCAGCCATGGACAAGACTTTTCCACGCTCACCTGCACTTCTATTTCCTTTGGGGATCTCTGCATTTGTTTCCTTCTTCACCATTCGATTCAGTTCTTTAAACTCTCCTGTTATGCACGAAAAAATGACATTTGGGATGAGGGCTTTTAGTAGCAATAGAGAATTTCCTGCTTCCTTCCTGAAGACACTCAGTCAGGGCCTTCCTTCCCTTCGTCCAGTGCCACGGAGTGCATCAACCTTGGGCTATTGATCGGGTATATTTTATTCTGGTTTTGTTCCTTTTTTTCCCCTTCCTTTTCCCTTTTGAAATTGTACATATATTTTCAATTGTATATAAATGTAATACGAGTGTAAATATATTTATATATATATATATCTTGCTTTAGCTCTCTCTCTCGTTTTGGTTCTCTTGGGTTTTTTTTCTCTTCTCCCTTGGTTTTGGTGGGGGGGAAGCTCTCATGGTGAGGTTTGGAGCCTTGATGTGGAGCCAGCTTAAAACCACCTCACCTGCAAAGGAGTCACAGGCTTGTGCTGGATGAAGCAAAGATGCCCTGTATACATCCCCATGCCCTGTATACCCTTCACTCTAAAGTGCAGCATCTAACCCAGACAGAGCTTGGCCTTAGACACCCTCTCCTTGTTCTGAAGAGTGTCCTTCAATGTAAACACCTGAGCAAAGTGCTGAAAGCAATAAAAATTACAGTGTCCTAGAATACCAAAAATCCACGAGAAGAACCCCCTCAGGAAATGTTGTGCTGCCTGTTCAGTACTGATCTCCCAAAATTTCCATGTCCTGTGATTCTTGTTTTTTTATATTTTGGATTACAGCTGGAACTCTCTATTATTTTAGCCCACATTTTAGTAGCAGCACTGGAGCACTTAAAGTACCAGATCATAGGTTACTTTAAAATGAGGATTTATAGAGGGCTATAAATCAAAAGGTACAACAAGGACATTTAATAAAGATAACATGGTTATCATCAAATGTAACATGGATTCTAATACACAAAGGGCAATCGTTTTTCCACATAAAAGGCTTTCTGCAGGAATTCTGCCCACAGATTGAAGCTAAGAATTACTAGAATAATAGTAAGTTGTTCCTGGAAATTATTGAACAAATAATCTTTTTTATTATGAAGTGTGGAAAAGATAAACACCCATGTACTGCACTGGAATCTGTAACTATATTCACCTTTGGACCACATTGTTTGCATATTGCTTTGTCTCTTGCCTCTAAACAACTAGGGAATTAGGGAATTAGGGAATACATCACAAAACAAAAGCAGGATCCATCAGAATTTAACCTTACACATGTGCAGAATTAACACTTCAAGAACAGGAACTGCCATCTGAATCTAGCAGTAATAACCTGCCTTAAGTTGCTGGTAGTTATGTTGAGGCTGAATATGGAATAGAAAAGATTTCATCTTTCCGGCTGGTACCCTGGCTAATAATAATATTAACAAGCAGAGCTTAAGAATGATCCATAAGGGTTCTATTCCTTACTTTTTTTCCAATATTGCTGTAAGGGTTTCTTTAAAATAATTCCATATTTTGTAGTAAAATGCAAATCTATGATACTTTCCTTATTAATAAACAATTGAAATGTTTGTGTGAAAGAAAGCAAGATTTATGTCTCATACCCTAACAGATAAATTACTTCCCTAGTTTAATGGAAAATGTGACATTTCTACCTTCCCTTCAACACAACCCATGATCTGAGTTTAAGCCAGGAACTATTGCATATAAATTACTTCAAATACTGATCCCCCCAAATGAAATATTATTGGAGGAATATAACTAGTCACTACTTGACTAACAAAAACAGCAAAATGCTCGAACAGAACGAACATGGACAAATCTGAGTGGCATTAAAAATGCTTTGCTGTTCCAACACTGAAACACCTGATCCAAAAGCAATCCCCGTGGTAACACACACTGTGCACAATGTCTCTCCAGTTTCAAGAACAAACAAGCTGCCATAGGTGGATACTCTGAAAAGACTCCACAAAAAACACTTTTTGCCTTCCAGAAGAGTCCTGCAGCTTCCTCAGGTGTATTCGAGTTGAAAGTGTCCCAGACATACCCCGACATCAAGCAATAATATTGATGGTATGCATGTCAAGGACACCCCGTGCCGAGCCCAGACTTCTCAATTATTAAAGGCACAATTTTCTTCAGGCATCTTTTTGGTCATAAAATTCTGGGAACAAACACCTCAACCCTCTCAGGTGCACTTATCTATAATTCACCATTCCAAGTTTCAGCTGACTGAACGTTTGCAGTGAAAACCACAGCTTGCCACAGTTTTTGTCCATGCAAGACAACGGTCAGAAGTGGAAGGCACCATATTGTGTGTAATTTTGGCTGAACAGAGGCAGCTGATGCCTAGAAAAGCAGTACAAATATACAGCTCTGAAACTCAGTACACCTCTTCATGAAAACAAAATTCAGAAAGCACAGCAACTCATCAGTTATTTGGAATAAAGAAGGAAGCAAAACCTCTTTTAGTTTTTAAACAACAGGTGAAAACCATAATTTTGAATACGATCTGAACAAAACAGTCAAAATACAAGATTCTTCTTCCAGGAAAGTCTCTTGAGAATAACTCCTAATCACCACATTGCTGAGTCTGTCCATTGTAACAATTAACATCTCTGAAGGTTGGAAAACTTTAAAGTTTTCCATCACTTCTCTTATTCTCTACAAAACCACAAAGTAAAAATGACAACATCTTGAGAACCAATGCCATACAGTCATGCAGATATGTAATTTGTCCATTTTTCCTTTCAAGCCTTTTCAGATACAAAGCATTAGACCAGCATTAAACAGCTGGTAGGACTTAAAAAAACCTATTTCTGAAGTCCCGCACTTGCAGTGGACTTTTCCAGATCTCAGCAATACAACTACCCCATCCCCACTGATCCCACGTGATGAAAATCTGATCTGTAAACGGCAGACAGTCCCCCTTTTCTGTTCATGAAAAGAAGAAATATCCATTCCTAGATCTGTGCTTGTTCCTACTCAGCCAAGCCAAACACAACCCAAGTTGTGCTCGCACCAGTTTGAGAACTTGGATTACTTCAAAGGTACCTGCTGCTATGAAAGTTAAAGCAGATTGACGTGGGCTGCAATGGATTTTGTAAACGAGTCTTCCTTCCATTTACAGGTCAATAAAGTGCACAGGGAAACAAAGCATTCCCAGCCAGCCATCATTAAGTTATTCAGCAATGCAGGCAACCCCCAGCCAAAGGTAGTTCAAACACTACCTTTACTTGATCCTCCTCTAAACAGGGTATTCCAGAATTAATGCCTCCCTGCTCTACACTAGCCAGAGCTTGAAATTTAGATACGAAAACCCAAGGTTCCGAAGTTTAAAAGCCTGCTCAGGTGTGATCTCAGTCACAGATCACTCTCAGAGCTCTTTCTTACCATGCAAATCGCTGTTTTGATCTGGTGGCTGATGCAGGTTTGCATACACTAAAACCCAGACCCTACTGCAGTGGAAAACTCACAGAACTGAATATTATCTTTGCCTGCAGGCCATCTCACAGTGCCTGTTTGGGGGTTCCCAGATGTTAGTTTAACTCTCACAGTTTACAGCGGTTCCAGGTTTTGCTTTTGCTGTCTGTTATAAAACCTCTAACTCTTGTTCTAATTCCCTTCAGCCTTTTTTGAATTGCAGGAACACCTCCAAAAAAGCTCATGACAAAAAAAGCTCCTTCAGAACCTTGTCCCAGGAACCTGTTTTGTGTCAGGGTATAAAAAACACAACAGCCACAGTAAAAGATGTTCCTTTCTGTGTAAAGCAGCTCAAGCTTATGAAGAACAAGCATTTGAATTAGGAGTAAGTGCTACCTTATAAAATCAGGCCAATATTTCCAGTGTTTGAAATGCACATTGCTGTCTCTTTTTTTTGGCAGCCCCACCTCTACAGTGTTCAAAAACAACTCCATTAGAGGTACTGACCACGATAAGTTTTAAAATGAAAGTCACCTCTGCCTTGCTCTGCATACCTATATTTTTGCAGACAATTCCTTCAAACATGGTATTCCCCAAATGAGGACAGTTTTGTCAATCCAGTCTTCTAAATATCCCACGTTCTCTAGAAGAACTGTGGTTCATATTTTGCATTGAAAAAAAAAATAGTTTGGGAATCTAATCTGTCCTTTATGGCTCCTGTCTTCCTTCTCCTTCTACAAGGAGAATCTTCCAGGTTTTTAGTTAGTCAGAAATGGTAACATGGTTTGTTGATTGATGAATATTTTTTCCAGGAGTATTACTGCTGCCTTTAAAGATTCTAGGGGGTTTTTTTGCCAGAAGATGGATGGAAAGAGAGGAGTAACTGCAATCATATTCACTTTAGAATGTTACTTTTCCGAGCTAGATACTATAAAAACATCATATATACAATATTATTAGCATTATCAGTGTTTAGAGAAGATATTCTGAGTGAAAGATTAAATTTTCACTCCATCTAAACATAAACACCTGAACGGAAGAAAAAAATTTGTATTTATTTGTGGACATCAGAAGTCAAGCTGGAAGCAAGAAACAGTTTTCAAAGATGTTTGGCAGCATACTAAATTACCTGAGCAGAACACACAAAACTGAGTCAACAGAACACCAAGGAAGATCCATTTTACCCCTGCCAGACATACTTTTTAATACAATCAATCCACACCTAAAAATTTTCCTCTAAGCCTGCTGGCCTGGCACTCTCAGTGCTTTATTTAGGCAAATTGGTGGTTTAGGGTTCTTTCATTAGAATGACTGCAGCAAAGTTGTCAGCTCTTCAGGTGCTGGCAAGGTGGCATTTATCAGTTGCCGACTGAGATTTAGGGAAAGGTCAAATCCTTGGGTGTTTCTGTAGACTGAAACTTCTGCATTTTCCCTCCCCTCAAAGGGATTAGAGTGAAATTCCAACAGGCTGCCCAGAAGGATGAGTATGAACAGCAGCCTCAAGCAGTGAATTGGAACAGATTCCCAGCAGGAAAGCAGATCCAAGTGAATGAACTCTTAGGTAATAACCAACAAGCAGTATCCTGTCTGATGATGATAAACACAGTTGCACATAAAGGCCTGGGTCTACTTGGTTCTCTTATTTGACAGATGCTTCTGGAAAAGCAAACTCACTCTCTCCTCCCTAGTGAGCACCTTAGACCCA
Organism: Pipra filicauda; assembly: GCF_003945595.2. Classification (NCBI taxonomy): domain Eukaryota; kingdom Metazoa; phylum Chordata; class Aves; order Passeriformes; family Pipridae; genus Pipra; species Pipra filicauda. The sequence continues at coordinate 1,695,979 of NW_024103463.1, read as the reverse complement.
GCCCTGTTGTACAAAAGAGTTAATTTGAATAAATATTGGCCAGTTCTGTTGGCTATTAAGAGCAGCATTGATGTCTGGGTTGAACTCCACAGACTGTTTAGGGCCCTGCTATCATAACACTGGTCACAGTTACAAACCCCCAGTTAGATCTGTACATTTAACAGGCTGTGCCTGGAAAGGCAGTTTTGTCTTAAAAGATAAGCCAAAAAAGATGAAAAAAAGGAAAAAAAAAAAAAAAAAAAAAACAAAACCACAGAAAAACCCACCACAACCAACGAAAGAGCCTCAACAGTTTTTCCCATATTAATTACACCCACAGCAGAGAAGATCATGCAAATGGACTCTTTTTGCATGAACTGGGCTGCTTTTACCCCCTGTAAATAACAGCCAAACAGAAACCAAAACTGGTGCAGGGGGAACTTTGCCATCACGTTTCCTGCTAAACATCTCCAAGCACAGCACAAGCTATAGAATAAAGGCTGCAGCCTTTGGTAAACTGGATGAATGCATTAATTAATTTTGCCTGCCAGCTCACCTTACTTACACATCCTGACTCAATATTAAATGGAACGTCAGGTGCTCACCTCTGAGAAGACACGGACGTGCTCGTTAATTAGCTGTGCTTGCCAACTGCCTTTAATGAGTTGTTGGATTACTGAATAAACCAGTGTTTGGCTTTCCAGTGAGGCTACTCTGTACTGAGCTGAACACTTCAGTGCCAGACTATTATCTAGTCTTTACTCCTGCCAACACGTGCTGTAAACGCTCTCGCAGCTCACACTGATTAGAAACGTGTTTGAATCCTTGGATTGCCCATATCCTAGAACGTGGTGCTGCACTTTCACTTCCTAACACTTCCTTTTCTGCTTTGCCAGCCTTCATAACACCTCCGGTGTGCTGCAGGCTGTGGCATTTTTAAACACATTGGGCTATTTTTAAATTATTATTTTTTTTTCCTTTCGTTTTATGCTGATCAGTTTTTGAGGCTGATGTACAATTAGTCTTTTGTGATGTTGGACACTGAATGGGAAAGTAGGAGCATTTTGGTTCAGGCAGAAACAAAGCTGTCACTATAAACTTGGATTTGTAAAGAGCTCTTATGAGAATGTCTCTGTTCACCAGTAGAAATGCTCTCTGGCTTACTTTGCTTTACACACTGAACTCAGTACAATTAATTAAGGTTCTATAAATTGCTATTCCAGAGTTCCTCACAGTTCTCAAAACCAAAATTACCCTGAGCAATTTTTCAGAAGTATAGTGAAGCCTTGAGCAGGAAACAGTTGACTTTAAACAAAGATATTTTAAACAGAAGGGTACCTGCTCATATTATACCTTATCACCTTCCATCTTTTCCTATCAAAAACAGTGATCATGTTATTAAAGTCTTTTAACAACTATTTTTTTAATTATTGCATCTTGATTTCTTAGACTAGCTGGATTCTTACAGTAGATTAAGGAGTCAAAACACCAAAATCCAATAACTTTAACAATATTATAAAATTTCGCCAGTTAAAAAGGCTGTATAACAACCTTAAATGTTAAATTAAAAATATCTTTGCTTAAAAGTATTTAAAATTTCTGTGATATGCCAAAGTAAAAAAATTATCTTACTTAAGGATGAAATAGAAATTTCATCATTGGCTTGAACAAAATAAGGATTAAGTGATGGGCCAGAACATAAAAAACCCAATTCTTGCATGTCTGAAAACCCAAACACAAGCAGCTGAACCTGCTTGTCATTGAAAATATGGGAAGAAAAGCCTGTAACTTTTACATTGAATTATCTCACAGAGTGAAAACTGGCAGAAGTTTTCAGAATTAATTTCTTATATAAATACCTTTCTTGACAGCCTTCCCAGCAAAGAACAGCTTCAATTTTTTTTCAAAGACTCAGAAATAAAAACTGATCTAATTTTAAACGGTATGAAAATCACTGTGTAATCTGGGTTTGGCTGTGGTTTTTCTCTTTTTCTTTTTTATTTTATTAAAGCCACAAGCCCCGTTTGAAGACAACTGCTAGTCTTAAAACACTTTCAACTAGGAACTGGTACATGCATATACAGAAGACCATCTAGTTACTCATTCCATACACCCAGCTCACAACTATCAGCTGTATTTAATATCTCAAGATATTTATTCAAAGTTATCCTGAACTATTTTGTCTTTAACAGTCAACATTAAATCTGCTGCCCAGAATAAATACTTAATGCAGGCACAACCCATCCGTCGTACAAGTGATGTTAAACTGATCCCCACCATCACAGAACAACCTAAGCAGAAAAGGGAGATATAGTTGTGCCAAAAGGCCCACGTTCAAGAAAGAAAAATAGGAAAGAGCAGATAAAGATGATGCAGTTCTGCCAAAAGGTCCAAGTTCAAATAGGACAAATGCCCACTGAGCAATACTAGACAGTACAGGGTCTCCTCAAAAAAATCTTTGCATTGAAGAGGAACCTCTGCTAATAAAAGAGGAACTGCCTGAGGCCACAAGGATGATTTTATAACCATTCAAAATTAGAGATCTTTGAGAAAGACCACCAGGAAGCAGAAGAATTAAAAAAAAAATAAATAAAAATCAGAGATGACCAAAAAGCAAATGAGCAATAAAGGAAATACATATCTGGAAAGAAATTACGTAGTCAAAAAACAGTGGAGGAAAGCAAAGAAAACTGAACAAAGAATGGCTTGGTGTGAAATCATGACAGACTAGAACTTTGGCATTTATTGTTTCAGATTGTCTGTAAGCATAAATTCAGGCATGGAAGAGTACACAGGAGGGAACTGAATTTTAAATGTGGAAAATACAGATATTCATAGCAGGGCAACCAGACTACTCAAATTTATCAGGGCAACATTTCTGTCATCATGGACCACCCACACCAATACATGCAATTGCTCAGTAGCACAAGAAAAAAAAGTGGATAATTTGCAATATGAATAAATACCTTCTAGACATTAAATACCTTGAGATTTTGTTGTTTGTTCCAGTGAGTCACAACCAGTCACTTGTTGATCCAACAAGGCTGCCACAACTTTCATGGATAGTCCCAGGCAGCTAAAACATGTTATCAATTTTTAACAAGAGAATGAACTTCTGCAAAACGTTTTGAAACTAAAACAAACCTGAGTCTGTTCCCCTCATTCCACCTCCCAAATTCAAATGAAGTTGGAAAAAATTTCTTCTTAAAGATATCCTGGCAACCTCACGCAACTGAATCTTTTAAGGAAGATATAAAGAAGATTCTACGAAGACTGAAGGAGTCCCCTAAATGAAATTCAAGACTTTTAAGCAACAATGCAAATCAAATGGCTCAAAACAAAGGTAAGAGAGGGAGGTAGATCTCCCCTAAATTATGATGAAATAGTGACCTGATTTAACAAGAAATCCAGGGGACTGCGAACTGGGTCCCAGAATCAGGGCATTCATTTCAAATACCTCATTTAAAATACAGTTTGCATGAACATGACTAGGTGGAAAAGATGACTAGGTGGAAAAGATGACAGGTTTGCAGAAGCACTGGGTTGATTCTCCAGGGAAGGATGCCAGGAGTCACCCTCCCACATCAGCGGTGGCGAGGCACTCCCAGGAGCAGGGCTGGCATCGCCCCACAGGGATGCCTCAGGTCCACAGGGCAAGGTGAAGTGTCCCTTGGAGCAGCTGCTGAGCGTGGGAAGATTTATAGGAGTGAGCAGAACAGGACAGACACCAAAGTTTTCCCGTCCAGGAGATGGCTTTGATTGCCACAGCACAGCAAGTCCCACTGGATTTTGCTCCGTGGATTTTCAGCTGCCGGCTGCGGCCACATCCGTGTCAGCCCTTGCAAAAAGCACTGCCAGCACCTCATGGCAAAACAGGCCACAGTGATACATCCCTGTTAAACAGCATTAACATCAGGAATTAAAAATAACATGTAGGTTCAGGGGGAAAAAAAACCCCAACCTTACTGATTTTACCATAAGAGTCTTCCATCTGTTGCTAATGCTGAAACAGTTATCTTTACAAGAGTTATTTTTACATGTTTTCAGACTCCCCAGATCTCTCACCATGCACACTCTTCAGGACTGAAGGTAAAAAAAAAATAAAAAAATACAAAAAAAAAAAAAATCTCTGTTTCTTCAAAGCTATTGATTGAACATTCAGCACAAACATGAACACAGGCTCGTTCTCAGCTTCCATGCAGTATTTTAGAGCAGTGGTGCACACACATGTTAAAGAACTGGGTGCTTTTTTTGTCCTCTACTAAGAGGCCACTTCAAAACAGTGAATAAGACAATTTGAGCTTAATGGCTTCTTCCATCTGATATTTCCTATTTAAGCAAATTAATTCAGCTATGCTAAAGCATCAAACAGAACCAACCAGGAACAACTCATAGAAGAAAACAGAACTGACCTTTGGCACTTACTCAGCTAAGACTGTTTTCATTTCTCTGTGCACATCCCTTGTGTGACCCAGTGAGCACAGGGGGGTTGGATGACAGTTCACTTCTGAGGTTTCAGGTTATGGTTTTACTTTGTGGGTTGGAGCAGATTAGCTTTCATGTTTATAAGCAAGTAAAGCAGCAGAAGGTGTAATACAATCACTGAGACTTCCTTGGGAACAAAACCAATGATGTATTTATACCATTTTCCTTAGCTATCTTGTAACTTTTTAAAACTTATTCGTAGAGTCCTTCAGCACCTGCAGCTTTGAAGCATCAGACAAGGCCAGCACAAAAAATAAGCACATTTAACTTCCTAGGGCCAGCTAAAGCTCTCCTGTAACAGCCTCATGTAGGACCACATTGCTCCTGTTTCATGCACCTTTAACACTGGTAATCACCAACAATTTACTCGCCTGGTTCCTTCAGCAGATTATGTCTGAGGTCTGGAAAGGAATTGTTCTGAACACTTAACTGAGTGAGAGGCAGGGTGAGCTCTGTCAGACTGTCCCTGCACTGCTCAAGCCACCCAAACTCACTGACTTGAGAAAACAATAGAACAAAGGAGCAGCCCGAGGTCCAGAGGCTCCCCAGCACCACGTGAGAGGTGCACAGAGCCAGCTGTGCCTCAATGCTTGGACAGTTCTCCAAATTTACACTATACTTCTGTAGAAAACAAGGGTGGCTTTAAAGGGTCTTGAGGTTTTTCTGTAAGTAAAAACTAAACAATTTGTATAGTGAAAATCACACGCTCTGATCTCTTCACCACTGTCCTGACCTCTGGATCGATTATCACCAATGGGAGGGATTTTCACCAAGGTTTCCATGGGCTAAAAGTCACCTGTGACACTACAGTTCAAGAACAGGCATATATTTTGGCTGCAGAGATTAAGCTGGATGACCTCTGCTATCCATGTAAAACCAGGCAGCAGTCATGGCCCTACTGGCAAAGTAGAATGATGATGTAATGCAACAATGCCTATTACTTTAAGGCTTTTTTAATGAGGGCAAAAACTATTCAGGGTGTGATTAAAAAGCAAACAAAAACAAACTAGAAAAAAAAACCAAAACAACACTAGTGGCTCAGAAAAGACTCATCCTTCCTTTAAAACTGAGGCCCTGTGCCAAGGAAAGGGGGGGACAACCTCATCCAAACAACAAAGAGTGCCCTGATTTGCCACCCCAGCTTCCAAACTGAGGTCAATGTTTGAAACTGCTGCAAAAATGGTGAAAAAAAGTACAAGTGGGTTTGGTGTCTTGTTTAAGCAAAGAATTAACTGGGGTGCTTGGACTGCTGCTCATGCTAAGATTATAACTCTAGAATTCCAGAGCATTCCCATACATTTGTCTTCCTGCATTAATGCTGACATGAGCCTGAGCAAACAGCATTTAGCCTAGAGAATCCAAGGAGCTGGGCCTCATTTAGGGAGTCAAAGGCAAATTCTGCTGCAGTTAATAGGACACTTACTGAATGCTTTAGGATAATTCTCCTCTCTTATTCTGTACCTTATTCAAGGGCAAGCTCTCCTTTTGCAGCCCTTCAGTAAAGAAGTGGGCTATTCCCTATTTTCCCTCATCTCCAATGCTAATGAGAAGAAAAGAAACATGACAGCTTTTGAACTACCCCATAAATTTAGTTGATATTCCTTCCCAATACTCATTTCTTCAGGTTTTTTGTACCTTAGAGGACTGTACCTAAGCTGTGCCCATACTGAAAGAGGCAGCTGCGGGAAGTGGTGGGGAGGAGAGATTGACACCAAATGCAAAATGAATAATCAAAGGAGTAGCAAAGCCTGTGGAAACTCAGGTTTTCGAGTCTTAACAGAACTCACTCAGCTCCCAGTCCACACAGGGAAAGAGTCCCTGAAGAATTTCGTTTGAAAGCAAAGAGGAAACAAGGGTTAGTAAATGTTATTGTGACAGAAATAGCAGCTACATACACCCAGTTATTTCTATGACATTACCAAAATCCTCTGCATTCAATATAATCCGTGGCTGCATTGCCAGGTTTGGGACTGGCAATAAGGATGGGACATAGAAATGCATTGCTCCAAGGCAAGGACTAGGACTTATTATAATGAGTATTCAGAAAGGATTTTTTTCTTCTTTAAAAGTTAAAATTGAAGCTACTATACCATGCTGCAAGCTGTGCCAGAATATTTCTTCTATTGTCTGTGAAAATAGATTCTTTATATCAGAGGCAATCATCAATTTTTCAGGATGTGTGGGGAGGCTTGCTTTTTCCTTACAGCTTTCAGGATCTGCAACCATAGTTTTTAGAACATCTAGAAAAAAATTACTGGAGACAGAGTAGAAATAATTTCTAGAGATACTTAGAATGCAAGTCAAGAATATACAAATGCACCACATTAAAGAAAACCAGTATTGAGGGAATGCAGATATGTTTGTCTTGGAAGCACATTGAGTTTACTGCCAAAAATACATATTTGGCTTTGTTTGCCACTCATCTTTATAAATAGGCATGTCAAACACCACCAACCCTTGACTTCTCAGAAAACAAAAGGAAACAGTAAATTTGAACAGTCTAGATTTAAAGGATTAAGTAGCAATTGCAAAAGGGACAGGAGGCAGGAATTCATTATTGCACCTAACACTGTTCTTATCCCAAGACTGTTGATTAAAGTTATCATGAAAAGAAAAGTGACCATTCAGTCATGTTAATTCTACTTGCAGGACTACTGAACTTGCATTTTGAAGCCACTGCCCCATTTTCTCCAAAATGCTTTTTCTCGTTCAAAAGATGACATAACCCCCTTTCATGAAAACACAGAAATGCACTGCTGAATGAAAAAAAAATAAATTCCAAATTTCACTGTTGTGAATCATCTCTCCAATCCACAGATGATCCTTACAGAGATTTCAGCAGCAAAATTTTCCAGTTCCCATGGCTCAGCTGGAAGCAGCACCACTGCCAGCAGTGGCACTTGGCAAAACATCTGGGAATGCCCAACAGAGATGCAGGTAACTGTTTTATCTTTAAATTCTAAGGTGGCATTGTAAAGGGAGCACTTTTTTGCACTCCTCTAAGCATCACCTGAGACAACAAATGAAGAGCTGTGCTCTTGTGTCTCCTGGCAGGGCCAGTCACAACAGGACAAAACCACTGTTTTGCATGGCAACTGTTTGTTTTCATTGGGCACCGACAAACTAAGGAGAAAAAACCCTTCACTCTCTCTGATACACTGCAAAGACAAAGCTTAATTTCATCAAGGGCACACTGGCTACATCGACTGGATTATTCATTTGGTATAATGGACTTTGCTTTCTTCCTGCAGCTTTCTCCAAACAAGAACAAAACGAAGATAAATCAGCTCTCACTCAAGGCTGACAGGCTCCATATATTTATGGATTTCTAAGCCCTGCAATACAATGGAAGTGAGGTATTCACCGAGGATTCTTTTCCCCTGCAGTGCTGTTGCCCTCACACAGGTTCTCCCCAGCACACAGACACACCTTGGGAAGGAAAGGCCGCAGCCCAGCTCAGCAGCTTCGCTCCTCCTTTCAGGTCCTTCCTCGCTGTCACCCATAAAACCTCCAGCTTTGCCTCTCCCAGCACAGAACCCACTGTGATCCATGAAGGCTCACATGACAGAACAGCCCCTCTTTGATCCTCCAAGCCAAGGCCTGATTGCCTTTTTCCGAGGGAGCACCACCCACGTAATCCCACTGCGCAGTTTGGAGAGCTGACGTCACGAGCGGTGTCCATGGAATCGAAAGGTTACTTCCCCCCCCATCACATACACCATTGCCATCATGCTGAAGGTCTGGCCTCATATTGGTCACACAAGGAATGAGCTGGTTATGCCAACAAACCCAAACCACTGTTTCTAAGAGTGAGGTTACTGATTCATCAGCTGCCCCATATCGTGGCAATGCTTTCCACCCCTTATTAATTTTGAAAAAAAAGGTTTGACTTACTGCATTGCATCATTGCATTTAGATCAAGGAGAAACCTCTGGCACAGGACATTATGGAGAATGTTAACCTGTGATAATCTCTTCGCAAAGAGGGAAAGAATTACGGAAAGTTGCTGGGCCAGACTTTTTCCTTTGACTTACAACACACTGTAGTTGTGATGGAGTTAACTACAATGAACAAACACTAGTCCTGTGCAAAATAGGTGCAAAGTCTCACAGCCACTTGTTATTCCGTTCATCCAAACCAGAGGTACAACTGCAGAAGGTATGTCTGTGGGCAGTACACACTGCCTGTATGCATTTAATGTACTGTCTTAAAGGGAAAAGGGAATTCAGTTTGCATAAAAATAGCCTCCTCTCTAAGTGTTGCACCTGCTGAGGTAAGATAATCATGGAGGGGAAGATGATGTCCTGGATAATCACATAAATAAATCAGCACTGGCCTCAGAAAATCTCTGATGCTGCCTGAATACAACAGGCAGAAGATATTCACTCACTGTCTGCCTTTCCTGACCTTACTTTTAAGCAATGCCCATCATGCAGAGAGAACCCTTTTGCAAGCCATTTCGGATTCTCAAAGGAGCAGGTATCTAAACTATTTTTTTTTTTAAAGCTTTATGGGGAAAATACATCATGCAATATCCCTCCATTTTTCCACGAGAAAAAGAACAAAGCCAAAGTAAATCAGCAAGTGGCACAACATGCCAAAACCCAGAAACAAAATGAGCAATGAAATTGTACTTATCACTTAGAAAAATCTAAGCCATTCATTTGAGATGCTTATGTTTGGGTAACCTTTGGAAGAATGTTTGCTGTTCTATTGTACAAACAATGGAAATATTAGATAAGGAAAATAAGTGCAGTTGCCAAGAAAGCCCTATGCACTCCTTTCAGACAGTTAAACATATAGATATGATTTTATGGATATATAACATACTGCCTACAGCAGGAGTGCCAAATGTACAGAGCCATTCCTTCTAATCCCAGAGCTTGTGTGGGTCCCAGGAGTGCAGTGCAGAAACCCCTGGTGAGCATCTGCATGGCACTGTGCTGATGGATGAGTTGGGACAGAGGAGCCAACTTCAGCCTTGCTAGGCCAAGGATTACAGCTTTACCAGGCCTGTGGGATGGGATTTTGAGGTAGCTCTGTAAGCCAAAGCAAACCTCCTTGCCTCACATGAGCTACTAACACACAACCACCTCGCCCAGATCTTTTCCATCTGTTCCCAGTCTTGAAAGACCTGGACAATGGTGTTCACTGGGACTTGGGTCAGACCAGTGCTTCCCCAAGGAACAGAGCTGCAAAGAGCAAGCAATAAGTGCTCCAGTGCTTTTCCCTATGGAGAGAGCAGAGGCAGGAGGAGCCCTCGGGTGTCAGTGGGGAGGATAGAGAAAGGAAGGCCCCTGTACATGCTCTGTGCCTGCCCCCTTCCTGCGTTTCCCACTCATCCCCAGGAGTCAGGCACCCCTCCAGCTTCCCCAGGCATGCCCTCAGAGGTAAAGGTATAGAATCGTACAGTCATAGAATGATTTGGGTGGGAATGCACCTTTAAAGGTTGTCTACTCCAACCCCCCTGCAGTGAGCAGGGACATCTTTAACTGGGTTGCTCAGAGCCCCATCCTACCTGGCCTGGAATGTTTCCAGGGATGGGCAATCCACCACCTCTCTGGGCAACCTGATCAAGTGTTTCACCACCCTCATTGTCAGAAACTTCCTCCTTATATTTAATCTAAATCAACCCTCCTTCAGTTTAAATCCATGACCCCTTGGTCCTATCTCTCTACTAAAAAGTTTTGTCCCAGACTTTCTTATAGGCCCTCTTCAAACACCCAAAGGTTACAGCGGGGTCTCCCTGGAGCCTTCTCTTCTCCAGGCACTACAAACCCAGCTGGGATCCGTGTCAGTAATTTCAAAATGAAGGAGCAACCAGGACCCAATTCCTTCTTAGCCAGCCAGCCTCTCGTGGAAAGTGTTGGTCACTTTGCCAGGCACAGATCCCTGAGAGCACGTTGGGGCACTCAGGGGGCAACCAGTGTTCCCTGATGGCCTACAGAAAAATGCCAAGTCATTACAAGTTCCCACCAGCTCGGCCACACTTGGTGCTGCGTGAACAACTAGGTGAAATATGAGTTTAAAGTTTGTCTGCGGGTTTTTTCCCATGCAAGGCAGGAAAAAAACCCTCTGAGACCTTGGCTCTGACAATGCTGAAGGCTTTTTTTTTTTCATGGGGAAGGCTGTTTTCATTGTTCAGACCAAACCTTCCGTGTGGAGAGAACATGTACAAATAAGGGCTAGATGTGTACTTGGAGCTTGGCTTCTGGCCTGGGTGTGTTGGCGACTTGGCCTGAACTACAAGAGATGTTTTGACACCACAAATAAGGAATTAGGCAGTGTGGTGATCCGGAGAGAGGATGAGCGGGTCTGCTTTTACAGTGCTTTCAAGATGCTGCTTTGAAGATTTCCAGAGTGCTGCAGCTTAACATCACAAAGAAAATCTTAAAATCTACCTTCAGAGAGCTGGTGATTTTACCTTCTAAAAAAATTACATAATCGGTCAAACAATATTCACCCTAACCTTAAATTTAAAATAACTTAAGAAAATCTTGAACTCTACAGATAGTATTTGGTGGTTTATGCATGATTAAGTGTATTCTTTTAACAACAACAAAAACTATGCTATTGCCAGTTTCTCTACTTTCATAAAGTAAAGCTCAGTGTGGTTTTATAAATTTCAGTTTCTGGCAATCCATTATTTTATATTTCTATTTTAAACTTATTTTTGTCTGACTCAAGTACCTTTCATTCCTTTCCCAATTTCTTTCTAAGTTCCTTACATATCTGTTGCTGCACCTAAGTGCAATTCAGTATGGACCAGCAAGAGTACCTTCCAAAAAGAGTAATTTATTGAAGGTGCATTTTTATAGAAGCAAGTGTAAGGAACCAAAACTAATGAGTACCAAAAAGTAACTGGTTAATTTTGTTGTATTCAGTCTGTCTTTTACCTCATAGTTATAATTGTGAAAGGTTTTTTAGCCTGCAAGAATTAAAAAATAAATACAGAGTTGGCCTCGTAGATACTCAGTCCATATCTACCACAGAACAAACATGCTTTTGAAAAGAGAAAGCAGCTTCTCTGGCATCTATTTTAACTAAGGGAAGTTCTAAGGATTGAAAAGTCAACTTCTGCACTAGAAATATTATCACTTAAATACTAATTGATACTGTGTCTTTCCAGAAAGCCTTTTTACAGTATCCTAAGAGACCTATAGCTGAAACCCTTTTTATTTTCTATTTTCCCTATTAAAAGTAGGTTCAACACCGGAAATTAATGCATTCAAGTACTTTAAGCAAGAAATCATGGAAGTTAATTCACTATAATAATACTATAAGAAATAAACATCTTTATAACATGAAGGGAATATAGATGAAAATAAAATTGGTCTGTACTCTATAAAATTGTGGGTAAACATAGTTAAGCATTGGAAAGAGTGGATTCCAGCCTCATTTGGGATTCATCCAACCAACTCCTCACACTTTACCAGCTGTCCTTTATAAGATATCACTGATGCTCCAGTGGGCCTCGAAGACTCCGATTGCATGGAAAATTATACAACTGCCATCACAGCTCTGCCCAAGGGGGAATTCAACATTGTTTTGCAGAGACAGAGCTACATTCTGCTTATTTGTTGTACTCCTGGAATAATGAAAGTGAAACTAATCTGAATATAAATATTTTTAAAGGAAATTCAAGCCGACACATATTTGTATTTTTTCATATAAATTACCTCCATAGACTGTGAGGAGGTTCTTTCTATGAGCACTTAAATGGGAGCTTTTCATTCTAATATAATCACTTTAATGCAGGAAATCCCTTAGGCATAACTGAGAGCTGGGATACACACTGCATCTATAGCTGGAGAAGCAATCAAAGAAAATTTAAAGAAGAGTCTGAAGACTTGTAATCCATAATAATATTATTAATTCATTCAGCATGCAAATGTTATTCTGCTCAATATTCAGCAGACTTCTACAGCTCCGCACTAAATTAACACAGGACTTCAGAAAGCACTGGTAAGTGTAGCTTCACAACAGTGTAAATAACATTTGAGTTACACGTATGTCTTACCTTGAGAAGTTCAGAGCCTTTAAAAGAGGAGTTTCTAAAGGCACTTTGAGTGTAAGTGATTGATTTTACCGATCCATAGGTGCTACATCAAATATTAACATGAGAAATTAATTGCTGAGTAAACTCTGGGCTCATTACTACTTATTTTCTAAATACTGAGTAAACCAGTAAATTCAGATTAGGCCACATTTTACCAAATTATAACGTGCCTGCTGCCAGGAAACATTTTTCCCCTGTTCCAATAACTGCTTCAACCATATCCCACAAAATTACAATGACTTTGGAAGATAAATTCTGAAAGAATTTACAAGCCTGGGAAGAACCAAGTTCTAGGGTCCTTTTTGCTGTTTCATTCCTATTCACTCAGGACTCTTGCTCAGCAAAAGTCCACCTGGTTCCTTGAAAGAAGTGTCCTGCAGTAATGCTTATTCCATTACTCCCCATAAAACTCTGTAAGAGGTACAACACACCAAAGTATGAAAAAAAAAGGAAGTTCAGTTAACTGTGCTCCACCAAAAAAGGTGTTGGTTGGAAAAGTGATGTTCAGGTATAGCAGCAAATTGTGGAGGTTTTGCTGCGAATACCAAAAGATAAAACCATGTATGTCAATAATTTATTTGCAAATCATTTCTGCTTTATATTAAATGTCCATTTCCATATAAGAAATGGTTATGTTTCTTTCCTCTAAGAATAGTTACATCTTCAAGAATATTCTCTTCGCTGTATTTTAACTTTCTCCACAGAGCTTGGAAACAAGAAAAATAATGGGTGGGGACTTAGAACTAAACATATGCCTGTATTTGTCATAAGCCTTCAAAGTTTTTCTGCTATGGATACTTTCTCTCAAGTGAAAATTTCCAAGTTTGACAAGACATATTTCAGGCAGATTCTCTCCAATTTTTCCAAGCCAAACAAGTAAAAGTAAGATGGGAACTTAGCGTGGGAATCCCTATTATGCGATCTAATTTAAAATTAAAACCCAGAGTAGAGTCTCCACGATTCTAAGGCTATGCTGATTGCCACTTGAAGCTGGAAACGTTTTTCCCTAATGCACAAGTGATGAAGTGCACGTAATGCTTAGAGGAAAGTTACCTTATCTGCAGTATCAGATATAGATTACTGCTGGAGTCAGCGTGCCACGCCGCTTGGATCCATATGCTCCCTTCCAATATGAGGAATTAAGTTTCCCTGATGTCATAACTTGAACAGATAATGCAATTAAAGTCTCCTTTGAAGTTCACATTGACCAGGTAACCAATAGAATGAGTTGGCAAAGCTTTAGTCGAGTCACCACAGTGAACTCGGCTCACCCAGGTTGAGACTCTGATGTTCTGCAAAGGCTGAAGGATACTGAAAATGCTCAGTCCCTGTGAGATATTTATAAACCAGTGTTTATTCTGTCCTGTAAATACAGAGATCCTGCACTTCTGTCTGGCACTCTCCAGGTGTGTCAGGAATATGTCAGAATTGCTGCATGTTCTCTGAGGAGTTGGTTCCCTTGTGTACAACAGCTCTGGAAGACTGAGGGACACCTGCAAATCCCAGACAAGTGACAGGGTCTCCTTTTCCTACCTCAGTGCTCCTCCTGGCAGCAATCTCCCTGCAAGAAAAGAGGGCCTGTCTGGTGGATCAGATATTTGGGCAAGACTAGAAAAAGGGAGAGATCCGTTACACAACGTTCCATTTGCCACTAGTTACTCTGGAATACAAGATTGCATGGGGCTGCTGAAGTGCTACTGAAGCTGGATGCTCGTTTTCATACAGAATCAGCTTGATAATCCTTTGCTGAAAAGGTGCAGTTCACAGCTTTGTAGGTTAAACAATAGTGAGGCTGTGTATGATCAAGTGTGAAGAATTTTCTTGCAGATGAGACATTGATAGCTGCTCCTCTGGGACCCTTCAACTGGTGTAATTTATAGTATCACACTACAATTGACATGTTTATGATTGTGCCAATAATTCAAGACTTCTTGAGGCATTTAAACAGGAGAGGTAACTAAATGATTAATTTTAGAAAGAAGAGAGTGGAACAAAGCCAAGACTTCTATCTTCTTGAAAAAGAAAAGAGCCTAAAATGAACATCTTGGCTACTTTACAAGACTAGAGAAATATTATAGACTGAAAGACTGTTTAATTTCCAAAAGTGTTACTATTCCTTGGAGATACAGTGATGAAAATAGAACTCTTAGCATGAAGTAGAATTTTACTTGCACTAAAACAGAAAAATTCATGATCAGGAAAGTTGCTTGAGGAGGGGAAACATCCCACCACTGTCAATGCTTTATGGGGACATATTTGGCACGAGCATTGAAAAAAAACAGACTAATAAATGGTGATCAGGTAGACAACTTCAGAAACACTTAGAAGAACAGATAATGAAAAGTTATGATTGGTATTATTAAACATGAGAAAGTAAGGAGTTTCATTATATATACAATAGAAGTCCAACTAATAAAAACATTGACACAATCAGACTGATAATTTAAGCAAAACTATCTACAGTAATAGTGAAGATTTGCTACCTCTATAAAAATATATATATATAATTCATAATGACCTACAAAGTAACATAAGGTGCATCTCAAAAGGTCATTTCATACTCTCAAGATGCCCAAACACCTAGAAATTCTCTTGAAGCAACTGCTTTGCACCTCCTTACCTCCAAGAGCATATATGTGAAAGTCTGCAATGCCATAAAACACGTGCTGGTGTTGTGTGTGCCTTCTAAGGAAGAATTAGTGCAAATGGCTCTTAGAACAAACAGCACTTCTTTTACTCTCCTGCCAGCTTCAGCTATAGCTAGGCTGTCCTGCCTTCTTTCTTCGAAGACTCCTGTTTTATTATTTTTGGGGAATAATGGCAGCACCATGAGAATTCTGTTCAGGTTTGAATCAAAACCTCTTCCTTTCACTACCTGGGGAGCGCTCATGCAAAGCTCCCCGATTCAAGTGAAGTGAAAAGTCCTTACCTTCTGTTGGTGACGTCTTCAGATGTCTGCAGAGCCCCTCTGTTTCCCCATATGTCTCTTTAATTTTTACTACTGCTTCTGTCCCTCGGAGTTCCATGAGGGAGCGCAGTTCTTGCAGTGTGCACCCAAACTCTCCCGCATGGTTGGCCTCGTTTCTTTGGTTCTTGGAATAAAAATCGCTATTTGTCATGTCACCCATTGTGGCTGGTTGTATTGCTCCACTCGTTGTAGTCGATTACAATCTTAAAACTGTTTTAAAAATTGAAGGAGAGGAATCTTGAATTCCGATTTAAGAAATTAAAAAGAATCCAGTGTGTGCCCGGCGAGCGACGTGGAGGATTTGGAGGATGCCTCTGGCGTGCAAGGTGTCCCTGACTGACTAGTGGTCTGCAGAATGGCTGCTTTCAAGGCTGCAGACCAGTTCCACTCCATTCACCATTTCCCATTATGTTGCACCCAAGCTGTGGAATCTACATGGTCATTTCTTCCTCGGGACCTTTGGGAACAAGCAGAAAGGACTCATTACAGGAGTGTGCGACAGCGCTTTGCAAAAGGTGATTTTTTCAAATTTATTCTGTCATGGCAGGTGGACTCGTCATTTCAGAGAGGCTGTGTGAGATGTCCTGTGAGGTGCTGCAGCACCGACAGCAAGGATAACACCAGCTCTGCCTTAGATAAAGCTCTCCACAGCCAAAGCACCAATAGCAGCGTCTCTCACTTTAATCAAGTCCCAAGAGCACCCGCTAAATGAGATGACTCATGAATATTAATAAGTAAGCGATTAGTCCGGCACGCAGGATACACCTCCAGTACGTGCTCTGCTTCATACAGCTACATCAGCCTGTCCTCTGACCAGAACAAAGCCTCTGATAAAGGCTCAGAGGTGACACAAATAGGTTAAACACAACTAGTTTTCCTAACGGGTTAAAGCAAAACTGTTTTTCAGCGCAAGGAGAGTGAGACTGGTGGAAAAAACTAGAGCCATCATTACAATTGCAGAATATATTTCAATACATTACATCTTGCAGCCTTGCCTTCTGTGCAAGGGAGCACAGTCCAGCAAAGAGAAAACACTGGGGTGGCTGGGTTTGAGCAGCCAGAGCTCCTCAGCCAGGCACCCCCTGGGTCCTGTCCCCAGCACACACAGACACACACAGGATGGGGTTGGGTTCTTTCTTTTTTCTTTTCTTCTCTTATTTTTCCTCCCCTTTTTATTTTCATTTTTTTCCCCCATGTGCAGTGTTGAACAAGTCCCATTTGGACCATCTGGGAGACAGCTGATTACTTGCTAAAACCAGCCTTTAAAACCTGTTTCCCCTTCCCATATTCTAATGAAGTTGGTTTTAAATACTGCTGAAACCAGCTATTATATTTGGCACGCAGAGTTTTAAAAGAGATTAAAGGTTTCTTTTTTTGCCTCAAGCGGGTTAGTGAGAGTGCACTGTCTAATCTATAGGTCTCAGAACAGTTTTCATAATAAAAAAGATCTTTCAAAGGGCACACCAGCAGCCTGATGACTGACCAACCTGTCACAGGCAAAGGGCATGTGTTGAACTTTCTAGGCACAGTAATACACAGTGGAAATGAGTACCCAGATAAAGCACATAAAGAGGATCCCGATGTGTTTGAAGTCCCAGTTTTATATTTGTACAACAATTTTAATCTCCCACCCACATACAGTTGACATAACACGTAGGCTCAGTATTTCCACTATCTAACTCTGTTGCATTGCTCTGCACATGACAAAAATCAGGCCCCCTGGATGCACCAATTCCTCTGCCCACGGTGGCACTGCCTGCTTTAGAGCTGCCTAACATACCTTGCTCAATTAGCCAAACCAAACCTCTACCAGCCCTCTCATCTACAGCTTTAAAACTCAACATTTCTTTGATTTTCGTGGAAAAAAAAAAAAAAAGAAAAAAGGGAAGTACCAGCTTTACTATGATATCATCACTATGATATTACAGAACACAGTTAAAATAGCAGCCAACTGCTACACCTTTCTTCTACACATCCTATTTATTGATACATATTCTAGTCTTAAGAACTTCTGCCACCTCACATTTCACATGTTGCTTTTCACGTTCACTAGGATTTCTGCCCAAAATGTGGCTTACAGTGAAGAGCAAAGAGAAACTAAAAGTAGTAATTAAAAAAGGTCTTTATTTGCCAAGCAATAGCCAAAGAGGAGATGTTGTACCCTGTCAACACTCTAAGCTCTCCATGCTGGGTAGTGCTCACAGCCTCGATTCATCCCTAGGTATGGCACGCAGAAAAGACTTGACTCACACTATTTATCTGTTTGTAAACAGGGTGGGTCAGTATTCTGAACAGAAATAACATCAGCCTGCAGCATTACTTTGAAAAAGTTGCAGGACATGGATGTCACAGATGCCCAGTCAAACAGAGTCCATCCCAAGGGGCATCGAACAGCCACGACCTCGGCTGGTGATGAGCTCCTCCTTCCTCCCAGCAGCATTTCAGACTCTTCCTGGGGTCAGCTGTGAGAAGCTGCTGCTGACAGTCACATCAAAATGCAGATTGAGGTTCGATTGGGAGGCATCGATAATAAAAACGAACAGCTGAAATGACAGGCTGCCTTTTACTTCCAGTGGCAAAAAAACAAAAATCTATTCCAAGATAAATTCACTTCAAGATTTTGAAAACTGGGCATCTCAAAAGCCATGATGCTAAGAAAAAAAAAAAAGACAAATAGCAAAAAAACCACACTATTCACCTAGCCCTAGCTAGTCTTGTGAGCTTTTTAAACATTCCCCTAATAAAATAAAATTATTCCTATACTGTTCCATAACACTGCAGAACAAAGGATAATTATCAGTATTTTCTGAGGAGACCCATCTACTGATTTAATTCATGATGCAAAGGGTACTAAACACAGCAAAGACTTTTTCTACATGATTTTTCTGTGGGATATGTCCACCCCCCTCAATCAAAGCACCTCTTTAGGCTCACTGTGCCATCACTACAAATTAATATATTTGCTTCTATTCTTAGAGATTCTTCGCCATTTGTCAGCCACAGCAAGACAGTGCTGTTGCTTTTTAGCATGAGTCATTTGCCTGCTTAATTTTTAATTTCACCTTCAATTAAATATTAATCAATAAACAACAAATATGAAGTTTACACTTCCTTCGGTGCTTTAAAAACAAATCCCTCAGAGTCTGTGCTGTTCATGAGTCACCCAACGCTTTGCCACCAAGGAAACAGCACCTCAGGTTTTTTTTGAAAGGCAGATGGTAAAACACAACAAGCACAGAGCGTGACTGACATTATTCACTGACAGTGCATCTCCCTAATCCCGTGGAACAAGATATGCAGCTTCCATCTGATCCCTGAATCTCCCTTAGGAAAAGCCCAGGCACCCTGCCAGGGCGTGTGCTGGGTTAGCAGGGCTGACACGCGACCACCTCACCCCTCCCACGCTGGGAATATTCCCCTGACAAAAGGAATGAGAACTCAACAAGCTGTGGCTGGCACACGGCAACATTCCCATCGCAGGGGCTTTGCCTCTCCCAAAATGCAGCCGGTTACCAGAAGTGGGGGAAACTTCCACGGGTCTCCCCCACGAGAAATCTGCAAGTACCGCGCGAGGGTTTCGGTGGGGTTTTTCTGCTTGGTGTTTTTCGGGGGAGGATGAGGTTAGGGAAGGGAGAACATTACAGAACACACTCCCAACATCGATATTTTCGAGATGTAGATGTAGTACAGGTGAACTACCAGGCAATCCTGGTGTTAAAAAAGCAGGTGATGCTGATGCAGTTTTCAATCAAATTGAACAACCAACAGGATCTTGTGTCCTAATGGCCTAATAAATAAAGCAAGCTGAATTTCGTGCTCTGGGTGCTGCCTTCACTGGCAGTAGCACCAGTCTGCCAGCAGGTCACAAGGGATTTGAATCCCCCTGCTATGGACTAAACTACCTGGGGAATAACACCTCTGGCAGTCAAAGGGAACATGACCCAGCAAACCACAGGTTTCAGCAGCAGAAGGTGCATTGCCCTGGCAGTGGAAAACCTCCAGGGAGCTCAAGGACTTCTCCCTTCCTTTTCAGATGTGCCCTGAGTCCCTTCAGGGCCTCCAGGCCAAAATTTCTCAACCTCTTTTTACCCAAGATCCATTGAATCTCTTTCAATGCAATGACCACTATCTGTGATGGGCTTCAGTGGGTTTAACTTATAACCAAACGCCTCCCAGAGCACAAAGAGCCACCAGCCTCAAAATCTGAGAGCACAGCTTTTCACACCATCATTCCCTCCCCTCCACTGGGTACATTTGAGCTCATCGTTCCCCAGGAGAACAACTTACAGGGAAAATGGTCCCCCTTAGACAAGTTCAGCAAAAGAGAAGTAAAAACTCCAGTAACTGAGAAACTAATTTCACCCACAAAGTTGGACTGTTCTATCAGACAAAAGCAGTCACTTGTCTCTTTTTACTTATTCTTACCAATGCTTCTGAATCAAGAAAACTGAGTAAAAATATATCCCAAAGTGCAGTTTGAAAACAACAATGTGCTGTGGCCAAGGGACAAAATAGCAGCCCACCTAGATCCTCCTGGGGTAGCAAAAGACTTTACATACTGGAACAACTGAGAAAAATACTGCCCTTATTTTTCTCATTAAAAAGTCAGAATATAAGTCTGGGATTTTGTCAATGATGTCGTGGATTTTTGTTGTACAAATGCACTACAAACTCAAACTGTTTCCTGTTTGGTTGTTTTTTTGGGTTTTTTTTCCAGAGTGACTGTGTCTGGAGGAACAGGCTTCCATTCCTGTAGAGCCCAAGTCAAATATTTTTCATCTTCTAGCTGCTTGGAGGAAATGCATGCCAATTAAAACAGAAGCAATTTGGATGAGCTAACTGCAGGCCTGCTGGGAAAACTATTCTTTGATTTCCCTAATCAGGAAAAGTCTCATCTTGGAAGCTTGTAAATATTTTCACAGTGTGTTAGAATGTAGATATCGTCACTATGTATTCTGACATCTGATTTCATTTGGACTTCTACTGGCAGAAAAATTAATAGCTGGGTAATGAACCAGATTTCACCAGATCAGAATCACAAGACTTGCCTTTCACAGTCCTTGAAAGTCTGGACAAATAATGGTTTCACAGTGAACCAGAAAAAAAGTAGGATATATTCATGATTTGTCTGTTTTCTTTTAACTGTCATCTAAGATCATGGTAACTCTGCTCTCAAAATCTGCTGATGGAGGAATTGCCTGCACTAGAGGATGAAAAGGAAATCACCCACAGTGAGGGCAGAGACCAGCAAATCCCAGGTACTATCACTCATTGTGCAACTGGGAAGGTATCACACTGAACTGGTTCTCCTTGAATTAAACTGAGGGAATTAGCAGTTCCCAGCCTTCTGCATGGAGCATTACTGTCCCACTTGGGTTTTGACTTGGCTGTAGATAAAATGCCAGCTGGTCCTTGGGACCTATAGAGAACCTCCAAGTAAGGGGGGGAAAAAGCACTGAAGCATCACATTTTAGTGAGTACGAGGTACATAACCAGACTGATCTGCATTCATTGCATTAGAGACACCATTCCTTGATAGAACAGCAGTGGAAGTAGATTTAATGGAATTTTCCCTCGAGCCTGAACAAAATCATCTGAGAGGGATTTTTTCAGCCTGCAGTGCCTCGAACTCTGACGTGAGGTGCTGGTGGCAGCAGGTTGACAACATGTTGCAGAGGATGAAAAGTGCCAGCAGACCTCTGCAAGGTGAAAACAGCTGAGGAAGAAAACCATAACCTGCTCTATACAAGTCTCCAGATGTGTGAAATAAATCAGGTGTGGCCCAGCTGTAGCACCTTTTACAATTTCTTGTTCTTTTCATGTCAAAGACAGAATGTGAATATAATCTTTATGGATCAGAATGAGATTGGATTCTCTATCCAGTGGCCAACAAAGTTAATCAAATGCACCCAGCAATGCTCAAACTCACACTCTCTTAAAACAAAAACTGGCTTTGAAGCTTAATTACCAGGAATGCACAAGATGCAGAAAGAACTAAAGAAAACTACCATCTGAATAAAAGCAGTTTGGCACCTTTACAAGCATGAAATTTTTGTTTAATACCCAGAAGTGCAGAGTGGATAAAGAAAGAGAAACTGAACTTTGTATCTAAGTGTTGGCTGAAAAATATTCCTGACTTCATCCTCACATTTCTTCATAAATTTCAAGTTGCCTGAAGTTAATCTGTGCATCCATAAAGAAGCTGTGGCTGCCCCATCCCTGGAAGTGTCCAAGGCCAGGTTGGAGAGGGCTTGGAGCAGCCTGGGCTGGTGGGAGGTGTCCCTGCCCATGGCAGGGGGCTGGAGTGAGATGGGCTTTAAGGTCCCTTCCAACCCAAACCAGTCTGTGATTTTCTGATAATTCATTCATGATGAGCACACACAAATGAGACATTTGATGCTTCATTCAGTTGTAGCTCTTAGACAGAAATATATTTCCCCTGATAATAGGATGACATTAAGACGATTAAATAAAGGTATTATTTTAAAAAGATTACAGAATGAACACGTAAAAAAAAAATAAAAACCACAGGTAACTACCTATTATAATCCCTTAATAATTATTTCAGTCCTTTCAGTATGAATCCATGCCTCTAGTCAGCTTGGACTTCTTGTACCAGTTTTGCTATCAGGTAGGATAAATAAAAAAGGATTCCATGCCTAACGTAAGATACCATTAAAGATTTGAAGGCAAAAAGGGTAATGTCACAAAATAAACATTCATTAAAGGGGCACAAAATATCCTTAATTTCAGTTATACAATAAACCTATTCACTTAGGATTTCTATCAGACAGAATCTAACTCTTGCACAAATTTGATGACATTTTTTTCCTCGCTGTACTGGTAAACTGAGGGCAACTTAAAATAAGAGTTGTGAAACAAAACCACCCCCAGTGCCTGCTGCAGTGAACAGTAATGCAGTCTATAATTTGATACCAAATCTGCTTTCCACTGTTCCTCATGTAAATGGCTACAGTAAAGCCAAATGAACTACTGACAGGAACAAAAATACTATTAAAGGAATCAATTCAGTCGCATTAAATCAATGAAATGACTCTATCAGTGACTTCTGGGGCACTGGATCAGGTCCTGCAGATAAAAACCTTCCACTCCTGATGCCAGGTCCTCGCTCTGGGAATGCTGTCAGCAGACAGACTGCGATGAGGAACCAAATCACCTTTGGGATCATCAGTTCCTGAGCACTTCTCCCAGTTCTGGAATGCTCCAGGCTCAGCCACGGAGCACCTCAACACCTGCTGACTGCAGGAACCTGCTCCCAGAGCCCCACACAACATTCCAGATGCTCACAGAGACATGACCTGCTCTGCAAAGAGATTTTTCCAGTAAAGTCTGTACCAGTCACCAGTTTTAGGAGCTCTCTCTCGTGTCTTGACATGAATTTTTCTTGTTTTGCTTTCAGTGATAAAATGAAAGGTTATTTTTCATGAGCTATTTATTCTCCCAAGGCTCCAATTCCACACTGCAAAGTAGGTTTGGGGTTTCTTTTATTCACTGCCTTCCTACACACCACATAGTCCTTCTCTTGGGGTTGTATTTTTGGCACTGAACAAAGACCCGTTCTGCACCCCATAAGCTTTAGAAAATTCATGTTTTCATGTATAACTGCACTGATTTTATACAGAGACTAACACAGCACAGTTATTCCAAGGAACACCAACTGTTACCAATTTATCAAAAACACGGCTGAGAAAAAAGCTAAGGATATTCAGACTTCAGACACTCAGATATCATTAAATAAAGTAGATGTGGGAAAAAAAAAATCTATATTGAATGCTCTAAAAGCAAATAGAGGATCAGCTAAGGAACAAACCCCAGCACAAACCCAGGATCCAGCACAGATTACTATTCATATACAGAGCTGGGGGACGTGGAGGGAAACCTCTTTTTTAGCAGAAAACACAGGAAAGATACACTGCAGTGATACCACACAAATGTAGTGGTCAGGTACAAGCTCATCACCATCATCTCCAGGACAAAATGGTCAAAATTTCTTCCATTCAACTGAGATGCCATTTTTTTCCCCAAAAAAATTATAGTTATATTATTATATATATGTGTGTATATAACTACAGTTACATTATTATATATATTACAATAAAATATTATGTATTATTATGTTATAGTCTACTACAGTATCAAGCCAGGGACAAGGATGAAAAACCCTATACAAAAAAGAGTCCCAAAACTCACAAAACTCCAACTCAGATGTTTTCTTTATTTTTTCTTCCTTAAAAAGCAAATTATTGAGACACAAGCACTAAAAAGATGAAGGCTTTTTTCATTTGCCCTTTGTTTGTGCATTTTAAATACCACCAGATCTCTTAAATCTAGAATTTGAATTACCACATGACCTTTACCATCAGCAGATACCATCAGCTGGAAGCACACAATTTCAAGGGAGTTTGAGAAGCCTGTGCTTTCACTGTCTCTGTGCCTAGGACCTGATTATATCTCATTTTAATCAGCAAATTCTCCAGAACACCTTGAAAGAAATAGGTTGTCCAGCTCCTTCCAACAAATAGAATCTTAGGCTTGACAGAGTCTAATTAAATGCAGCTGATACCTAAAATTTTGGGACTACTTTTCAGTCTCTGTTGAGAATGGACACTCAATTTGGTTCCTAATTGTTACTTTTTTTAGTCGGCTACTGATCATTTCACTATAAAAATATTGCATGGCCTCTCTAATTTTCATACCTTAAGACTACCCAAATATTTAATAGTACCATTAGCACACGTGTACCTTGAGCTCGTTGGATCTTCCTTTCTCAGATTTTTTAACAGTATTTTACAGACACTTTTAATCCTAAAAACTGAGACTAATTAAGATAATCTTATCTATGCCTGGACAACCTATGAGACTTTTCATCAATAAACTACAACTTTATTTTGTGATTCCTGTGCCAGAGCACACCTTCCCTCCTGACTCTGCCTTGGGGGTTGCATCAATTCACTGCAGGTTTGGGAGTTCTTAAGTGGTAACAGAAATATTTTCAGCCCTGGATAGAACATTGTCATACCAGTAGTTGCAAAGACTTAAAAGAGGCCAGCACTTTATTATTTTTTAAGCTGGAGATAAATGGAAGCCTTCTCCTGCCTTATTAGGAGCGTGAAGAGCAAATCTGTACTTCAGTGGAGATCTGTACTCCAGTGGAAAAGCTCTCATTGATGTGAACTATAATTTTGATGGTTTACTTTTGTTAAAAAGCTGACAGGTGTCATGTTTTCCATAGGTACAGATCTATGAGACAACAGAGAGAATAAAAATTCAAGAAAATCCATAACTGGTCAGCTGCAGCAAAATGCATTTTGTTGTGTCCTGTTCTGAACTTCAAGGCTAAAGCCCCCAAACCAGGGGGCTTTACA
The DNA here is from genome assembly GCF_003945595.2 of Pipra filicauda. NCBI lineage: Eukaryota > Metazoa > Chordata > Aves > Passeriformes > Pipridae > Pipra > Pipra filicauda. The sequence continues at coordinate 1,671,102 of NW_024103463.1, read as the reverse complement.
ACAGCTCAAACTGTAAGGATGAAACCAGAATAAAAACTGAGCCTAAGCCACTGAACAGGGGAAACAGGTCACTGGTTCTGCGCCTGATGAAAAGTTAGGGCTTCTGAAACAGAAGAGAGAAGGGCCTGAGTTGGAGGAGACCTAAAGATCATCTCATCCCACCCCCTGCCATGGGCAGGGACACCTTCCACTAGTCCAGGTTGTTCCAAGCCTTGTCCAACCTGGCCTTGGACACTTCCAGGGATGGGGCAGCCACAGCTTCTCTGGGCAACCTGTGCCAGGGCCTCACCACCTTTATTATGAAGAATTTCTTCCTAGCAGCTACTCCAAACCTAAATTACATCCAGCAGGTGAAAGTCCCAGCAGCTGATTATTTTACTAAAAACACCTGCTTAAATAGCAATATTCCTGGTGTAGCTGATTGCTTAGGGAGTAACCCAGTTTCTCCTGGAACCTGCTGGAAATACCTTACAACATAAACAATCTATGGGCAAGATTAAATCCAAAATGCTTTTCCTAGAAAAGACCTTTCCTGTATTTCCATCTAAGTCCACACTTCTGTAGTGTGATCAGTGTTGACACTCACATCCCTAAGATAGGAGTTCAAAATTCTACACAGCAACCCATGGGAACCCTTTCAGGGGGAATAAAAAACTACAAAACCCCTGGCCTTGTTCTGCTGTTTCCTCTGTTCTTCTGTCAGCATCTATCACATAAATCAACCAACCATTAGCACTGAAAAGGACTGGCTGACTGCTGTTGGTCATGCATTCTATAAAAGAAGTAAAGAAAATCAGAGCAGATGAACAGACCTTTAGCCAAGAGACAGAAGGCCAAAGCACAGCCACACTAAAATGGAATCAGATCGCTGTATTTAGCCAAAAAATGCTCTAATTTCAGTATTAAACATACAATAATGTCTTTTATCTAAGAGTGGCTTCAAGACTGAAAGCAGAGAAATCCATTTTTCCAGAAATTATTAGTATTTTTCAGGGAAATAGGACTGTTCAGCAAATGAAATGCTGGAAACATGATACAAAACTCCATGAAAAACAGTTGGTCCAGGAAAAAGAAAAAGAAGAAGAAAAAAAGACCAAACACAAAAATCCTACCCCAAACAAACTAAACCAACTTCCATTCCAGTCTACATTTGCAGTCCTATCATCTGCCACCTTGGTTTCACTGTCAGAAGCATCTTATTGTACTATTAAATAAAGATATAAAGCCATGAAACTAATACTGCAGCTTTTAGTGCAGCACCATTGGCTGTTAATAAGATTCAGAAAATCCAGCTTCCATGCAAAATAACTGTAAGCAGAATAATAAAACAGAAAGAACACAAGCTATGAAAGCAAATCATCTGGTTGTTGAAAAAACCCAACCAATATATTGTTATTTAACGACTGAATAAAAATATAGAAACATATACAAGTGGAATTGAGGCACATCTTTCATATGCAACATTCCCATAATGGCTGTAAAAGGAAACTGCATGCTTTAATCTGCTTTTCTGAACGTACACATACATTTTCATTTTGTTAAGAGTAAAATGAGGTTTTGTATATTTTTATTTAAAAAAAAAAAAAAAAAGAAAGGCAAAGTTTTTACCAAAGATCAGACTATTTGATTTTTGGGGTGGGATGCACTTCTCTAAAATGAAAGTAGAGAGACCAAATTATAATAACAGCTGTGTTTGGTGCCACAAGGACCATCTAAGACAGATTTTTGCTGCCACCTGCTTAGTGTGTCACAAGAGACCATTTTAGTTAAGTAAATGTATAAAACTTATAAAAGCCTATCCTGCTGCATGCCTGTACATTGCCTACCTGTATTATATATATCTCTGAATTCAAAAGGAGCATGTTGAAAATATAACAGATTTAAAAATCAAACTTTAACAGGTTATAAATCACTAAAAATTAAACTACCAGCAGTTGAAAGCCACCAGTTTACACGTTAAAGTTCCTATAAAACTTGCCATCTGTCTAAATTTCTTTTATGCCACAGAACCTTCAGTGCATCATTATGCAAACCCCAGAGGTAAAGAAAAATAACTCTTTAGCTTCGCTACATCTTACGGAAAACAAGTTTTGTGGTGGAAGACAAAAGCTGCTACTTTTCAAAAAACCCACATAAATAATTTTTACAGTCACACCGAGATGCCAAGCTTTACAAAATTTCACTTTCAAAGGTGAAACTCTCCACCTTTGCTGCTAAAGAGAGATGCAAACCTGGGGAGCTCTGAATTCCAGCTTCAAATGCAAACATCCTCGGCCACGAGCTCGCACAGATCTTGCAGGTAATGTAAAGTTACAGCAACAAAATGCAATTGAAATGATGATTTGGTTAGAGGTCCTTTCCAGGTTTGGAAGAGAGGAAGCAGGCACCTTGTCTGCTCCCCAGCTGAAAGCAAAGCCAAGAGCCCGCCCCTCCTTCCTGATTATTGTCACCTGCCATGAAAACCACACATGATTCTTGTTCTCTTCAATCAGGGGAGAAGAAAGAGAATCCCACTCATGTGGGATAGGACCAAACACCTACCATAGAATTCTTAGTCTATAAGAAAATCAAATATAAACATATGTTCTCTACGGTGATTTACAAGCACAAACATCTTCACTGCAAGGAAAGAGAAGCAGAGCTGCTGGAGAGGTGACTCTGCACCACGTAAATCCATGTGAAAGCATGAGAGAGAGGAAAAAAAAATCCCCCCAGGACTCTGCTGTACAATAGGAACTGTCAGCCAAGGTCACTCTTAAGAAAGAGAGCAGCCAAAAAGGAGGTTTTAAATCTCAGTGGGCATTAGCTGAAAGACACAGAGTGATGTTCTGCAGTGATTTTAAGTAGGACGTTCACAAAGGATTAAAAAGTATATGTCTACCAGTCAGCCCTATAAAAACACCAATTTTTTTGTTAGATTTCCCTGCACTGATTGTTCTCGTACACAGAGAATCAAGAAATTGTTTGGGAATAGAAACACAACAAACTACAGCTCTACAGAAATCATAGGCAAGAAATCATAAATATCTCAGCCACAAACGTGGCCTTGCTCCCACCTGCCAAAAACACCTGAGGATGGTCAGAAACATTTACCAGCCCTGCAAGAAGAATAAAGGAGCAGAGTGGAGGCCGTGCACAGGAGCTGACAGGCTGAGGGGATGCTGCAGAGGGCACTGGGCACTGTTGGATTTCAGCTCCTTCTCCCTGGCACCAGCCCATGCCACCTGGCCCACGGGAAGGCACTTTCAGGACGCTCATATGTGGACAGAATTGGCACATTAGTGCTAAAAACCGGCTCATTAAACCTAAAAGTTCCTCGGGAAGAATAAAAAAAAGGAGTTTGGGGAAGAGAGATTTCCAAAGAAACTGTTCTTTAGGTTCAGCTTTAAGGAAAGCACCAATTTGAGCGAGTGGTTTTGAAAGGGAAAACAAAAAACCCACTCTTCCCTCAAGAATGTATATGGTACAGACACCACTCTCTTTCTGCTTCACAGAAGCAACATTTGGAAAACTACTTAACCTTTCTATTTTTATCTGGGTGCATTCAAATTACCAATAATGTACAACATGCTGTAACAAAACCACTGATGTAGGGTATAATTTTCCCTGAAGCACATTATCCTAGCTGGTGGCTCAGAAAAATAAGCTGATAAAACAGCAGCAGACATCAATTGATGGATAAAAAGCGATCACAGCTATGTAGAATGTTGCTGCCCAACCTTAAAATCATACAATTAGCCAAAAAATATAAGCAGCAGAACAGGCCATAGCAACACCCATGTATTATCTATGGGGTCATCCCAAAAATCCTCCTACAAACACATTTTTAAATAGACCATCAGATTATCGCTTCATAATTTAGCTATTAACACACAGATTTATTTGAAAGCCATCACCATGCCTGGTACTTTTATTAAATATCTTCTTCCCTGTCAAGTTCAATCGGGATCTCATCCTAACCATGATGAGCTTTTAATTTTCTGTGCTATTAATAGCAACTTAAAAATAAAATGTTCTCTTTTGAAGCTATAAAGCTGTAACTTTCTTTAGGAGCTGCAAGGGGGAAGAGAGATTAATCTTTCTGCTCTGCATCTCTTAAACTGCATTAGCTATGTGCATATATGGGAAAAAAACCCAGGAGAACAAGTAAGAAACAGAAATTTTCTCTAAGAATACTTCAAGTATAACTCCCTATAAGGATTTAGCCTGGCTGCAGCAAAGTAATCAGGAATTACCAAATACAGGAAATAAATACTTAAAGAATTGCCATGAAGGCTCTGAATCATTCTCAGTGACTCTCTTTTGCCCATCATCACTAGATAATAGATTAATGAATGACATAATTAGCTGCAGGATACACAGACTCCTGTCCAGCAAAGCCCTTCAGCAGATACTCAAATTTCAGCACAATTGGGGTCCTCATTAATTCCCCAGCAAATGAAGAAAGATGGAAAGCTAGAGATGAGTATCATGGCACTCTGTGCCCATCTGACACATGGATCAGATGGTTCCAGCTGCTTTTCTTCTGCTGCCTCCTTCAAGTAAGGGCAGAAGGAGAAGGTACAAAGTTGTTCACAAGCCCTCTCTGGGGTCTGTGTGAACACCATCAATACAAAGCACACTCACTTTTAGCATCGTGCTGCAGTGCTGCAGGAATTTACATCAGTGAGATCAATTCCAAGGCTGTCACTGGAACCAGAGAGCACCAACAGCTGCAGAAAAGCCAAAAGTCAGTGATTTCAGTGTGATTCCACTTAGACCAATGCCAGACAAGCCAGAGACTGTTGTATACGTGGAGTGCTGGAAGGACCTGCCCTCGGGCTTTTCCACGCCTCTCCCCAGCTGTCTCACTCCCCAGTTTGCAAGATGCCTGGTTTCAGGGGGATGATTAGAAGCCTGGAGAACCTCTCCTTTGAAGACAAGGCTGAGAGTTGGAGGTGTTGAGCCCAGAGAAGAGAAGACTCTGGGGAGACCTCAGAGTTCTTCCAGCGCCTAAAGGGGCCCTGAGGGAGCTGGAGGGGGACTTTGGACAAGGGACTGGAGTGACAGGACAAGGGGAAATGGCTTAAGCTGAAGGAGGGTAGATTTAGGTTAGAAATTAGGAAGAAATTCTTCCCTGTGAGGGTGGGGAGGCCCTGGCACAGGTTGCCCAGAGAAGCTGTGGCTGCCCCTGGATCCCTGGAAGTGTCCAAGGCCAGGTTGGACGGGGCTTGGAGCAGCCTGGGCTAGTGGAAGGTGTCCCTGCCCATGGCAGGGGGTGATGTTTAAGGATGATCTTTAACGTCCCTTCCAACCCAAACCATTCTGTGGTTCATGATTCTATGACACTGGTACACAACCAAGGCACTGGACTGCTCTGAGATGTACTTTCTGTAACTGTCTAAATGCCTGTGACCTTTCTTTTAGGATATGGGCCTTGCCACAGCTATTCAAGCCTATCTTTATCTAAAGATTGGAACACTGAAGTGTGTTTTAATGAGGGATAAACTGAGACCATCTGGATGTCTCAGCTGCTACAGAGCATGATTGTTTGCTGATTTTAACCGTGTCTCTTGCAGAGAACATGGACCTGTGCTGCACAAAGTGCACTAGCTCAGCTTGATTTCTCCTTGTAATCAAATGTGTTGATCTAAAATCTATTTCCAGCAAATTACTTGTCTGTTTTGGAAACAGCTCCCTCCTCATCTCAACCACGGTGATAAGCAGAGACAATTGAGTTGAAAAGGTATTTTTGCAAGAGGCTGACAGCAAGCATTCTCAGGGAAACCTTCCATTTTGGAATATGACCACCATTTACTCATAAACTACATACCAGGTGCCAACTTTATGGATGCTGTATTAAGATCTGGATTTTTTTTTTTTTTTTTTTTTTTTTTTTTTTTTTTTTTTTTTTTTTTTTTTTTTTTTTTTTTTTTTTTTTTGTTCAGTGGTTTTGGGTTTTCTGTTTGTTTGTTGGGGTAGGGAGTTGGGGGTTTTCTTTTTCTTTACACACATTTTCTGTGAAAATATTTGGTAAATAATTTGTCTCTTTTGAATGGTGGTGGCACCGGGTCAATTTGCATTTCTTTATGCATATATTTCAGTTGAAAATTATACTGAGTACTGGATAACCATATTCTTAATAAACTTCAATATATCATTTGTTGACCTGTATATATTCTGCGAGATAAGCAAGGAGTCTATTTGGAGAGGTAAAGTAAAAAACCGCTTTTTTTCTTTTCTTTTTGGGGAGTAAATTCCTATATGGACATAAAAGTGGCAGCACAGCACAAATGGAGCAGCAAAAGCCTCTTCCCACAGCTCCACAGAGCTGCCTTTTCCTATATTACCTCGTGGGTAGAAAAGTATCTTAGTTTTACGTGGCTCATTCGAACTGCACCATTTGTCTGCAATTACCCAGCAATTTTAGCTTAGCATAAATCTGTGATGTGACCAAAGGGGGGGCTTTGCACAGTGCCTGCTGCTCCTTTCAGCCAGCAATGCTAATGAGTGGCCAGCAGTGAAAATATCCAACTGCACTTGGATGTGCCAGCTGAGGTCTTACCCCTCACCACACAGACCACAACCTGCTTTTGGTCTCAAAAGTTGAAACCGTTCTACTTCGGCAGGAAAAAAAAGAAAAAGAAAAAAAAAAACACCACCCAAATCACCACAGAATTAATGGTCAGCAAAAGAAACTCTGAAAATAATTTTATGGATTTATTATTGGAATATTCTTGAGACAACTGAGACTTCTGCTCAATTCTCAAATTAAATAAATGAGTGGGGGATTGAACCCAAATATCCCACGTTCCCCTAGATTTTTTCCATGCAGAAGACTACAGGCATTAATGATCTGGGATACACTCCAAATTCTAAAATCTTTAGCAAACTCCTCAACTGCTTTTGAAGAGACCAAACCTGGGTTTGGAGATTGAGGGAGAGTGACTGTGTGTGTGTGTAATGACCCACCAAAATAACTCAGACAACATGCACCGTTCACAATTTAAGATTAAAACATTCTGTTTGAATTAGTTTAAGTGCTGTTAATTATGCATTCCCCAAAAATGACACCTTGAACTTTAGATTCCAAGCAGATCTGAAAATTAAAAGAGTAAAAGCAATAACTATTCTTGTAAGAAGAACTACTCGGGGGATACTGAGAGCTTAAGAAATTTAGCATATTTTTTCACTTCAATAAAAAAAATAAAATAAAAAAAAAATAAAATAAAAAGAAAGATATTCTGTTGATTTTACCTCTCAAAAAGGGATCCAACGCAGAACGTTTTGGCTTTTGACTATAAAGTGATTATTTGAAAATGAAATCAAGACTTGAGTTCGTTTCCCAAGAGTATCAATAAATGCCTAAAAGGGAATTTTTGAAGAGGTATCTTGAGACATTTGGGAGAAATACCCCCCAAAACACCAAGATAGATTGATTACTCCCATTTCTTAAGCTACATCTAGTACCACAGTACATTGCTTTATGGATTTGCTGGCCTCTAACTTCTTTCAGGAGAAAACACTGCTACAGAAAGATCAGTTGGTTTCTGCAATAATTTGATTCCCAGTTCTAAACCAAAATATTTTTGATAAAACTGAATTCTTCGTTTCACAACAAAACTTTTGAAAGTCACTCATCACCAATGATCACAGATCTGCTAGAAAGCCACATGGTTTAATCTGACAACAGGTCCACGAATATTTCACAAGTAAAGGATTCCAAAAGAAATGTATTATGTCACTATGGATGTGGACACTTCCACAAAGGAACCAATAGAATTAAATCTCTCCCTCTACAGGTAGAAGTGGTAAAGAATTACCAAATTCTCCAAAGATCCACACTAGTGCTGAAGGTGTCTAAAACAGCTAAAATTATTAACCATAATATTTTTAACCAGTACTATTATTATATTATTAACCATATCTGTGGCATGGTGTGTACAATGTGTACCAATTTGAGACAAACAAGTCTTAAGTACCAGGATTTCCATGATTAATCTGTTTGACTCAAACCCCCTGCATTGGTCTAATACCTGAAATGTGCAAGTAAACAACAAATGTAATCCAGCTGTTTCCAAGGTTTTCACACTAATCAACTCCTACATATTTTCTAGAGAAGCAGGTTTACACCTCCTGGCAACAGATTGAGTTTCCTTAGTTATGTTTTGTGGAACCATCTGAATTAACTCAGACATCAGAGACCTGAAATTACTATATTTCTGATAACTTTAAGCAATCTCTGAACGTGTTTTTTTTTTTTTTTTTGAATCAGGAATCTTACAGAGAGAGCACCCCCACCACAGTCTCCAGAATAATGAAAGAAAATTGTCGAGTCACCAACCACAATCTTTGCATGTTCAAATACGACTCCTAAAAAAAATAAAAATACAAACTTATCTCGGAAAATTAAGCAGAAATGATCAAAACATAACCCACGTCTCTGATTTGCATGCACCTAACCCACGTGCTATCACAAAATGCACATCCACCCCCTCCTGATTTCAGTGAGCAGCTCAGCCAGGTTGTGGACCAACAAGAAACCACCTCTTGCTCCAGCCTATTTCAACCCCGTGCTCTCCATGTAAATCAGTGCAAAGTTTTTCTAGGTGAGCATTTTAAATAAAGCCAATTTTTATTCACATATTTTCCTGTGTCTAATTGTTTGCCTCCTTTGGAAATGAACAGAAAATGTTTCCTCAGAGGTGCTCCTTATTAACCTGATCTTTATCTTGCTTTTTGTCACTTCTTGCAAGAAGAAAACTTAATAAGTTCCAGCCCAAAGTATTTGTATTCCGTCGTCAAAAAATTACTTTTAGCACTCGGGAGTCTGCCCCTGTGGAAACACAGTGAGTAGAACAGACCCTTTCCCATCTCTGTATCAGCAACTCGAGTGACCTTCAGGAAAAACGTACAGACACGAAAAACGTGCGTCCACCCTGAATTTATTTAACCATTCCTCAAAGCTGCAGCTCCCCAGCGTCACCCCAGCGCTGCCAAAAGCACGAACAGCTCATTTGAGCAGCCTGCAAAGCGTCCTTGTGGCACTCTGTGTGCTGGGGCTCGGCACTGACATCACAGGCAGAAGGCAGGGACACAGGAAAAGCTGCGCGTGTGCTCCTGTTTCGCTGCTTCTCTGCTTGACCTGATCTGCCACTCGCAGGCGCACAGGAACAACGGCTTATTTGCTGAATCTGTTTACCCCGCTGTCATTCAAGATGTAGCAACGATGCTTAAATAGGCAACAGTCAGATTAATATAATTGAGGCTGCGGTTCGGAGCAGACAGGAAGTCGGGCGGGAGTCGCAAAGCGCTTTTTCTCTTATGATTAAAACGTCCCCAGGGTTATATCAGTGTAAAGGCACCCGAAGCAGGGATGCACAAAGCCGGAGGACCAGGAGATGGGAGCGTTTTCCTTTTTGGAACAGCTCACCAGTTCGAGAGGAAGAAACATGAATCACGCGAAGATAAGTTGCCATTTTAATTGCATAAGAAGCACTGGTGGATTTGTCATTCCTTGTGACAGAGTTTGTTCCTCAGAGTCACATTATGAGCACAGCTATATTGCTGTTGTGTAAGACATTTCATACACCAGAGTGACATCCCAGTACCCAGATACAGAAAGCTTCGTAAACAGCCTGTTAACATTTACTCCAGTGAGAGAGAGATGCCTCTCAGCTGTTCCAGAACAGAGCAGAAAGGCTGTCCAAACATAACAAAATAAAAGCAAATAAGGAGCAAATCAGTGACTGAGAACGACTTCAAGTCTCAGCACCATGGGCCTGACTAACAAACCACACATTTCTTTGTACTGGCATTGCTGTTACAGTACAGGGAAAAACAGGCAGCTTGCAGGTGGCATCCTCCTGCAGAGACCTGAACACAGATGGCACAGGAGAAAGTGGAGTGACACTGCTGGTATATCCATTTGCTGAAGACTTTCAGTCCATTTGCACTTAAGCTGTTTAGTATCTCAGCACTACAAATCCCAAGGTATTTAAGTCTGAATCAGTGGTCCTCACAAGTTGTCAGCAAAGTCCGAAGAGCAGTAACACAGAGAGTAAATTTTTAGTGGTAGCAAAGGGCTCCTCAAGGCCTGTCATACATGCAGCATTTCACAGGTCTGGCCATGCCTGAAAGCAAAATGTCCACAGAGAGAAGAGCTGTGCTGCAGCTGGATCTGCACAACACCAGCATCCCCCAACCAGTAACCACTAACTTGGTTCCTGGTTACACTTAGTACAACGATTTCAGTGACATTTGCCCTAGAAATGAGCCCTCCATCTCATACTAAAGCACACTGGAGCCACCAGTGGAACAGCACACAGGAACTATTTCTGTATCTGTGCAGAGCTGATCTTTGCCTTTTCTCTAGCCTAGATTTTGATTTCCCTTAAGTGATCAGTGTTGGCCTAATTCTACTCCCATTTACATCACTTGAAGCTTTACTATCAACTTCAAAGAAAATGGATTTAACCCAATATAGTTCATTTTGATAAATTCCACTTTAAGAGAGAAGGACCTCTGCTTCTCCAGCAGAGGATAAGATGATATATTTTTACAACAGGCTTCACAGCCAGATGACATTGCTGTGCCCTACATTCACATTTTGGTTTTGAGCAACGCTGCAGTTTTGAAGTAACTCCTCCATCCGTCGCTGTTTCTGTGTGATAGCTCTGTTTGGGGAGCAGCTGTGGGGCTCAGGAACCAGATTTCTTTTGGAAAAGACAAAGCAGAGGCCCTGCTGCAGGTTCACACCAAAAGCTTTGGGCACATACAGATCAGAAACAATCAGGGGCCTTTGGAAAGCTTCCAGTCACATATAGGGAGCACTTTCAGCCCACAGGCACAGCCTGAATCTGGTCCCACATGAAACCTCCACAGACACAGAGGCCTCAACACCGACTGCTTCAAGCTATTGATCTGCCTCTAATGCACCAAATGACTTGCTGATGGAGACACATTTCAAACTCTAGTTCTACTTCTTGTCTCTATAATCTTTTTATTTCCCCTGACTTGCTAAATAATTCACTCAGCATTACTGATCTTCACAACTTTCTGTGTCTTATCCCCAGATTCTTATTTAAATTGCATAGACTTCCTTTTTGGATTATAGCCTCAGAGTTTTGCCTCCCTCTTACAGGGAACTGACTCTAATTGTTAAAAATTCTCTCCCACAGTTAACCTTCTGAGGCACTTTAGACACAAGATCATTTTTTTAGCAGTGCATTAACCTGTAACTTCATATCAAGAAAGCTTCCCTTTGTAGACAAGGGTTCTGTAACATCTTAGCTGATGCATTAGGAACAAGAACTAAAGTCCACCTCAGGTACCTGCAAATCCATTAAGAATAAAACATTGAAAAGGAACCCTAGGAAAATAACCCTTCAAATAAGGGTCAAAACTCAAAATCAAATCACTTATCTGACAGGAACAGAACAGAAGGAAAGACCATTATGTAATGTGCATTTGCAAACACCACAATAGCAATGAAAGGAGCTGTACTGAAGGACTTTAGGAGGAATTTTGTCACAGAAAGGGTTGTTAAACATTGGAAGGGGCTGCCCAGGGAGGTGGTGGAGTCACCATTCCTAGAGGTGTTTAAGGAAAGACTGGATGTGTGCTCTGGTCTAGTTGACCTGTTGGTGTTCAGTCATAGGTTGGACTCAATGATCTCAGAGGTCTTTTCCATCCTAAATGACTCTGTGATTCTGTGACTTGTTAAAAAACATCTCACTCTGCCAGTAAGTTGCCTCTGTAAGCAAAGATTTGTTTTAATTCTTCCTCACCCCCCTCCAGATGAGGACAGAAGCCTCTTGGCTGTCAGAGCTCTTGCTCCAGAACCACCCAGCACTCTGACCCCTCTGACCTGGGCTGGCTGAATCCCCCCTCTGCTCTGCCTGTCCATCCTATCCACTAAGGCCTCTGAAGGATGAAGTGACACCTGTAAGGCCCCAGAATTATAGTGAGACTTCCCTTACCAATTTTCCTGTTAACGAGAAAGGAAATAGTAGTTACCTACTACTTTTTATCCTTGCGACTTTAGTCAGCCCACCCTGTTTTTTAGCAGTTCCACCTTCACGTTAATTGAGCATTAAGTTGTATCATAGCTCATTTTCCTCTTTATCCACAGATACAGACCATTATCAAGATGATTATCAGAGATATTGTTTAATATTTTATGGTGCATCCCTCATTAATCCCACTGCAGCAGAACTCACCTGATGGAAGGTGACACTTGCAGGAAAGGTGCTTTAACACATTAATTAAGAACCACTGTAATAACACTGCAGCAACAGGTGTCAAACTGCACATGGAGTCAAGCAGTCAAGATGAAGTCAACATTTTTTCTTATTACCCTAACTTTTACATGATTTCACACAGTAAATGGAAAACCCATCTAGATTTTTGGGGCAGGTCATTTGTCACTCTTAGAAGCAACTCCATTAAAATGTCTGAAGGCAAAGAACTCAGGGACTACATTTGCAACATTTTTTAAGTTCCCTACACAGGACAGGACTGTGCTGCTTTCACTCTTTTCTCCTGTTTCTGCAACTTTGCTCTTACCTGTATAAATTCTACTTGTCACTTTAAACACCAGAAAACCACAGATTCATCATGTAAAACTGTAAAAACTTCAGAAAGAACAGCAAGTCGGCCACATGGAAGGCATAACAACCCATAATAACAGCTAAGCATGAACTGCCCTTTCAAATCAGTGTTCCAAGACTGCCAGAGAACCAACTGGTTCTGTTTCACAACACTCATAGAGGTCCCATCAGACCGAGAGTTGAACATGACTCACAAAAACACAGGCTCAGGCTTCCCTGGATTTCTTCTTTGAAAACTAACTTCAAATCAAACATCTCTTTTTTGGGTTTGGGGGTTTTTTTTTCAAATATTCTTAACAAAACTATGGGGTGATTTAGGTTGGAAAGGACCTTTGAAGATCATCTAGTCCAACTCAGTGCCAGCTTCAAATGTGGAACAGCTCGCTCGGGGTCGTGCCCAGCTGAGCTCTGAACATCCCCAAGGATGGAGATTCCCACCCTGTCTGGGCCACTGTTCCCATGTTGGAACATCCTCCTGGTGAGAAAGTTATTTATATTTGACCAGAATTCCCCTTGCTGCAACTCATACCTGTTACCTCAAATGCATTTACTGCGAAGCTCAGAGATGAATCGGACTTTTCCTTCTTTTATAACCCTCCACTGGATATTCAATAGATAACTGAAGAAAAGAATAAAACCACATCCACCTAAGCCATCTCTTCTCCAGATTGAAGAACCCCAGCACACTCAGCCTCTCCTACCTTTGTGGCCCTTTACTGGACCTCCTCCAGTCACCAGTGTCTGTCCTATATGGGGCAGACTGGTCACCACACTCCAGATGCAACTTTACAAGTTTTAAATGGAGCAAGAAAGTTAAAAAGAGTGAAGATGACAATTATTAAAGAGTTTAATGGCCATATTTTGGCTCGAGCATCTCTGAAACAGCAGTTAAGTTGCACCTACCATTCCAGATTGCTCTCATTGCTTACACAATGCCACCCCTTATACACTACTGCTAAGAGTAAACGAAGAGTTTGGGTGTAATTTTCCAAACTCATTGGGAATAGAACTTCATTTCCAGAAAGAAAAATAAGTTTTCATATTGGCACTGTAGGGGAAAAAAAAAGTTTACGTAAATTCTGCCCATTCATATTAATAAAAACTAATCCTGGACTGTATTTTCAGAAACACATTTGAAACTCAAGGTCAAATGCTGCAAATACAGATTAACTGCATTTCTTATATATAGGATTAGCCACATAAAAGAGATTGTTTTAAAAACTTTTTTTCCTTCAGTACACAAAATATTGGAATTAAAGGACTTGAGTCATATCAATGAAGGAGCTTGGTGCATTTACAAATCTCTATTCACAGTACTATCAAGATAACCTTGCTAAAAAGAATTAATTTTGATTGTCAGGGAAAAAAAATAATTATTTACTAGCTTTAGCAGGTTGCATAATTCCCCAAAGCAATATTAACTTCTGCTATATTGGAAGTTTTATATTATACAAGACAATGCAATACCTAAAACTGAACATGACCATTCAGGATCAAAGCAAGACAGCAGCAGATTATTAATCACCTCTACCCTTGTTTCATAAACACAGTTTGAAAAATGAGGCTTTGGTAAAGGCATATACAGACAAAAAAAGCAAATCAGAGCAGCATTCAAAAATTAACAATTCAATCAACTTTCCAAAGGCTGCAATTTATGCAGAAGGGCTCTGCTGGGGAAAGGTCCTACAAAGTGGGTAGGAATCATGTGCAGTGGTGGAAAAACAGAGGACCAAATCAATTAATACTTCAGTGGGACCACAATATCAGTAAAGAGAGAACTTGTACATGAAGTCATTCACTGTGATGTTTAACCACAATCAAATCAGCACACATCTAGAAAAAGCAACAGGGAGGCAGGTGGCAGCACAGAGAACAAGTGGTGGCATCTCTTAGCCTGGGAAAGGATTTTAATTTAGCTCTTAAATGTCTCCCAGCATTACCTCATGCTCAGCAGTTGGGCAGCAGCGGGGCAACTCCAGCACCCTTGGAGGTGGGGTTTGTGGAAAAGGCCCCAGTGGAGGCACTGCTGTCATACCACATGTCAGGAAAGATAGGCAAGCAGGAAAACTGGGGAATAAAGGAGTCAGGAAAGTGTTTATAGAGAGCAGGAGATGCCCTTAAACCATTTCCAAATCTATAGAGAGCAGGAGATGCCCTTAAATCTTTTCCAAATGTCTGTAGCCCAAGAGAGGAGACAGAAAAAGGCTAGAATTGACACAGGCCTTCTCCACGTAATTCAGATGGAAGAAAAGCTCCTGATCCTGCTCTGCAGCAAGGCTTTCTCCTGCCATGCTGGGCTGGAAACAAACATCCTCACTCCTGCCTCTCGGATATATTGCCAAACTTGTCAGGCACCGAGTCCTGTGGCCGTGCTGTCCAAACATGAGCAGTATTTACACCCTGCTAACCAAACACCTCTGTGCATTCAGATCAAACAGCTCTGAAGCCTAGAGCAGTGCTCTTTGAAAGGCAAATCCAATTAAGACTGGATTTGGGCAACGTAAAGTCACCCAAAGTTTCAGAAATAAAGACTGAACAGCTTTCTAAGGCACCCTCAAACAAGTCTTCTGTTACAATGCATATGGATTTTGCAGCACTTACAAATCCCATTAGCAGCAATGAGAACTGAAGGACTTAATCTACACGGTGCATTATCATTGAAGTGATCCTTTTTTAATTGCTAAAGAAATGGCAAACACTTTCCAGCTGATTTTTACAACTTAAATAATAGCTTAAAAATAGTCCCACATATGCTTTTACTGGTGCACATCAGCTCCAACTTGAGCAAAATCATCCCTTCGCCTCAGCTGAAAGCTCAGTCCTTGGTGATCAGCATCTGTTAAGAACTGACACTTCCTTTGATCCTAAGAGTGCACCTTGCCCACAGAAACTATCATAATTCCTTGGGAGGTTCAGATTTTCACACAAGAAACCAGGCAATTGCAGCTTGTTCGTGTTCAATTTTGTGGTTCCAGCAGTTTTCTTAACCTTGAGAAAATTTTGCATCATTATCCTAATTACAAGAAGTGGGAGTGCACGAAATCTTTCCAGCAAAGCAGAGAAACTGAGCTGGCAGATGCATGAAATTTTATACTGCAAAATGACAGAAGGGGAAGTAATGGAACACTAGAACTGTCACTTACCCAGGTAAGAGTCAGCTGCCGTAAATAAAAAACTACATTCTTTCAAACCCA
Source organism: Pipra filicauda (assembly GCF_003945595.2). Taxonomy (NCBI): domain Eukaryota; kingdom Metazoa; phylum Chordata; class Aves; order Passeriformes; family Pipridae; genus Pipra; species Pipra filicauda. The sequence continues at coordinate 1,655,318 of NW_024103463.1, read as the reverse complement.
TTCAGCTGTTGATAAATTGACACCAAGTATTGACATTGTTACAAAATAAAGCTACAGTAACTAGAATTGTTTATGTTCAAAATCATTGTTGCTCTAACACAGGGACAAACACCAGGTATGTGCTTGTGATACATTTTGAAACACCAAAGGCAATAAAGGAAAGTCTCCCATGTGTCCTGACACACCTCCATACATGAAAAATGCATGTAGTTTCCTATTTAACTTACACATTGGATTACAAGGCTGAATGTGATGACTGTGTATTTAAATACCATACTGAGCCTTTTACATCTACAGGAGAGCTGCTGACCTGGGCAGCTCTGGAACCCAAGGTGCAGAAATCCCAGATGCCATGAAGGCTATTTTGAGAAAAGTCAAGGAGTTTATATTTTAAGAGTTTTCTCTTAAAGCCCTCAAATTTATTAAGGTCTCTGTGCTAGGAAAACTAGGGAGTTTTCATTGCAATAAAATACATAATTTACACAAGATTTTCTCAAGTATAGGAAATCTCAGTGAAATCCAGGAACGACCTAATAGGCATTCCTGTTTCAGAGGGGCAGAACTGAGGTATCAGTGACCTCTTCCACAGGAAACACCTTTGGATGTATAAACACTCAGAGATGCCTTAGCACACATTTAAAATCCAGAGTAAATTCAGGTTTTAATCCTTCCTGCATCTTTCCCTATGTTGTACTTGGCTAACCTCTTATATAATCCCAGGACTTCCTTATTTTAAAACACATTTAAAATATCCCGAGTTCAAGTACAGAGATAACAAAGTCGTCAAACAAATCTGAGCGCTTCTTAAACCCACTTTTTTCTTTTGACAACTGTCTGAGAACAGAGAGTGCAGAGAGCTGTTCCTCCTTTAAATTTAGCTTCAACCTCTGTGAAAATTCCTTCCAATGCTCCAGCATTTGCTGCCTGGTCTTTCCATTCAAGTGGAACGGGACAACGAACCCGATTTGGCTGACCCATTCCCATGACTTGTTGGGAGTTCTGCAGCCACAGGGAAGTTATAGAAAGGAAAAACCGAGGACAAAATTATTTTGTTTTATGTCTAAAGCCAGGAGGATTGTTGCATCTGTACTACTGCCTGTTCCAGCAGCGGGATTTCTGGCTGCTGCAGCACCTCTGTATTCCACATCTTTTTCTCCCAAGAGGAAAGGCACCCAGGGCTGGTCCTACTCCGGCCAGATGTGATGCCCTCAGAGCCCACGGGAGGCTCTGGAGCTGCTCAGATTTCTGGTTGACATGGGATTTTTTTTCTGAAATTAGAACATTGCCCCATTTTCAACAAAGCCTCCAAGATTCCAGGGTTGTCCCTGTTAGCAAGGGATGTCCTTGAAAATGAGGACAGCTGATAACCTTAAAGAAGGAGGGTAATTAGTCACATCCCTGCAACCTTTTCTCCTAAAGAAACAGTGATAAAAGTAAACTCCTATTAGAATATCATTAAATGCATTATTATGCAACACCAGTTATATAACCATGCTTTACGAACTCTGGGTATTTTCAGGCAGAATTCAGGTTCACAGACTTGCCCACATAGGAACATTTTAAAAAGTATGGATTGTCTCTCTGCAGGGGATGAAAAAAGCTCAGGTAGACTGATGAATGGCAGATTGGCTGCCAATATTCCACATGCAACTTGAATCCTTCCAAAAAAAAGTCTTTTTGAGAATCCCTTTTCAGCTAATTCTTCCAAAGAAGTTATAAAATTCATTTAAGCATTTGCAAATCCAAATATATCACCCCATCCAGACATTCAGTACCATTTGAATTTCAGCTACAACTGCACAGCGAATCTATTCAAAATTCAAGGATAAGCAAAATTTGACTTCATAAAACATAAAAACTTGCAGAATGTTGATGTGTTTTATAAAAAATACTACTGTAATCTATTTTCCTCTCTACTTTTCATAAGAAGCAGGAATAGAGATGAATTCTATTCTCTACTAAAGTATTTAGTCTGATTTCACTCATTTAACATGTTAAGTTAGTTCAGAAATATTCTAACCTCCCAAATAAATATTTGAATACTGTTCTTATGGTGCCTAAACTCAAGTTAAAGACAAATAAAATTCACAGTTATTATATAGGTCTGAAAGCAAGAAAAGAATGAAACAGCAGTGCATGTGAAATTCTGACAGGGCACTGAATGCATTTTTAAAAGATTATGTTTAAATAGAAAGAATGCACATTTTCAATACAGAAATCTATGCAAAGTATAAGCATTATTTTATAGAGTTCATTAGTAAGCTGCTTATTTTCTTTCCAAATATTTCCAGTGATATCAAACATTTACTGTTGTCTACGAAATTCATCCCAAAGCATTGCATTTGCAATTGACTAAAAAGTATGTTCAGTGACAATTGTTAAAAAGAATATATAAGCAGCTGATTAATATTTCAGGTACAACATCAACACTAGGTAATAAATTCTGTAAAAACAGTAACAGTTCAGGGGTTTTTACATACATAGCTCTGTTATAACGAATCATTTCTATTACCATACTTTCCAAAATTACAATGTAGGGAACGTTTTCAAAGCAATTATCATTTGCCTTCTGGCTCTGCGAATTAATAAGGGACATTCTCTCTCTCACAAACCCCCAGATCTGCCTTAAAAGGAACCCAGCTTATTACTCAGTGTCCACACCGCTTGTGTACCTTCCCTCAGAACATCCAATAATCCTGATGCACAGCAAAGCACAGCAAGAAAGTCACCATTAAAAGCATTAATCTCCCATACCTGAAGTTCTCCAACCACTGGGATTGTGTTACTGAACCAGCAGATAAATTATGCAAGTGAGACACAGCTCCCCGTTACAAGGAGGCACAAATGACCATGGTATGATGTACTCACCTAAGACTACACCTCCGGAGTGCTCTGAACGTGTGTCAGAAGAGACACACCTTTCCTCCTTCTCTCCACCCCCTCTGGATCCCTCTGTCCCTCTCCCCTTCCCAGCTGACTGCACACAACACTCTGGGAAGAAAGGCAGGAGCAGCTCTGAGCTCCTGAGCGCAGAACACACGGCACGGGGAACGCACGACAAGGAGGAGGGAGCACCAGCAGGGAGATGCTTTCCTTTAGCAACAAATTCTGAAAAATAAGATGGTATTTCTGACAGTTCTGCAGTTTTCCATTCTAGGTGATTTGAACTGGCCCTGGCAGAATTCACCAGTTTGCAGCAGAAGACAGCAAAGAAAGTGGATTCATTTGCCATGTCAGTTCCTGTGTTCCTAATTTTTTAATGCGCCGTGCCTACTCAAGAAAATAAAGCCTGGGCTTTGTGCACACCTCAGGCTATTGTGCCAGAGACAAGACAGCTCTCCACGCACAGAACAAACGTAAGCATGTGCAAAACTAAGCAAAACAAGAGCCACTGAAGTTGGAAGCACTGAAACCAGAAATAACGACTTCAAAAAACTGCTCTTAGGAAATGCTGCTGAAAAGACAGGAAGCTATCAGAGTTCCAACCCCTGCCACTCATTTTCACCTGTTTATTTAACTACTGTACGTGAAACACAAGAAAGGAAAAAAGCAAAGAAAGTCTTCACATCAAACCTGGAACACCAGGAAAGTTATCTGTTACGGAAATATTCGGGAAAATAAGAGGTAGTGGACTAAATGGGATCAAGCAGAAGACAAAACTGAATGCCTGCCTCCCTCACTGAACCCCTCAACCACTAAAACATCACAAAAGCAAAGTCAGTGTTCCTACTTTTCAGCTTCTCTTCAGAGGTTTGGACACCATGTAAGCCTAGACGTTTATTTTTTTAAAACTTGCCCAAATTGAACTGTAATGGGGTTTTTTCCATAAAGAACACAAATATATTGATCTATTATTCTCAACTTAAAAACTGGAGGAATTGAAGGAGTAGAAAAAAGGGAAAGAGAGTTCTTACTGGCTTCAGTTTGAGAAAAGGTCCACAAAAAAATAACTGGGACAAGTAGTAGCAACACATGTAAAAATCCAAACCAATATTTTTATGGGAAAGAGAATCTATAGATGGATATATATACACCTACACTCCAAATTCATATTGGTTCTGTGTGTCCTGAACATCCATCATTTAATTCCTTGTTTCTTCTCACATTAGAATGGTCCTGAACAACAAAACTGCTGAGTGTACCTGCAGGAGCCAGGAGAGGTTCAGCTTTACAGAACACCCACATCACGCTGTCTTAACATCAGGCACTGAACTTTCCCACAGGCAGACATCTTATCTCATCAAGAAAAGGCAGAATTTTGATTAGAAGAAGAAAAGAATTATAAAATTCTAATTATAAAATCTAAAACTAAGAAAGATTTAGTGCTGCTTTATTCTCAAATTATCTCAGTAAAAGCTACTATATTTTAATGGGGAAAATTATGTTTATCATTGTCACACCATTAAAAAGTCATGAAATTAAATGCTGAATCCTTTACATCTTCGTATCTGTAAAGCACAACATTTTCTCCTATAAGCCTAATAAAGACTTGTGATACAGTCTAAATACTGTGGCATTAAAAATAAGTATTGTTGGAGTTTTACCTTAGAAGATCAAATTCTACAAGTTTATGCACTCTTGACTGATCAGAACCTAAAGTAGTATTTCACATGTACAGACCCTTCAGGTGAAGAAACTAATGGTCCCATATTCTAAGTTTTGTGAGTGCAAAAAGAGACTCAAAAATATTAGAGATACCTTCACCCCACTATTAAAATAAATGATTAAAATCTAAGTAACTAAGGAATTTTGAAATATTACAGAAAGAAAATATGGCACTATACAACTTGTTGAAAAGTACATTCAGAGCATGCAAATTATCCAAAATAAAACAAAGTTATACCTTAACATGAAGGCAGTATGAGCAGCCTCCACAAAGTATTCTTCTTAAGTACTGAGAAGCAATTGCTGTTAGTGAAATGACTCATTTCTTTAGTGAAAGTGATAAATATGCTAAAGATCTGTTTGATGCATATTTAAAAATTATGGATTTTTATTCATATTTCACGTCCAACCAAGAACTTGAGCAAGAAAGCCCTGAAAATGTGATGAGTTGCTGGGTTTCGTATCGTTATAAACCCAGAATGTCAGAGCCAGTCTGCCCTGGCAGAACTAAAATACACATTAAGCACATGTTTTACTGGTGTCCTCCAAGTATTTGACACTGATTTGATTAAGCATCATAAACAGAGGTGTATCCTGGAATATACTCACAATTCTATCTCACAGCTACTCACACTCCAGCCCAGTCTCTAACTTTACTCCCTTAACCACAGCAGTTGGCTCAGCAAGTAATTCCGTGCTTCCACAAGAAACTCCACTCACTCCAGCAACACACAGCTCATTTCTAACTGGCTTAACTGAAGAGCAACTCTGATTTATGGAGGATTTGCACATATTGTACAGGAGGCAAAAAAGTAGCCAATAAATATCTGAGGCAATCATTCAAATGGCACCGTGACCTGCAAAAGTACAGAGTGCACCAAGCACAGCCAAAAATTCCACTGTGTCCATAGCTGGGAACAATGAGTGCTTGGAGGTAATGGGAGGAAGAGCCCATCAGTGGCTGCTCCAGCCCAGGTAAGTGTCACTTCAAAGCAGACACTGTTGGCACTTTAACTTTTATACAAATAAACACTTTTTATACAATTCCTATTTTTGAGAATGTAATTGTTCACCAGCAGCCACTCTCGACCTGAGCAGAGGAGGCTTAGTTTAAGAATTAAAGGAACTTATTTATGTTACCTTTATGATAATTTCCCTCCTGAATAACTCTGAAATTGATTTGTCTAAATTTACAGAGAAAAAAAAGTCAGTTGGAGTGGGGAGTGCTTAAAAGTTATAGAGGCAAAAGGAGAGAAGTTCAGTTCACAGGGTAGGAAAGGGACTTTCAAGATCACTCCAAGATATTACTTTAGTAAAGTCACTTAGAGATATTACTTCAGCAAAGTCACTTAAAAGTTTTACTTTAGGAAATATCAAGATATTACTTTAGGAAAGATATTCCTTTAGCAAAGGATTTACTTTGGGAAAGTCGCTTTTGCCACTGCTCTACAACTTGCTTGAAACTCAGAGTAACTGAACGTTTTTATCACATTACATTATAGAAATTGTCTTTGTTAGGCAGACATAGACATCTTTTCCTGTACATAAATCTAATTTACTGGCCTAGATAACTCTGGGAACAGACAGAACATTGTTTCTTGTCCAAGGAGCTTTTAGGAAATCCATAACAGTAGCACCAGATTGTTATTTCTTTGATGAGTTCTACCTAAGATAAGATACAAAAAAATCCATACAATATGACAAATCATTGTATCAAGGCATAGATGCAAGATTAAAGGAGAGAGTGTAATTTCAAGGCATGAATAAGGAAGAATGGAGGTGATGGGAAGTATCTGGGGAGGTGATTCCTGTTGCTTGGGGGAAGGGCACAAGCCCCACTTGTTTCTCAAGCCATACAAATCCTTTGGCTTCTGAATTGGATTTTTCTCTATAGGAAATCAGAAAGCAATTTTTAGCAACATTTTAAAATCTACAATCTCATGGAAAGAAAAAAAAAGTAGATAAGGACTAAATTAATGAAAAAACTAGGAAGCAATGAAATGGGGAAAGGGTAATCGAAAAAGTAGGCCACCCTTTACCTGTTTTTCCATAAATTTAGCAATGTCATTTCAAATTCAAGAATAAAACTGCTCATTTAAAAGAACTCCTAAAAGAAACTACTATTTTTACACAAAAACTGTCTACCAGAAGTCTGAAATAAAGAAGTGGGTTTGATTCAATCAATACAATTGTATCTGTTACAGTTTCAGGGGTGACCTTTATATCAGACCTTCCTTTTCTCATCTTCTCAGCAATTTTGCTTCACCAATCCTCTGGAAGCAGAGTTGAAAAGGTGTAAGAACTATAAATTATGAAAAAAGCTACGAGGTAAGCACCCCATAAGCTGGTGACCAGATGAAAACTCACCTCCCAGCTCTGCATTTAATAACCAAGTGTCTGCTGTACCTCAGGATTTCACAGACATCTCCCCTAAAAAATGTGCTCCAGAACCTGCGTGGGTAAAGGAAATTCGACCTCGTCTACTGAAAGGTAAAAACAAACCCAACTCCACAGATTTTTTGTGCTGCTGCAGCAGTATCCAAGACATCCCCCTGCAGCACATTTTTCAGACATATAGATAGCAACTGAGCAGTAATATTTTATGAAGGTGTCACGTTACTGCCCCCAAAGGGAAGTGATAAGTGCAAGGCAGCCATTGTGACTCCAGATTTTAAAGATAATTGCAAAAAAACTATAATACAGGGATGACCATCGTTATAATGCAAACTAATGTACAAGCCCAGATGTTGCCAATCCTATTTCTTTATTCAGGCTGAATGTATTTGACATCACGAATGGTGCCCCCAAAGCTGGAGGTACCCACTAACTGGGCTCCTTCAGCAACAGCCTCTTCTCTGATGCTGTTTGAGGAGAGGCAGAAAGGCAGGTCAGCAATCTCCCCTTCTCCCTGTGGCAGCTGGGAACTGAGCCAATACGTGGGTTATCCAGAGAAACTGGGGCTGCCCCATCCCTGGAAGTGTCCAAGGCCAGACTGACTGGAGCTCTGAGCAACCTGGAAGGTGTCACTGCCCGTGGCATGAAGGTGGAATGAGATGATCTCTAAGGTCTCTTCCAACCCAAACCATTCCATGATTCTATTCCGTGTTACAGAAAAATAGGGCACTGGGAGAATGGGGTTTTGCCATAAACTGAGGTGAGTAACCAACACAAAACAGTTTTGCTCCACTGACTTCTAGAGATTTATCAACTGGAACTCAATAAAGGCCAGGCCCCAAAATTTGACCCAACAGTATCTTTGTTATATTTTATTGATCTGCACACATTTCTTTTATCTGTAAGGTTGTCCAATGTCCATAACAAGGTTTGGTTTGTGTCACATGAAACATTTTCTCAAGTAACTTTATTAGTCTAAATTCATCCAAATGCATTTGTCATGACAAATCTTTTTACAACTTAAGAACAGAATTCCTACTTGAGAAGAGAGTTTTCAAAGTAAATGTTTTCTACTTTCTAAGTCTTTGTAAAAGATTTACTTTTTCAAGAGAACCAGTCTTTTTAAATTATTCATCTGCTTTTTAAGGTAGGTAGAACAGCAGAAGCCCAAGATGCAAAATCCCTTTCAACCTCAGTAAAATTGTTATTTAATTACATGTTGTGTTACATGTCCTAACCAAGAGAACAGGATTTCAACATTGTATTTGTGTACTTTTGCTACTGTTCTCACAGTCCCCATTCATTCCCCACCATGGCTTTTCCATAATTATGACAATGAAAATATACAAACTATAATAAGAATGTCCCAAACATTTGACCAAAACGTAAACACAGCTTTAAAAATATCCTCCTCTCATTTAAGAAGGACTACTAATCCCAGATAACAAAGCTTTCCGGAGTGAGTTAAGTAGGAAGTTCCCAAAATTTCCATGTTAAACCTGTCCCACTCAAATCCCAACTACAGGATCAGCACCACGTGGACATATTGGACAACACTCTCGGGGACATGGTGGGATTTTTGGGTGCAGGGGCAGGAGCTGGGCTTTGGTGATCCTTGTGGGTCCCTCCCAGCTCAGGATATTTTGTGATTCTTTAGATCAATAACATACTTATTTACCAGGAAACTCAAAGTGGGGCTCTATTTCCTCAATCCACACACGAGCAGGGCTCGGAAGGGCTGAGCATGGAATAACCACAGACACACAAGACACCTGAGGGAAAACCTCCTGCCCCAGACCAGGATCAGGAATCAGCCTCGATTGGCAGAGCAGCTGCAGCCCTGCAAGCTCCTGAAAGCTTTCAAATGCCTCACAAAGCTCTTACAGTGTGGAAGACACAGGGCTCACAAAGCTGATAAGCCCTGTAATGCTGACTTGCAAACAAATGACTCCCAAGAAACTTAAACAGCAGCTGCTTACTGCCCATTTATGCAGTTTGCTCATAAAAAAAAAAAAAAAGAGCCTACATCATTTGACATCTGCTTTAGTTTGGGTATGAAGGGCCAGTTGCATTATAAGACAAAAATCCTGCTGGTTTTAATGAAGAAAAAAAAACACACACACAGAATAAAATAAATAAGGCAAACTTCTTAATAAATCGTTCAGCAAAAGAGAATTTACAGCTGGTTCTAGTCCTGGGAATCACACATCTCAGTGAATGTCGTTTCTAGGAAATACATTTCACAGTTATTTCAGTGGTGCAACTGTTCTATTTAAAATATTTATATTTAATTGCTCAGGGAGCCTAAGGGCTGCTCACCCTTTGGCAAGTGCAGCACAACACCAGCTCTCACCAGTCTCTGCATGGGAGCACTGGGACATTTTGCACTTCAGTTGCCAGGTCAGACAGAACCACTGCCACCAGTAGTGTCCCTACTATGGTCCTTTATATTTTACAGCCTGAGAGTCACTGCTGCCTAATAAATTATTGTGTTTCTCTGAAATTCAGGCACATCACTTAAAATCATTAAATACAATTCATCAAACCCGAAATTTTTCTCTTTTTTGTTTTTTCTCTGAGAACCAAGGGCTACAGAGATCCCCAAGATTCCAGTGCTTTCACAGCCTGTTTCTCTGAATTCCTGGAGAAGCCACCCTGGAAGGTTAAGAGCATCTTGCATAACCTCCATTAGGGCAAAGCACTTTCTAAAGCTAAATGTAACCTGCAGAATTCTCCTTTCAGGCTACTAAAAAACACACACAAAGATTTTTTTCAGATGATGAAGGAACACAAAACACAAATGATTTGCCCTTATCCAAATGACAAAATCTCTCAGGTTATGAAAGCAGACAGTGCTTCATCAATTTAGGAATGCTTCACCCACACAAAGTCATTCAAGCACTACTTTATTATGGCAGCTCTGTGCCACAAACACCAAAATCCCAGAACACTTTCTCCAGAGCCGCTTTGCAAACCATGGCTTGTAAACAAGAATTGAACTGAGAATGAGATAATGGACTGGGGGAAAATATTCTGCCCCAGTGACACATTAATGCAAATTAGGAGAAGGAGATATTTATTCTTCATTCCTTGTCTGCGTCTTATCTTGCATCAAACCATCCAGTGGAAGATGGAAGCCACTCCACAGCTTGAAAACTGGAATATTATTGGTACAGGAGAATATAAAGTGGGAAAAAATATATATATATGTATATATATAAATATACTTAACACAGAATAAAAATATCAGCTCTTCTAAAGATGCAACAGCACAAGAAAAGTCACTCTTTACATTTCAGACTGGCTTCAGGGAAAGGGACATGAATGAAGATGAGAAACTACTGTGCCTCTGTAAAAACCCAACCAATCTCTTCTGCCAGCAATTGCCACACAGCTGGAATTTGGGAACAAGCAGAGTGTGTAATAAGGTTTCAGGAAGAGCACTATGAACAAACAAGTTAATTTTCACTTCACTCAGTGGATTTCAGAAATGCTCAAGGTGACCATCGGTTGTTCAGATTTGAGATTAATATGAAAGTAACCATTCCATACTAATGACTAAAAGTTCAACATGTTAATAATAATAAAGCAGTTAATTTTGCTCCTATTTATCCCCCCAGATTAAATGTAATCCATGTTTCTATTAGTTGCATGAGCATCTTAGTAAAACCTAGAAATAGAAAAGAAAATGCTGACAACTGTGATTTTAAAACAATTTTGAGAATCTCAACAAAATCTGTTTCCAGTAGAAGGAGAAAAAATGTTAATACTCACAAACTTAACAAAAACACAAGGGAGAAATTATCAAAAATTCCCTTCACTTTTTGTCCAGCATTTTATACTTTTGTACATCGGCAAAAATGATTTTTAGAACAGTTAAAGATGTCATAAAATTGAAGTGATACATTCTGAAAAGTAGAAGCTTTACCATTACCAAGCATATGTTCTATGTTAAGCATAGAACATTTGTAAATATCTTTAAATTTATACATAAATTATGAGTGGGTCACTTTGATATGGAAAGCTTTTACAAGCATCAGTGAACTGTATAAATGTTTTTTTTTTTTCTATTTAATCTTATGCACAAAAAGGACGAAAAGAAGAAGAGGCAGTATAGAAGAAGAAAACCTATTTCTAAATCTTTTCCTGTTTGAATCACAAGCTCAATATGAGAAGCAGTTCAGGCCAATTCATACAGGCCTAGTTCACTTCCACAGAGACAAACTGACCAAAATTCTCTTACAATGGCCCAAAGAAACCCTCTGCACAATTCTAACCCGCATCAGGGGGGACTTTTCTTCATTGAAAGAATGTTTTAGCACAGAGAAACTGATTTTAAAATGTGCTGAAAAGATCTGTTGTTTTTACTCCACAACAGAAAACCTCTACTTTGCAAACTATTGAGTTTGTCTGGGGGGAAAAAAAAAAAATCTCTATTAAAACAATGCAAAAAAACATCCTGACATGTAATTTGAGATTGAGCTACACTGGTCATGGGACAAGTTTCTGGTTCAGGTCACAGGAGTCTGAATTTCTTACTTGGGCTCTGGTTCAGCAATTTGGCCCTAACTTAGGCAAAAACCAAACCCAAGCTGGTCTATGTTGCACCCTCAGCAAACTGGGGACGTGTTCACACACCAGTTTACATGTTAGAACTGAAATGCAGAACTGCAGTGAGTTCTCTCCTCACTGACGTGTGCCAATTTAACAGGGGGTTGGTTTCCAGCACCCACCTTGTGCCTACACTGCTTAAAAAACAGAGAGAGAATATTGTCATATTCCACCCTCCTTATTCTACACTAACAGGAAGAAAAGAGAGAGCAAAGGTGAGACTGTCACTTCTCAACAGGAAAAACCACAGGTCTGACCACCTGGAAGTCGTGGCTGAAAAAACATTGGGTGCTCTTTGGGTGCCATGTGTTTCATGTCTGTGTTTTTCAAGGAAATGAAAGTGATTTTTTAGAAACTATTAGTGTGACAAACTCTCCAAAGAAAGATTAAATATCAAAGTCACCACGTGTACCTCTTCGATCACACACGTGCAAAGCACGGAAATTTGGGTTGCAGGTTTGAAGCAACTCTTTACTACCATTTGTTATTGCTGCTGTTTCCTCAGATTAGGAACTGTAAGAACACGGCCTTTACAATCAGCATTAGGAGCTACATTTTGCTGAGGGTAAATCACACAACATATGGAATTTTGTCTATTGTGAATTTAAAACCAGCAAACGTTCTCACTGGAATTCTTGACAAGAACAGTTGCAGGGAGTTGTTCCAGGGACAGACTTAAAGTTCCTTTGTTGCAGGTTTAAAACAGTTATTTTTGTATGGGTCTTGGCAAACATTAAAAGTTCAAATTTACAGTAAATTACAGATAAGTGACACAGAGCTTGAAATATTTCTATTTCTAGTTTTAATTTTTAATTTACGAAAGAGGTGCAAACTCCTCAGTCCAGCAGGAAAGTCATTGTCTTCAGGTAAAGATTAGATTCAGTATTCCAGATCCCTTTGATTCCAAGGTTGACAGGGTGTGCAGGTTTGCTTGGCTTGGGGTTTTTTTGCAGAACAGGCACAAGATTCTCCTTAAAAAATGAAACGGTTGTAAAAGGAATTCTAGTGTCCTACTTAAAAAGTTGAAAATTTGACAGCCAGCTACTCCAAAGTTCCTCACAGCAGGGGAAAATGTCCCTATGGACTTTGTTGTCCCATCCCTCATCTGTATCATAAATGGGTTACAGCATTGTAACCAAATGGTCACTTAGTTATTAGAAATAAGATATTAATTCAGATTATAAAATTAATCCATTCCCTGACAACTGATGAGAAATAAGGTCACAATAATTATTTGACAAATAGGCATCCCAGGAAGTGGTACTCTCTTGGAATACTCTTATATTTCTCTGTGTATCAGAGGGAAATTACTGCTGATCCTTCCCTTGGGAGCACAGACCTTCCGAGCCACCTCTTCTCACCACACTGGGGATGATCCAAACTTACTATTCCTGGAATTACTGTTCCTGAACAATAGCAATGATTTGGATTTGTTTCAGAATAAAAATGCCTAGTCTGGTTCATGCTTGTCCAGAAGTTTTCGAAAATAGCTATTTTCAGTTTAAGTTTGTTCTCTGCATTAACTCGAACGATTCTGCATTTACTTTATCTGGTTTCAGATATTTCCAGAGTATTTCTCTTTTTTGGTTGCTTCTGCCCATTTTCTTGATGAAGATCTGCAAACACAGCAGGCACAATGATCTCACTGCAGAAATGTCAAGGTCCTGTATGTTCTTCAAGTATGATAAACATGAGGGGGTTTTCATCCTTTTTAAACATTGTAGGTACCAGTCCTGTTCTGCTTCTGTGCTTTCAAGTTGGCTTCTCTCAAACAAAAAGAGCACAACCCACCACATTCTTATTCTTACTGCAGAAATTAAAATTACTCTGGGTGCTCTGGAAGGAAATGGTGCAAATACATAAGGAGAAAGTTGCGCTTTTTCTTCAGAAATGACACCGTTACATAAACAGGGAAATGGGAGGTCACTGAAATGGCACAAGGACTGTGTGCTCTGGTCACCTGCTTTTCACACTGAGCAGAAGCACATCTCACCACCCTGTTCTGCGATGTCATCCTGCCTGAAAACCTGATCCACATCTTCACACACCAAAGCCTCAGCCAGGAGGGAGCAGGAGGCCTCTAACAGATGGCAGTGGTGTAATCCCTGCTCTCTCCTCAGCTAGTAGCACTTCCAGTGAGTCATGATGAACTGACAGATTTTTCAGGAGTCTTGAGTGTCACCTGGGGACGTGTCCCTCGGGTGTCTGAGCAAGACAACCTCCCTGATATCCAGTTTGACCCTGGGGCTGACCTCAGGGGCACAGGGAGCAGGAGGAGTTGGGAATCAGCTATTTAAAGCTCATTACAATATCAATGTCAAGCTCAAAGGAACTGCCAAGTCCACTTAATCCTCAGCCCTGAAAATATACCTTCCAAACCGAAAGCATATTTATCTCAATGGGTACTTAAGAAAAGCCGACTGTTTTCTTCTTCTCCGAAGAAAACTCTTTGCAGTCATTGCTCAGTTAACTCGGAAACTGTTCGGCGTGAGCACAGCACCTCTTCATTTTACCCTATTTATACACCTCTTAATGGTTCCTTTACTTCCCACATCAGAATGAGTTCCCAACAAACACTGCAGTAATCTGTTTACTGCATCCTGTTTATCCAGTTTAGGCTGTACTAAGCATCCGAAGCAGCTTAGACGTTCTTTATGTAATAGGGCTGGGACAGCAACACTCACCGGGCCTCAGTGCACACAGCCTACAACTGGTCTGCCACAACTCACAACCCACATTGGAGCTTCATTTGCATTTTTAACTAAAAAATTGATACTAAAACTCCTGTATGTAGGGGACACATATATTCCCCTGTTCCGTGTGTTAGCCATTGAGAACATAGTTCTCGCAGGAAGAAACATCAAACATACCTTTTATATCTATTTTTGCAACTAAAATATAGTATTGAGTTTCAATCTTCCTCCCTAAGAAATGGAGGCACAATAAAAGATCTTGTTTCTGGCTTGAAAAGCCATTCGGTCGCCGTTGTTTACTGTTCCAAGGAAATCGTAACCAGAGACACTGTAACTTCAAGGAATTGTTGCCACTACTCAGAGGTACATTTACTGACTGAACAAGCAAATAGATCTAATACGCTTCTCTTTCACCCAATATTTTGGTACTTCAGGACATCCACACCGGTGCAGCGTGAAAACCCATCCCGATGCCTGCACCCCCTGCACTGTAATGCAGCCTGTATCCAGGTTCTAAACTAAAGGTAGTTTAGTTACTGTGGATAATATTTCTATACTTCCAAGCAGCAGCATCCTGGTGGATGAGGGGAAGGCTGTGGATGTGTCTACCTGGACTTAAGCAAAGCCTTTGACACCGTCTCCCACAGCATTCTCCTGGAAAAGCTGCAGCCACAGCTCGGACAGGGGCACTCTGTGCTGGGTTAGGAACTGGTTGGAGGGCAGGGCCCAGAGGGTGGTGGGGAACGGGGCTGCATCCAGCTGGGATCCAGTTGCTAGTGGTGTCCCCAGGGATCAGTGTTGGGCCCAGTTCTGTTTAATATCTTTATTGATGATTTAGATGAGGGGATTGAGTCCATCATCAGCAAATTTGCAGATGGCACTAAGCTGGGGGGAGTGTCGATCAGCTGGAAGGCAGGAGGGCTCTGCAGAGGGACCTGGATAGGTTGGAGAGTTGGGCTGATTCCAACGGGATGAGGTTCAACCAGGCCAAGTGCCGGGTCCTGCACTTTGGCCACAACAACCCCCTGCAGCACTACAGGCTGGGACAGAGGGGTTGGAGAGCAGCCAGGCAGGAAGGGAGCTGGGAATGTGGATTGCCAGGAAGCTGAACATGAGCCAGAGTGTGCCCAGGTGGCCAAGAAGGCCAATGGATCCTGGCCTGGCTCAGGAGCAGTGTGGCCAGCAGGTCCAGGGAAGTGATTCTTCCCCTGGACTCAGCGCTGGTGAGGCCACCCCTGGAGTGCTGTGTCCAGTTCTGGGCCCTCAGCTCAGGAAGGACATGGAGGGGCTGGAGCAGGTCCAGAGAAGAGCAACAAGGCTGGGGAAGGGACTCAAGCACAAGTCCTATGAGGAGAGGCTGAGGGAGCTGGGGCTGTTCAGCCTGGAGAAGAGGAGGCTCAGGGGAGACCTCCTCACTCTCTGCAACTCCCTGACAGGAGGGGGGAGCCGGGGGGGGGGTTGGTCTCTTTTCCCAGGCAACCATCAGCAAGACAAGAGGGCTGGGTCTCAAGTTGTGCCAGGGGAGGTTTAGGTTGGATATCAGAAGGAATTTCTTTACAGAGAGGGTGCTCAGCCGTTGGAATGGGCTGCCCAGGGAAGTGGTGGATTCTCCGTCCCTGGAGATTTTTAAAAAGAGCCTGGATGTGGCATCAGTGCCATGGGCTGGGAACCACAGCGGGGTTAGATCAAGGGTTGGACTTGATGATCTCGGAGGTCCCTTCCAACCCAGCTGATTCTGTGATGCTATGATACTCTGGCTCCAGGAAGACCCAGCTTTCAATATGTAAAGTGGGCTTATTACAAATACAAAGAGACTTTTTACCAAGGCCCCACAGTGACAGGACAAAGGGCAGTGGATTTAAACTGGAAGAGGGAAGGCTTGATTAGATACAAGGAAGAATTTTTTTTTTTATTGTGAGGGTGGGGAGGCCCTGGCACAGGTGGCCCAGAGAAGCTGTGGCTGCCCCATCCCTAGAAGTGTTCAAGGCCAGGCTTGGAGCAACCAGGTCTATGGAAGGTGTTCCTGTCCATGGCAGGAGGTGGGATGATCTTTAAGATTCCTTCCAACCCAAACCATTCTATGATTCTATTTCCTGTATGAACTCCATGATGACATTTTCATACATAAAACAAAAAAGCCAAACAAACCAACCAAACAGAATTATAAATTAATTTTGGAAAAATCAAAGTGTGAGGTCACAACTAAACCCAAACTCTTTAGAACCCAAAAGAAATAAAACACAGGTGTTAAACCACCTACATAAACATGTTATTATACATCCATAGGTGCAGAAAAGTAACTACAGTACAAAGTTATACTACAGCTGCTACTTCTCATTCAGGAAATCCTTACTTGAGATACCTTTAGAAATCATTTAAGAAGAGAACAGAAATCACTGAGGAGAAAACACATATAAAGACTGAAACCTCTATCAACCCTCATAAATTATGCCAGTGATTGCAAAAATATTCCACCCATAAGCTTGCAAATGCAACAGAGAGTCTTTAGGAAGGAAAGGTCGGTAATTCCAAATCTAATCACAGTGATCTGGCAAACAGTTCTATTGCTGAATTTTTTTAAAGATACTGGACTGTAAACCCTGCAAACCAACAGCTTTTGATGAGCAGACAGGTCACCACTTCACTTCTTTTCACTACATTTCCCTCCGCCAGATTGACCATTATTTGCAAAAACAAAAGTACATAATTTAAACCCAGTCTGATGGCAGCCCAGTAAAATCTAGTCTGTTTAGTCCCTTTCTCTATATAAAATCTGCATGGAGTTCACTGTATATTTTTAGCCTCTAATACAACATGGGACAACAAATCCTAAATATTTTTAAATTCTGTTATTATTAATTTCATTACCAAAAGTCAGTCGAGGATGAAATTTGAAAGTAGAAATATCTGACTTGAGGGTAAAAAGACATTGGGAAGGGAACTCAGCCAGCCAGCCAGAAAAATAATGCATTTATTTATACATTAATACATAGTACACTCCTCTTGTCAGGAGCTGAAACCTTTCAAAGACACACCACAAAGTGGAACCATGAAGAAAGGGCACAAACAGAAGAACATTCCCAAGGAAATCAATAGCCAGAAGTAGGACACCCATTTCTCGCCCTATCCTGATTTTGGTACAGCTGTTGCACAAAGCTGTTGCTTTGTGCATCAAAACCAAAATTGGTGGATTTAAACACAGCACCTGTGCCTGAAGTTCTCCTTCACAGTCCTTAAATACGTTCAGGTGACAACACTGAAGCCACTATAGGAGAAATGTTGCTGTTTACAACCCCATTCCTTTCTCTTAAAAAAAAAGGCACAATGATGGTACCTGGTAAACTTAGGCCACTTTGCCAGCATGGCTAACCAAGAGCACGTTTCCCTCCACTGAAGTTTCTCACACAAACCTGGGAAGTTATTCAGCGACTCCTTCCCGGTCTTTCCCACTCAGCTGCACAAAGAAGATCTGACCAACAGGACTACAAAGACTCAGAATCAACCTAGGCCAAAGGCAAAATTCGGGAGTCGGGAACAGAAGATGGCAAATGGGAATGGGTTTGTTCTTAGGACAGGATCTCTCCAGAGAAAATTTTGGTAAACTCTGAAGCAGAAGTAGGAGAATTTGATGTCTTCCCCACAGGTGCTGGAAGGACAGGAAACAAGGGATGTGACAACCAGGTAGCTCAGAAGCAGCTGTGTCTGTGGCACTGATCTCAACAGGGATACCTTCACTTCACATGTTGAGGGGGTGAAATTTAGGTCCTTCAAGCCCATTCATCTTCTGCACTTCTTAAGCTGCTGTCAAATGCCCACTTTTGGTCTGAGTTACCTGGTGACCTGCTGCACAGAAGTCCAGAATTGATTTTCAGAAGGGGCTGCAGCAGCCAAGCTGACACAGGCTTTGCCTTCTCCCCGTGTCACTCCCACTGTTTGCTCTCCCTCCGTAATTGCTGGATCTGTGGGTGGAACACCCTTGACCCAGACAGCGGGTTTGGGAGGACAGGGAGATGCTGATGGGTCATTTTTCTGCTGCCTGGCAGCTCAATGAAGTTGCAACCTTCCATTTAGAGAGTCAGGGGAGATGTTAAGCACACAGAAGATCAGAGTCTTCATTTCAAACCAAGCTGCCCATGTCTGACCTTACTCTGACACTGGAACCAAAGCCACCCACAAATGAACACATGGTGAGCTTTCCCATCACCAGTTCTGTGAGTGAGTCCACTGAAGCCACCACCCAGTTTCCAGCCAGCCCAAAAGGCTTATTTTAAGTGCTACATTGTTCACTTACTCAGCAAAAGTATTTTGAGAGGAAAACACACCAAAATAGAAAGTTGTATGAAGAGTATTGTATACCACGTTTGATGGCAGTGCAGATCATTTACCCCTTAAGACAATTCCTCAGAACTGGGATTGTTAACAAGCTTAATTACCAACCCCATTCTTAATGCTTTTCTTTCCCATTTCCAGGTGGCATAGTTTTCACCTTGTGACTTGAAAGAGTCACACAGCCACAGATTTTACATCCACGTGATTGGTTTTCCAGTTGGACCAATATGAAAGTTCTAATTTATCATTCAGATCTGAGAAAAAAAAAATTCAAACCTTTAGGTCAGGCAAGGGAGAATAGTACTACACATCAGTCAGGGTTTATCACTGGTCTATTTGCTATTTTCAACAGATAAAATTGAAATAAGCACATTTCCCTGTACTGGTTGAGGAATGAACTCTCTACAGGTTCACAGAAAAGAATACAACACTCAGTGACTGCACTGAGACTTAATTAAACGTTTCAGGATGGCATCTGCACCCTGACTTCAGAGCTGAACTTCCACTGAGTGAGAGATCACCACAGGCAAAACCTCCAGAAGTGGTATTGTTGGCAGGAAAACATCATACAAGGCCTGTATTGAATATTGAGTAACGCTCTCATTTAAACACAAAATCTTTTCATTTTTCATGTTATCGTTTCACAAAATCACTCTTCACTTGCTGAGTAGAAGGTCTAAGCAGAGCTGTAACTGGCTCCAGTGCAGCAATTGTTTAGCTCCTACCAGTTATTCAAAACCAAGCACAGTCATTTAAGTGACTTCCAGTTAGATCTCACATATATTAATAAATACATGGAGTAAATTCAGTACAAAATTAGGTGAAGGCAAATCTTACGGTCAGTTACTTCTCAGAATGCTCAAGGTTAATGAAATCAAGCAGACATTTACAGAAATCATAACATTCAGGGGCTTTAGGAACTCATTACTCGCAGTTGTAATCCATTTTCCTAATCCAGTGAATGGTATTGAGCAATAAAACATTTTGGTCATCTGCTGCAAAACTGTTTCCTAAGTGATTGTTTTATTCACTGACACTGCAACAACTGAAGTAATGCACAATTAAATTAAACTATTTTTGGCCTGGCATAACCAGCATAATTTGGGATATTTCCCATTTTTAACAAGTGAATTATAATATACATTGTAGGAATATGTATCTGAAAGCACTATACACTTCTGCATTTAACACCCGACAAAGTATAGGCTATTTGTAATAATACCAGTAGATTTTCTGCAATACAGTGCTGACATTTTATTGAGAAGATGCTTGGGTTTTATTATCCATACACTGGCAAAATTAGAGGTTATGCTCACAAAACAAGTTTCCTTCTCCATAATTTGATCCCAAGGCTTTCCCTTGCACTGTAGCACACTCTCCCCAGGACATGAGGCTTTTGTAATGCTGCCTCACCCCCATTTCCCCTGACAAGCCCTGAATTCGTTTTCATGTTACAATCAAGTTCATGGAGGAGAGAGAACTCACAGGTATTTAGGTGCAGCGACTGTCTTGAATATTTGAATCTCTCTCTGGGTCTGAATAGAGGGGAGACAACTCATTAGCAGAGATCCTGATGGAAAAGCTGTAACACAGCAGCTCCTAGAGGTTACCAGCTGGTTGGTACTTACACATCTTCAGCAGCAAAGGCAACCACTGGTCCCAGTGCAGCCAGGGAGGGTGAGGAGGGACAGGAGTTGTTACACAGGGAAGGAAGAGGAAGGGCAAGGAGGCAGTGCAGTGGGATGTGGATATCATGAGGGTGGCTTAGGGTCAGAGCCAGACAACAAATGCAAAAGAATGTCCTCCTTTGTACACGAGGGGAAACACAACATGGGGACACTGTGGCATCAGAATTCAGCACAAGGGCTGTAGGTAGCCCTATTTCAGAAACTGCTTTTCTTGTTTATCCACGTGTTTATGTAAATTAACAGTTCTCTCAATCTAACACGCTGAGAATAAACCAGAGATAAAAGACACAAAATAAATAGAACTACTACTAAAATATTCTTAATGGTTCTCTCATGAGTTGAAAGACAACAATATGATTGGTGATAGGTAAAACCCGGATAGAGCTTCAGAAAGTTAATTTAAGCCAAACAGCTCCTTTAGATTTGGTTTCAATGCAGAAGATTTCTGCTTAGCTTCAGTTTGGAGCACTCTGTTATCTTGTTTAGATTTTGTTTAGACAGGTTTACCCATCCCTAATGAATGATATATTTGCCTAATTAGCCTTTTAGCCCTTCACTGAGAATTTACTTGATGTAGGTCTTGTGAAAAATCTACAATAAGATCAGAACCCCAACAAAATACACTGCATTACCTGCTTCTTCCCCCACCAGCTTTAACGGTATTCCTAAGTACCAGTTGTTTTCAGCTTATACTCAAAAGCAATAAACAAAGGAAAACAAGCCAAAAAAAGCCAAAACAAAAGAACTGAAATAAACCCCATCACTGCTCATCAAGACTAAGCAAAGGAGAAAACTGCTGAGCACCAGCTGCCACAGAGAGGGAACCCAGAGAGGAAACTGCCAAGACCTTTGAAAGTCTCCTTCTCTAGGAAGATTCATCTCTTCTCTCATAGCCATTTTTTTCAGTCTTTTAAACTACAAATAACTGCATGGCTTTCTATCACTGTATTTTCATCTATATGTCCTTCCCTAGAGAACCTGTCGAAAGCTTTACCTGAAGAAAAATCTTTGCAAGCAGAGCAGTGCCGTGGCTGCCTCGAAAACCAGTCCTGCCCAAACACAGCCCTGGACAGAGACATCAAATCCAAAATTGGTGGATTTAAACACAGCACCTGTGCCTGAAATTCTCCTTCACAGTCCTTAAACGTGTTCAGGTGACAACACTGAAGCCACTATAGGAGAAATGTTGCTGTTTACATCCTCGTTGCTTTCTCTTAAAAAAAAAAAAGCAAAATGATGGTACCTGGTAGACTTAGGTCACTTTGCCAGCATGGCTAACCAAGTTATATATATATAAATTATATTATATATATGGTATAATTCATTCTATTTTAGCTAATGAAGGTTTAAATCAACTTCCAATAAACCACTCACAGCTCAAAGCTGGTCAGGAAATTCAGTAAGCGTTCTTAAAAAAAAAAAAAAAATCTTAAAAAAAAATACATATATACACATATACACACACATAAAGTCAAGAAATGTTCTGGGAACGTTAAAAGTGCAAAACACAGTGTTCAAGAGAAAAGAATGCCAGGAGAGCTGATGACAAAACCTATTGCATCATTCCTGGGGCCAAGCCCACACAGCCACCCCTGGTCTGGCAGGGCCTGGAGCAGCACATGTCCTGCCAGCAGAAAGCTCCACAGTTTGAAGGCCCAAGACGTTTATTTTCAAATACTAAGGTTTAATCCTTGTTGTGTCCAACAGCTGAGTCAAAACCTATTTACTGGAGTGATTGAAGTCAAAGAGGAATCGTGATTGTGTGACCTTCCAAAACAGAACTCATATGGCTCCAGCAACACACACTAAGGCACAGAAGGTGTTACCAAAGCACAGTTATTTGATATTCTCTTATAAATAAACACCACCATAAGATAATGGCTGTATTTGTACAGTCTTTCTTCAGCTCATTTTCAAAAGTGCCTGCTTACATAAATACATACTACTCTTAAAAAAAATTAAGTTACCTCTGTAAGAATACCCAGTTCTGTCTCCAACATATATTTTAGGTGTTCTTTCTCTGTCATCTACTGACCATACAAAATAAGCACCTTTAACTTGGATTTTGACAGTTGTTTCATATTTTAAAATTAAATTTCTAGTTAAATCTTCAGAAACACAAAAAAAGAGACTTTTTTCACGGGAAAATAAGAAGCAAATTAAAACATGAGATGAAATGCAACAGTGGAAGAACATGGAGCACTACGCTGCTTGAACTCTCAAGAGCTGTCTGATTTAGCTGAAGCAACCCAAGGTTTTTCCACAGAATATAAATAAAATTAAGATCAAAGAGAAGAAGGAAGATTCACCTACTACCTCTGTAAGAAACCGTATTCTGAGCATGAAACCAAGAAGGACCAAAAAAAAAAAAAAAACATAAATTGCAAATAGTTTCTCTGTTTCACGGGCTGAGTGAAGACAAATGAGAACAGGAGCTGAGAGGCAGCTCTGCTGAATGGAAAAGGGAAAAGGAGGAAGAAAATGACACCAGTTCAAAGTACCAAAAAACCTCAACCAAACGCAGGAATTTCTTAGATTACATTAATGTTGACTGCAAATTTAAAAAACTAACAACACAATGGTTGTATTATGATCACATATTTTATATAGACTGCAGTCCTAAATTTGCATGGAATTAAATGTCTCATCTGGAGAATGGTCTAATAGTCCACTGTAATTTGCTTGGTTTATTTTCCATGGGTTTTGTCCCATGGTTGAAATGCGTGGGGTGGTTACATTGTTTTCTCCAGAAAATACTGTTAGAAAGAAGTAACTCTAAAAGAAGTACCTGCTGGCCAGCTCACGTGTGTTTTAAAAATAATAAGAATTTTTTTCCCTTTACTAGATAGGTGTTACATGTCTCCAAATATTCAGAAAAAGGAAAAAGCCAAGAGCAGATACATGAAAAGGCTTGGACTGACTTTGAATGGAATGTCAAGCTTTGGAGTATCTTTGCTTGCAGAGAAGTGATACCTATAAGCACATATCTAAATTATTTATCACTGTTCTATTTTACAAAAAAAAGGTTCAATCAACTGCTTTAAAAGGAAAAGTGAAACTAAGGAGCTCTTCAGGACCTGAAACAAAGTGCACAAATGAAAAGAAACTTCCAAAAATTCCAAATGCATCTCAAGATGAAAACTCTACTTCGTGGGTAGCAATCACTTCATCTCCATTCCCTCTCTCAGCACTCTGAAGTCTGGTAGGTCTGTGTTTTATCTTCCCATCCTGTACTACCAGAGTGTGTTTTGTTCTTGGCCCAACATGAGCCTTCTTCTTTCTGTTTCTTGATACATATTTACAGACAATATTTAATAATAATAAAAATAATAATAGACTTAATAATAATAAAATTAAAAATATATAGACTGCACATGTCACACAATCAAACTACACTTCTCAAATACAGCATAGTGAGGCTTGCAACAGTATTCAAACAGGCACCATCCATTCAAAAACAAGTCACTTTACAAACTGCAATAATTATTATGAAATATCTGCAGTTAAAGTCAATGGACTCTATTAATGGAGAAAGACTTGAAACAGAGTTTTTCTTAGGAAGAACAAGGAATGAACACCAGCTGTGTTATTTCTCTTAAATCTGGAGATAAACCTAAAAGACAGACAGAAATAGTTCCCTCTCTCTTCCTTCAGTTTCTTTAATGTGGAATTTTTTTTTTATGGATAACCTACAAATCTTTCACTCGGAATTATTTTGGCTATTTTAGACCAGATGCACCCAACACATAAATGTGCACTGCTTCATTAAGTGTAGCTCTACTAGAAAGAAATAATTTAGGTTAAAATACTGTAAAACAGACATGATTGAAAAAATGTGCCATGACAAACAGTAAACGATACATGAAAATAAAGTCTGAAATGCTTTAAATAGACCTAATAAAAAATTCATATCAAAATAAACAATTTAATAAATTCAGGTTTGAGGGTTTTCCTTTAACCTCTGAATATTTTACTGCTCATGATTTTAATTACTATGTAGGACACTGCCAACTGCTGTCACCGATATCTATCCCTATGTAGCAAATATTACTTCTCAAAATCTAGATAATGTATCTCAGAATGAATGAATATTTTGGGGAGGCCATGGGGTTAATGGGATCTCTTAAGAAAAAGACTCTGACCCAGCTTATATTTAGGATTTCCACTTTTACACGGCTTTGGGAACATTTTCTCTGGAACAGAATAGAATGAAAATGTTTAGTTTGGAAAAGCCCTCTAAGATCATCAAGTCCAACTGCTCCCCCAGCACAGCCATGTCCACCACCCAGCCATGTCCCCATGTGCCACATCCAGACAGTTTTTGAAAATGCCCAGGAATGGTGACTCCATCACTTCCCTGGGGAGCCTGTGCCAACGCTTGACAACCCTTGCAGTGAAAATCTTTTTGCAAATCTCCAATCTAAACCTCCCCTGGTGCCACTTGAGGCCATTTCTTTTTGTCCTGTCACTTATTACCTGGGAGCAGAGCTCGACCCCACCTGGCTCCCCCCTCCTGTCAGGGAGTTGCAGAGAGTGAGAAGGTCCCCCCTGAGCCTCCTTTTCTCCAGGCTGAGCCCCCCCAGCTCCCTCAGCTGCTCCTCATCAGACCTGTGCTCCAGACCCTTCCCCAGCTCCATTCCCTTCTCTGGACACGCTACAGCCCCTCAATGTCCTTCTTGTCATGAGGGGCCCAAAACTGCCCCCAGGATTGGAGGTGCCTCAGCAGTGCCAGCACAGAGGGACAGACACTGCCCTGGTCCTGCTGCCACTCTAATGCTGACGCAAGCCAGGTGCCCTTGGCCTTCTTTGCCCACCTGGGCACACCTGGGATCATGTTCAGCTTCTGTCACCAGCACCCCCAGGTCCTTTTCCAGTCTTCCAGCTGCTCATCCACTAGCCTGGGTCTGCAGGGAGCTGTTGTGATCCAAGTGCAGGACCCGGCACTTGGCCTTAAAATCACAGAATCAACCAGGCTGGAAAAGACCTCCGAGATCATCAAGTCCAACCCTTGATCCAACACTGCCATGGTTCCCAGACCATGGCACTGATGCCACATCCAGTCTCACCTTAAGCACCTCCAGGGGTGGTGAATCCACCACCTCCCTGGGTAGCCCATTCCAATGGCTGATTACTCTCTTCATAAAAAATTTCTTCTTAATATCCAAGCTGAACTTCCCTGGTAGAGCTTAAGACCGAGCCCTCTAGTCCTGCTGCTGGTTGGGTGGGAGAAGAGACCAACCCCCACCTGGCTACAACCTTTCAGGGAGCTGAAGAGAGTGAGGAGGTCTCTCCTGAGCCTCCTCTTCTCCAGGCTGAACAACCCCAGCTCCCCCAGCCTCTCCTCACAGGACTTGTGCTTGAGCTTGTGCTCGTTGAACTTCACACAACTGGCCTCAGCTACTGATCCAGTCTGTCCAGCAGATCTGTGCAAGGAAAGTCACCCAGTCTCTCAAATTAAATATCCCCCTCTAGAGAAATGCACTGGTGACAGCTCTTAGTCATAACATCACAACTCACAGGCCTTCAGGTACCAGCAGTTCTCCTCACACAACCTGTACCTGACACTAACCCTGAAATTCAGTTCTGCTGGGTTTTATGCATGTGCATCCCAGCAAAGGGCACCAGGGAGCCTCACCCAACACCACCAACACCAGTTCCTTAGGGAATGGGGCACAGCACCAGCTGCTTCGTTAGAGTCACTGCAGGGACCCCACCAACTCCCAACAACACACACTTAAAAATATTCTTTGCACAACACCAGCAAACAATTCTGCAGCATCATACCAGGACACTTCCCCTTGATTAGAAACATTTGCTCAAATGAGGTTATTTTGAGTTGCAACCAAGTACGTTACCTTGCGTTAGGGAATGATTCATCCAGACAGATTTTAATTAAAAAATTAATATTTTGTGCCTAAGATAGTATTTAATGTTCTAGACCAAGTGAGATTTTAGCCTGAATCCTAGGCAGCACTGCACTTTCCATGCCTTGATTATTCAAATATCAAATCCTTGTCAAAATAAATTTGAAAAAAGCTATTTAAGAAGCATCAGTTTTTAAAGGATTAATATACTGATTATGTGTAATGATGGCTAAACCACTAAAGATCAGGTTCTATTTTGCCTATTTAAAAACAGGTGGATTTATCAGTCCTTTCTAGTTGTAAGCAATATGTTTGGAAGATCTGAATATGCAAAAATCTGTTGCTGCAATTAAGTTGAGATGAAGGACAGACTCTAATCATGTCGAAAATAACAGGTATATTCATAAAGACTGGAATGCATCCAAAAGTTCAGTGGCAAGACAACTATTACAGTCCACGTGAGAAGAGGCAAAATACTGTTATGGCAAATTGCATTAAATTATCCTTTTATGTTTCTTTCTCTGCAGGTGGATGTTCTACCTAAAAATACCAAACCTATCAGGCCAGATCTTTGTTTTGAACGAATTTTCAAAATCTGGTAACCAGTATTTGCAGGAAACACTAATAGTTTCCATTTAATGTTTTTTTACACATGTCCAATTGCACCTGGCATCTCCCACTGTTCCCATCCTGAGGAGCCCGTGCCTGTCAACAGCACATAATTCAGGGACAAGTACTTGCACATCAGTGATATCTCCAAGATGCAAAGTGTCTTCATCCATCTCTTGAACCACTCTCTTGCTGCATTCTCCTGATGAAATTATCCCCCCTCATCTCCCCAGCCCTGTAAACGTACTCAAGGACATCCTGAAAATGTGGAGCAGCATTAATGCAGCACCATGCTCACAAAAATTCCTTTTTATAGGGCTGCATGTTCAGTTAGGGAACCAACAATTCACTTGGATTTCAGGGAGAACTGCACGTGTTTCAAAACCAAGGGGATCATTTTTTTTCGTTTGCTGCATGATAAAATTCCTGTCCAGAACTCTCATTTGTGAAGGAAGATGGAATAAACAACACCAGCCTACATTTCCCCCATTCTGTACCACTGGCTTTGAAGATGACCACGAGCACTGGCCTGTGGCATCCCTTCTCCTGGGGGCTGCACCTCCCTCCCCCTTCAGCAGCACTTGCAAAAAACAGACTGGAAAGAGCTTTATTGCCAGCAAGACCTTCAGCACAGACACAGCCTGCATGAGTCACAGTGTCCTTGCAGTGCTCTTGCTCACATCATTTGGCACAGCAGCTTAAATCTCCAGCAGGAAAGTCCTGGGATGCGACGGCTGCACATCTGACGAGGGCTCTGAGCTCAGCCCTCAACAGTCACAGCAAAGGCATCTTCATCAGCAAGGCTGAAAAACTCAGCTGGGCAGCAAGTATTTCTTCCCTGTGCATTTCCTCCACAAAACTCATCAATCTACAGCGATTCCAAACCACTGAAGAGCATTAGCAAGCTCTGCTCTGTCATTCCTTCACACAGCAAATGCTCCGTTCAAAGACTGGGAAAGGCTTTGTTCAACTATTCCCAGAAAAATCTAAGTGCAGTAAGAAAATCGTGATTTTTGCCAGAACTAACGATTTTAGTGATTTCAATATGAAAATAAGTCTTACCTATAAGTTTTCTACCATAAGAGATTAATTGCATAAATAAATGGGTTAATATTGAAACCAGAGAAAAAAAGGAGGGTTTGTTTCGCTTCTTTTGTTCTGTTCAATCTTCAAGGTATTAGACAAAAATAAGAAAAGTTCTTGGTAATCTTAAATCTGATTTACTTGGAAATGAAGTATTTTTGAAAGCCACTGTCAACCACTTTCAGCCACTGAAGTCATTGGACAGGTCAGTTCTGCAAACTGCATGTAACAATTTAATGAACAGGGAGAAAGAACCGCATTTAAGGCTATTTCTGGAAAATGGCTTTTGATTGTGGTTTTTAGAGTGAACACAGGGTGGACTGAAATTATATTTCAGCTTTGTGAACGCTATTTGAAACATTTAACAAGGATTCTTGACCCTTATTACCACATATTTTTTAAAAAGGTTCTTTCCTGTCTAATAAGATGATTGATAAAGTGCATTTCTAATCACAGAGTAACATATTTGGGGTGTTTAAATGTTCCCAGTTCTAAGAATCAGTTCTGCAGTAAAACATCTCTTCCATCTATGAACAGGAATTTGTTCACAGTGCAGACCAGCTGGGTAATGCTTGTACCACCACAGTATGTGCATGAATTTTCCCTGGGGAAATAGATAGATTTCTAGTCATCTATTGCTTCCTTTTGAACTGTACATAGGGGATTTATAAAAAGGATTTTTCAGGCATGTCATCAGTCAGAGAGCTTTGGAGACAAACATCAGGTTCTCAAAAAATATTTTTACACTACTACTTGGACACTCACAAAAGCAATCACTTCTTCTTGCCAACTCTCAGATTATTATGCAATATACCCGAGCTTTTACATTCATTCAGCATACACAACTGTGGTTCAATTTGGCACATTTTTGGTTTTTAAATGTGAATAAGAATGCTTCAAAGAATAAAAATGAGTTGGGAAATATTTATACGAGAAGCTGAGTATGGATTAAAATTGCTTGGCTTCAAAAGTAAAATTAGATGATGTTTAATTTAGTTTATTTATGAAGTTGCATTTGTTCAATTTAAATACGTAATCTCCTTTGAGAGAGTTCAGCTTTGCAAAATGATAATCTGTTCCTATATTTCTATTAGTTGTGATTTATTCTGATTCAGTCCTTTGTTCAAAAATGCTAATGAAAGCAGATGATGCAGAAGAAGATCAACAAGGAACAACAACCAATACATCCATCGGTCTGAAAAGCAGGGAAAGACTGCACGACACAGTCAGGCAAGAAATCCAAGACAAAAGATTCCTAGGGAGACACTGGTTATGGAGAAACCCAAGCACGGGGACTCAGCTGCCAGGCTGAACTAGCATGACCTTAATTCTCAATAACTCATCTCAAAAAGTCTTGCAAAGACACAGAGCAAATTACCTTTCTCCTGTGGGTATATATTTAAGAGAGATGAAGTGCTAAAAATCAACCTTGCTGGGCTCTGCCGACGGGGCTCCAGGGAGACAAACCCCTGCCTGAGGCTTTGGGGACGTGCGGGTTGCGTGGAGAGATGAAGGACAGGGGGACAGCAGCTGTGCTGCTCCCTACGTGTGCTGAGAAGGCACCAAAGAGATTGTCAAATCAGACATTCAGGCTTTGCAGTTGCTTTATTTCCCTCTCACTGCTTGTTTGTGTGTTTACTTTACTCCTCGGGTAAGATCCTCCTGGCTCCCGGGATGGCTGGAGGGTGGGACCAGAGCTGTGCCACAAAACCCTTCTCCCAAGTCCAGCATCGCAGGCTCGTACAGCTGGAGCCAGAAACTCCTGTCACAAACATCCCTGAGGATTGCCAGGGTCAGGACTTCAGTTTGCAGCAAGACAAACAATACAATTTGCCACCGATACCAGAGATCCTCAGAAATACCTTAATTACAGCAAGATTTTCCCCATCCTCTAAGCAGATCAAAAAACCTCCAAACCAATGCCACTGATCTCCATATTTTTTTCCTTAGGAGGCTATTTCTCATGGACACACACAGAACATCACACCTTCTTTCCCATGGAAGCTGCTCAATCTTCACTGTAAGTCTTATAATAATAGGTTAAGGGGAGGGAATCCCTATTTCTACACTTCTATTCGATTTGCTATCCTCACAAAGAGGTGAGAAAGAGTAGGATCCACTCCCTCTTCCTTCCAAAACTGAACTAAAAATAGCTTCATCCGGCCCTTATGGGCATCACCACAGATGTCTTGAGCTGTTTGGCTTAATGGAGTACATGGTTCATTCCAGAGTCTGTTCAGTCTTTTGCAGGAATGAATTCCATAGCTCCCGAGAAATTTTTATCTCGAGCAACTACAAGTGTTCCCGCATTTGTTTTCTTATTGCCGTGGTGGAACTTGGTTGCTATAAAAAAAAAAAAAAGTGGAGTCATGGGAGAGAAAGTCAAATCCATATAAAATTTTGAATTAGCCAAGGCCTCAAGCTTTGAGGCTCTCTGTTCACTAGAGAATGAACACAAAAAGCAGACCAACATGGTTATGTGCTACTCCTGAGGGTAACTCCTGAATAGAAATATCTGGCAGCTGGTAGGAAAGTTTCTAAAGAACTGGCTGTAAGGTCAAACAAGAATTACTGAGGAAGGGAGTGGATCTTGTGTGTGGGAGGGAGCACAAAATTGGTATTGTTTTCAAGTGAACCACTGAAAGATTAACTTTGAATAGAATTCAACTACATAGTAAACTGAACAACAAAAAGGATTTTATAACAACTGCTTTCTACTCGGGTGCTTTTAGAGAGGTACCTGGATATATATGTATACATATATACACACATACACGTATTTTCTTTTCCCTGTGGAAGGATTTATCCCTTCCCTGATCCAGCAATGGTCAGAGCTCTGCTCAAGCACAGTGAAAACTGCCCTCATTGCAGGAATGGTTTGCAGGTTCCAGTGTCAGTGGTGGCACTTTCAGCACTGAGTGTACACTTCGATTTGCTCACCTCTGTCACAACCCCTGGGCCCTGCTCTGCCTAAAGAGAGCAGGGTTAGGCCTTCTGGTTCACCTCAGGTGATAAATCCAGCACAGAGGCTTTCTAGAGAATCCTCTTCAATTCCCCTTGACCACAGGAGGATCTCAGCAGTGAGCTCAGAGGTACCATCTCCCAGCATATTTCTAGTTACTTTAACATTTCGCAGAATTCTAATTCAGATTTATTTTAAATATTACAATTATTCTTCTCTCAAGGTCTGGCAATTAAAGCTCTAAAAGTGCTGCTGCTTACCTTATTGACAATGAAAAATTCAACGTGTCCTGTATCTGCAGCTCTCATCTGCTCCAGATAAGATAAAGCAGGGGAACAAGATTTCCTGAGAAGGAGGCTGGACCTGATTAAGAAATGATATTCTGGTTTTTCTCTAACAAGTGGGGAAAAAAATCCTAAAAAAATACTTTCCTAGCAGTATTTTTAAAGAAACCCTCTTAACCCAAAAGAAGATATGTAAATGAGGCTTGTATGTTAAGACCTCGTGCACTCAATTTTAATTCTTAAAAAGGTTCAAGCAAAAAATGCTTCAGATGTCTTCCATTTTCTGCTTCATTTCTTTCCATCCCCAGTTCTGGTATCAGAATCATGTTTTCAGATTAAAACTTCTAAGTGTACTTCTAAACTAGAAAAAGGAGGACAAGGGCAGGGAAGAGGACACTTAATTTATTATCTTTTCACATTAGAGTTACAGGGAACCTTAATGATATACCAAGCTATAAACCCTGTAGCTGGTACTGTATTAATCATCTGTCTACATGAGGACTCAGATAAATATATAATCCTATTTCTGCATTGCAGATTTTACATGTCCCTCCTTCAGATTGCTGGTTCTTTTTTCATTATTTTGTAAACACTGCTGGAGGGCAGGATCCATAACAAGGTAGGGAATGGCATACTAACTCTAGTTGCTTAAACTGAGCAGCTATATTAAGATTCATAAGAAGATAACCAAAGAAATAGGCAGCAATTCAAGCTTTGCAGCAAAGAGCACGTTTTTTTAACAGTTTGAGCACAGTTTGTCTCTATCCACACGTTCTCCCTTCCCCAAGGTCAAGCCTGTTGCCAGCCCCAGGCAGCAGCTGGCCCACCCAGGCTCCCCCCAGCTTGGGCACGAGCCAGGTGCCACCTGCACATCCTAAGAACTTCATTTGTGACAGGCTCCAGTGGTCCCTATCCCTGTCACCTATTGTTACATCACATAGTCCTGGAAAAAGACACACTCTCCTCTTGCATCTTCCCATTGCAGCCCAAGCATGTCAATAAATCCCACCCCTCCACATTCTACACCTCTCTCTGATATTTAGGCACTACCCAGAACAGACAGACATACCCAGTCCTATTTTGGAGGAACCAAAATGGGATTTAAAATCAAATGAACAGAAGATTCTGCAAACAGTGGTGCAAGCACATCAACAGAGTGCCCTGAGGACTAACAGCTCCCCACATAAACTTGGGAATAAAACATCATCACTCAAACCTCCATGCCCTAAAGGGGAATTCTTGATGCTGCAATAGAAATATCAGGGCAGTCCTTTTGTGTTCTTTCTGGTCAACCCAAGACACACCAGGCAGCCCCCTCTGACTTGCCCCTCTGTGACAAGGGACACGTCCTGCTCCTTGCAAAATGATGCAGCCTGGGGATGAGAGAGAGGCACCAAACTTAGTAAGAACCAAAGAAAATAACCTGTAAAACTAAGAGCTTGTCTCCAGGCCTATACAGAAAGCTGGGAGATGTATTGCATGGAAATTCAGCATATCATTACTTCTGTAATCCTCCTGCTCCAATGGTTTGTTTTCGTGGCATTTTCAGCCATCTTATTCAGCAATGCTGATTTAGCACTACCATTTTATCCTGCAGTTCTCTGCATAACAATCACCACTACAGCATTACAGAGGCAACTAGTCCTACCATAATGCAAATGTCCTCCTTGGGTACTGCAACAATTTGCATTGCATCTAGGAAGCCGTGTGCAATTCTTCTTCAAATGTCCCAGGTTAGCTGAACTCCTCATAAATAGGTATTGCTTCAAGCACTGGGGGAGGGAGGATGACAATCTCATTTCATTGTGAAGAGCAACACGAAGTCATTATTTCATTGTAATTGCATTTCACCGGTCCCTTAATATCAAACATCATTTTGATATATTTTTAGAACAACATGCGAAATCTTCCTCGCGGTTCAAGCACAGGGAAGGAACACAGTAAGCACGCAGGGTAAATTAAATAGCTGCCCTCAGCCAGGGCAAGAGTTTCTTCTCAAACTGACTTACAAAGGACACAAATCAATGCTGCCTGCTGACATTTGGGATTGCACATTTCCCAAGGAGACTGGAACAGTTTATTGGGAACACTGTTCTCTTCTAATTACCTGTGTGACACAAGGTGTACCATTCTGAAAGACAAGTTGTAACAGTAGCAGCGTATTTTCATTGTGCTTCATCAGCACCAGTGTTGCTGTCAAGGTTAGTGAGATGCTGAGCACGACCATTACAATGTATTCATCCATCCCACATATTGCACAGGCCAAAACAAAGAGCCCCCACACCTCTGGGAAGTGTCACTCTTTTCTCAGGGTCCACCAGGGCACAGAAAGCTACTGCACAAAGGCTGTGGATGGCAGTATCTGTGTCTGAAGGGCCATGGCTGAGGCAGTCAAGGGAACAGGAATGGAGATCCTCACCATTCCCACTTATGGAGAAGTGTGGTACGGTGGGAGGTGAAAAACATTGCAATGCAGAATGCAGCAGATAATTGGGTGTGCAGGAGGGTGTAAATATGCCCCAAGTCTCATGCATAAACCTGCTCCTTGCTGGTTGCAGCTTGGTTGGGCTGGTTGCAAGTTTTGATAATGCCTGGAACTAAATAACAGTGGAGCACGGAATTAGTGAAGAGCGATGAGACAGCACCACCAAAGAGGCTGATCCCGTGCAGTGTTCCTGCCCAGACTAGGGAGATTTGGGAAACTGAGCCCCTTGAGTTCCAGAAGGAAGAAGAGGCTGAACAAATGGGCTCCCCAAAGAAGTGGACTCTCAGAAAAGGTGACCAGGGATGACCAGTGCAGACTGGACAAAAGACCCTGGAAATATGGGGAGATCCTGGAATTCTGAGATGCATGGAGACAAATGCCAGGGATGCCTGGGACAGCTTGTGGGTGACATCAAGTAGGGTAAACACTCTAGACTTGTTGGATCTTGAATGAACCTCAGTATCCAAGCCCAGTAGGGGCTGTCATTCCCTGCCTCACCTGTGGCAGCTGGTGGGAATTGTCTATCAGACTTTAGCTGAGTTATACAGAGGCAGGAATCCTTGAAGGCATTTAAAATGTTGTATCTAAACTGAGGTACAAAGTCTACACTGAATTGTGCCGTGGAGCACTTGTCTAAGTAAAAGTCTTCTCAGATGAAGTGCATGTATGAGGAGTGTCATTTACTCCAAATGCCTAACTCATTTCCAGAGGTCAGGATGTGGGAAGGTCGGTGAACTGGACAGGCAATGACTACAGAAATAGCTCTTTGCCCAACATCTACCAGATAAGCATCTTCCCTATCCTGTTTCCTCATTCTGTGCGACAGATTTTTCAGCAAGATCCAAATCAGATTGGACTAAATCTCATTTTATTTTTAATTCATTTCATATGGTTTTATTTTTAACTCGCTTTAATTGAAACGCAGTGAACGAAATTATCAATTGAAATTACTTCATCAGCTGTGAGTCTTCATTTTTAATATATAAAATAAGCTCTTAGTAAATCTGAATCACTGATTTTTCTGTTTCCTCCTCAAACTCTAGGATGCTGATGCAATGTGCTGGGTATTCAGCATTGCAACTTCCACACTCTTAACCATGAACACACTCAGGATATTGACTTTTTTTTTGGCATTTGGTGATAACACAGTTCTGGGCTAAATCTTGAAACTGCAGTTCCAGGTCTAATCCTCTCCTGCCAAGTAATTTCTCTCAATGCAATAGCCAAGTGTCTTATGAATGACTTGGATGGTACAATGAGCACCTTGTGCAAGTCCCCAGGTGATATGAAATGGGGAGGTGTGGTTGGTATCACCAGGTGGTTGAGCTGCCTCCCAAAGGGACCACAGAGGGTGGAGCAATGGGCCAACCTCAGGATGTCCAGCAAAGGGAAGTGCAAACTTCTGTCCCTGGGGAGGACAGGCTGGGGGCCAGCCAGCTGGGAAGGAGCTCTGCAGAAAAGGCTTTGGGATTCCTGGTGGACCCAAAGTTGACCATGAGCCAGCAATGTGTCCTCACAGCAAAGGGCTCCTGGGCTGCCTCAGGAGCTTCCCCTTCTCTCAGCACTGCTCTGTGCTCTGCTGGGCTCCCAGGACAAGAGAGACATGGGCTTCCTGGAGCGAGTCCAGGGAAGGGATGCAAAGGTGACAAAAGCACTGGAGCACCTGGCATGCAGGTAGGAGGTTAAAGAAACTGGGACTGTTCAGCCTGGAGAAGAGAAAGCCCAGGGGGACCTTGTATAAACACCTGATGGAGGAAGGAAAGAAGATGGAGCCAGACTCTTCTCAGTGGTGCCAAGTGAAAGGCAAAAAGGCAATGAGAGCAAACAAACGTGGAAAATTGCATTTAAAGATGAGAAAAATGTGACAGTGGTCAAACACTGACACAGGTTACCCAGAGAGGTGGTGAAGTCTCCGTCCTCGGAGATAATTAAAACCTGACTGGACACAGCCCTGAGGGACCTGCCATAGGTGACTCCACTTTGGGCAGGAGGGGTCGGACTCCAGAGGTGCCTGCCAACCTCAGCTGTTCCATGGCTCTGAAATGAGCTGGCTTCTCCACCCATTTCACCCTCACCATGTGTGGAGAGGAGACAAAGGGTAAAAAATGCACAAAATCTTTCACATAAATCACAATCCTCCCCATCAGTGCTGTTCTAGGCTTTCCTGTTAACTGCTTCTAGGATTCTGAGAGACTGGTGCATAGTCCTGAGATGCTTTAACTGTGCAATCAATATTTTAAAAACAGAGAAAAATATATTACCAGCAGAGTGAACCTGTTCACAAATGATGTGGTAGAAGGAAAGTATTTTGTAACTTGGTTACCATTTCCCAACTCTGCAAACTGTGATATCTAAGCAGGCATTCCACAGCCCTTCTGAGTCTCCATATTTCACTCATCTGCAGTGCTATGAAGGAACATGTCCTGCGTTTTTCAGTACTGGCAGCCTCTTCAAATTATTTTCCTTATTTTGGGCCATTTTTAAACACCCTTCATTCCCAGCCCTTCCCTTATAAATCAATTCTTTTTCTTCAATTGTAAATCTCCAGTTTCAAGGCAAAAAATAAGACCATATATCAAGAAAAATAACATTAAAAGCATGCTTTTTTTCACCCCTAAACACGAGTAAAACCAGTAAAACTTCAACCCAAAATCCCACAGCCCTTAAAACTGTGCCGTATGTTTGTTTCCTACAAAAGGGCACCAAACTTTAAAAGAAAGATTACAATAAAATGCTATTAACCCTCTTCAACACTTTAGGTACGAAATTAAAGCCTATATATTCATATAATCTACATAAGCCTTATATATCATTTATAAACGTTGGAATATAAAAAATTCTAGCATGGAAAGCATATGTAGGAAGAAATCCTGTCCTCTTATGCAACCGTTCCACTAAGGATAAATTACCTTCGAACGCGACGGATACAGGGGGGACAGAGAGGGAAAAATTCTACAGAGCCTCCCAGCGCTGAGCATCCCTGCTGGGCATCATCCAGCCCTGGCAAGTGGAATGTGAGCTGAGGTTCCCGGACTGCAGGTGCTGCAGAGGCTCGGGAACTATCCCGGTCACACAGAGCTCTGTTGCTCCATTTGCAACTGAGCCCTTCTGCCAGGGAGCCTCCATTCAGAGCAGAGTCATCCCTGCCTCACCCAGGGAAGAATCCCAGTGGAAGCATGGGAGAGAGGCTGTCTGGAGCTTCAGCAACACATTTTAACGTATGAATTCAGCAAAAAAAACCCTCTCTGGGAGCAGATGATTTAATCTTTGGCGCTTTTTTAACCCCTTTTTTTTTCAACTGACGTACTAAAATTATTCAGAGACGTGTCATTGTAATTGGGGGGGGGGGTTGTTGTTTGATCAGATAATGTATAATATGAATATAATTAATCAGCCAGAAAGGCACAACAATACTTGCTAAATTCCAGTGAACTGTAATATCCTTCTTTGTCTCTCCTTGAAAACATAATGAAAAACCTGGCAAAAGGCAAGCTTATTTTTGACAAGGTTTCACAGATATGTTAACCAAATAAACCACTTTTTTCCCTTCAGAACCTTATTTTAGGTCCAACCTGTAAAAGTATTTACATTTATTAAAGGGGGTGTGTTGAATTTCCAGAACTACCAGCTGCTGGAGTCCTACTGCAGTGTAATGGGGTTTCAGTGAGTGGGAGAGTTACAAGGTCACGACTTCTACATTTATTGCAAAATGTACCAAGGAATTACTACATACCCAAATAACATTTGACAATATGAACTGCAGGATGAAAATAAAAAAAAAAAGCAAAGACACTCGTAACGTTCTTATGTATTAGCAGAATATATGCTCACATTTGCAGTATTCAGACAGGAATATATATATATATATATATATTTATTTAGCATGATTCAAAAAATGTTGCATCCCAAATCCAACAGCACTGGAAAAGATAAGCTGTATATTTTAAATGCTGGGGGAAGATGAAACAGGAAAAAATCATCCTTCAAAGCTGTTTCCTGGTTACATGATATGAAATTTTAAAGAAAAAAGCACTCACAAAAGTGACTTCATGGAAGCTCTTAACAGTATGATACCTAGTTCATCATTACCACGTCTTCTGGAACCTGGAATCCTACTGAGAAGCATGAAACTCTTCCAAGCTGCTCCAATATATATGCATGCAACCTTTTTATATATGCAGAAAGCATGAGAAGTATCAGGCAGTTTTGATTTGCAACAATAAAAAAAAAAAAATCACCTTTTTCATGAAAATTAATGTATATTTACCATTAATGTGGGCAAAAATCAATTCTCCACAGAAAGGAAGATAGATGTACAAAAAGGCTGAAAAGGGGGCACAGAGACACACACAAAAAAAAAAAAAAAAAAAAAAAAAAAAAAAAACTTCATGCTGCATTGCTATACACAACTTATCTACAAGCCTTATTTTATTGCTTATTCACAAACTTAGTCATTTTAGAAGCACTACAGAGAAGATATGAAACAGTTCTTCACAGGTAGCAATTTCAATTAAAATGAGAGGAACATGAACAAAGTAAAACCTGTATGTGATCAAAGACCTGCTGGATACCTGAGTCAAACAGTTATTTCAGAGCAAGGTACAAGAGCTAGTCATGCATATGGATGACCTCTCACAAATTAAATGCTAATCAGGAATGCATCTCAGCATTAAAAAAAAACCGTGGACTATGAAGTAGGTCTGCAATCCTTTTTCTAAGCGAAGACCAGCAATAAACCTTCATTATCAATTTCATACCACATACATGTAATATTAACCTCAAATCCCGGCAATAAAAGCGCAATTTGCCCATATGGAGCGTGCCAGCTATTTCCAGACATCCCAACTTGTGTAATATCTCTGCAATCCTTCAGCAGAGCCCCTCGCTGAATGCAAGCAGGAGGTCAAACGACCCGAAGTCCTAAGGAGCACGCAGCTCTTGGGATGTAAAATGAACAGTCTGACCATGAAAGAAGAGACCTTCCCCTTCAGCCCCTTCAATACTCACCTTCCAGAAGGTATGGGAAGCACCGGGCTAAGCATCTGCTCCTGGCTGCCTCCGTGCTCTAGGACTGCCTACAGCCATCGCCTCAGCAGCCCTGGGAAGCGACGTGGAACGCACAGGGAACTGCCCCGGCTTGGATAGGACAACTTAAAGTCGGGAAATGGGAGGCTGGGGAAGAGCTCGGTGCTGCCCGGAGCGGGGCAGATGAGCTGCCAGCGCCGCAGGCGGGGATCAAACGCACAGAATCTCCCTTTACATAATCGGAAATGACTCCTGTAATCTTATGTTGTCTCTTAAAGCGTCGGATGCTTCATGAACAGCCAAAAGCTTTTCCATGCGGCATTCAGGGGATTTAGGACTGATTCTTCTTTAAATAAAAATAAAAAAAATAAAAGTCTATCTGTCAGAATTCTTAGTTATTGTACCTCAGAAAGCCTTTCCCCACCTTGCCATAGGAAACGTCATACATGCTTAAAAGGAATTGCAGAAAATTCCCGGTTTCTCCCACAGTATTTTCTAATCCACCTCAATAGAAAGGCAATGTTTGGGGTATTTAACCTGTGTGCCCTTTACTTTCCAACAAACACATTGAAAAACCATAAGCAGCTCTATATAGAAACCCAGCTCAGGATTACAGATCTTCCTAACATGAAATACCTTTGTCTATCATAAGAGAACGTTAAACTTAGAAAAATACAACACTCAAACTGTACTGCTCACATTTTAGTGTCTTTTCTGCACCTCACTTCTGAAAGAAAAAAAAAGGCACATCCG
This sequence comes from Pipra filicauda, assembly GCF_003945595.2. Taxonomy (NCBI): domain Eukaryota; kingdom Metazoa; phylum Chordata; class Aves; order Passeriformes; family Pipridae; genus Pipra; species Pipra filicauda. The sequence goes on along the minus strand of NW_024103463.1, from coordinate 1,615,933 downwards.
ATTCTTACCAGCAATGATAAAAGCAAAATCCCATCCACGTGTTTTCCTCATCACTAAAGCACCGATTTAATCAAAATCAAGCCCATATGCTTCAAAAAAACAAGATCATGCTGAATTTTCAACCTACCGAAGCCCAGCGAATGCTTTCTGATGCAAGAGTGCCTTTTAGCTATGCAGTTTCTCTTTGACCTTACAGAATAATCTACACGAGTTGCAGCATTACCTTTGCAGAGATTCCCAGGGCATGAACCAAAACCTAATGCATCACTCAGCCTCCATCCACACCATTCCCCCCATCAGCTTGGCGTCTTCCCTCCCAACCCCCCCCAAGCAGCAAATCGCCAAATAAACAAGCTCAGAGCGGAAAGGGGGGAAAGATCTTTTATTATCATCACCGTTATTCCCATGCTGGGGGATGTCGCTACTTACTTGGCTTAAGGTATCATCGCCAATCCACCGCCGTTTTGGGGCTTTACCCGGCGGAGGGCTCAGGGCTCGGCATCGGCGCGGGGCGGGAGCGGAGCGGCGGCCGCGGAGCCCCTCTGCAGACTGAACCACCGCGGGGCCGGGGAGGGAGCGCGGCGCGGCCGCAGCATCCCCGCACCGCCGCTGCCCCCACCGCCCGCTCCTACGGCACGGCCCCGCTCCCACGGCACGGCCCCGCTCCCACGGCACGGCCCCGCTCCCACGGCACGGCCCCGCTCCCACGGCACGGCCCCGATCCCACGGCACGGCCCCGCTCCTACGGCACGGAACCCGCCGGGAGCGCGGGACGGCACGGCCCCGCTCCCACGGCACGGCCCCGCTCCTACGGCACGGAACCCGCCGGGAGCGCGGGAGAGCCGCCTCCGCGAGGGGGGAAACGGGCTGAACCACCATGTTGTTTGTTTGTGATTTTTTTAATACTTCCCTCGGGAGAATGACAAAAACGGAAGATGGCAAACTACCAGGAACATGCCACTCGGGCTGGGGAGCGGGAGAAAGCTTCAAGGACAAGGGGCTGTCAAGTCCTATCGCTGTCGTTTGGGGAGGGAGGGGCGGGGGAGATGAAAGGTTGGATGGGAAGAGGGGCCTGGGAAGGAGGGGAGCGGCGCATCCCTGCACCCCCCGAGCAGGCGCAGGATGCGGCGGGGGCTTAAACCCCGCAGTGCCCGATCGCTGATTCCACCCTGACAGCAACGGCAATATGTCCGTGTTGCAAATTGCTTCATAATCACCTTCTGCAAAGATAACAGCTTGCTCTCTTTTCCCTTGCTCTCTTTCTGTTTATATAAGAACAATGTTGATTCTAATGAAAATAGCAAAAAAAAAAAAAAAAAAAAGTCCTTGCAGGGCTGTGGCATTTGTGCTGTTTGTGTGTTTGTGTCCCTACAATGCCTTCCAGAAACCCAAAACCATACAGGAGGAACACACTAAATAGCCCCCTGTTTAGTTTGGTCTGGTCACATCAGCATATGCTGTAAAACCATACAAACACCACAAACATGCCAGAGCAATTCTCTGCTCTTCTCTGCCTTTTTCCTTCCAGCCTTACACTTTGAGGAATCACTGCATTTTATTTAGAGCTCCTTCTCTGAGTTATTATGTACCTGTCACTTTGAATTCTTAGCACATCCAGAATTCAGAAATGTAAAAGGCTATTTCAATGGAATAACGTGTTATGGCACTGCAAAAGAAACCCAAGTCCTAAAAATAAGACAGAAACATCAGCTTTACAAAGCATAACATTTTCTGTGTATTTTCTTTTTTTTCAAAGCAAACTGAGGTCATTACATGTACCACGTCCAAACAGCAACTTCAAATTCATTCCCTCAAACCATTGAGTCCCGATAGTGACTAAACACAGGAGAATATCAGGGTTTTGGTAAATAATGCATAAAACAGTACAGATAAAAGTTGGGATCTGTTCTGTAGCATCCTAGGACAGCAGTGGCTCATGGTTTCACTCTGCCTTGGACAGAGTGGGCAGTTGCAAGCGAGCACACCTCCCTGAGCAATAATAGGAGTAGCTGTGCTGATGCTCTGTCATCCTGCCTTACTCGCTGCTCAGAATATCAATTCAGCCAGTTAAACCAAAAGTCTGCACTGCACCAAAATGGAAGCTATTTAAAAAAAAAAAAAAAAAAAAAAAAGAGCTAGGACCATTGATCAGGAGTTTTATCTATGTTGATCAATATTTTTTTAATGAAGTAAAATGTAAATTTGGACTAGAATCAATGCAGATTTTTCTCATGTGAGACTGCCTTTATCATTAGGAAGCTACAGGCAATTACATGCATGCCAGGACAGTAGATGCAGTGACTTTGGGTTATATTAAGCAGAGAGACGTGTCCCCTTTTCCTTAGCAAGCCTCCAGTACAAGCTGCAGCTGTAAGGAGTGTGCAGTGCAGCTCAAACTGAATTCTAACATTGAATGGAACAGCAACAGAGCAAAAAAAGTGGTCTATTTAAATATGTCATGCTTAGGTCCCAGACCCATAAATGTTGGTGACCTCTACTGCTCTGTCAGAAAAGCAGGAAGACACTGAAATAATCTGCAATTATCTGGCTACTGAAATTATTTTTTTTTTTTTTTGGTACAAATTTTAAAGACAATTTGAAAAGCAGTAAGAGGTTGATTGACATCGTATCAAAATACATTAGAGATGATTTTTTTTACACTGTCTTTCCTGAAAGAAGAGAGGAATAGTTTAAAGAAATGAAACGCAGCATAAAAACTTCTTCCATACATTTGGCTGTTGCCAGTTTGAGGAGTGCTGTTCTCAAAGACTGTGTGTCACTACAGAAACTTCAGACCAGATACAGAACCATACTGCATATACCAGAAAATACTCTAATTCTTATTTTTGATTAACAGAATAGATGAGGGAATAAGAAAAGGAGAAAAATAATTTAAAAAAAAAAAAAAGTTCAAAAGGAAAAGAAAATCATAGTTTGAACATATATACAAAATCCACCCAATTTTTCACATGGATATTCCCAGTGTTTATTTGACATAGGCCTCTGGTTCTAACTCCATCCCAACGCTGCCATCCTGCAGCAGCAGGAGGCCAACCACTAAAGCTGAGCTCAATCCCAGAGGATGCACTTTCCAGAGTAGGAATTGAGCTCCTAAGTTCTGGAGCACACTGGAGGCTGGCCCTGCTTGTGAACCAAGGAGCTGGGAATGAAGAGGAACGTTGTGTGTGTCCCTGCTTAGAGCTGCTAAGTGCAAACTCCTCAGAAATGCTACAAACCCTCTGTGCTGCTGAACACCACAGAATGGTCCAGAATGGTCAGCCTGGAAGGGACCACACAAGTCCAACCTCTGGTCCAACCTCTGGTCCAACCTCCCTCAAGCAGGGCCATCCTAGAGAACACCAGCACCCCTGCAATAAATACCAGGAACTTCTCCAGTTCCTGCAACAAGGATGAGGTTCCAGCTGCAGGGCTTGGTCCGTGCTCCCTACCCTCAAAGTTACAAGACCACTATCCCAGGGAATACCTGCTATGCAGATAGATACAGCAGGACCTCACAACAAAAGCTAAAATAGCAATTCCACCCCCAAAAATGGACCATCCAGCAAATAATACCAATAGTAACATTCTCAGCTCAGAACTTAAAGAGTTGGGGTTTTTTATTAATTATTACTTTTGCAACACAACTGTGAAAAAAAGTAACATTTTCCAATTCACTTGGCTTTCAGCAGGTGCAACTCAAAATGGCTGCAGTGGTGGTTGATGCTTTTTCTGGATATTTCATCATCAGATTTAACAGCAAAGGACTGCAAAGCAACAAATCATCTGAACAGTGCCTGTCCTGAAATGAGGGTTTGTCAGTGCATCTTCATGCCTATTAAAGCATCCAGCATCGTATTATTTAGCTTTGACAGAAGAACAATTTAACACCTTAACTTGGGGGCAAGGAGTGGAAATGGAGCAGAAAAGTGGAATGGAAAATAGAAAGATGCTCCTTGGGACTAAGTTTAAGAAACACAACAATGCTTACAGGATGTGAAAGGAATGAGACTTGAACTGTTGAGCTTGAACTGCAACTTGAAAGAACTGCCTCTCCAGTAAAAGTTCAACTGACAGTTCATATTCAGAAGCAAAAGAAAGAGCCTACCTAATTTCTTTGGAGAAAAATTTAATCCTGTGTGTGCTGGTGATAGACATCATAAGCACATTTCAAGGTCTTTGATAATTAATGACAGGAAACGCAGGAACATAATTTTAATTCCTCTTTCAGGATCTTGGGGACCAAGACCTCCTTTTTGGTGAGGTTGTCCAATCAGAGGAATGGCACTGGAAAGCAGCAGCAGATTTCTAATATTTTCCTAATCACAACCCAGATACTTAAACTAGAACAGCAGACTGGCAGCCTTTCATATTTTTAAATCTCATTTGCTACATTTTAAAAACAAGAATTAAATCTGTTTTCAGCCTCGGTGTTTCTCCGGTTTGGTAACATCGCGCAGTAATATTTCTGCAATGAAACAGCTTGTGTTTCCAAACCCTGCAAACATGTTGTTATCCTGGGAAGCAACATGACCTAATAAAAGAAGTGGAGGAGAGGGACCTCAGAACACTCAGATTCAAGGACTTGCCCTGCTGTTTCTTGCCTAGGAGATGTTAGTAGGTCACTTGATCCCACTGTGCTTCAATTTCCCTAACTATAAAATCAGTATATTCCCTGGTTTCAGTTGCGGCAGTTGGAAGTTGTTTGGTTGGTTAACTCTTTCCCACCTTGGAGGGAAGGTGTTTGACACACCTGAGTCTGCTCAGGGAAGTACTGAAGCCCAGGAGACCAGCAGCATTCCTGGGGCTGGGACAGGGTGATCTCCACAGGTCCCATCCAACCACAACCATTCTCTGTGTGCCTTGAACTATTTATCTACCACATTTATTTTACTGTATAAATTATTACTTGTTCTGACTGATAAATCATTGCAGTTCTGATCAGCTCACTTCCTTTTCCAGAACCCCAACTTTCTCAACATCTGAAAGGAAAACTACCAGCCGGCCACCACTGCAGTTCCCTCCCCTCCTTCAGTCTCTACCATCTGATGTCTATGAATACACAATTTTTTTGTCCTTTCATCACCTAAAAGCTATGCCCAAAAAGAGAGATGTCTGCAAGGCTGGGCTGGCATTGCTGTCCCCCTCCCTGCCCCAGTATTAGTGCTTGGAAAACAAAACCAGACTCTCAGGATCACCCAAGCAGGAAGAAAAGTCACTAGGCCATTCCAAGAGGAACAAAGCCTAAGGAGAGCAGAGCCAACTAGAAGCAGCATTAATAAGCCTGAGCTTCCCAATGAAGTTTAAATAAGGGGGGATGGGACCGTGGCACAGCACAGGTCCGGGACACAAGGTAGGGTGCAAGTGGAATGATTTATTGAGGCGTGCACAGGATTCTTCATCAGTTCAGGCAGGGGAAGGACCAGAACATAGGGAAGCAAATCAGGAGGCGAAAGAGGGAGGAACATGGGAGGAATCAGGGAGAGAAGGGGTGAATGGAGGCTGTCTCCTGTCTGCAGCTTCTCCAGCCAATCTGCAGGAAAGCAGGGAAGTGGACAAGCCTGAACATGCCCGGGAAATACAAATTCTGGGGAAGCATACAATGTGTATATACATAATAGCTGTAAAAAGTCTGTATCATAAAGTCCTTTCGATCACTGTACATCTTTTTCCACTTCTGAAATTCTCCCCATTCTGATTCCTGGTCCCTCACAGCTTACAGCCACAGCCTAACCACAGCAGTGACAGAGAAGCATCTTAACGGCCTCCTCCAAAGGGATCTGCACCTGCAACATCTGGTACAGCTCAACCTGCATCCACCACTGAAATCGGCTTCTTCATGATCTCAACAGTCTAAGATGTGCCTAAGAATATGAAAACTGCTGTGAAAACAAGCATTCCACCTCCTTTTTAGTTCAAAGACAGAATCTTCCGTATCACATGTAGATGAGAGGAGCTGTTGATACTCAGAACAAATCTTAATCCAGAGACTGGCCTACCAAGAGAAGGGTGAAGAACAACCTGCTGAGGGTGCCATAACTTGTAGGAACTGAAGAATGAGATAGTCAGTGTGCTTAGGGATCACCCTTTCATTTAATATGCATTTAAACCCTACAAATGGGCCAGTTTTCAAAACAGGACTTGTGCCAGCTGCCTTCTAGAATTAAACTTTACTTAATGTAACACAGTGATAAGAGTAGGGGGACTCAAGTCATTTGTGGCTTTCCACCATATGAGTTCCCTTCTCTGTGTTCTGGAAGGAACTGTTACTTTTCCCCTGCAGTCTCATAACATTGTTTCTTTGGCCCTGATGGAGATTAGAAATGTAATCTAAATTAATTTCAAGTCAACTTATAGGATTATACAATCAAAAGGGATCACATCAGTTCCCATCAAACTACAGAGTTCAAACAACCTAACTTTGAAGGATGGTTGGAAACAGGGACGAAACTTTGCATGAGGAGAAGGGTTGCACGGACTCATCTCTGTATCACACCAAAACTATTCTCCCAGAAATAAGTTTGGATCAGAATTTTAGTTCAGTGCTTTCTCCTGATATCGCTGATGCAAAATTCTACCACAGTGTTATAGGGGCTGTTTTTCCTTCTTACTGGCCAACCCTCTGTACAGGAAACCACTTATCTGCCATTTGAAAAGTGTATTCAGAACAGGATGCATTTGAAGGAGCATCCTCTACCATGACATTGTGTGTGACAGTGACACAGAGATGAATCTCCAGTTCAGCACCCCCTGTCCATAGCCAGGTCACGCTGTGATCTTGGATTGCACCTTAAAAAGGAAACCCAGCATTATTCTATTTCAACTGCTCAACTGTTACACTCATATTTCAGACAGATTAGACAGTAATAAATATTAGCACAGACTTATACTACAAACATGGTCTGTTAACAATATTATTAAGAAAATGCATCCTCCTTTTAAAACATTCTTTAAGCTTTCATGCTTCAGCATATGGACTTTTCATACACACCTTGATATCCTTATTGTAAAGCTCATTAGGCTGCCACTAATGAGTGTAGCTACCACTGTAGCCTTTCTATCAAATGGCTGAGAAGTGAAGCCTGGATCAACCTTGTTTATTACTCTAGTAAAAGCAAATTATTAACACAAAGGGAAATAACAGTGGGACAAGGTTCAATCACTGGTTCAATTAAAAAGGGCTAACAGAATTTTAGCAAACTGTGAAATAAGGAGTTTCGACAGCTCAGCAAATGATACAACTACAACACATAATTCCTAGCAATTAGTCACCTTGAGTGAATTACTTGCGTTATGTGGAGGGGTTTTCCCATATAATAAGATAAAGGTCTATGTTTAGCTTAGTGGGTAAAGCAATCTGACCTGTTAAGCTTTGTTAAGCCGCAGGTATCAGTGAGCTGGTGCTGGCAATCATCCTGCATGGGGAACGGGCACACCCGGGCAGCTCCCAGGTCAGCCAGGAGCCCGGGAATCACACAGCCACCCCAGGCTCCTCAGGGGCTGTCCCCACACCCCAGGGCTCTCCTTGCTGCAGGGCCACAAAGCCCAACTAAAGGCATCAGCTCTTGATGTTCCTCTGTGTGGCGAGAAGAAACTGAAGCCCGCCTGTCAAATAAATCACTGTTAACCTCAGATGTTCTTCCCTGTCCCACAGCCTCCTACCTGGGAAAAAACCAGGCAGTCTGTGCTGGCTGATGTAACCAGGGCTGGCACTGCCACCTCTCTCTCTGTGGTAACTCCAGAGCCTCCAAGGGTTTCACTGGACTTGGCTGGAATGTGTTGGTACACTCCAAAATGGTTCAGACCAGCCCTGTCCTTCCCTTGCATGGCAGGATTTGACAGAATGGCTGCACTTCAGCCAAAGCAAACACAAAAAAAGTGTGAACTCCAATAAATCACTCCTTTCAATTCCACTGGAATATCTGGGAGTACCTCTAACAACAGCCATTCCAAGAGTTCAAACATGTATGGAGTCAAACCTGATCTGAAATTACCACAATAGCCATTTGTAGCTTTTATATATGAATATGCCACTAAAAGAACTCACAATTTGTATTTACAATTTATGTAGATTTGAAAGAAGTGTTCAAATCCTTTAGCAAAGAATGAGTTTTACAATATGAAAGCTTAAAGAATTATTGGTATAGAAAATTTACTTACAGCGTTTAATTTGTACAAAATATTTATTTGCACTTAAATATTAAACTAAATATCTGACTCAAATGTTATCACAATAAATATACGCCGTATATGAAATAAAAATACACTATAAATGAAAACTGGTTGGGAATCAGGCTTGGATTTCTGGACTGAACCATGTCATGCAGATCCATTAGCTGTCTCTTAAACCCCAGACTCAACACTATGAAACAATAGTTATGACAATTTTACCAAAATACCAGAACTTTTCAAAGTAAATGATCTCAGGACTCACCAAGACCAACGGGAGAAGTCCTATTCCTCCAGAAGGAGTTTTAAAAAAATTCCTTGTGTTTGATCAGACATGGGTCAGGAAAGGATTTAGGGGCAAACAGTGCATGGCAGCATCTCCTCTGCCCCCAGAGATGCCATAAAGTAGCCAGGTGATAAAAGAACCAAAATATCAACAGGAAAGAACCCAAAACACTCTCATTACTTCACAGAACCACGGAATATCCTGAGCTGGAAGGAATCCACCAGGATCACTGAATGCAGCTCCTGGCCATGGTGGATCACACTCAGGTTTAACCTACCTCTGAGCACAGCCTGGGAAGTTTGAATGACTTATTGAATACCTTTTCAACTCCCTTTCTTCAGAGGCAGAATTGTTGCTCTTTCCTGCACTAGTAACGACTGGTTTTAAGCACAAAGAACAGGACATGGCATTTTGCAGGGGAAACCAAAAGTATGATGATATATTTCACTGCGGGCTGTTTGTCAGCTCACATCACAAATACAGCCAAATTCCACTCCACAGGGCTACAGAGACCACCAGGAAGTGCTCCAGGACCAGCAAGAAAATTTGGGAGCTCAGAACTCAAGGCCTCCTCCAGAATTTGCCCATCTGGATGAGTAACATCATCATCACCTTTTTCTAGGGCTAACTCGCAGACATGATCTCTTAGCAAGGTTTTTGTTCCAAAAAATCTGTTGGATGTCCTAATGTCCAGTAATAAAGGTGCAGATTATAGGAATAAAACCCCCACAGCCTCTACCTGTCAAACTGCCATCCTCCTTGTTCCCTGGAGTGTGCCTTTACCTGATGGATCTGTGAAGATCATGCTCGCATCCTGATCTCCATAAACACATATAATGGGTGAAAATAACAATAATCAAAAGTAAATTACTAGGGAAAAAATATGAACTGGAAGGTTGAGAAAATAAATCGGCAAAGTTTGCTTAACCTACTCCAAAGAAGGGGAAGGTGAGGGAAGAGGATTTAAAGCACTTGTAAACCAAAGCCAGAAAAGCATAATTCTTTTCTGCTGTTTAAAGTGTTACAAGGTGGTTTATGCATGGGCTGGTCTGATAATTTAGAGTTAGTAAGCATTCATCTGCCATTTCAGTTTAATAATTTGAAAGTGTCCAGCACCATCAGAAAAGCAGCTCCTACTCAAATTCTACTTGAATTTGCATTGCTTAGTAGACATTGCTATATCTGGAAGGATTTCCTAATAATTTCTGTATACAAATAGTCTTTTTTTTTTTCTACCCAGCATTGTCCTACAAAGATGAACTGCATGTCTCAGTTACATATCTTGTGGTTTAGTTCTCTGAGTCAGACATATCAGTCTCTAAAAATATCCAGCTTATATTTTCAAAAGCCCAAGGAAAAGAAGATAATAAGTAATGCACATACTTGTGTATATATATAATTGTATGCAGGGAAACTACACCATTACCTTCAAGGTTAGGATTAAGACCTATATTTCTTGCACAGTGATGGCAGTGTTCAAAGATGTTAGTTGACCTTGAGGATAAAAATAAATTGTACAGTCCTGCATCCTGTCCTCAACTTATTTCACTAAAGACATCTAAATGTTCTGTGCTTACACACCATAAAACAGTTAAACACAGCTATCCCATATTAATTATATTTAATACTCCTAACTTCGATCTGTGGAGAGGAAAATTGGGTTTCCTGAAAGCTGCTGCAGCTTCCAAACATCCTCTTATTCACAAGCAACAGAGATGCTTACAGTGTTATATTTAGATAAAGTAGTGATGAGAACCCTCAGCATATTATTTGTAAAATTAAATCCCACTGAGGTTTTTTTTCCTCTTGCCATTTCATTAATTCTAGCTCAGGAACAACAGTGGAAGATGATAATATGTGTAAGAGATAAAATAATAAAATATATAATGAAACATAATTCAGAATTCTATGTTTTCTACTTTTAAAAAAATGGAATTTTTTAAAAATTAACTTCTGTGAATGGGAGAGAAGACTCAAATAAAAAACTTCTGAAAAGCACTAAGGTGATTTGGCATTGACTTTCCAGTAACTAATTCTGTAAAGAAACATCTGAATGTTAAGCTCAAGTATGCTTTCAAAAAGGCAATGATTTCTCAAAGAAACATTTTACAGAGGCTCTTAGCCTTCGATATTTGCTGTTTGCCAGAAATCCTGGGGTCCCCCTTAATGAAGGACCACACTTGGTGCCCCCAGCACTGGCAGCAGCCCAGGGTGGCACCTCCAGTGTCCCCCTGGCCGTGCCGAGGGGTCCGTCTGTCCTGCTGGGTCTGTCTGTGCTGCTCTCACTGACCCCACCGAGCCGCCTCCGAGGGCTCGAAATCCTGAGAGCTGCCCAAGTGCTGCTCTCCAGCAGCCTGATCCAGCTCCTAGTCAGTGCTCTCAGCACGGCAGGTTACAACACTTTCTGTTCCCCAAAGCAGTTTAACTTGCTAGGAAGCAAACAGGGTGTGTATTCCCAGGCTTTGCTGGGAAAAAATTCACAGCGACTCCCCACGGCGCTGGACAAGATCACGGTTCAACCTGTTCCCGCAGCTGAGAAACGCACAGAGTCCTGTAGTGCTCCGAAGGAATTGGTGCCGAGGGAAAATGGTGTCCCTTGGTTGTCAGAAAGACCATTTTATAGCCAAATAAGTGTTCTGTGTGTATGCTAAAGGCCAAAAAAAACAAACCCAGGCCAGATTTGTAGCCCACCCCTCACTAACGTCACCTGAAGTCTTGTTGCCGATTCCAGCAGAAAGCAAAGCCCTCCAGAGTCCACAATACCATCCAGAGAAAATATACAGATACAAGAATGATTGTTTGTTATTAGGGGAATTAAAAATTTAAAAGAACATCTCCTTTGTTTCTCTAAAATAGTTGAGAAAGCGTCTCTGTGACACCTCTTCTTCCTCCCTACCAGGATCATGAAAAAATTCTGGTGCTTCTGAAAACATATTTGACATCATTTATTTTGTCACAGCCTAAACTAAAAATAAGTTTAAATATAATTACACAGAAATAAACTCAAAGTCTTATCACATTATTAATAAACAGAATAAGTTAATTTCTTTTAGAGTATATAATTTCCCTGGGTGTGAAAGAAGGAATTTCTAAATCAGCAGAGGAAAGAATGCATGGAAGGAAGGATGACCATGGTTTATAAAGGACAATGTTGGAAATCACCTAAAATCCCTCAATATGATGTTTAAGGAATCCAGTGGGAAAACATGAGTAATACAAATCAGAGATATGACAGAAATAAAGTTGAGGATCTACACCGGGATATTTAATTTATACAAGCTTTGGATCTTACGTTTCCTTGAAGGTAAAAATAATAATCCCCACAAGCAAAGGGCAAACAAGCTGAAATCACAGTCTGCAAAGAGGAAAATTACCTCACTTGTAAGAAAATTCGGCTTTTTTTCTCCTGTTTCACGAGAAAACCTAAACACATGATTTATTTGGGCAACATAAACAGGGAAAGCGATTGCAATGGTGTTCCATCAGTGAAATACACTGTGTGTGTTTGCAGAATCAGCACGAGAGGAGCAAGTCAGTGATTTCAATTTTCCTGAAAGGAATGTAAACCATTACAAGGCAATGGATGCCTGGTACTTAGGTTTTCCTATCCCCTACAGAACCAATCCAAGTAATTATATTAAAATACAACTAGTGACTCGTGCATTCAGCAAGAAGAACTAAAAAATTTGCCATTGGACACACAAAACCCAGCATCCAGTTAAGTTCAAGTAATACAGTTTTACAAAGATTTAATGGTGACTTTAAAGAGCTCTTTGTATTTCTCATTTTTTTTAAAGGCTTGAGACCTCAAGATCAAGAGTGAACTTAGTCAGAAGTTTGATTTTCAAACCAATAGCTCACCTTTTATAAATATGGCACTTAATGAAATCAGGCATCGATTTGAGATTATATGGAACAAACAGTGTGATATTGAGCTCTTCTCTGGAAGTAATGTAAGAGTGACATTCAGATCCTTTACTCCCTTCCTCTCTCACCCCATACTTTGTCTGTAAATAACCGTTTCCACATTTATAAGCTCTAATAAGATCCCTGTGGAGATCTCTCAGATCTCCTACACACGCCTTACATAAAATGTTGCCTCTCCATCACCACACAATCAGCTCCAGCTCAACAAGACTACCGAGATGTATATTTAGCTGTAAAAGAATGAAAGTCAGCACAGCTTATGTTCAGTTATATCATCCTGAAAAATACTGGAGTGAAGAACTGAGCAATTGCTCTGTGCTGAGTTCCACACTGTCCCAATTATATGATCAGCACCCTAAAAGCAATGCAGGCATGTCCTCACCTACCCAGTGACCCCTGTGTTTCCACTTTCAGTAGCAGCTGCCTGTCACCAAGATCTACAGCCAGGACAACACCTTCCATTGGGAGCTCTGTTCTACTCCTCACACTCAAACTACCTCCAAGATACTTTGTGGAAATACCCCCTCAAATAAAGTGGGAGCTCTGTTCTACTCCTCACACTCAAACTACCTCCAAGATACTTTGTGGAAATACCCCCTCAAATAAAGTGCTTCCTCTCCATCCATCTGAAACATTAACTGAGGCTCTTTTGAGCTCTGAATTTGCACTTGCCTAACAACTCTCAATTCTTCACAGCATTAAAGAAGTGGGGGTTCACTCTGCTCAGTAAATTGGGGGGGGGGGAGAGGGGTTGCTTGTTTAAAGCTTCGCAGTGGAAGCGTCTCCAGTTGGGTACCACAGTTTGTGTCTGCAGCAAACTCAGCCCAAGCCACAAACAAGCCTATGATGACAGAAGGGATTTCAAATAGAGGGTGACCATGCTGCAACAGGATTAGCTCAGGGCTAGGAAGATCTAGATTTAATTTCAACATCCATCTCAAATTCTCCCTGTAACCTTGACCAAGTGATTTAGTTTCACCGTGTCCATTTCCTGTGTATGTACATGATAGATCATCTCCCAAATGTACAGTGAGGACAAACAGAAGATTGCTAAATACTCAGATAATATTTCAGGATTGAAGGTCATTCATAGACAGATACAACCTACCAGGTAAATATAAATCAATATTAAGTAGTCAAAGCGCTTGGGGAATTTTATTGCACTCTATTGCATTGCAGCAAAAATTCAGAGGTGTAAACTCAATTTCCATGTTTTACTGAATATAACCACACAGAGCTGAGGAGGACTACAGACTTTTTCCAGTGAATTCTTAAAAACACTGAACACTTTCTTTTGTTCTCATGGATTAGAAAAACCTCAAAACTGTTCAAGGGGCCTTTGGCCCAGTTTTTACCCTGCACACATTCTGGTCAGTTCTCAGAACACTGACTTATCAAATGAAAGTCAATACAAAAGTGAGGTCCGAAGAAACCCCACCCCAGCTCTTCTCTCTGATCACATGAAGGAACTCCTACTTTTCTAGCTTACCTTCCACATACCATATTCTTTGCTCCTTGTATTAAAAATTACCCTTATTAATTAAATTATATTTTCAGATCTCTTCAGATATAAAACTGAATTGTAGCTGCTTCCTCAGATTTCAACTAGGATCATTTAAAAAAAAAAAAAAAAACAAAAAGAAAAAACAAACCACGAACAAAACCTAACACACTTCAGAACATACACAACTTTTTTGTTTAGGGCACGTAGAACTTCTGTATGAGTTGAGCAACACCTAGAGCATCTCCTCAAATCCCTACACAGAGAATCATTTAGGTTGGAAAAAGCCTTTAAGATCAGTGCTTCAGAAATGCCATAAACCCCTCCAATATTAGGGTGGGGGGGTTCTTTCTAGCACCATCTTTATGCAACCTGTCTTCTATGAGCTCCTAGCAACAAGCACTGATCTGAAGAGTTTGTTTTATCTATATGGCCACTATTTAAATTTGAAAACCACAATGCTGACAGCCCTGCTCTCTGTAGGGATGCAGTTCCAAACTTGCTTTGCTGGTACACAGACACTGCTAATGGGACCTCACCCTCTGCACGTCCAGATTTGTTTCTTGTTTGCTCCACAAATCCCAGATCCCGGTGCAGTGCCTGTGTCTCTGCCCACTGTCTCACTGCAGGGGCTCCCTCACTCGGGTGGAGGAGCTGCCTCCAACCAACAACAACTGCTGGCCTTCCTGCCAGCAATGTCCCGTGCAGGATGAGGGGGGAACACAGGGATCAGGCTGCAGAGACAGCAGCAAACCAGGCCAACCCACCACACACAAAGGCATTGGCTCAGGGACATCAGTAGTAGCACGGTTTAAAAACCTCTGCTCCAAAAACATCAAACTCCTCCAGAAAAGATGAGGGGAACAGACCTATTAAACATCCTGAAATGAAAATTCCATGGAATGCAGAGAAGCACCATTGCCCAGCCTGCTGGTGCTGTTATATTGCTCTACAGAACGGGAATTTGCAGTCTGAGGAACCCAGGCTGTTATTTACCAAGATCAATTATCCAAACACAACACGTTCAGTCCCGGCTGCACCAGTCTGCTTAAAGGCAGGAATAGTTAGAAGCCAGGAATCTTGATCTCAGCCATTTCTTTCAAAGGAATGTGGCACTTAATGCCCTGATCTAGTTGACAAGGTGGTGTTCAGGCAAAGTTTGGACTCGATGATCTCCGAGATCTTTTCCAACCTTTATGATTCTGTGATTCTAAATGGGAAGCAAAGGACAACATAAAAGCTTTTAGAATTGTGCAGGTTCCAGCAGGAAGATCCAGACAGTGCTTAGCTGGAAATTTAAAACAAATTATGAGATGAGAAACAAAACGCCCCTGCCCCCCACTTTTCCAGGGTGGCATCACATCCTATTTCCCAGCAGCTTCTTCTATTGTCGCTCTTTCACCTCTGTAAACAGAGTTTAAACCAAAGGACGCTGCTGTTCTTTGTGTTCTGCAAAGGCAGGTATATCCCTTCAACACTGTTTCAAGTGTGTTTTGCTTGGGATGTTTTTATAACCTTTTTCTGTTGTCATCCTTTCTTTCCCGCTCTGGGTATCCTCCCTGTGTGCACAGGTAGTGTCCAAGGCAATGGGATATCAACAAAGTAAGTGGGATTTTTGCTCCTTTTTTGGTCTATTTCTCTAATTAATCTGTGATTTCTGGTTTTACCAGTCCTGCTTGGTAAAAGACAGCAAATTCACACTCTCACAAGAGAGGTGTGAGTGGTTGTTGCCAGGTGCCTGGCAAAAAACTGATAAGAGTCTGATTAGCCAAACCTTCTCACAGACGTGGGTATATTACAGAAGCAACAAAGAAAAAAAGGAAAAAAATAAACAATTTTCTGTTTCACAGTCCCCCTTTGATTAGGATTTGGGGGGGGTTTACTTTGATTGCATTTTGCTTCCCTTCCCTATTCCAGAGAAAGCAAATACCGGGGTTTTTCTTTTCTGCCTTGCTTACAGCACCCGTTTCCTTAATTAACCACTCGGGGTGTGCAGAGAGGGTTTGAAAGATTTAAGGCCCCGCTCTGCTCTGACCTACCACGCTAAACCTCCTGACGTCAGGTGAAATTAGGTCAGCATAAAAGTGTTAGTGAGGAGGAATCAAATCCTCTATCTCATTTCTCTCCTTGAAACAGCAGCCAAATCAGGGCATTATTTTCCATCTCCCATCCTGTATGGTTGCGGTAATTTGGATTTTCTTCTACTTAGCTGAGCAAGCGTGAGGGAGGAGGAGGAGGAGGAGGAGGAGGAAAAGGTACTAATCTCTTTAGAAAGCAGCACTTGACACCCAGTGTGTAGGTGATAATGACTTCGAGGGAACTGACATAATACCGAGCGTTTACAGGAGAGTGAAACTTTGCTGTAAGAGGAGCCAAGGTCCACTGAAGCGATTAATTCATGATTTTTCTTCTCTCACACCGTTAGAAAGCCACAATACGATTAACTCTAAAGCGATGCTACAGTTGTTCAAACATCCACAGAGAGAAATGACAGCAGTATCTCAGCCCACCTGGATGCCTGGAAAAGCAGCTACAGTCCACCTTACTTAATTCTCCAGAAAGACTGAAAATGTCACCCATTACACTGAAATCAGACGGAAAGAGTGCACATTCTTCCACGCGGAAAGAAAAAAAAACAAAAACAACCCAATTAAGAGTGGTAGAGTAGCAAATACACAGGAAGCAAATTTAAAATGAATCACAAGATGAACATCCCCCAGCTCCCCACACTAACTCTTTGACATAATTAAGCTAAAACTGTCCTTACAGAGGGAAAGAAAGATGCAATAGCTTTATTTACATATAAACAATTATTCAACTGTAAACATAACTCACACACATAGGAGTTAATGGAGAAAGCATCAACACAGCTATCGACTATACTTTAGCTCTCCTCTTCAGGTGCCAAGGAGCAATTATAGTCTCTGCCACCTTGGGAATTCTTAAATATTCCCCTCTTTATCTGGACTATCTGCCACTCCTCTTTCAAATACACTACACTGTCTCAGGTCTGGGTTTGCTTTTTTTTTTAGCCTGGACCCAGACATATTTGCACAAAGTGTGTCTGAGCAATAGTACAAAACTAAAAATTAACTAGGAACATGTAACTTTATAGAGCCAGCCATAAAATGCCCCTAATGGCACGGAGATACTGCCTGAACCATGGCCTCTTTGGAAATCCACAAATGTTTGCTGGAGAATTGTACATGTCTCGCCACAGCAAACCTCAGACCCCCGGGCAAGACTCTTTGCTAAAGCACAGCTTGTTTTGAGGCAGAATTTCCCTCTATTCCTGCAAATTTTCCTGTTCAGATCCCGCTTTTGCCCAAGACACCGGCCTCCATTCTCTACTCCCAACTTGCACCTCTAAGTTTTCATTGTACAGTTGCGTTATTTGGCACATGAAGAATTAGGTTAAGTGGTAAATTATTACCTTATCTTTGCAAGATGAATTAGGCCTAGACACAAAGGTGCCGAAAGTAATTATCACATTAGATGAGGCATGGCAAGGCTCCCAAAGTTAACCTCTGCACAGCTCTGGCAGGTGCAGCTGTGTGTCTGCTCGTGCTCTGAAGTATCTCTACGCTCATATTTCTCATTCACAGGTGACAAATAAACCTCCTGATCCACACTTATGTCTCTGCGAGAGTCACACTGCTCCGTTGGCCAAGAGGAGCCTCATGATAAAAAAAAAAAAGCTGCAGGAGTCTTTGGGTTGTTTCATTTTGCTGCTTGGATACAGGTTCTAAAGGTTCCATACAACACCGTTTTATGATGCAAAGCATAAAGTATTTCAGTTTTGAAGTTAAGTATCTCTTTTAGCCCAAATGGAGCACATCCAAGCAGATCCAGGAACTGCTTCCTGCCACAGAGAGGTGTGCCCCATCCTCCTCCTCCTCGGATGCTCAGATCCCTGCTCCCCATGTGAGACCACTGGAGCTTGTTTTGACCTCAGGGAGAGACATTTCAGAGACTTGTATCTACAGAAATTTTATTTCAGTCTTCCTGAAGCTCCACTAAAAAAAAAATTCTGCTTTTTTTAACCTTTCCTACCCATCTCACCACAGGGTTAAAGGCAGGAAAGAAGTGATAGGGAGAAGGAAATGGGATTCTTTTTCTACTTTGGTCAACAAATATTC
Organism: Pipra filicauda; assembly: GCF_003945595.2. Classification (NCBI taxonomy): domain Eukaryota; kingdom Metazoa; phylum Chordata; class Aves; order Passeriformes; family Pipridae; genus Pipra; species Pipra filicauda. The sequence goes on along the minus strand of NW_024103463.1, from coordinate 1,597,914 downwards.
CATCATGGATCTTAATTTCAACTACAGGCCATCATCACTGCTCAAGGAAAGCATGGTCATACCCATCAGCTCCAGGAATAAGCAAATCCAGAATGGAAGCCAACTGGTGCAATGGCTCAAATGCAAATTTGAGGTCACAGACACAGAAGTTTTGATTCTGCTTTCTGCATTAATGACTTCTCTTAAATCAAAAATAAAAAAGGATGAGAGGAATTATGAAGAACTGAAGCTTCTCCTCTTAATGCAAATGTAAATGAAAGTGCATTAACCACAGAACATTCACTGGGTATTAATCCAAATGCTAGAATTACGTGTAATCTTATGGTGTGACTGCTGTCCCTGGAAAGAATGGAGCACATCTGCTACGTGAGTAGTTCTTTGAACAAAATCAGTTACACACCCTAGTTTTTGAAGTCCAGATGGGCAGCAAGAGAGGAACGAAACTCTTCTCCAAGTGCTTTTCCTTCAGAGTCAGCTTTAGGTGGTTGCTGCTACTTCCACCCTGGAGCTGTTGCCTCCTTGCAGCCTGAGCAGGACCCAGATCAGCTCAAAGGCGAGTGCAAGAGCCAGGGCAGGGCAGGACTGGCACCACGACTGCAAGAGAAGGTGAAACCAAAAGGCCAATTCCCATTTTTTCGTCAGTCTCAACCCCACCAAACCTCACCCACGTGCCAGTGCTCAGGGTAAATAATCCCCTTCCACAGGAAGGTAATTATGCCATTGATAATCATTCCTCACTGACCACAGAGTGTCTCTAATTTCAAGCTATTAAACTCAATTGCAATGTCCCAGTGGAGAACATCTATATGTGGTGCATACTTGCTGGGAAAAATCAGACATAAATCACTTCTGCTCAGGAAACTACGTGGTGTGCACTGATGCCAAAAAGTGAATTTTCTGTATCTCTCAGAAGTTTTAGCCTCTTTCTCTAGTTAGTTCTCAAGGCTGTTTACTAATATTTCCAGTAATAGCAAATACAATATATATTGGCATAGTCTCAACTATGAAGTTAATGTTTAATGAAGTTATGCGCTCCCAGTTGTTGATATGTTCCTTTCAGCACCTTTTGTACCATGTATTTATTACAGCCATATGGATCTGTTACAAAACCAAACAAATAAAACCAAACCAAACCAAACCGTGCCAAGCTGCAAACTCCACAGCGATTTTCAACAGAGCTGTGAAATGGTTAAAAAGTCTCCCTAAATTCCGTTTCAAAAGTCCCATTTTAAAATTGCTACACGAATATCCCTGGCAGCGAAGCAGTTTCCCAAAAGCCATTTTGATGGAAAAAATCAAAGCAGTTAAAGTGTCACAGAGGCTCCTGGGAGGAGCCAGGAGGACTGGAGGTGATGTGGCTGCTTTTCTAAGAGCAGCTGCTAAATGACCTCCCCACAGCAGCCTCTTGCAGCGGGACCTGCCCGATTTCACTGCCCTGCAAGGAGGCTCCTTGGACAGGTCACAGGCAGAAGGTGACATTTGTATTTGTACACCACAGACTCGTTCACCGAGATTTGTGACACGTTTTGGGTGCGTCTCACAGCCAAGGCACCATAATCTTCCTGGGAATTCTGCTTCATTGTGCCAATGAAGGAATCAGAGGCAAAGTATTCGCAGAGAGCGGGGAAAAAATGGATGAGTTTTTAAAGCTTCTGCTGCGTTTGAGTTTGGGTCGTTCAGATCAAACTGCTTTAATGAATTAAAGAATATTACATATTACATATACATATTGCAAAAGACTGAGTAGCAGCCTGCACAAATTCCTGAACGCTGGAATTAATCTGTCATCTTGCAAGGTCACCATCAACAGGGAGCAGCTCTGGCAAAATGATAGGTGACGGAAAGGCAGAATGAGTAAATAAATCAAGGCTCAATATTGCTTTCTAGGAAATTGTATTTTAGTTTAGATGAAATTCTGCTATGTAAGATGTCTCTTCGGTAGGGAACAAGGTCAGGAATAACACTGCACTAACCAGTAGCAAGTAAAACATGGAGATTTGGCACAGCAGATGGAAAAAAAAAAATTAAAGTGGTTTTTTTACATCACTCACATAAAATAATTAAACTATATAAATGTCTCCTTATACTACATCCCTCTGAGTCCATATATTTTCCAATATGCATCTTCTATTCTAAATATATTTTCTTACTCTTCGGCCATCACTTGAAATGAATATCCCCTAATCCTTTCCAGGTATAAAATTAAAATCAAAAGAAAAATGCAATTTCTACAGAGGCCCAACAGCCCTTCTGAAATATGCTGTTCTGACACGTGGATTTCAAAAACACATTAGGACACTTTTGACCTTTTGCACTTTCAAATCAGTTGCAGTAAAGATATAGATCATTTTGCAACAGGAGTTTGCATAAAGTATTAAGAATTGACTGTGGGAGAATTTTCTTTTATTTCTGATATGAGTTAAAGGACTACTTTAGGAAAAGATAAAAATCACAAAATTGAAGTTTTAAAGATCTGTTAGAAAGAGCTGTTAAATCTGAGATTGCAGAACTACTCAAAATCTATTAGTTGTATTGTGGCCAATAATATTTGTCTATTAAAATTCACACAACAAGACAACTCTGGCACCGAACAATTTAGTCTAATTTACAACATGACCTTATAAGTCCATTTAACAAACAATTAGAGGTAGAAAATTAACAGAATAATCCCAGGGAATATACTTAAGACATGGAAAGAACCACTGAGGTCTCATGGCAGAGCCCGTTTTCTTCACATTAAGTTGTTTTGATTCGCTGTCCTCAATCTGATGGGGAATTAACAGGTGTGGTGTTTAATGAAATTCTGTAAGTACTGACTTGGAACTCCATGGGACTGGCATTGTAAAATTACTGGCAAGACTTCCTTTGATTCATTAAAGTTTTGTTAGGGAAAAAAACCCGCTCTCTTCCAGCAATCCATGACTTCTGTGGGGGCAGCTCATTTATTGCTGGTGAAAACCACCAACTGCAGCTGTAATGGGATGTATGGGGACAAAGCTGACCCTGGTTGAGACCAGTTCCTATTTTCCATCCAGCAAAACTTAATCCTTGTCCACCCCAAATTCTGAAGAGCAACAGAAAGACCGACCTTTGCAAACCTGGCCCCTTTCTGTCCCCATTCCCCGCGGTGGGAATTCCACCTGCGCCACCAGAGCTCACAGGACACGGCTTCAAACTGGGCTAAGATGTATTTGGAGCTTCCTTTTACATCCTGCCCTGCTGGTAAACAAGGATTTAATCTTTGAAAGATAATCAGGGTTTTTTTTTTAAAGCAGTAATTTATGTTAAGAAATAAAATACACCAGTACTATAAGAAGAGAGAGTGCAGGAGAGACATGGGACTTTATTTTCTCTAAATTCAAACTTTCTTTCATCCATTTGTGCTGCATCTATAAATCACCATTCAAAACACAGGAGCACACCAAGCATATGAGGCATTTCTACAGTTTGAAGAAGACAAAGTTATTCCTTTCTCTGAGCACACTCCCTTTTGTTCACCTTTGAGTATTTTGTCAGAACACATATTTCCTACACCAAACATGTCCCAAATGGAAGGAGAGCTGTGAAAAGAACTAGAACATAGGAAGTACTGAAGGAAATACTTATGACAGTATTTCTGCACAGACTTGGAATCCCATCTGCTCACAGAAAACAAGAAGTGAATATTCATAGCTGACTGGTCAAACTATAACATCTCAGGACTTTTGCCTGGGTTAAGTTACAGCTGAAGACTGTAAATGAACAAGAAAAACAGCACTGGAGAGTAATTAAACAAGCCCCTTAAAACTACATTATTCACAGCTTAAGTGAAAACTATTATTAAAATTGTTGTTTTACACTATTTTATACAATTGTATTTTATACATGACTTCCTCCTACATTGAGAAATTTGGATTATTTCTCAATAATCAATGAGGAACCAAGTAAAAGAAGTTTCATTAAATTCATTCACTGCACATTCAAAGCTGCAATAAACTTCTTTCAGTGCACTACTTTCTTTTGATTATATATGAGCAAAAGTGCTTTGTCATTGGAGGATTTTGTTTCAGTACTTTACAAACAGTTGTCATAAATATAATCAGAGTATTTTTTTGCTCATAACATTGAATTTTACACAGTACAGAACAGACTAACAGCAACTTCAAGCCAGTGGCCACAGCAATAAAAATAACTTGACTGTTAGCCAATGCAAAATATTAGTGGTTTTTTTTTCAAGTCACATTTTAGAAACATTTAACTTCTCTCACTGGGAAAGAACTTCTCAGATTCTGTTTTACCCAGAAAGCTCACCCCATCCAGCCCCCACACTAATGAAAGACCTGTCCTCTCCCTTCCTTCTCCATCCTTCCCAACTAGTAAAAAAACAACACCCAAACCATTTTTGAGAGCAGTTCCTTCTGCTTAACGTGTGAGAACATATGCAGAGCTTATCTTTTGCCTTGCTGCAGCTTTAATTTTATTTTAGCTGCTCTGGATGATTTTATCTTCAGGCACCACAAACATCTGTGGCTCGAAGCCAAGTGTGACTCTGGATCCTGCCCACAGGATTTCCTCCATTTCCCAGTCAACCCACCGTTCCCCACTCCTGGGATCCTTCCATGGTTTTTTCCCCCTGCTGCATTTTTAAAGTATGTTCTTTCCCAATAAATCCCGATTACAGTCTCCTGATGGAGTTTTATGGATTTTCATTTAAATAGCCGGGTGGAGGAGGGATATAAACCACCGTTTTCCCACCCATTTTGTGTGAAGCCGCATCTCAGATGATGCCAGGCCCCCAAAATAGCTGCTCAAAATGAATCACTCATGCAAGTTTCCAACTTCTTTTTCTTCTTCTTCAACAAGGATTGAACCACCATGGCAAGACTTTTTCAAATGTCGTACCATCAAAGAGGGATTTTTGTGAGCACAACAAGCGTTTCATAGGCAAGGTAAGGGAAAAAATCTAAATTACCCTTTTTTTTAATTTACAGTATGAAAATTAGCTATGTTTTACTCAAATTTGACTACAGAAGTTACAAAAGCCCTGTCACACGCAGTTTATGGGGGAAAAAAACTAACACCTTCACAAGGATCAAGGTTTCTGTAGCAAAGTCAGAGGATTAAACTGAGGCTCCAGATGGGAAACAACTGAAGCTTTTCACAAGTTTAAATCTTACTGTATCTTGGGGCTGGTGATGGACTATAACAGTGTGGGTATGGACAGGCACACTAACTTCATGTGTGCTCATACACATGCATTTGCAAAAACATCCAGTGCTTTAAAGCTCTTTTTATATTCTAAATATGCAAAATTCTTGTGCTGATTTGGGGGATTTCAATTGCTGCCATTTTTCTTTCAAATGCAGATTGCAATAAAATTAATTTTTCAGGTTTGCAGGGCGAGCCTTTCTTCTCTTTTCTCACTTTCTTTCATTTTTCTTCTACCTGGTGTATATTTTATCACAATTAATTCAAACTCCATGAAGACAAGACGGAAAATTCTCTGATCCTTAATGATTTCATGCTTAACTATTGTAACCTTCTCCTTTAGCCTTTGCAAATCCAATTTGCTGTTCTTTAATTCTGCTCTGAAATACCAAGACAATTGAGCAGGCTCTTTACTTCATCAGGTTGGTTTTTTCCTTCTTTTGCTTTCTTTGGAAAGGAAACCCACTAAAATGCAAAATCCACCACCAACCTCTGTCAAACCTCGCATCAAAATTCTGTGGTTCCCTGAATCATCCTTACAAATGACCCACTTCTGGTTGTTATAAACTCTGGTTTAGATGTGATATCTGATCCAGAAAGTCCCTCTTGAGCTGGATACAGAAAAAACAAGTTACCTAGTTACTGTTTGCCTTTCCTAATTTTCAAGGATGCTACTTCATGGGATTTGAGGGGGGAAAAAAAAGAGTTTATGAGAAAACACAGACTGAGCAACCCCCATAATTTCACCACCTTGCCAAATCTGTGCCCCACTGTCGTGTGGCCCCAGCCACGCAGCACACTGACAACCAGAACTGCTTAAAGGAAAGAGTTTCATATTTAAAAGTTCCACCTGTGCCCACTGGGCACCCAGTTGGTTCCCATTTCAGTGGGTGGTTTCTCAGGCAACACTGACAGACATTCCCAGCGGTGAATCACCTACTGCAGCAGGACTGGGGACTCTGGGGACCTGTGGGAGGATGGGGAAAGGAAGGAAGAATTCCTTAGCAGTCAGTTTTGGGGGGAGGTGGAAGGAAACACTCCAACTTCCCCCCGACAAGCCCCACAAACAAAACCCCAAAGCAACCAAACAAAAACAACAACAAAAGACCATCAGCCCCAGGTCCTGAGGGGAGAGTGGCAGCCCAGAAGCTGATAAAAGTCCCTGGGAGAAGTGGGCACAGGGGAACCAAACAAGGTCATCCTTACAGTTTTTCCAGTAGATTTTTTCAGTACTTGGACTGTTTCATAAACAGGCTTAAAGTGCCTAATCCAAGTAATTTTCCAAAGACTAGTATGGGCTAGTATGGACTCACTCCCTCCAAGCTATAATTTATATCCTAGGGAAAGGTAAGGTTTGAAAGAGTAAAGATATAAGCAATAAAGACTACAGAAACTCATTATTTGCTCTCTTTTTCTCCTCAGTGTTGCTCCTCATCAGCCCTTTTCCCAGCCAGCATCAGATGGATTCCTGCATCCCAGACAGCAGCAGCTTTACACACGGTGCCACTTCATCTCTGCTACTCAGCTCCCAGCAGCTGCTCCACCACAGCTCAGCACAAAGAAACAAAACCACTTCTTCTCTCTCCTCCTACAGTGTTTAAGCTGAACATCTGCACTTGCCAAGTCCCCTTTTTGATGCTGGAAATTCAGTGTAATTTACATTTGCCTTCATATACACACACGCTGCTTTTTATCACATTCTAACAAATCCGTGGTTTTTATCCTCCTTCCAGATGATGTTGATGGAGAGAAGAAACTCTGTACTGCAGATGAGGAGCTGGACAGCTGTTCCTGAGATAAAAAGTTTGGGTTTTTTAAACTGAGTACAGAAAAGTCCATTTAATGGACTATAGCAATATAATGTTTGCATTTATAAAGCCAGTAGCTGGTGTAATTTATGTTCCCTTTTGTTTGGGTCTGGGCAGGAGGATTCACAGCACATCATTCCACGAAGATTTAACAGTGAGTGATAAACCTCTGCTTACATTCTCATTTTTCAAGAGATCCTTGAAAATATAATCCCTGAAACAGGGATGTAAAGTTGCTGCAAATACTATTAAGAAAATATTCACTAAATTCAGACTAAAAAAGTCTGAATTTCTACTATAAATCTCTGCTATATTCCAACCCAGTTTGGGTAAGTCACTCTGAACTGAGCCATGGCATTTCCAGTGCTCTTTCACTTTAAAAGAGGGAAAATCCCACCAACAAAATCCAAAATCAGCCCTACAAAACCCAGTCTTCCACCAGACTCTCTTGCACTGAATTTAATCCCAGTTCAGCTGAGTACTGGTACCAGGAACTGGCACTAAGTGATCTGGGACAATATAACCTAGAAACAGCAATTTTCATATCTATCAGATAATTGAGTTTTGCAGGACAAGTGATGAGATGTAAAAATTCCATAGCAGCTAATCAAAGACAAAACTTGAGGAAGCAGCAAAAAGCTTATAATGAAGAAATATATTCCACCACAGGTGGCAGGAAATTGTAGCTACTGATAACAAGTGCTATGGGGCTCTGGCAAAGAAAGAAAATTAGCATAAGCATGAAGGCAAGGTAGTGATAGCACCAAGAGAAAAAGCCTCAGAGCACTCTCCAGAAATCTATCATGAGAATCAAGTGAAAAGTAGTAAGTAATAAATTTGCATTTTCTGTAAGACCTCACATTTAAACATATTCTTAAATATTTTGTGAGTTTGAGTATCTGGCTGCAGGCCGTGTGTTGCTTACATATACAAAAAGCAAAGCATCACTTCACTGAGAGCTGAAGCACCAACATCTGCAGAGAGAGATTACTGAGAAATCTGAAATAAGATTTAAAAACAAGTCACTCAGTCCATCCAAACAGACAATAAGAAGCCAAAAAATTCGAAACCTCTATCTTGGAATACTAAAGAGACAGGTAAGGAACAAAGACAGCAGGAGCCTGGAGTCAGGGCCAAGCCTGAGGCACAAGTTGGCCACGATGACCAAGGCAGGGTGAGGAGGGAGGTCACAAACTCCTCTCGAGCTTCCTTCGCTGTTCTGGAGGACTCTCCAGCTCAGGGAAAGATGTGTAGGAAGTTCAATGGATTACACAATCCTGCAAAAGCTGGGAAGTATCAAATACCCATGCAACACAGGTATTAATATCACTGGCTTAGATGAACTCCCCGGGGGGTGAATGAATTGCAACAGGGAGTGATTGGATCACCAAACTGAAAGCAAACAGAGAATTTACCTACTTTGTGTAAGAGTGCACAATTCCTGAAGTCGAGGGGAATCCTGACAGCCATGGACAACAGCAGGCAAAACACAGACTTAAAATTTACAGCTGCTAAACAAGATCTAAGAGCATAATAGACATTCTAATAATAACTAGGTAAAAAAAGGACTAGTATTTTGTCTAAATTGAGCTAAGCCTGATCTCAGCAAGGAGCTGCACTTGCAGGGCAAATTGAAAAAGAGAGGCAAGAACACCAAAGTAAATGAGAGACTTTCTAGCACCCAGGAAAACAGTAAAACAATGTCAGCTGGAAAATAAATCCCCAATCCAGTCTCTGCTGGATATATTCATTTCTGTTTCTCCTTGGAAAAGGGAAATTTAACACGGGAATGGAGGAGAAAAGTGGGGGAATCAGCAAAGTAGGCTCAGGTGGGGTCATGAAAGGAAACCTTCACTTTGTCATGGGATCATAGGACTCAAACTTATGCAAAAAGCAAATGCTTCTCTCTGCCTTTAAGGGTGAATTTGTACAATGTAGTGTGTGATATGCCAAGCAAGATTTGGGACATATCCTTAGAAATACAGTGAATTAAGACAAATGTTAACACACTCCTTTGTGAGACTTAGTTTCTGTATATTAGCATTTGAATTGTACTCAGCCCTCTACGTATCACATTAAGAAAATTCACATTTTATATGCTCTGCATTAGGAGAAACCAAGAGAAAAGCCTTAATCTGGGCTCTAGGAAGAGCCAGAAGCCAGTACAAATCCAGCAACATGTCTATAAAATCCTGCCAAGAGAAACCCCAAAGCAGCAAGGAACAGACATGCATTTCACTTCATGGACAGTGGCTGGTCATTGATTACAAGAGATTTATTGGTATTATCAAGGATTGTTTCAAAGTCAAGAGGAACTGGTCATCCTCAAAGCAGATATTTTGCTGGCAGTGCAGCAAATCCACTGTATGAACAGGAAAGGCAAAATCAAAATTATCCCCAACACGCAAAGCTAAAATATATTATATAAAAAATAATAACATTAATATTACAACAATATTTTCATTATTGCTAGGAAGGTCTTATCTTTTTAATTATATTCAACATTTCCAAAACATTTTTAGATGAGAAAAGGGCATCAAAAGTAAGAAAGAAAGAAATAATTACACCAATAACCAGCATTTACTGAAGTCTCACCTGACATTTGCTGTCCCTAATGTCATTCAATTCCTTACAATCCCATGGAACACCAACACCCTCTGTACTCTTACCAGACAAGTGCCATACATTTAGTGCAGAAAGGAAAATCAGCTCCTGGCACTGCTGGTCTTTGTTGTTTTTCAACAACCATTTCACACCAAGACAGATAAGAAATATTTAAATCCCAGGGTAACAGCCAATAATAAGAAAATAAACTAACATTATATGTTAACTTCATGTTTAATGTGTTCAAACCCAATGGATGGTTTGAACAGCACACACAACACAGAACTCTGCAGGAACACATTTCTTTTTTTCTGCTTCAAAATAATATTAAAAAAAATCCTAATTTTATTCCATTAAGATCCATTAACTCTTTTGGCTTTTGTATTTCCATATGGTATTTTAATATATTGCTGGAGAGAGTCATTACACTGGGATGGTCAGTCAATAGAACACGGGAAGAGAGGGTTGCACAGACATGCTGGATAACCTCATAGAGCCACAGGTCCCATCATCTCTAAAACAGAGAGAACAATTCATACTTTTTCTAATACTGATGAGAAACCCTAGGCAAGAACTACTGTCTTACTGTTACTCTCTCACTGAATATAGTTATGTTGTAATATCACCCTTTCTGACCTATTAAAATTACGTAAACTGAAATTAAGCAGCAATTTTATGATTATAAAATGTCACTAACTTCAGATAGTAGGAAAAGATTATTTAATTAAAGGAAGTTTGCTCTTCAAAGGAGCACGAGTCCAGATATATTCACAGATATATTGAATTCAGTTGTGCAAAATGATCGTACAGGTAACTGAAGTTACAAATCTGCCCTGCTTCTGCACAACTCTGAACGAATATCATCACATTCACATCTAACAAGTGACATGCTCCTCTTCCCCTTCAAAACACAGGGGACAATCCCAGGAAAAATAAGACAGAAATAGATGACTGGAACTGTCCTACCTCACACCTCTAAACCCAACTTTGCTGCCATAGATGCCATGGTTTGGGGATGAGCTGGTGCATAATTTGTGCCGAGAATTGCAATCGAGTGAGAGTCATAATCCCACGCTTTGCTGTTACAGCTGCTTCCCTCCAATGTAGGTGGGAGAAGTGACAAAAGCACTTTGCCAAAGGTTATTGTAACTACTGGAAAAGCCAAAAGTTTCAGTGGCTTCCCAGTGCCCTGCCTTTACGGGGCAGAAGTGAAATGAGGGTGGAGCTGCACGTGGTGCTGGAGATAAAACCATTTCTTCAGCTTCTCCAATCTCAGTTCCAGCTGACATTTCAGTTCTGAGCACAGAAATAACAGCACAGCCCAAAGTATCTCCCTTAATAACTCTGATAAATCACAGGGATGACAAAACAAAACCGGGAAGGATTTCATATGGGAATATCTTTAGGAGAGGACAACAGCTGCAGCTACCTTTGGGAAGAAATATTCCTTATGCACTCCAGGCCTCACCAGACACATTCCCACAGCCAAAGCAGTGTTACCTCCTGGTTCCTGACATCTAAAGCTGGTGTTAAGGTCTAACCAGAACAGGTACCTTGTGTTCATCAGTGGGAACAAGCAACATCTTACATACATGGAATCTCGGTTCTGGTTGGGAGGCAAGTTAAATAATGAAATCCAGGGAGTCAGCCCATTATATCCTTCTGGAAGAGGATGTGAGAGGCTGAAGGCAGAGGGTGCTTTAGGAAGGGTTGTTTTGGGGGGAGTTACAATTTTTTTATTTTTACAAGTGTGCTAAATTGTGTGATTGTGCCTGGCACCTTGCCTTCCACAACAGGAATTAAAACTATTGTGGATTATACTCAGAAATAGAGAAAATTACAGTATTTCAAACTCCACTTATTTCTCTGAAAAAAAAAAAAAAATAAAGTACAAAACCTCAAGGAGGCTTTTGTTTTTTTAATAGCTGAATGACTAAGAAAGTTGCCTCTCTAGTAAGTCTGTCTTAGCTTTTCAGTCTCTTACACGCATTTGAGTGTCTGACAAATAGATTATAGACTACTTGTTTTAAGAGTTTTTGAATAAAACGAAGCTTGAATCACTAATACTTCAAAAGACAAGCACAATATTTGGTCTGCACAGCTTGTAGCACCTATTAAAACCTTCACTAAAGCAACGGTGCCAAACTGCTGCAGTCCCAGACTGTCAGTAAGAAGTGATGCTGAACACCCTGCAGTGGTTGGATGTTACAGTTGCCCACACACAGTCATTATGACCAGCTTTTCATTCTGCTCTCTGTTGAAAAAAAAACACGGGCACTGAGCAGAACATTTTGATCTAAGTTAGATTCGTTTCAGCTAAAAGAGCCTAGCAAACATTTAGGTGTAGGTGAGAAGTGCAGGTCCACTTATCACCCTGGTGGAAATCCATCTGGAAATTATTAGTGACAAAGGAGGGCAAACCCTCGAGTAATTTCTATCCACATAAATGGTAGATAATATTTTGAATACGTGAAAGCTGTGCAAGTGCCCTCTTTGTAAAACATCATTATTTTTATAAACATCATAACAACTTCATAAGTTATTTCATGTTTTTAACACACAGTATCAAAGCAAATAAATAATCTAAAACCAGCTTGTGGGGTCTTCTCCACAGTAGCTACGCAGACCTTACAGCTCTATTCTATGGAAAACTTCCTTAAGTACTCATGGAAAACTAGTAAAGCCTTTTTATCTGTATTATTCATTTCTTTGTGCTTTTCATATCAAGATTTAAGTCTGTTTCCACACATATCATAGGAGAGGAAGTGTTCTATCAACAGACACCCAGAGCAACAGGGTACTCTTGCTATGTTTTTGCTTCCAACGTTTACTTGTTAAAAAAAGAATAAGTGTGATTCTCTTTCCTAATAACAAGCTAATTAATCTCACTACCATACCAGGAATATATTTGTTGTTCCCATAAAAGCAAATTTGCTCAGACACCTCTTTGCAATCATAAAAATCAAAAGTAAGCTTATATTTCACTGTAAAAACTCTATTTAAAACTAAATACTTATTCATTTTTCTTTATTGGTTCTACTCTTTCATAACCCCAAAACTTACTTTAGTAGGTAGTGTTATTTCCTCTTTTTCTATAATAGTTTGAATATTATACCTAATTTTCACTTCTTGGTGAATGAACCATCAGTAACAAGAGAGGCAACAAATGAAAACAGAGATTTTACGTGCACTGTATCACCACTTACAAGTCACTAGAATCATTTGCTATTCAACAGAAAATTCAGAATAAATACCTAAATAAGTTGTTCCTTTCACTTACAAAATGAGGGAATTTTCCTACATTCAGAGCAAATCGGGCAATGCCATTTTAACATGGTTGTGAAGTTCAGCGAATCCAACCTGCCTGGCTTCCAGGGCAGGTAGAGCTAAAGAAAAGCCTAAGGGAACCTGGTGCTGCCCCACACCTGAAGTGGAACCTCATGTCAGTTTATGGCTACCAAAATTCAACCTTTAAAACTCCCACCACATATTTACAGACACGAAAGAGTCTCCTCACTGTTAGGGCAGAACATTTTCACACAACTGGAAAAGGCAAAGATGAGATCATACCACAGACAGCATCATGATGTACCTGTCAGCACTCCACCTGGATCTAATGATTTTATGAAGTTTGATCTTATAACATGTAGTTCATGATATATATCAAACAACAGTTAAGCCATGTAATATTACTGCTGGAACTTTCATTTATGTATCCTCACTCTTGCTTTCATAGCACTGTGCAGTTCTGTTCTGCAAGTAAAAATTGAAGGTTTGTCTTATGAGGAGCAAATTTATAATTGCGGGAAAACACTTCCTAAATCAAGTACAGAGGAAGCATTATTTAGTCCAAAATCTCAGGGTCTGGAAGGTGGGGGACAATCTAGAGTTCTACAAGAGCTGTTTGCAGAGGTGCCATTGAGTGGCACTGCCATCTCCTCCTGCACCTGCTTTCCAGCCTCTGCCCTTACATAATCCACCACCAATGGAGTCCAAAATATACATTTGTCACATTCACTGATCCCACACTTCATTCAACACAGCGTAAAGAGAGAGCAGATTGATCTTTCTAACTGAGGGAAGCTCTCTGTAAATGATATGAAACCATGAGTAACATCGTTACGTGAAAGAAATCCCTGGTGAGTAGAACAGTAAAGTGAATAAGGCGCTTCTATTTCCTTGCCTGGTGTCACTAAGCCACAAATTAAGTGTATTTACCAATAAGAGTTGAATTCCTTGGGAATTGTCTAGAATTTCTATTGAGACAAAACAACAGATTTTTAATTTGGGGGAGAAAAAAGATAAAAACAACTTACAGTGCTGTCGTCTTGTGAAAACGAATGAGCGCTTCATAAACAGGGTTCCAAGTCACATAACCAGCTGGGGCTTTTCGTGTTGGTTAATCAATCTTGATTTCTAAACTGGAAGAAAGAAAGAAGATAATTAGACTTGACAAACCCCAGAGAATTAAGCAAATTAATAGAACAAACAAGGATTGATCTGAAGGATGCCCCACAGGAGAAACGGATCCAAGAGCGAACATCCAGTGTCATAAATAGTTATGGACATTTTTGCAGTAAAATAATGTGATTAAAAAGTTCTAACTCTGTGACTAAAGATGTGAATTAAAAGTTGGAAACCATGGGCTTCAGTCCCAATAATCTCTCGTTCTCATCCATTTATCAGAGCTGTAGCCCCTCTGGCCTCTCCTTTATGTAAATAAATGGTACTTTTTATGCACACAGTCCTTTGGAGACTTACAACTGGTCATAATTCCCACCATCTTTAAAAATAGCTAGAAGAACATAACTCTAGAGCTTCAGGACTTCAAGCTGCTCCAGAACAGCTACTCAGCATTAGAAATATTCAGTACTAACAGGACAAACACAGAACACGAAGCAGGAGAGGGAGGTGGAAACTGGGAAGGAGAAGTCTGAGGCCGAAAACAGCCAAGAAGGAGAAGGCAGCAGGAACCAAAATGGGAAGTGCTCATCATGGTGGCTTCAGTAACTGCTCCTCTGGCTCATTTCAGAGAGGGCAGAGGGAGAGCAGTGCAGCTGGCCAGGGTTGTGTGGGTCTGTGCGTGTTCTGTGTCCGTGCGAGAGGGAAAGGCAGAGAGAGGGAGGGTGGGAGAGGGGAGAGATTCCACTGGTTTTCCTTGCATGCCATAAAAACTTGCAAGTGAATAATTGAGAGGTCTTAAGGTCACCATACTGATGCCACCATGAATAAATGCCACTCTGACTGGTTTCATAAGAGAGGCTCGAGTGGGTGTACTGAAACGACAGGCAGCAGTGCTGCAAGGAAGAGTCCTCCTTGGACTGGGTGCAAGTGTTCCGTGTGGGAACACACCAACACTGTACCATAAGGAGAAATAAAAGGAAATAAATTCTTGATGTTTTTGTTTTAAAAGGGAACCACTGTGCTCCAGTACAATGCCATTTTTGACCCAAGTGGCAGAAATCTATTCAGTTACTCTTGTGTCAAACAACAGCATATGGCAGAGCCGGAGGGGACACTCTGGGTAAAGAAAACACCCACTTCTGACTCGTGAGTTCCAGCTAACGAGCAATTCATCACACCCCTCAGTAAATCATCTTTGGATTCAGCTTGCAAAAACTGGATTGTTTAATGCCCTTTGAACACTATGTGAAAACAGCTTTTATTATAGATGAGGATTTCCCTGCAGACACCAGTAAGACCACATCTGCTTCATCTCAGATTAACATAAAGGAGTGAGCTTCCCCATGCTCCTGCCACTAAAGTTTCAGCAATGACAGGTTTTGCACGTCATGGACTTGATTCAGTCTCCACCTTGTGCCCAAATGAAAGTTTAAACATTTAAGTTCCATATTGCTTGGATTTACAGTACTTGTTTTAGGGATAACAGCATCCCTTAAATATTCTTACCATAACTTAGGTCAATTGAGTTTGCCTAATTTTATCAGGGAATTTTAGGACATGGACGTCATTCCTTTGTAAACTACATTTCAAATATATTTTGAAGATTAATGTGCCACAATGCAGTGTTCCAGGACCACACAATATCTCTAGACTTTCTCCTCCCTCATGTCTGTAGAAATCAGTGGCAGCAGAGAGACGAAGGGATTGAGAGCAGCCCTGGGGAGAAGGACTTAGAGGTGCTGGTTGGTGAGAGGTTGGACATGACCCAGCATCCAGAAACTTCCCATGCCCTGGGCTGATCCCACAGCTTGGGCAGCAGGGGAGGGAGAGGATTCTGCCCCTCTGCCCTGCTCAGGTGAGACCCCACCTGCAGAGCTGCCTCCAGCTCTGGGGTTCCGAGCATGGGAAGGACGTGGACCTGTTGGAGCAAGTCCAGAGGAGGGTCATGGAGATGATTAGAGGAGTTGAGCACCTTTCCTATGAGGAGAGGTTGAGAGAATTGGCATTGTTCAGCCTGGAAAAGAAAAGCTTCAAGATGACCTAATTGTGGCCTTCCAGTACCCAAAGGAACCTACAAGAAAGATGGAGAGGGACTATTTACAAGGGCCTGGAGGGACAGGACAAGGGGAAATGGCTTCAAACTGACAGAGAGTAGGATTAGATTAGATATCAGTAAGAAATCCTTCCCTGTGAGGGTGGGGAGGCCCTGGCACAGGTTGCCCAGAGAAGCTGTGGCTGCCCCATCCCTGGAAGTGTCCAAGGCCAGGTTGGACAGGGCTTGGAGCAACCTGGGCTAGTGGAAGGTGTCCCTGCCCACAGCAGGGGGTTGGAACGAGACAATCTTTAGTGTCCCTTCCAACTCATGATTCTAGGATATGATTCCATTATGTTTAGTGCAAAGGGATGCACAGCCTGCACTGCACTGACACGGGGCACTGACACAGCCAAGGAAGAACACACTGCACCTGCAAGCTGGAAATAAGAACCTGCTTATCATCCAGCCTTAAGATCTTGCCTACCAAAGAAAATATGACTCTTGGAACACGTTTCTAACCAAATTTCATATTATCAGAGTATACCAGCAGGTGGCAAGATTGCAAAATAAAGGAATTTCAAAAATTATTCCTATAACCCATTCAGTCAGTGCTGCTTCAAGGACCCCTTGCTGGGCCATGGCGACTGTTTTGTGAGGACTTGGGGAAGTATTTAAAATGTCCCCACATGGGTCTGTAAAATCAAGTATTTTAACTTTTCTTCCCCGTTCTTCATGTAGTCAATTTACCCACAACTACGATAGTCCAAAGCAGCACAAGATTCCCAGTAAAGGAAACAAAAGGAAGTTGTGGCCACCAGCTGCACTTCTCTGAAGAGCCTGGTTTTCCCACTGTTTTCCTCCTTCTTCCTCTTTCCCTGATACCCGTTTGAACCTTTTAAAAAGAGCCTAAAACCTGATGTGACCGTAGGGAACTGCATATTAAATGGGAATACAACTCAAGAAGCTGACTAATAAAATTATGTCCCAAAGGGAGAGCAAAGACTTCACAGAGAGTATACTTAACTGGATAATTTTTTTCCATTTATTTCTCATGTTATATCCCAGTTATCTGTAAACCAAGACACAGGTCAGCTGTTTCTAAGTTCTACTATGCCAGCAGTAAATATGTGCCATAGACATATGAGCTCAGCTTAATGGGCTGAATTTTATATTGAGTTTGTTATTTTACAGCACCATTTTAATTTAAAATTTAGGAAAAATGTAAGTTCCCAGTAACTACTCAGAAATCTCTCCCTATAATGCCTCACCCCTAGATCACAAAGGACACAATGTAAGCCCACAGTCCAGCATTGTGTCTGAGTCTCATTTATATACATCTATTTACACACAAATAGATAAATAGGTAAATAAAAGGACATTAAATATTAGTAAGGTTGATATTGGCAACCAAACTGATAACCAATCTAACTGACCCTGAGATATGCAACACAAAAAATAATGATTCCAGAGATAGTTTAGGGCCTTTTTCCTTCCGTTTGTAGTGTTGCACCTGCTCAGTAACATGCAGCTACACTTCACAGATGCTTAAAATATTGTCATTATCCCTTGAGCTAGAAGAAATTAGGTAGGTGTAAAATAATCAGAATGTCAAGCACATTAAATGTCAAGCATAAATAAGAACCAAAATCGGGATCTCTCAAAGATGCTGGTACTCCCACAGTTGGGCAAAAAGTGTTAACTTCAATAATTGCCCCCATTTGGGACTTGTACTATTATACAAAACACAAAATTCTTTGCCATAACAGGCATCAGCTTGAAAGCTGCTTCGGCGTTGGAAAGTAAAAGTAAATGTTATCCAAAATATCAAGAAAACTTCCTGCGTCAAAATAGGTTTTTCTTTGAGACTCTTCTATTCAAACACCTCAGGGTATTGAAATTAAAAAGATTTTTAGAAATCCAAATCACTTTGCAGGAGAAGAAGGGAGGGATGAGTAATACGTGAGCCTGTGTTACATGGGAGGGCACCAAAAATATAAACTGCAAAATAAACTGCCAACTTATAATATGATTCTTCATCCATTAAAACAAAATAGCTTGTTCAATCAATTTTTAATTCCATAATTCAATCATCATGAAAATTAAAATCAAACTCTCTTTCCCTAGTGAATATACGCCGACTAAATATTTTAAAGTGAAGATATCTGAAACCTAAATTAGATTGGAAACTCTTTCAAGAAAGATTTTCTTTTAACTGAGTTCATGCCATGCTAGCAAAACATTGGCAAGAAATCTAAACTGTAGTTCACTAAAATTAAAGCATTGTAAAAATATATAAAACAACACAAAGCACATTATGCTCTGATTAGGTAGCAACACCCACCAGGAAATGTTCAATGAAAACCACACAAATCTGTGTTTTTGTCTATAATGATCATCTCCTTTCCTTCCACATCACCTATTTAATTTTCTCTTTGAACTGCACAGCCAAAGGAGCCTTTTAGGAGGTTCAGAACTTGGGAATGGCTCTGCTTAGAGGGCTTCAGCTGACAAATTCCCTGAAAAGGGTCTGTGGCACTGGCCAAGCCATGACCCCATCACAGAGATGTTTTCACGTGGCAAAAACACGTGACAAAATATCGAGTATTTAGATATTCCCGTGGGAGAGATTCATACTCTTCAGAGGCAGGATGGAGACTTTTCCAATCTCTGCTCACTGCAGCTCTGCTGCTCCACTTTTCCTTCCACCACGGGGCACCTTTCTGGGCAGAGCAGCAACAGAATCAATTGATTGACAAGTGGATGAAGAGAAACAGGTCCGAGGTCACCAAATCACTTGGCCTCAGCCAGATGAAGCTGTCAGCCCCCAGGAATAATAAAATTGATTTGATTTGCAGCAATCAAGCACCAAGGTTAAAATACCTCCATGGAACCACGTTCTGGCTGCACACAGAGTCAGAGAAGGGGAAAACATTCCATAGAGCTGAAACAAATCTTCCTTTGAAGTGATGGAAAACAACCACAATCTCTTACCTCTACCAGGATGTATCTCTCCATGTTTCAGGATTTTTACATCATAAGAGAGGATCCTCAAACACACAAATGTAACAAATTCTGTGATCAATTGACAAAATTGGGGCAACACATATTTACTTCCCTGGTTTAAGAAATAAAGGCTCTGTAGACTGTTCAGCACTTGCTAACCTGCCATTTCCTTTCATTCAGCAGTGCTAGGATCACCATGCCAGCTTAAATCTACATTTCAAATACATAACTAACAAGAAAGTACAACGTGGAAAGGTATAACTGGAGTTAAAATTACATTAAAGTTTTTGTTGACTTTCTTCTCTGCCTAATGAAATAATAAGAAAATAAAAATACCCCAAAAATTATGTATGTCAAATGAGCCAGTCCCATGCAGCTGAGCACTTTTTCTTGAGGTCTTCATAAAAATAACATTTTCTCTTCCTACACAGTACTGTGATCCAGTCACAGACTCAGGCAATTGAAGTACATGTTCATATAAAAAAAAAAATAATAAAATCAAATCCTCTTCAATGTTCAAGAACACTCTCTAAAGCACTTACTCTATAAAAAGAAATCTTTCTGAGAGAGTACATACACCTAATTTATTTCAAGGACCCAAACAAAAATAACAAGAGTGCCACCTATCCTTCATTAGGAATAACAGAATTTCCCATGGACTGACCTTGCTTTTAAAAATCCTGCACAAAAAACCCTGACGGTTAAGAACATATAAAACTCTCCATCTGGGCAGAAGCTTTAGTAAAAAAAATAAAATGCAAATGAGTGTTGCATGTAAAAGCAGGATTATAAAGAAATAGAGGAGGAGGAGGAGTACTTGGGAAAAAAAATCTCTAAGGTATCAAGAGCATAAAATCCAAAAGAACTAAAGCAGAACTAAAGATGTCTTAAAGCTTGAAGCCACATTTTGGGCTGCAGTAATGATTTTATAAAAATAGGTTTGTGTGTAACATGCAACCTGCAAACTGCTGCAAAAGAAGCTGCTGCACAGAGGCAGAAACTGCCAAGGAACAGGAAAAAGGGAGGATTTTTCCAGCGCAGGTGACTGGAGCAGCAGAGAGAGGGGAAGGAAGGGCCATTAATTTTCTCATTTTATAAGATTATAGTGGCTATATGAGTAAAATACAGACTAGTAATTCTGGCACCTACACCAGGAAAATAAAAAGGAATTATTAAACCTAGCAATAAATATGTAGAAAAATAACTTTTATTAAGGAAGGAAGTCAGTTTTGCTTTTTGGTAAAGGCAAGGCCTGGTTCATGATTTGCTGTATGCACATGGATGAGGGAGAGTCAGTTGGGTTTATATATCTGGATATATTAAAATCCAATAGATTGAGGCTTTCAAAAATGGCTCCCTACAAAGGGAGTCCTATGAAAACCAAGCCACTACAAGATAATACAGAAGGCCTTTGCTTTTGGGAAAAATCTGGTGAAAAGATGGGAAGCAGAGTGGGTGTAAGTGCTCAGTTGTTCCTCCTGCAGCAGGCACTGGCAGAGCTCTGCAGGGAGCTGCACCATGACCTGGGGGCTCTGTGGATCCACGTGTTGACTGGAAAAGGGAGCAGGCAGCAAGAAAAACAAAAGACCTTTCGAGCTGTAACTGGACATTAAGGTATCAGATGAATTTCCTCACAGGTACCCATGATAAAATACACACATGAAAAAGCAAACCCTAATGGTATTGCTCAAATGGGTGAGCCCTGAGAGAAAGAATCATTTCCATCAGAAGTGAGGCTGGGATAAAGTGGTGATACTTGGCCCTACATGGGACAACATCCTTTCCATTTTCACACAACCACACAGAGCAAAAAATAGTCGAATCATCATCTCCCCTCCTATGGAGGCAGGCTCAGGGTTGTTCAGCCTGGAGAAGGCTCCAGGGAGACCTTAGAACCCCCCTTTTAGTACCTAAAGGGGCTCTGAGAACTGGAGAGGAACTTTGGACAAGGGCATGGAGTGATAGGACAAGGGGCAATGGCTTTATCTGACAGAGAGGAGGTTTAGATGGGATATTAGGAAGAAATTCTTCCCTGTGAGGGTGGGGAGGCCCTGGCACAGGTTGCCCAGAGAAGCTGTGGTTGCCCCTGGATCCCTGTAAATGTCCAAGGCCAGGTTGGATGGGGCTTGGAGCAACCTGGGCTAGTGGAAGGTGTCCCTACCCATGGCAGGGTGGCAGAATGAGATGATCTTTAAGGTCCAACCCAAACCATTCCATGGTGTGCACCCTAATTATCAGTCACAAGTGCCTGTTAGCTGGATAGAAATCTCCTGAGGGTGAAGCAGTATCCTTTAAATCAAGTGGACAGCCAGTGCTGGCAGCTAAACAACCATCCACCCTGAATTCCCCAAAAGACTGAGCTGTGAGACACCAAGCACCAGGAAGCACTGCTTGCCAAGCAGATTTTCTGCAGAGACACGAATTACAGGATAAACAAAATGCAGTGTCGTGTTGGAAAGTAGTGGAGGTTACCTCAAACCTGTTAAAATTCACAACTTCAACCCCCCAAAATACTACCCTTCTAATGCAAATGTTTACTGCAGGAAAAAGGTGGGAAGCTGCCCAAATGAGGACTGCAACCTCTCCAAAGAACAAGATGTGAACTCAAAGATCAGTATATATCAAGTTCCCCAGCAAAAGCTCCACAGTGAAAAGTACCTGTGGATTGATTTACACACAAAAAAATGACTGATAATTAATTTATTGATAGAGCTTTGCTCCAGGGGTTTATATAATATCAGGAAAGTCACTAAGTATGATTATTGCTATATAATCAATCAGGGAGTACATATTATTTCACTCTCATTCGGCTCTGTTTGGAATCACATCCAAGACATTTAAAACTGTACTCCAGTTAAAAAAATCTGCTGTATATCCTCATCAGAGAAGTTTCAGAGGGATGCTATTAATAAGTATTGAAACAAATACAAAGAATGGCAAAAAAGGAGAAGTGTGAAAAATATTTCCCATTAACATGTGCATATGGTTTCACTCAAAACAAATTTTCTTGCAAGAAACATGCTTATATAATATTAAGTTGTTACATTACCAAATTGACTGTAAGTTTATAATGGGACCAATTTTATTTAGGCACCGTAAAAATTTAAGCTGGAATGCAAAAAATTTAAATATATATGGAAATAATGGAGGTAAAGTCCTGGAGGAAAACTGCCTTAATATATTTGAGAGGAAAAAAAAAAAAAAAAGAAGGTAAAGACAAAACAAAAGCTTTTGTTTCTGAGCTCCTAATGAATGCCAAAAGCCCAGGGAGAGAGGAGGGAGGTTGGGATCCAGTCTCCACCTCATACAAAGATGTGTAAGACAGATTCATAAATTGCTGTGTTGCACCAAGTTATTAAATCCCCTGTGATGAGTAGGGGGGTCTCCTGTTGGCCTTCCCTTAATGCACCACATGCACTTATAAAGGAGCACCTTGATCTTCTCCCTGCTCCATCACGTGCCAATGTAACCACCTGCACTTGCACGACAAACTTAACACAGGACAAAAACAAAGGCCAAACACCACACTAAAAATCCCAGCTGCATTTACAGGCAAGAACCAGCTTCCAGTTCCATAAATTGTTCAGCACTGGGGAGTACTGGGTCCCTGGGTGGGGTTGCTGTTGATCAGGACCTTCTTCTCAGGACTGTCTGCACTGTGACAGCAAAGGAAGCTACACACAGTTCACACCTAATCACAGAATCCCAGAATGGTTTGGGTTGGGAGGGACTTTAAAAATCCTGTCATGGGCAGGGACAACTTCCACTAGCCCAGGTTGCTCCAAGCCCTGTCCAACCTGGCCCTGGACACTTCCCTGGGCAATTTGTGCCAGTGCACTTATCCTTAAATCTTTATGCAAGTTTGCAATTGTAAGTGATTTTAAGAAGCCCATCATACAGCAAAGGCCACATGTCCCCAGGCATTGCTTGAGCACCCAAGTACTTGTCAATATTACCAAAGCATTATTTGTGTACTCAGCTGCAACACTATTTTTAAGCAACTTTTAATCCAGCTTCATGCTTGGATGAAATAAACAATTTGAATAAAGGATTCTGTTGTAAATGTCAATTTTTTTTTTTCTTGGCATTTACTTGCTTTTGGAATGTGGATTAGCCTTCATGCTCGGCGAGACTGAAGCAGCACTGATACGTGATAATGCTAAAAATGTAATAATGCAGGGATTTCTACGCATGAACATTCCCAGGCAATCCATACCCAAGGAAATGACCCGAATTGTGTGAGGTTAACACTGCTCACTGCACCCCAAGGACAGAGACCAGCACATGCCTGTTACGAGTCTCAGCTCCTGATCAAATAAAAGCTGGGAGTTCCTTCTCATGGAGAAACAAAACCATAAATAGCAGGCAAGATACAGCTGGTCCTGTTGGGTGGGGAGGCCCTGGCACAAGTTGCCCGAGGAAGCTGTGGCTGCCCCATTCCTGGAAGTGTCCAAGGCCGGGTTGGACAGGGCTTGGAGCAACCTGGGCTGGTGGAAGGTGTCCCTGACATGTCAGGGGGTGGAAGAAGATGATCTTCAATGTCCCTTCCAACTCCAACCGCTCCATGATGATCGAGAAGCTCATGGGACTCAAAAGGCACTTCCTTGCTTAGGCAGGTAAACATCAAAACCAGAAGCACATGCTGGTGGCTTAATGACCTGCTCTGAATTGCCAACCCTTCTGTGTACCGTTGTAATTCTGGAATTTATAGCAATTAAAGAAAGAGCAGGTGGGAAAATAAGACAATGGCTCACTAGACAAGTATGTTCTTGCAGCTGGGAAGTGAAGGAAGCACAATGGCACACCTACACTCCTCAGGGTAGAGTGACACCAGTCTTTTGTGAAGTGAGGATCCTGAATATTTAAAGAAAAGTAAGGGAGAAAACACTTCAGGAGGAAGAGCTGATGCATGAGCCCTCAGAGCAAGTGTTCAAGGGTGGAAGGAAGACCAGCACAGTCAGCACTGTCTTATACCAGGGGTAAATAAGATTGCAAGAATATTTGTCCTTATTTTCAGTGATCAAAAGGATAAACGTGAAACTGATGTAACAACTTGTTACATTGGGAAACAAATGGGGCAGGTTAGTCAGATATACATATATGTGCTCATTTCAAAAATATCACAACCTATTAAAATATGTAGCACTATGCTGAGGAGGGGCTGCACCATTCTGAGGCACTATCCCTATCTCTGCCTTCCAAGAGAAGGGCATTTTCCTAACTGTAGTCAAAAAAATTGTAAGAAAAAAAACTCAAATCATTATATTCAGTATTTATACTTATTTATGACATTAAATATTTACTCTTTGCCTTTTGGTTTGAAAATAACAAATGCAACACTTTCTGCTTTTTATCTACCCCCAATAGCACCAGAGCAGCTAAAGAAAGATGACAGAATCTCGCTGTATATTTATTTAAGAGGAAGGCACTGAGTTCAAAACTGACTCGTCTTCCTCCCATTTCAGTCAAGTTACTTGAAAAGGACACTTGGAGGAGGGAGTCCCAGGCGAGTTGCTTTGCTCTGTGGATTGCAGGGAGTGTTTGACACTGTTTCACAGGAAAAGCAGGGCACTCTCACTGCCCTGAGCTGCAGCACATTCCCAAAGAGCCGAGCCCACTGCTCACTCATCCTCACAAAGATCCTGAGCAGAGTCAGCAGGGTTGTGGTGCCTTCTACAGACCTTCTGTGAGCGTTTGAAGCAGCACATCCCGGACACTGCAGCAGAAATGATACCCCAACAAATGTGATAGATGGGTATTTTAAAAAGTCCTCTCAAAGGTTCGTTGTGACCAAGACAGACTCCTGCTTCTCTACAGCCATTACTGTCTGCTCTGCAAAAGCACACTGCAATCTTCCCTTCCCTCAGACTATTACCCAAAGACACCAATAAACCCAAAACTACTCAGTGAGCTGATGCAGATTGCTAAATGATGGCCTTACACAAAGCTCATCATCTTGACTTGGGTGTTGTAATCACCACTAACAAGTTAGATATTTCATGCAAAATGCCATCCTAGTCCCCACTCAGAATTACCAACCTTCCAAACAGCCTTCCTAAGCCAACCTGAGTCAGTCAGAAATAACAGGTTCATTTCTTTCCAATTAATTCAACATGGCTCACAGGAAAAAAAGGCAAATTTTATTTGCCTCTAAAACAGGGAGACTGTTCCAGATTTCTAGCACTCGAAAGAGGCTCTATACAAGTAATAATACTGCCCAAATGCCTCTTCCTTTAAAATTAGCACCTAAAATTTAAAAAAAAGCATCTTCTGTATCCTGCAGGATTTTCCTTGTCTGCTTAACTTGTCAAGGGTTTGCTGTAAATGAGGTGAAGGAACCTAATATTGGGGCAAATGAAAAAATAACCCTCTTGACCTTGTTCCAGATGGAAAAGATTAAAAAGAGATACATCCAAATGCTGAGAGCATCAGAGTGAGGTGTCTCGACTGCCCAGTGCAGGACACAGCCAGGAGCTCTGCACAGCAGCAGCTCCGTGTGCAGGGAACAGACACAAAGACCCAAAAAATATAAGGTTAAGTTTGTTTCAAGCTGGCACATGGAACACCAACTTGCTGTAGCAAGACCAGACACAAACAGTTTATAATTTTCCCCTTTCATTTCCAGCTTCCTGGGAAATTGCAGCTGCCTGGGCAGCTCTCAGGGCATTGGGATTGCCTTGTTTGTCACTTCAGCACAGCTGGAGCACGGGGTGAAGGCAACACCCCAGCTCAGAGTGGTACAAACTGTGGCTCCCTGCCTTCTCCAAGGCTCACATGGCTGGCACACAGCAGGGGGATATCCAGTCTCTCACAGGTAATTCCAAAAGCAGTTCAAGGTCTCGCTCCTAATTCTTTAGGCAACCCCATTTTCTTTACACAGTAAGTTTTGACTGTGAGTTGTCAGACCTACATTTCCCTGGGAAGGACAGACACCTGGGAAGAAAATATAGGAAGGTCATGAGTAAAGTCTGCTCTTGTGAAGGTAACACTGACACAAAGCAACCATTTGGGCACCAGGAAAAAGAAATGAAGTCACCTCTGGGAAACTGAAATTCTTCCCTGTGAGGGTGGGGAGGCCCTGGCACAGGTTGCCCAGAGAAGATGTGGCTGGCCCATCCCTGGAAGTGTCCAAGGCCGGGTTGGATGGGGCTTGGAGCAACCTGGGATATTGCAAGGTGTCCCTGCACCATTCTAGGATTCTAGGTTTCTGTAAACTCCCTCCTGAGCAGGAACATCTCAATGCCAAAAGTTGCCCTAGAAACTAAAATTCTGTTTACTAGTAACCTTCCCCCATCATCATTTATTGTCCCTAACTCCATACTGGTATCAAAGCTTTGACCCAGAAAAGATGGATTTCACATCAGAGTGAAAGCTGGAATGGAAATAGCCCTTTGTAAATGATGGATATGCATTACACCCTAAAAATCCTTCTTGGAAAATGTCAGACAGCTGCAGTCTGAGGCATTGGATGTATTGTGTGAACGCTGCCAAAGTGTAGAGAGCTCAAAAGGACAGGACAAATACCTAAAGGGAAGATTAGACAATCCCATGTCACTCCCTAATTTTCAACAAAACGAGAACTTCTAAAGTACATGTTATGAATTATTAATTTCCAACTTAGGGATTATGCAAATGCTCAAGAAAACCACTTTGCTCTTCAGACCATTAAAACAACAAAACATTCGAATACTCTGTCACTGCTGCCCCCAAGAAACCAAGGACTCAGTTTTGCTGGCAGAGCCACGTGGAGAAGTTCCAGACCTCAGTGCTTAATCCTGCTCTGCCAAATGCAGCACCAACAGCCTTGTGCTGTCAGCTCTGAGCCTGGCTCTGTCCTAACCCCAACACTCACTGGAACAGCACCTTAAAACATTTGTATTATTATTCAGCACACTGTCTTAAAGCCATTGTTAAACCAACCCAGTGCAACAATTATATTTTAGTACACTCCTACTTTTTCCTTATCAAAGTCCTAGAGCTGATTTCAAACCTCTCTACAAATATAAGTGTAGCTTATTTCAAAACAAGTCAGAATTTAAAAAACATTCCCATCTCATTGCAACATGACAGGAATAACCTTCATGGTAAGAGAGCAATGTTTAGTTTGCTTATCAGAAAATTCAGCAATCCACCAAACATCTGAAAATGCAAAAATGTGTTGGGAATGATACGGGAAAAAAACGATCTTAATTGAAAAATAATGGCTTGTCTGAATTTTATTTTCTTTGCATCTTTTAAAAGAAAATTTAGACAGCTCTGCACTCATATTGAATCTAAATATAATTGCAATACATCATTATAATCCTCACAGGAGAGATGACATATCAGTAGCAACCAGACCCTGATGTGGATCAGGATAACGGGGAAGACAGAGGAGGAAGAACAGAGCTCTCTCCTGCACAGCATTTTTCATGCACACTGTACATCCACACAATCAAACACCACAGTCACCTTGTTGAATAATGAATAATGAAATGAAAAGAAAATTAAGGGAGCAGCAAGCAAGGGGGAAAAGATTCAAGCTGACATTTGAAATGAGAGGAAGTCACCGAGTGGTTCACAGTGACTGTTCCAGATGGCAGGAGCTATTTTGGCCAGACTACCTGGCTGGGATGGGAGCTGCAGTTAGGTAAGCAGAAGGGGGCAGGAAGGAGGAAAGGAACAAAGGGAAAAAAACAATCACTGAAAATGGGATTTTTAGCCTGCAGGCCTCCTAATTCTGAACCTCGTGAGTAAGAGAAAGTTCCAAAATAAAGTAGTAACTTGCCATGATCATTTAGGAAAAGGAAATCAATTATCTCTCAGGATTACAGACACAGAAATTCCTTTTGGCCACAGTATGGATTCATTATCTCCCCCATGCCTGGCTTTCTCTAAACATAATTAAATCGACTATTTCTTATGAGGAAATCTTACGTGTGCTTTAGGCCACATAACACATCTTGCCATCTAATTGTATTTTTCATCTGTACTTTCCCCCCATCAACCTCTCTTACAGTGCTGGGAAGAAAGGAAAAGCCCTTCTGTATATACTCATCTCTTTTTTTGTTTGTTTGCCTTGAGGTCCAATGCATATTCTAGCTGTCAAAAGTGATTTCCCTGCTCACTGAGCAAATATTCTCAACAAGGGTTTTCTTTTTTTATTTACTACTATTAGACAGTGATTTTACAGGCACAGGTAATAGAAATGCAGGCAGGTCAGAGTGCATCAAAGATTTATCTCTGGGCAGGACGTCTAGTCTCATTAAATATAGAAATGAAGTTTATGTAAGTGGAACACAAGGTTGCTGCAAGTTGGCTTTGGGACATAGGTGACAAAGTTGCAACTGAATGATGAAAAACATAACAAAGGGCAATAAGAACCTCACATGACCCCAAGTCTGCGTGCTATGTGAATATCCCACTTTTGGAAGAGGATTGCTTTAAACAGTATATCAAAATATATCTTAAAAACCTGAAACTGGATTAAGTTTTATGCCTGGTGCCTTCTAAAACCAAATATTTTGTATTCCATAGGACTGGGCTTAACATGATAAAAAAAGCACAAAGTAAAAAAATGTAAAACAAGTGTAGAAGAGATCTAAAGTAGGTTTATAACTATCTGACAGCAACGTGTGAACTATCCACCATTACACAGAGAAACCCAGAGTGAATCTCACAGTCAGTGTCTCCAGAACACTCAATTCAATTTTAGCACAACTCAAGGTTTTTCCCAGGGGCTGCATTGAGGGAATGGAAATGATTCAGGGGGTCTCACAAACAGCCTGCACCTTTACCTTGCCTGCTGGAACCCAAACACACCATGGCACCCACATCAATAAAAGAAAGAGTAAAGCCTTGGGGAGCTCCTGCCAAAACAGCTGATGTCCTGCTAAAAGGTCTCCTGGTGAGCAGGCTGAGGCTGGGAACAGCATTTCCAGAACTGAAAGACCCAGTACATCAGAGTTTTAAATTATCTCAGCAGACAGCAAGGAATGGATCACTGCAGGGATGAAACCAAACCAGAGGTTAAGGGGATTCTTTTAAACGCACCCAAAGGAAGCACAGTCATGTTTTCAGTTAGGAATTTAAACAGCAGGAACTATCAGTGGGCCTTAGGAACCTAATTGCTGGGCACCTGGATGTATTTAGACCCCAATAAGTGCTAATTACAACTTCAAATACCTCGTTTCTTATTCTAACCACCAGATATCAGCGACTGTAGCTGAACTACTTCATTGTCCTTGTCACAGTGCAGGGGCTCCACTGCACAACCCCCCTAAACCCTGAGATACTTTACAAATGTTGTGTCCATGGAAGTTACTTGAGACAGGTCCTTACAAAATGTCTAAAGCTTCTTCGAAATCACCACCACGTCTTAGCAGTGAACTGCTAAACAGAATTAAAATTCGAGCAAGGTCAGACACCAAGAAGGATTATATTCCCTAAAAAGGTTGAATAGAAAACTCAGAAATATTTCAGGCAACCCTTTACGTGTTCATTAAACGCCCCAACAAAACAACAAACCAGAATATGGAAAGCAAAGTATCAGGAGAGCTTGGGAAGTTGAAGATGGAACAACAAGAAAGGCCAACAGCTTGTCAAGTAAAAGACAGACCCCACATGTGAACACAGCTACAAACCCCATGGCATCCTGCAACTTGGAAAATGTCTGGGGTGGCAAAAGATACCAATAAGTAGGATTTTGTGCACTTGTTTAATGGATATAAGAGAAATGCAGGAAATATCATCCTGTCACTACTACAGTAATGGTGTAAACAGAGAACAAGGAAAGCACACCCCAAACATGGACAATACGTAGCTACTGCCAGTGTGTCAGGAATATAAAATAGAGCTTTCTGTTTCTTCAATTAATTAAAAATAATTAATCCATAAATAAAAACCTAAGATTTCATTATTATTATTATTAAGCAATGTATTGGTCTTAATCAACTTTAAATACAAAAAGAAATCAAATCAGGTTTGTTAAAAGAATTATTAAATATCTGCGTTGAAGTAATGAAAAATAACAAGGCTTCACATTTTTTCACTATAATTGCAAAGAATTAAGTGGAAACCACAGAAGTAAGAAAAGTTGCTCCCTGATAGACAAATTAACGTTAGGATTATTAAAGAAATCCAAATTTATACAGAAAACAAGCTTTTGCAGTTAAAGGCCAGTGTGTCCTCTAAAGCCCACAGATAATAGGAGAGCTGGAATAAGAAAAGAAACATGAGAACACAAGACAAGATCCAAGCTTTCAATGTAAACAATAAATAACATTCTGATTTCCAACGTTGTTGAGATTATTGTCTAATTGTTGGGAAAGCTACAGACCTTCCATGGTTCTTGCCCCTGAGGGTACACAGTGCTGGAACAGCAGCAAGAGTTCAAATAAATTAAATAAAGCTAAGCTAAAAGTCCAGCCAGAGAAGAATGCCAGCACTGACAAGCCATGGAGAAGGAACCAGGAATGTGGAATGGTTATACAACTAAGAGAGGAAGAAATCAAGAAACCCCCTCTGTTACTGGCTGAGCTAATGAAGCCTTGCTTGCTTCTCTGCTGTCTCACAGTCTGCAAGATTAAAATGGAGCTTTCTTCACAAATTAGTGACGTTTCAGAAGATCTTATTCCCAAGCAGCTTTTTGGTATTCAACAGGGATCATCAGCCTTTTTCTTAGGGCTTTTTTTCCCCCTCAGCCTGGTCATCTGCTTTCCCTGCTGGCAGGAACTCCCTGTGCTCTGTCTCCACCTGCCAAATAGACTAAAACTGGCCCCAGGATTCAAGAATTATTGAAGTGTGGGGAAAAAAAAAAGGGAGTGAATGCAGAAACACACCAACAGATTTGATCTGAATGTTTCTGAGGGTAACAACTGCCAGATCTTTGCAGCCCTTCCTCAGCCATTTCAGCTTCTCGTTTTGCATTTTCCCCTCTCCTACCCCCACTCAGAAGCACCAAGTCAGGAGAAGAAATCTAGGTTTTGGGAATGAATCACCTTCTCAACATGTCTCTTTATGAGATTCTTTCCTCTTTGGAAACTCAGCAAGAAATCATACATATGCAACAGAAAACCCAACCAACTACGTTTATTACAAGCCCAGAAAAGGGAATTTAAAGGATTTATTCTTTCCAGTGGGATAAATATTTTGCACCAGTTAAAAACGAGCCATTTTCTGATTACTAACAACGAGGACAAAGAAGGCAAATGGTCATGATGAACTTGTCAAGCCTTCCCAGCAGCTCCTCATGAGGGAAGCTACCCTACTTTCCAGAGCAGTTTTCTTCAGACTCATCACTTTCTGCTAACAGATGGGGAGCTGAAGATAGAAAGAAGCATAGTTGATGCCTAGCACCAAGGGGAGGGAAAAAATTATCTCAGCAGGAGATTCTTTAAAAAAAAAAATAATAAAAAAAAAAAATCAGCAACTGTCCTTCTCCTCAGAAACTAGGGGAGGGGAGGGGAAGTGTGGAAGACAAAGGATCAAAGGCTTTTCCCATGTTCTGAACTCCAAGCTGAGCTCTTCCAGCCTCTTCTCTATCCTTGCTCCTACTTGCTCATTTTCCTAATCATCCATCAGTGCTCACACGAGAGTAGTAGTAAGAAAATAGTTCTCCAGATGTCTAACACATTCTATGATCAAAAAAAGCTTCCTGGTACTCTAAAAAAAATGAAAAATACGGTTCTTCTGTAAGACCCAGCACATTTGGGCTAATCCTTAATCCTGAATTCCTGTCTGGATTAGTTTCTTCACCAAGTGGTCAGGATTTCACTAACTCAGAGAGCCACTAATGGCAGAACAAGATAGAATTACACAGAAGCAGAGCAAATGGGATTGTACTGAAATAGGCTCTCTGATGCAGATTGGAGCTCAGATGTTGCCATTGAGACATAAAATTTTCTTGAAGTTGTGATGATACAGTAAAAATATCATTAGTCTTAAGTCACTTAACTTTTTCCCCCCTCTTACTACAAAACAAAACAAATCATGAGCGTTATGGACACAGGAGAATATTTATCAGCAGTGGTGTTAAAAACAAAAAAACCAGACACAAAACCCCAATAAATTTAGTTGAACTAAACATCTTTAAACAGCAATATTTGCAATACACAAGGGGGGGAAAACCCCATAAATCAATTCAAGCTTACCTAGTGCTGAAAAGACAATGTGTTAACATTATTTTTTAGCATCGTTTGCCATCATTTTCTAGAAGACAAAGCACATTCTGTTTATATTTGGATGTGTTTGTGCATGCACGTGTGCCCCTCTTATGTGGTTACATAAAAACGTACACACAATTTGGAGATAGGGTCACTAAAACACTGGAAGTATTCAAACCACCTTATCTACACCCAAGTTGAAATTCAGATTGAAATCCAAATGAGGGAGCTTGGGAGCAATTCTTTACTTTTCCTGTCAGTGATTTACTGAATAAATTGAGTGGGAACAGGCTGGTTTGCTCCCCCCATGCTAACGTTCACAAAGTGGGTAACACAAGTCTTGCCCAAAGTGTCAGAACCTCAGGGAAGGAGGAATAGTATTTGCACAACACAAATTTTAGATTTTCTAGGCTGAGCACTTCCACTGATCTTACAGCAGATACATGGCATCTACAAATGAAATAATTCACTTTTTGTTTGGTCCCTTAAGTCAGAAAATGCCTTGAGGTCCTTAGCATTAGCAGATACATATTCACAGAATCTCCACACAGTTAAAATCTTCCCAGTTACTGAAAAGGTTGCAATGAAGAGAAACATCAAAGGCATGCTTTAATATAAATATCAAACTTGGCTTCTTCATCAATAATCTGATATTTATGAGGGTTGAGACCACATGATATTGGATGTGCAGACTGATAATTCATGCAAATGAGGTTATACTGGAGCAGTGTCAGAAGACCTGGAACAACGTGGAATTGGAGAGAGTCTATTTGCAAGGGCCTGGAGTGACAGGACAGGGGGAATGGCTTCAAACTGACAGACAGGAGGTTTAGATTGGATATTAGGAAGAAATTCTTTGCTGTGAGGGTGGGGAGGCCCTGGCACAGGTTGTCCAGAGAAGCTGTGGCTGCCCCATCCCTGGGAGCATCCAAGGCCAGGTTGGACGGGGCTTGTAGCAACCTGGGCTAGTGGAAGGTGTCCCTGCCCAGGGCAGGGGTTGGAACTGGATGATTTTTAGGGTCCCTTCCAACCCAAACCATTCTGGCATCCTATGATTTATTTCCCTTTAGTTCCAATTTTATGAGCCAGGTGAGAGAACACAGGGATTAAAAAAATAATTGCATGCATATTCCTTCAAGTGAAAAGCTTCCATTTCTCTTTCCCCTAAAAGAAAAGAGGTCATCAGCAACAGAGTGGGATGGGAACCAGGGTGAGAATGTTTCTAAGGAGGTTTGCCTTTCACAGGGCAGGCACAGCATTGCAAGACTGATTTTTAAGCAGGATAATGAAGATAATAATCAAGCTCTAAGAAGGCTAAGAATAATCAGGGTGTATATATACACATATATACATAAAACCCCAGAATAATAAAAGATAAAGGTTTAGTGAAAGTATTAGTGCTTCTATATGTTATTTCTGAATGAATACTAGGTGCTGAGTAGAAAAACAGAATATGAATACACATATTCACACATACCCAAAGTATGCAAAACAAAAACCACAAGTACACCATAATGGTTTGTTTATTACTGATGTCAGAAGAACATCAACTAATTAAATACATCTTCTCCCTTTCAGGAAGGAACTGCAACCTCTGCAGACTTGAGAAATCTACATGGATTTGGATGAAATATGGAAGATAGAACTTGAGTTGCCTCCTTAAATGTTGAGTGATTGTGGGAGGATATGAGGATATTCCTTCTCTTTTTTTTTTTTGCTCCATAATGGGAACATAAAAGAGACTGCACTACAGCAAGAACTCTGCCATGGGCATCAAACACCGTTTTATCTTGGAATTTCATTAGACCATCAACTGAGACAAGCACTGACTGAACAAATCAAAGAGAGAGATTTATCTACAAACAATGCAACAGATTAAATTGCCAATAATTACAGATATAAAATGAAGCAGACTAGTCTGCAATGTGGTTTTTTTGTGAGCATCTATTTTCTTGGGAGTTCAGTTTTGTACCATCACTATGAACTGTTCTGCAGCATCATCATAAAGAAAATTTAAACCAGTTTATCTCATTTCCCTAAATCTTTTCGAATAGCTCTATACGTGCCTCGATGTATAAAGTATGTGGTTAGTTAGAGATTTTTCCTCCAACATTCTAAAATGGATTTTCCTTGAACGTTCACTTCCTGGCTGAAGTCTAAAAGACAATACAAAAGTAATACAAAGAGAACTTGCAGGGACAACCTTGACAAAGAGACAGATTAGAGGAGCCTTTAGTGCAGAGGATCCTTGTTCAGAAACCACTACACGTGGTAAAGTGATGAAAACAGTAAAGAATTCTGGACTAGTCTTCAAGAAAATGATAAAAGCTGAGCCCCAGGATGAGCACTCCTGAGAGTGAAGACTGTCCTCTCCTCACCCATTTCCCACGAGTGCCCCGACAGCCCCTGATTTCTAATTGCCACTACCACACACCTTGATTACAATCATTCTGTGAGTGGCTGGAAGTTTCCCAGAAATGTTTCCAAATACAGTCAAGTTCTCCTGGCACTCAACGAGCTGCTTACAAAGGAGATTATTAACGGAGCAGCGAGTGGAGTCCTCGGCTGAGTTATCAGGAGAAACTCCTGCAAACACAAAAAGCTACTTCACCCCCCCCGTGTTTCCTCGACCTGCAGTGCCCAGGTGAGCCCAGGGCGTTGGCAGGGCCTGGTGGGTGCAGAAAAGAGCAGAGTCACAGCTCCATGCTCTGCTCAGGGAGGGCTCAACACTCGTGACCTTCGCTAGGAAAGCTGAGCCCCTTCACAGCAAAGACCAACGACTGCCCTCCTAACTTCATGGGAATTTAAAATTAGGTTCACTCATTAAAACACTAGAAACAACTCTTGTATTTGAAGGTATCCCCTGCTCGATTTTTAAATAGAAGAATGGTCACCTATACTGATTTTTCCTCTTTTAAAAACACCCTCAGCTCATAACAACTCTTGGGGTTGCAGGACTGTGGTAGCTACTGATGATCAAGCTCTAGCAGCAACATGATTAAGTTTACATCATTTTATATTAAAAAAAAAAAAAGATAAAAGCCTGAAGTGGTTTTAGTCGACCCAAAAAGGATGCTTGATATGCAGATTTTGTTTCATTTATGATTAAATGAAAACTGAATACCATTAAGAACTCAAGGTGGGAGTTGGAAGTTCAAGTTAACCTGAGTCACCAGCACAGCAACAGATGACTTCACATAAAGCTTGAGGAAATTTTATCAAAAAGCTATTAAAGGAAATTTTAAATAATGAAAACAAAACAAAAAACAAACTCTCGTTGACTAGTCTGCTATACCCTACATTATAGTGCTTATTCTTTATGTTATAAAAATAGAGGTAATTAAGTTGGCATTAAATTACAGTACAAAAAAGCTGCTGAAATCTTCCTTTGCATAGGTGTTTAACCATCATCTTCTTCATACTCTGAAAGTGAACACAGACAGTCTGCTTAATGCCTTGTTATGTAACATGCACCAAATGCAACAGAGCAAAATATGGAATAAAATACAGCTAAAAATTTTATATTTTTCTTGTATTTCATATATAACAAGAATTTGATTTGACAAGAAAAAAAGTAATAAGAATAAAAGTCATATTTCAGACTGTATTTTTTGGTCCTAATCCTTGAAAATGTGAAAGGAAGGCAAAGTTTCCGTGGAAAGTGTTCTATTTACCAAGAACAACTTTAAAAGAATAAATCCTGAGCAATAGACTTCTTAGCCACCAGTAGACAAAAAAAGTATTGCTGTCAAGTGACTAAAATAAGCATTAAATGTTGTAACAGTCTGAAATGCAGTAGTTTTCACTCCAATATCCAAATGCACTCAGGTATATGAAATACATGACACAAAGGACATCCACAATCACATTAGAAAAATGTTTCAATTTATAGTCCCAGTAATAAACTTCTTTTTTCATGTACTTTATACAGGGGGCAGATCTATGGAACTGCTGCTCTTCTGCAGCTTGGCACAAGCCATTCCCAAGGGCAGGAAAAACAGAGTAAAAGAGGATATTAAGAAGTGATGTTTATAGTTCTTGTAAGAAGTTTTTCTGTCCTTGATGTAGCAATCCTCTGCCATCAGAGAAGGAGGCAAATTCCTACTACCTTGATTTTATTAAAGAAATGAGAATATTCAATGCTGCAGTACATTATTAAGACTTTTTCCACTATTGAACTTTTATGTCCAGTAATAGAGATCATAGCACAAACCATAAAAATATCCCCCAGATTTGGCTGCTTCTCTCCTAGACTTGGAAATTTGCCTTCCTGACAGGAAGGTGGAAAACCACTGCACCTGGCAATGACACACTAAAGAGACACCCCAGCAAACCTCCACACTGGGATTTCTGCAGCAACATCATCCCCACTGGTATCTTCTTGAGTACCAGCTTGTCATGGAAAAAGGGATGTTCATTAGGATGTAAACAGGCATTTTTTCGTCCATTTTTTGTCCCAGCTACTTCTTAGACCTGGATTTTACTCATTTTCATTATCAGCTTCAAAACCAAACTATAACACAACAGCTGTTTGACCTGTTGCAGCTTAAATATAGCAAGAACTAAATGCCAGTAAATTCTTTTATTTATTTCTAGCCATATTATCATTACACCAGAGGACGTCACCAGCTTTCACAATTCAAAATTGCTTGTATGGGTTGCAGCACATTACGTTGCAAAACTGGTGGGGTTAAGTGTAAATATATATATTACATATTATATATCTATATTATATATATATGGGGTTTTTTTAATATGTATATATATATATGTGTGTGTGGTATGTGTTAATTTACTATCTTTGTACATCCTCTCCTTCCAGAGGAAGCAAGTTATTCTGTACTAAAAAGCAAAGTGGACTCAGGTCCACACTTCCAAAGCTGTTACAGGCTAAGGAGAACTTGGCAGTAGAGAATTTACTGATCCTAATATTAAAAATATCATCTGGATGGGCTCCAAGAAGACAAAGATATGAGAGTGTAAAGGGGAACAGATGAAAAAAAAAATCCATCTAAATTGTCTTAAAATGTAGCTCAGAGTTCCTTATTTTTACTATATAAAAAGCTGCCAACTTGTTTCTTCTTGGTTTTTTGTTTCTTCTTTTCTTTCTTGGCTTTGGATAGTCAAGAATCACAAAGAAGAAGAGGAAAAAATGAAACAAAAAGAAAACCATAATAATTATTTCGAAGGTATCATTTAAAAGCCAACTCAATCATATTTACAACCACACCTGCATTATTCATTTTCCATATTGGAGCTACCAGCACTTGAATCTTAATACTACCACTGGTCCATGCAGGTATATACAGGGAATATATTCAAAAGCCAAGACAGCAGTGACAATTTCATTTGAAAAACTACCCTTCTTTGTGTGAAAACCTATTCTTTGTCCCCAAAAAAATTTGAGAACTTACACAAAAGAGAAGTTGAAACGTGCATTAAATCCTGTTGCTCATCTCAACATTGTCTGCCATACACAGGCTCGTTTGCCAGTCCCCATTCAGGGAGGTGGAAAGGCAATTTAAGATGGAAGTGCCAAAACAACATTTTCTTACACTCCTAAAAGTGGTGGCCAACACATTCACTTCCATTTTTGACTGGCAAGGACCTCTTCAAGCTGTAATTACTCTTGGCAGCAGAAAGCTCTCTCCCTTCTGTCCACGGCTTTTGGAGAACCAATTCATTTTTTTCAAATCATTCAGGCCATAAAACTGAATTCCAGGCACCCCACCTCCTATTTTATGCTCATTGTTCTTACTCACAGATGCTGTTCCGGAACAAAATCCTGCCTTTCTGTTAAGTACCTATGGCTGAGTCACAAGGCACATAAAGAAAAGACACTTCAGAGGGGCTACTTTGTCCCTGGACTATTCCAACAAGTATTTATACCCAAAGCAAGCTGCTAAAATATTAATGTAAAGGGAGGAAATTTGATGTGAGACATAACACAGTCACTGTTACAACGATGTTTGAAAAATCTCAGCAGAAACCTTTCCTGTGCACACATTTTTAGGAGCCTCTTCTGTTCAGATATTTCCTTTAAATTGAAATATCAAATTTTAAAAACATCAAGACAATACCAACACCACGAGTATTGCTATAGATTTAGAAATGGAGCTTAATCAGTTGTCCACTGAGCTCTGCCTCCTGGCTTGTACAGGGGCATTAATAAATGTTTTGGAGAAAAAAATGCTACAATTAAGAGGAGTCTGAGTTTCCAACCCAGTAAAACCAATCCAGTAAAACCCTTCCACGTGGAAAGGAAGTTGAACTCCTCGAACTCATTTCTAGCTATTCCTATAGAATATAAACAAGTCAAACTTTAATTACAGTAAGCTTTCACATCCTAATGGAATATAAGTAGATTTAAAGAAATTTAGAAAGCAGCAATTTACTTTGGAGTAATGTAATTTTATTTAATTGCTTCTAATTAAAATTATTCTACAAATGTAAAACAAAAGTGTCTATTAATTCTCTTCATAAACTAAATTTAGATATCAACTGAGTAGCTTACTCACAGTATTTACTATAATTATTGCAATACTTCTCTAACTTTGATGATTTAAAAGTTTTGGGGCTTGATACCAAATAATGGTTTCTGCTGCATAAAGCAAAATAATCTTTCAAACTCCCAGTGCCTTTGTACTTTGAATGTGACTCATTAAATTTACATTTTGTGAAGGTACATGTAGGAGTAAAAGCACTTATGTATTATCAAGAAATATGACATTATAATCCCATGAAGTTACTACTTATAGAAAAAAATAAAACTGTTCCCATTCTCTCCCATACCTAAGAGTAAAGTGAATACCTTCCATTAACTTTGTAAAGAAAAAGGACACTTAATATTTTTGCATACATTTTTAACTTCGCTTTTAACACCGAGTTTTAAAATCAGCCACGAAACAAAAAATTGGAAATATCTTTCAATAAAAGTTCATCTGAAAACAATTATTGTATTTAAAACTCATCAACGATTCGTGTCAAACCTGACAAAAAGCTGTGGCCAAAGCTGGGGTGGAAAACTAACCAAAAAAATGTGAGACCATTCTGCAAACTTCTGTGTTTTAAAAACAGACCAACATAAGCTCAAAAGCAGTCATTTCTTTAATTTCTTATCTTAAAGTATCTTCCTTCTCCTCTCTCTGTGTTTTTTCTACATAGTTTCTCCTGTGGTTCCTTAAACACCACCAGACCAACACAGCAAACGCAACACAGAGTCACTGTGCCTTTTTTTTAGGTAAAATTTGCTGACTGAAAAAAAATCAAGGAACTTCTAAATTTCACTTCCAAGCCATTTCATTCTCCAAATTTTTTAGCGCTCCCGAGTTACAATCCATCATGAGAGGGTTGTGCCTGACTTATCCCACGAGGAGATGGCACTGCCAGATGGTTCAGCCACCCTCTGTGGTTCACCCCACTAACGCTCGAGCGCGGACCTCTCGCAGTGAACCAACGGAGAGCGAGGGGGGAAATGCAGAAATATCAACTGCAGGTGGGTGGAAACTTCCCTGCGAATCCTCCAGCACCAGTGCTCAGGGCTGAACTGTGTGGGAACGCTCCCAGGAGTAAAGAGGTTGCTTCCAGTTTGAACGTGGTTCGGTTTTCCCCTCACCTGCTCACAAAGGGAGGCCACAGCAGTGCCCTGGGGGAATGGTGGGAATCAGGAATCTGTTGTAATCAACGGGATTGGGTTGTAGAGGTGAGTTTGATTAGGAAAATGACCTTAAAAAAAAAAACAAACAATGCACAAAATGTGATGTATGGCTACAGTCTACAAGCTTGGAAAGTTTTTGAAAAGTTCCTACCAAGGAACTCCTGGAAATGAGGAGACAGACCAGGAAACAACCATAATCACAGCTCCTTTCCCTGTTTAGAATCATAGAATCCAAGAATGCTTTGGGTTGGAAGGGACCTTGAAGATCATCCAGTTCCACCCCCTGCCATGAGCAGGGACACCTTCCACTAGCCCAGGTTGCTCCAAGCCCCGTCCAACCTGGCCTTGGACACTCCCAGGGATGGGGCAGCCACAGCTTCTCTGGGCAACCTGTGCCAGGGCCCCACTACCCTCACAGGGAAGAATTTCTTCTCAATATCTACTCTAAACCTCCTCTCTGTCAGTTTGAACCCACTGTTCCTTGTGCTGTCACTCCAGTTCCTGGTGAATGGTCCCTCTCCAGCTTCCCTGTCACCCCTTCAGATACTGGAAGGGGCTGTGAGGTCTCCACAGAACCTTCTCTTTTCCAGGCTGAAGAGCCCTAACTTTTTCATCCCATCTCCACAGGGGAAGTGCTCCAGTCCCCTCATCAACTTCATGGTCTCCTCTGGACTTGCTCCAATAGTTCCTATGTTGGAAGCGTTATTTGAAGACACTTCTGGATCTTGGCTAAGCCACAGAGCATGAAAATCAAGACACCTTTTTTTGGTTTTAAATTTGAGGAGGGAAGAAAATATGTTTGTGTTACTCAAACAATTTTGGCAACATATTACCATCGGTTTCTTTAAAAAAAAAACAGTTCCAAGAGGCTCCTAAGGAAGTCACAGAGTGCTACCTTGGGGCACAGATATATCACAGAAACAACTGTGCAGTGCAGGGTTAAAATTCCACTATTCAGCAAGATGGAATCTCTCCATCAGCGAAAGACCATTTCCCTCTGCCTAAAAAAGTTCAAGCCAAATTACTACCAAAGCCCAGAATGAGATCACTGATGTCATGGCAAAGCAACAATCAAAAAAAAATAAAATAAAATAAAAAGATTGTAGTGACAGTGGCACCCAGGAAACAATTCCTCACAGCAATTTATTTTTTGCATCACTGCGTGGCACTGAACATCCTCCCTCACCGACTGGATTCCATGGGAAGTGCATCCTTACACATTTTTAACCCCAAACTCACCAACTCTAAAAACAGGCCATTAATTAAGAAGTGGAGGGGAAATCCACTTTAATAAACAAATGGGTTACATGAATACCAAATTCAGAGGGCATGTTTAAAAAAAATCGGTCAAGATTAAAAGCAGGAATAATAAGTTAAATTACAAAAACAATCATCCAAGTGTCTGTTTTGAATATGTGAAAACAAAAACCTTGAAAATGCACTGTTTCAGGGAAAATTCTGTAGTGTCAGGAAGAGACTCCCAATGAAACTTGAAGTTCTTTCTTAACTTCAGCAATTCACTAACAAATCGTCATTAAAGTCTTGATCCCCAGGGCATCTTAGAAGCACTTTTGCAGCATTAGTAATAGGCCATTTAATTCCTCCACTTTATTTCTAATTTCTAATTAGGTTTTAATTCATGGTATAACTTATCCTTTCATTGTAATAGCCTGTATCCTTAAGGAAATCGGAATTTATCTTCCTAAGCTTGAAGTTTTTACAGTCAGGATTCCTGGATTATGGTGTTCCTTCCGCTTGTTTACCAGCTTCTTCAAACTATTCTAAAATAAATCAACGTGTTTATTATCAAAACCTTCAGGTTTGCCCGTGTCTGCTCACTCTTCTCAGCTGGCAAAAGTTGATTTTGGAAATGCTTCATCTCTAAGGCAAGAGCTGGTGACATTCCATGTATTGCTACCTCAAACCACATCAAAAGGTCCTCTGTAACAGGAACCTTGTCTTAAAACAGTCTTTAAGAGCTTCAGCTTGGAACGTTGAATAAACACCTCGTTCCACTGCCTGTCTCTGAGGAGACAAGTTTTGTTAACAGGGGCTTGATCCTTCTTGGATTTCTCCTACCTATGGATTGCTGCAGTCTGTGGCTCTCCAAAGGGTTCTACAGGACAGCTGATTCTATTTCAAACCAAAAGAACCCCAACAAACAAAAAATCCCCAAGCAAACACCACACAACAGTAAACCAAAAATCAGCAACCAAACACCACACAAAAAAAAAACCCCAAATGAACCAAAATCGTCCTCCCCAAGCCAGCTGCTTTTTCATTATGGTTCTTATTCCATTCTCTGCTGCACCAGGTGAAGGTTACCAGCCTGGTACATCTGTCTGCTAGAGCTCTTTGTGATCTTAAACAGAATAGAGCAAGAACTAGAATTAGGGCAGACTAAGAGCTGGATTAGAACAGAATAAGGGGGAAATTAGAGTCAGAATAGATCCAAATTGCTCCTTAGTGCCCCTCCACCTGCAATGCAGCACACTGAGCTCTCCCTCTGTGGCTCTGGCTGCAGCAGCAGCATCTGCTGAGGGGGAGAGCCATCAGCTGCACCTGGGAAATGCTCCTGCATTTTGTCATTGGAGAAACATTTCAGGGCCCTCCCAATTGCCTGCTCTGGGGAGAGGAGTAGGACACTGCAAGATGTTATTTTTCTGGTTCCTCATCCATCGAAAGCCTGAGTTTTATGCCTTATACCCAGTAGATTTTCCTGTCGTGGTTCAGTTTCATTTGTTTTGTTCTAAATGTCAGCAAGAGATAGGGCTGAGCAAGAAAAAAAAATCAGGAGAGTGTTTCTCCACGACAGAGCAGTGCCTGGATGGGACTGGCAGGTGATGCCATACTCCAACCCTAGTCCTGCCCCTCGGAGGCTCCAAAGCTCTGCTGCAGCACATTGTCAGTCCTACCAAACCTTCACAGCAATGCAAACATCAGAAATCAATCTCAGTTCATTCAGTTCATGCTTTCTGGAAGAGCAGCACGCACAGATGATGCTGAGAGAGGCTGCTTTGCTTTTCTGCTGATCTCATTACAAGCCAAGACGACGGCAATCTAATTTCACCGGCCACAAAACAAACGGCGTGTTCGGTTTGAACATCCAGCCCAAAAACCTCTTCTGGTTATAATATGAGTTTAAACTTATGCAGCGTGTTCATTAGCATAAACAATCCGCAAAATGGCCAGAAAACTAATTCCATCCCTTGTAATCTGCCATCAGAAAACCCCAAAGAAATAAACACTGGCATTTCGGCTTTGCTTTCACTTTGCTCTCAAGGCTTTGGAAAGATCAGCTGAAAAGTTTTCCTTCCAAATAATCTGAAGGGTTTAAACAAACCAGAGAATGCTTCCAGATGTTTGTTTTTTTTTTTTCGAGCATATCTTAATAAATCTCTCTGAATAAAGAAAACTTAAAGGTAGATAAATAGTATCTTGGAGAATAAGGAATTAGGGAAGGGCTCTAAGCATCACGAAATGATACTCATGTTTCATTTCAATTGATTTTGTCTACCTAATCAGTAAAATTGACAACAACAACTTGACTGTCTTCTTCAGGAAAGGGAACAAAATATTGTTTTAAAATATGAGTTAATTTCAGTTTAATAAATATGACATGCGGGTAATGGGATCTGCATGAAAAATTTAAAAAGTATTGCTCTTCATCATTAAATTCAAGTTAATCAGCATATTCTGCTGCAGATTCAATTGAAAACCACTACTCTTAATGTATTAGTCAGTCATAAATATCAATTCGGTTTCCATGCAAAACAATATAAATCTGCAATAAACAGCTAAATCATTCTGGAAGTGAAAGTTTGCCTATACAGCAACCTCAATAACAACAGAGAAAATAAACAGCTGAAAAGCCACAACACTGGTACTTCTCCACAGCCAGGAATAAACGGTACAACATACCGTGCCTAAACAAACTCATATAACTGATAAAAAATTATGATAACCAAGAGGCACAATGACAAAAATCTATAGTTACTTGATTATCAAATGTTAGAAATTATTGCTTGAAAAATATGTTAATTTTTAATGCCATATGGGAGAGGGGAAGGGTCTGTCAGAGCACAACTCTGATGAAAATCTCCTAATCGAGCTTGACAGATAACCAAATAAACAGACTGACAGATAGACAGAAACTGCATATGGCTCGTTTCCTTCAAAAAAAACCGGACTAGAAAGAAGGTCTTGCTCCTAATGATCACTCCACGTGTTGCAGGGATTCTGGCAGCACCCACAGACCTCGGGAGAACAACAAAACCAGAGAGCGAAACACCCCCGAGGGCACAGGAGAACAGTGGGAGACGAATCCAA
Organism: Pipra filicauda; assembly: GCF_003945595.2. Taxonomy (NCBI): domain Eukaryota; kingdom Metazoa; phylum Chordata; class Aves; order Passeriformes; family Pipridae; genus Pipra; species Pipra filicauda. The sequence continues at coordinate 1,553,745 of NW_024103463.1, read as the reverse complement.
GAGGAGCTCTGTTTGCTCTCCCTGGATTTCTCCATTAATGCCGTCCAGGTGTCCCGGCTGCACGGGAGAGGAGCTCCTGGGGGCGAGTTACCCCCCCCCCCGAGAGAGGGGAGAAAGGGAGAAAGCACCGGGATGGGAACAGCAGGGCACGGAGTGAAGACAGGCTTGTAAAACCTCATTAACTTAGTCTTGGCTTCCCAAATCTAAACCCGACAGCTGCTCCCAAACTCCAGCCGTGGGGGAACAGCCAGATCTGGCCAAGTTGGGGAAAGCTGTCCCAGGTTGTCCAGAGCAGCAACCTGTGGGAACCCCGAGACCCGCGGAGAGGGGCCAGCGCTCCGAGCGCTGCCCTAAGTGGGAACAGACTTACTGGAGTGTTTTCCTCTCCCATAAGTTACCGTTCGTTATTTTCATATTTTCTGTTTGGCAAATAGGGACGGTATAATACCGAGTTTGAACTAAATTTCTCCGTGACTATAAAAATATTTTTGATTAAACAGATGTCAGCAAAATTTTATGGAGTGAAAACTGAGTAACAGATGGCGAGGTCTGTGGAGTTCAAAGAGGCTGGATTTTATTAAAAAGGAAATTTGAGGAAAAGAATTATTTTGCTGGAAATATTGATGCAGTGTTTAGGCAAATGTAGAAGTGTTCCTACTTGATAGAAAACAGTAAGTTAAAAAAAAAAAATAAAAATAGATGTATTCATGCCAGGAATCTCAGACCACTATAAAAGGGGATTTATTCCACCTTTTTTTTTGCTGGATACAGCTTTTCATCCACAACATCAAGGTTCTCAAAGAAAAATAATTTACTTCAAGGGGGAGGAAAAAACCCAACTGCCAAACCAAAAATAACAATGACCTTGACTAAACATTCTGGACAAAATGCATCCTTTAGGTGACACATAAGCTATTGTGAAAGACAATAAATAGTTATCCCAAACTTATAATAAGTATTAAACAAAATTGCAAATAATGGCATATGTCCTATAGGAAATAAGACTGAGAAGGATTATAACTCCTGACTACCATTAATGTATCACCTCTTTTTCCAGCTTTACCACTTGGAATGGTAAAAAAATATTGCCATCAGTGGAACACAGACAGAGTCAATGAAATGAAAAAAAATGGCATAAATACAATGAAATGAAAAAAAATGGCATAAATATAATTATTAATGCAGAACATGAGTTCTTTCCCTATTCCTATGGCTCTCAAATCTTTTTCTTTTCAAGCTGATATTTAACACATTTCATTACATCACTGGCAAAAAAAAAAAAAAAAATCAAAAGGCAGAAGTAGTTTCAAATTCATGACCAGGCTCATTGTGCATCAAAGAGAGAGCTGCAGTGCCCTGTGGAACAGCAGTCAGTGAGCTACTTCAGATGTCCATGGGGAAATATTTGGGGAAATCTGAGTTTCAGAACACTTACCCATGTGGAGAAGAGCTACCTGTTCTCCAAATAAGTTGGTTCACAGCTGGGAGAGGGGTTTTACCTCCACAACAGAGCCCCAAACAAGCAGCACCAGCCTGTGGGGCTGAGTCTGCACCAACACAGCTCAGCTCTATCCAGAGTCCAACTCTCATCCCCCCCCCTAAAAACCTACTGGATGCTCGTTCTGGCTCTGATCTGCTCCTCATGCAGCACAACTCCGAGTTCTGGTGCTGCCTTGGACCAAAGCTCTGAGTGCACACTGCCATCACCAGTGGTAAAACGATCACAACGACATAACAAACAGATATCTTTGATCTTGTGTCTTAATTTCTCGGTGACATCTTCCACCAGATACTTAAACTGTGCTGTCAGGATTCCTGCTGTGTGCAGTCTCAGAGAGAGTGGAGGCTGCTCCATCCTCACACTTCAGAAATGCTGCTTATTTTTCAGAAAGTGGCACAATAAACTGAGAGCCCCCAAGCCTGTAAGTGCAGAAGCAGGGCTTCCAACTCACCAGCAGTGATACTTATGGTTTATAAACTAAGTCATGTCTTGTCAGTGGTTTTAGAGTTTGACACCAACACCTCAAGAAATAGACGTTTTGTTACAAAGACAGTATTTTACCAGTGAAATACAGTCAGCTTATGTTTGTCAGAGTGATAAAAGAATCAACTAATTCAAACCTCCACGAAGCAAAATACCCTCCTCGAATTCTACACTTGAGGAGTTTGTACAAGCACAAGCTATTCAGAAGCAATGTTTAGCTTTCCAAGTTATCCATCATTCCTTCATCTCTGCTGATCCATTTATCAGCCACATCCAGGATCTTACACTTGCTCAGAAACACCAAATAAAAACATGAGAAAGTTTTTGGTTTATGTTACTACCACAGTAATTTGGATAATGTTTAGCGCAGCCCTCCAGCCTTCCCAAGGACCAACTGATGGGATTCAAGCACTTTGAAAGCACATACATGTTGTCTAAAATATTTTCACATGCTTTTAGATATAGCAATTCTGTATTTAAACAAGCAGAAAAAGGGAACATTGGAGATGGGTGTTAATTACTCCTATTTACAGGCTTCTTTTGGCAGTTTTCCATATTGCTTAAAATTGAAGTTGTAACTTATTTTCAGTGATTCAAAAATCAAGGCAAGAGAGAGAAATTCATCAGAAAAACGAGAGGCTACTTTTCCAGAGATATAAAACAAAATACAGCTTACATGTCTCATGCATCAGGTTTTGGATCTATCCTTTATCTTCTGAAGGCAAACGTGATGATCAATCTACCAAAATCCTAAAATAGTTACCCAAATCCCTCCTCTTAATCTTCAGCTGTTCAAGGATTCTACAATTTTCAAATGAACTCTTAAGCACTGGACATTTTGGTTTTTCAAGTGTTCAGTGTTAATGGCATGAAAATATCACTCCAAATGTTTAAAAGGGATTTCAAAGCTTGACCCAAGCTGATAACCCAGATTTTCATTTCTGGATATTGAAGATAAAATGGTTGAGGACTTATAGAGAGAAGAAACCAGTTTTACAGCAGCATTTTAAGTTGTGATAAAATTCCTAAATATAAATGCCCAAAGTTCATGTGGTAGAGTGTTCATTGGGTATTTTTTTAAAGCGAGACACAAGGAATGATCTTCAAAATTCACAAGAATTTAAGAAATAAGTAAGTTATATTTAACCTCTACACAAGAGGCAGTTTAGTATTTAGAAAGATCCTAAGGAAGATCTCATTCTCATCAGATCATCTTTCTTCAGCTTTGGAAGAAGTGTTAACTCTCATCCTTCTCCATCTTCTGATAGGCTTTAGGAAAGGAAAGGAAATAATTTGACCTCTTGAAGAGAAGGAAAAGCCAACTGGGAAGGTCATGTCTAGAGAGAGATCACTGCTCCATATTCCACATCCAAGTTAGGGGGCCTCAGTCCAGTCTGTCAGGGCCAAACCTGACAACTACCAGAGAGGTTTACTGTGAACTGAGACAAAGAAAAAGTATTCTTGGTACAACCTTATGGAGGTTCCTTATGGAACCTTTTTTTTTTTCCTGCAGTGAAAGGAGGGAAAAGTTGATCTAAAAAATACCAGATCATTTGCAAATAGATTCAGAAAGAAGAAAAAATTATATCAATATGCCCAACACTCCCCACATTGAGTGAACTTGCTTAGAAATGAAAAGCATTTTGAAAAGTGAAAAGTGATGCTAAAAGCATCACTTTAAGGTGCTTTTAAACACCTACATGGGTACTTGTCACCATATTGCAACCAGAACTTTCTGAAAAGCTGCCTATTGAACACTTTCACTGACAAGTTCCAGTTGAGATCAAATCCCATGTCCACATTGCACACAGTACCAGAGAGAATAATGCACTGCAGAGGGGCTGTTCTCAGTCCACATTAATAAAATAATTAAATGGGAGTTCAATCAGTCAATCGTTTGGAGTAGAAAAACTTTTGAATAATGAACCCCAAAATTACTTTTTTCTGACTTAGATCAATACTAAACTTATCTCTTTGTTGAGGATTTATGCCATTTAGAACTGCTGGTGCCAACAGGTGGGAGCAACCACCACGAGGCAGAAGGGCAGTAGCTGGATACAGGATTCGAGGGCAGAGCCCAGATACTTTCACAGGGAATGATAAATACTTTATTATTATTATTATTTTATTTACCAGACACTGCTGTGTGCCTTGGCAAAGCCTGTGGATCTCTGAAAGCAGTTTGTGGCACTGTGCACGACCACCACAGACACTTCCCAAGACAGGGATGTCACAAGGAGACAAGGAGGGAACTGTCTCACCAAACCCAGCTTTGCATTGAATGCCTTCTTTAATGGAAGCTGAAAGCACACTGCTCAAGATGATAATTAAAAAAACAGAAACCAAACAGTTAAAGTCTGTCTGATTAATTGCTCTACTTGGCTAATTTGATAAGCTCTCAGTCAGTTTTCCATGCCTCCTCCATCGGCTTGATCTGTGCTGTAAATTAATTTAATTAGGAACACCTGCAATCAAAAGCCCCATCTCTGCAAAGTTAGACAAGTCTTATTTACACCCAGCATTTTTTTAAAGGTCGGTTATAAACCCCTTCTTGCCACAAGAGGCCTTTCTGGGGTAGAAGGAAGGAACATAACAAGGGTTGTGTGCAGCAGAGGAACCACTCCCTGCACTCAGCAGGGCTTCATTCCCACTGCATTCAGCAGCATAAACTGCCTCCTTCTAGAGAATTCTGATCAAAATGACATTACAGCAGGCAAAAGATGACAAACAAGTCGCAGTAATTGCAGTCTCCAAACCATGCTAATCAGATCAGCCATCGGTGAGGAGGGGAGTGACAATGCCTGGCTCCATGCAGCTGCCAGGGGGACCTGCTCAGTGGGTTTGTACCAACACCAGAAGCTGCAAACTGATAAAACTATTTTGAAAAGTTCAAAGTCATCCAGAGTGAACATATGCTAGATAACAAAAGATTAACTGTGTGTTTATGCATCTAGATGTATGACTTACCATTCAATCCCAACTGAAAAGCCACTTATATTTGCACCAGCTCTTCATACAGGACAGAGCTCTTTGCCATTAAACTACAAGCACAAAAGTTGTGCTGCAACAGTTTCAAAAGCATGAACTGTAAACTGATATGCTTTTTTAAAACTAATTGTACTGATAGTTTTAATTGATCCTTCTGATTGCTACTTTATCCTAATTTATTTTTGTGAATATAAATTAGAAACCAAAGGAAGCTCCAAACAATTTTATCTATGAAGATTTTTTGGACTGTATATGCAATCCCCTTTCAAAAAGTATTTTGTGTGCAGAAGTTTTAATGCTCTGTTTTAATGATAATTTTCTGCCTCTCAAAACAATTAAAGGGAGATTGGACATCATAAAATGATTATTTCCATCAAAATCAGAAAAAGTTATAGTTCAATTCATCTGGGGTTTTGTGCTAGCTTTAGTAAAATGTGTTTTGAAAAGTAAGACAGACAATAATACCGTCAGGCTTGCCTGACTCAAAAACAATTTGCATTAGTAAACTTTAAGCCCTTGAGATGACAACAGATTCTTGGATTTGTTGTAAAAAATATTTTAGCTAAACAATGCCAAGCTTGGGGCCTTATGCAGTGATTGTGTTAAGGAAAATTATGAACCTCTGCTTCAGAGAACATCTACAAAGCTTGCAGAGGATTCCTGCTAGAATGAAAGGCACCTCTATCACACCTCAGAGCACAAAATATTGGTCTGGTACTTCAAAACTGAGAATATAAGAAAATAAAATTATTAATGGAGCCATTAACTGTCTCTCTGGGGCTCTCAGATTAATTTAATTCTCAGAGTAAGTGCTCAGATCCTCACAGCCTTTCCAAACCTCCAGCAGAACTGCTCCAAATATCACTGTGTTGTACAGGAGAGAATGGAAAAAATTCATGCATTACATGGGAAAGCTGCTGGAATGCAGGAAAAGTGTAAAAAACATCACCAAAAAAAAAAAAGGAAACGAAGCTTTGGCATTAAAAGACCTGACAGATGTTAAGCTTTTGTTCTTGCACCAACTCTCTTATTCCAGAGTGATGAGTAATTAAGTGTAATGTGCAATTGAGAAAGGGCTTGTCCTTGGTCATGATCTACAAAGATGCCCATAAACCCTCCCCATGGGCTGTTCAAGGCCCTGCAAACCAAACGAGTCCCACTGGGAAGTGGGAACGATGCTTAAAATGCCAACGAGTATCCTGGGATTAAACATTCTCGTTCAGGAAGCAGCAGCACGTTTATGAATCTGACTGGACTCTCAGAAACACCAATAAGCTTAATTGAAGAGGAACATTGATTACCCTGACAGCTCAATAAGGCACATTTTCCATGGATCACTGAACTTCGGTGAACTAGGGAAGAAGATTAAAGGACTGTGTGTCCCTCAAAGCCTTGGCCACTCCTCTGACACCCCTAATGCCATCAGTCAGGGAAAGCTGTTTATTATCTTCTGATCTCAGAGGTAGAGGTCACCAAGCAGCTCAAACATCATTGGGCAGGTAAGGGAGAATTTGAGAGAATAAAAAAAAAAAGCTAAAAAAAAAAAAAAAAAAAAAAAAAAAGGAAAAAAAAAAAGGGCTGGAGAGAGACAGTGGAACTCCATGAGGATTCCAGCTACTTCCAGTAAAGAGCATAAGGGAAAATAATTAATTCAAAAATATGTATCAGTAAACCCAGAAATACAGAAGAGAAGGTGTTTTCTACTTAACCACTCAGAAAAGAGCAGAACATAGTAGGAAACCATTTGATAAATGTGAGGCTTAATTCCAAAAGCTGGTTTACTCTCGTATCATAATAAAAGTGATAATTTGCTAATATTTGGAGGAGAAGGGAAAAAGAAGGAACATGTGCTGCTTCAGAGGAGCACGGGAGCTTATTTTGCCTATATAAAATGAGTTTCTGAAATATTTTTAACTGAGTTATTTTAAGAAGTGCCAAAAAGTTGGCAGCCATGGAGAACTAGTTAGCATAGATAAAGAGCCTGAAGACATGGAGCCTGGATAAAACGGGATTCACTGGACCCCAAGCTGGGCCTTTTGTGTTACTGTTTGTATATCTTGTCATCTGGGGACCTGTCCTGAATTAAGGTGCCACTGCATTGCTTAAAACTACAGAATTATCTCTCCTGTCCTGTGCTGTCTGCAATTTGTAACAACCACTGAGATTTGGAGGCCATCACCCGGTCCTTCAGGGATTCTTAAAACTCAGTTTGCTCTGGATGTTGTACAAAACATGTTGGAGATGTTGGAGATTTGTCACCGGTTCAGCAGAAAACACAGAGACTAAATTCATGTCCATGTGTTTACGTTCATTTCAAATGACTGACTGACAAAACAGCAGAACATCCCCTGGAATATAAAAAGATGGGATAAGGCTTACCATGAACATAGCGCAGAGTGAGACACAATCTTCATGCCACAGCATGCAAGACCTAGGAAAAATAAAAAAAAACAACAGTTTACATTTTGGAAATATAAATTCTGACTGAATATAATGAATGTAAAGTCAAAGAAATAAAGTAGTCCAGCCATTTAATACATCTGAGTTTATTTATATCCAAATGGTTTTATTGCACAATTAATAAAATTAAGCTCATCTCTTCTGTATTACTCCCGACAGGAAACTTAAAAGTGAGTCTTAAAAAAATAAAAACATAACACACCCTCAAAAAGTAAAATCTAACACACTTTCCAATATAACTGAAGCATTAAAAATTGTCTAAATCCAGAAAAATCTGAATAATAATGCACACAAAAGCTATTACAGTTATTGTCACTTATAATTATTTTGTAGTAGCACTCAGGTCTGTAAGTCTTAAACAGAACTAATAAACTCAATATTCCCTAGAATCAAATATTTTGAAAGGGATATGTTTACTAAATAAATATATGCATGAATCAGGGCACCTGAAAGTTTTACTCTGCTACTCTTGGAGATGAAAACAAACGTCTCTTCCAAGAATTACATCAAAACAAACACACAGGTACCTCTCTGCTTCAAAAACCTGATGACAGGATTAAATTTACAACAGAGAGTCTATTTAAAAGCCTTCTGGAGATGATTTTAAGTAAGCAGAGACTTAAGAGTGTGTGGAGTGTATTTGTCAAGATGCAACTTGCCAAGCAATCGGGGTTGTTAACCAGCATCTCCCCGTGCCCAGGGAATGGACCCCCTAAGCTGGGAGATTTCTGCAGGAACACACAGTGACAGCCCTCTAAGAGCTTCAGGACAGAGATATTCAACAGCAGTTCCTCTCCCAGCTTCTAAAAGCACTTTGGAATGCAACAGAGTGAATCCTAAAGGGAATGTGCATTATGTCATTAACAGCCAAAAAGCCATTCTGTGAGTCACCCAGTTTTACTGTGAACACCATGCAACTGCTCAGGCCAGGAATTAAAAGGACAAAAGGACAATGGCTCTTCTTTGAGAGGCAAAGCTAAGTTAGGAGGTGACACATCAAGAATTAAATTGAAATCTGGGGGGGGGAAGCCTAACCCACTTGACAGAAGTGTCACGGAATCTAATTACTACAAGTGACAAAAATGTCGTTTTTTCATCCTGTGCTCACAGAAATACTTAGAGTAGTTCCAAGACAAACATGTTGTTCCACCACCTGGGCTACCAACATCAGTTTAGCACATTTATCCCAGAGATTTCCCACTGTGGAAATCCCTGAAAACATCCTAAAACTAGAGTTCTATCATTTTGAATTGCACACAGAGAACTGGAGCTAAACCAAAGGAAGTCCACCTTCTCCATAAACTGGCAATGCAATCCAGGCACTGGATACCATTCCTGATTATTTGCAGGGAACTCCAAGACTCAAACTGCAAATCAGGAGAAACATTAGAGGAAAATACCCAAACACAAGAGCTTTAAAGTACAGCAAGTCAAAACAATTTTGCCAGCAGAGATGAAAATGATGAAAAGTAAATTCAATGAGTGAGAAGGCGACTCCCAGGGCAGTGACGGGAATACTTGGCTGTGTCCTGTCCACAGTTCCAACACCTACTGTGGGAGGCTTAGATTGCAAAAAGTGTCTTTCTGCCCAGCAGGACAAGGATGTCATTAAACCTCCTGCCTCCATTTGCCTCAGCAGTAAAGTTCTCCCACTTCTACAAGACCGGTTTTGAGTACAAATTCAGGACAAAATAAAGGTGCCTAAATACTGGGGTGATAAATTAAAGTGAATGTCTAATCAGTATTCTCAGTATGTTTCTCTGACTCTATAAAGACTCGACACTTTCAGACTGGGAAGGATAAAACCATAGGCCAGCAGTAATCAGAGCTACTTTTAAAATGCATTGTTGCTTTGATCAGGGATTACTGAAGGCTCCACCAGACCAGTATTTATTTATTCTTTGAACTGGCATTCCCAGACTTTTAGAAAATTTTAATTGTCAGAGGTACTGCATATTGCTGTAAAAACTCCCTGTGAAGGAGTTTGATCTAGGAAAGCCAGTCACTCATGAAAAAAATTACATTCATACAAAATTTATCATTAAATAGAAACCTTTGTGGTTCATTCATTTCCCTAAACAGCTTAAACCCTTGCTGGAGCAGAAATTCACTGTGCCTGCAAATCAGACATTTGCTGCAGTTGGCTGAAAATATGAATAACCATAAAGAAATTGATAATCAAAGAATTTGCTAGAGAAAATAAAAACTAAAAAGAAAAGTTTATTGATTTTTAAGACTGTTTTTGCCGAGGAAAAGCTTTCACTTTCCCAAGTCAAACTGAAGATGGAACTATAGAGAAACTGCTATGAGTTGCCATTTATTCTATATCCTAAAAATCTGGGATTGTTGCAGAGGTGGCAATGGCAGACTCTTCATCAACAACCAGTTTGTAACAAGAAAGCAAATGGATTCTGTTTGGGGTGTAAGGGCATGAGAGAAACTCGAAGTATTAAAAGGAGTCTTCTAAAAGTGGCAGTGGGGGGGAAAAGTTCTTTTGGTCCTCTGTCAGTCACCTCTGGGATGTTCAACTGTTGCCAAAAGTTCTGAGAACTTTTCGTTTTCTTTAAAGACAAATTCACAGATACTTCTCTTTACATTTTGGGCTGCTTAAAGGGCTTTAACACATCAGCCAGAGCAGTTAAAGTCTACTCCAAGAGCTGTAACCCCACCAGGTGTTTCCACACAACCACAACCCGTCACTACTTCTTACAAATTATACAAGAACAGAACTACAACAGCTCCAAGATCAGTCTGAGGGTGATTAAAGACTGGTTGCAGCCACTCAGACAAGTGAAATCTGTAAAACACTGCATGGTGCCTTAGAAGACCCTGAGCTGTCCAAGTTTGTGCAGTCACTGTCCCTCACCTCACCTAGAGTCGGTTTTTTCATCCTGCTACACCATGGAGTTGTTTTTTGTTCGATGGGTTCTTGTTTGTTTGCTTTACCTTTTAACCCCTGAATGCTCCAGCAAACAAAGAAGGCGTGCAACTGTTTTATCACCTCTTAAAAACTCACGTGTGACGTCGCAGTCGAATTTTCTGAGTCAATGCTGTACTGCTAAAATCATTATCATTTACCCAGTATTCTGTGGCAATTAGGAACAGCACTCAATAGGTTTATTTTTAGTAAGAGCACCTCATTCACACATTTTGCAGCGCTGCACGGGGATCACTGATCTCTATGCATGACTGCAGTGATAAAATCTGGCAACACTCTCTAATAACTGTTTAAACTGTTCTAGGCGTGTACTTCGAGCAATATACAATTATTCCAGCACCTAAAAAGAGCTTTTCCACTTGCGGTATTTTCCACTACTCAGTATGTGCACCCTTGTAATCAGATGGTTAAGATTTTCCATTATTTCCTTCATTTTGTTTACTCCTTTTCAGCCACTGGACAAAGGTGTCCCTGCCCACGGCAGGGGTTGGAATTAGATGATCTTCAAGGTCCCTTCCAGCCCAAATCGTTCTGTGATTCTTTGTAGCTCACAAAAAATGGCTTAAATGGAATTTGCAAAGGCTAGACTGAGGGGTTCTTATCTTGATGCACAAATCCATGAGGATCAGGCTGAAAATTATGTTTTTCCATCAACACAGGTATATAGAGAATGGTCACCATAAGAACTAAAATTTAACAAAATTATAAAGATAACATCGGTTTTTGGCACGACACCAAACAAAGACAAAATTAGATCTGACCAAGCTACACAATGAAGTTGCATTTCAATTTACAACAATTTCCAGTAGCAGGTCCACTGCAGCACCACTGGAGTTCTTTCTGCTTCCTCTCTAAATGTTCTTGAATGCTGCTTCTATACAGCAACACCTCTTAAGATAAAAGAAATTGAATTTATTGAAGTCATCATGGATGTAGATTTTGAATCAAGCATAACACTGTTGTTTATATAAAGGGTGACAGAGCTTTGGGTGAAGCAGGGATAAAGAAAAGCTGTGTTAGGATGTGTCTGGGAGGAAATGAGTCCTGTTGACCTGTGCATCCACCTTGTGCAGTTGAAGAGAGCTCAAAACTCCACTCGGCTCTTGTATGCTAGGACAGAGTTTACTGATGCTTGAAGATGAATGAAACTCTGGAACAGAGAGCATCACATGCCATTTGTCTGGAGTGGAAATTTTAGCAGAAAATACATACAGTATGAGGTCAAGGCACTAGCAAAAAGCCCATAATGAACTACCATCTGCAACTGAAGCTGGTGGAGAAATGAAATCACAACATTTGAGAATCAGGGAGGGCAAGAGGAGAAATTACACTGATATTTGGAAAACACATTACACCACTGAAGGAGGAGAAATTACTGCTTTTTTAATTAAATGTTTATTGTGAGGGGTTTGTCTTCCCCTTATCACCCCCCTGCAGTGATACAGATCTCTACCACACAGACCTTCCGCTGCTGCCACCTTCCACGAGTGCAGCACTATTCCAAGGTTAGCTTACATTGTAAAATTCATCTCATTCCTCTTAGAAATCCCCGGGATTTCAGTATTTGTAATTACAGCATTAGAAAACAAAACTGACAGCACCATGAGAGCTCAGGATGTCAAACAGGCAGCAAAACCTGTGGCACAGGTGGATCTGGCACACCCACTGTCATCGCTCAGCGGGTGACAAACTGCAAAAGCAACAAGAGATGGGTTTCCTTGTTCTGTTAAATGAGTCAAAGACGTTCCTCTAAAGAGCTTCTTCTCCATCTCTCAGACAAGACCTCGCTAGAAATGCAAGCTGCAAACACTGGCAGCACTCTAATTTTGAAACATGCAGAGCTTGTGCTTCCTTTACCAGCCCGGAGAAGACAAGTCTGAGGGGAGACCTCATTGCAGTTACAACTTCCTCGTGAGGGGAAGGGCAGGGACAGGCACTGATCTCTTATCTCTGGTGATAGGACCCGAGGGAACGGCCTGGAGTGTCAGAGGAGGTTTAGGTTGGATATCAGAAAAAGGTTTGTCCCCCAGAGGGTGGTTGGGCACTGAAGAGGCTCCCTAGAGAAATATTCACAGCACCAAAGCTGACAGAGCTCAAGGAGCGTTTGGATGACACCCTCAGGCACACGGTGTGACTCTTGGGGATGGTCCTGCACAGGACTAAAGGTTGGGTTCAACGTTTGTGGGTTCCCTCCAACTCAGCAGATTCTGTGATTCTGTGAAATACTGACATAAAAACAAAAGTGACATTCCTGGCACCTTGAGCCAGAACAGGGTTGTAGGCACCAAGCAGACAAGACTGCTGTACTTGGCCATGAAAGTTAGAGATGCATTAGTTAAAATAATCTCATTTGTTCTGCTTGGAGATCTGAGATGACTGATCCTCTCACTGCATCAGTGACCTGAGCTGTTGGGAAGGAGAAGACAGCAGAGCTGAGGGTAGAAGTGTCCCTGTGCAATGTCACAGCCACATCTGGCAGTGACTGTGCTCAGTGGGACAGAAGAGTCTTGACTGAGACATCACAATGTGCTGCAGACTTCCTTGGGGATGCTTTGTCAATGGAAGTGTTCTTCTGCTGGATGGAAGGGAAAAATGCTTGGGGTTGGGTTTGGGCTTGGGGGTTTTTTGGGTGTTTTTTTCCCTTTTTCTGTATTTCTTTACCTTGTCTTTATCTTCAAGGCACAGAGTCAGAATGATAAAAAAAGGCATTCAACACATAAGAAACTAATTCTAACTTCAATCCTCAGTACATTTATGTATGCAAGTATTCCATCCAAAGACTATTTTCTATGTTAAGTTAACAAACATGAATTAACAACTTTACCCAAATCATACAACAGATCATGATGAATTTGATGTTAAAATTCCTTTCAGTGTAGTGTGATTTGTATGTTGGCTTATACTAAATTGGGTATGGTTAGTAGTTTAAGACATTGTTCTGTATTATGCATTTTATTCTAAGGCCATCTACTGTAGATTTAAAACAGGGGGAAAAAAAAATCATGTAGGGGTCTTTCAAGTAGTAAACATCTCTGTTCCCCAGAGGTATTCAGTCTTAAAATAAATAATGAAACAGGGATTTAAGATTTTAACTGCTGGAATCAAAGCCATACATTTCAAAAGACTCAAGGTGACGTCCGACCTTCATTTGCCTGAACGTTGTTCATATCCCAGGAGATCAGACTTCTGTTCTTCTGAGATTGTTTTGGTTATAAAAACATTTACTAGCTCAAAAGGCACAGTAATATCTTTACCTCAGTCATATTAGACATATATTTTCTAAATATTCCATTTTACTTCTAACAAATGGGGCTGGATTTGTAGCAGAACTCAAACAAAATCAAAGAAAATGAAACAATTATGACCCAGTTTATTCACAAACTCCTTCACTGTTTCTATTTGCCAGCACTTCATAAACTGCAGTTATTATTAATTCCTTTAATAATTTGGCTTGCTGACTCTAGAAGATTATCTGGTCTAGAAGAATCCCAAAATAATAAAAATTATATGATATTACAGAGCTTTACAGCTGTATTCAATGTAGATACACAAATGTTTTCTCCCAGAGATCAGTTCAGTGATCCAATAATACTTCTAGACAGTTTAAGGCTGTACAATAAACACCCTATAAAAACTGCTTCAAAAAGAAATCAGATTCAACTCTTATAAAATCTGAAAAAAAAAAAAGTAAATTGTATTTGAAAGATGAGGGGGGTTATTAGGAAAGAAAACCATCTTTTCTTTTTTCTGAAAGCACAAGTCAGGGACGAACAAAATGCTGTTTTTCCGGCATTCCCGTCTAGCAATCCCCTATTTCTTAGGCATGTGAGGCTTCCTGGGTGCTGCCTGGGTGCCAAGGTGGCACTCAGCCAGCAAACAGCCCAGGATCCAGCCCTGGCACGGCCACCTGCACACAGAAAGGGAATCAGATGGAGCACCCACATGGCACCAGCTCCGCCGTCACCTCTGCTGCTGTGCCAGCGTGGGCACAGCCACACCACATGTCTCCTCAGGCTGCAGCAAACCTGCTCCAAGCTGCCCCAGAACCACAGAATATGCTCAGTTGGAAGGGACCCACAAGGATCATCGAGTCCAACTGTGTGCCAAAAGAAGAAAACAGAATTTGTAACGTTCTCGGGGGAAGAAACGACCTGACCATGGGCTACAAATGAGACAGCCAGACAAAAGACACATCCCTGCAGAGCACAAGGAAATGGGTTTGCTGTGCCCTGTGTTAGCAAACAGCACCACAGCACAGCCTGTCAGTGGGGGACAAGCAAAAGCACAGAGCAAACAACTTGACTTAGCAAAAAATGCAGGTTGCTCACCCATCTCAACAAATGACAGGTTTAACGAGCAGAGCCACCCAACAGCATTAAATAAAACTGGTCATGGGGAAGAGGAGCCCATCCTTCTCCCTCAGTGGTCTTAAACTCATCAGCAAGGAACAGTTCCATTATCCCAGCCCTGTGGACAAGCTGCTCCTTTGTTTCATCTCATTTACAATCCTCCAAAATCTTTGGATAGAACAGCAGTGCCATGCCAAAGTCCAAATTACTCTTCCCCCTTGCAGGCATTAGGAAAAAGCAGATATTCCCCTCCACTTCCTGTCTGTACACTGGTCTGTCACATTGGTACTTTTGAGCTGTACTTCCTTAACTGTCTAATGAACATGGACTCATTCTCTCCTTTCTAATTTCTTAATATATGCAAATGTACTACAAAAATTTCCAAGGCATTTAATTAAAACTGGATATCAATTTCTCATTAGAAATCTCTGCAGCAGTTCTGGGAGTCTCAGCCTCCTCTCTGTGATTTTGTTAAAAGAAAAAAGAAAAATCCATGTAAGTGGTCAAGGAATCGTAAAAATTTGTACTGTATGAATGTAATTTTTATTTTTATTCATGAAGAAATATTTTTAAAGACTCTGTTCAGTGACAGAGGATTTAAAACGGTGTTATGCAATAACTAGTTCAACAGCTTCCCCCACCATGTGCTTTTCTCTGCATGTACATTTTTTTTGAAGTTATTTCTAAGGCAATAACTCGATATCAAAAGTTTAATTTCAGACTGTGACAGATGACAAATATCTTCTCCCTATTTAAGTGCTCCCCCCACAGTGCTATTCTGGTCTGTGCAGAATATAAATGACCAACTGAAGGGAAAAGAAGAAAAAAAGGCAAAAGCATTTTTCAAGGTTTTTCATTAAAATCCACATTTAGGAAAGAATTAATATGAGGGGGGAAAGAAGGTCCCCTCCCCAAATGATGCTGATTAAAGCAAATTTCTTCAGAGGTTTCAAAGATTTGCTTAGCAATACATCACTCTCTTGTCCCCTCCCAAGGCAGAAAATATGCATTGAGAATTTGGTAGCTACATTTATTGTAAATACACTGCAACAGAGGAATGCTGCCAGACTGCTCCATGGACACAGGAAGGAAAATTCCTGCAGTCTTCTTCCAGTGTAAAGGACTGCACTAAGTTTAACCCAACAGTTCAGCGTGTGCTTAAATGCTGAACTTGGCCATATCTCCAAAACTCACAGTGCTGCAAGTCCTCATGCAAGAAAGACGAATCAATCTTAAACCCAAAGTGCCTGGTAGGAATGTTAACCTTTTTAGTAATGCAAAGAAACAGGTTTAAGCCCTTGCTCTACTTGCTGTTACAGCAGAATTTCACAAGGCCATCCGTGATTTTGCCTGCAAGGGCCACACCATCAGGGAGTTTGGGTCATGTTATTATTTTTCAAGTATTCAAGAACAAGAATTTTCTTTTTTTGTGCTTCCTTCTGCTTCTTCATCACCTGAATATCACTGGGAATATTCTGAGCTGATGCACACAGGAAAATAACTTCATTCAAGAGAATGAAGTTCTCTCAACCACTAGAGAAAGCCACTCACACACTTCAAGTCAAGCCTAAGAAGCAAAAGGGCTGCCATTCTGTTCTCCTCTTGTTTGGGTGGCTGGCAGAGCGTGCATCCTGTGCTATAAAGGTCATATCCACAGGCCAGGCCTGCCAAGGGATAACCTGCAGCTTAGCTAAACATCTTCTCACAGGAAAGAGCTATAAAACACAAAGGATGAGATTTGCCAGGCAGGCAGATCCCAACCAGGAGCAGCCCACTGGGAGTTTAGAGAACGAGAAGCACCCCCAGCATTTCACAAAGTGCTTTAACACACCTGCTCTTTATTTTACTCATGGGCATGGCTTGGGGGACGGGTACAATGCCTGTCTGGGGGGCACAGCACTGTGCCATGGGAAGGGCTGAGCTCAAGTCCCAGCAAAAGCCCAGACAGGCCTGTTTGAAAGTCATTTGTACCCAATAACTGAACTGAATTACTGCTGGATCCAGAGGTGGCTCAGTCAGTCACCTGCACTGACCATCCCACTTGCATTCCAGACAGAAAGGAGGATTTTCATAATAGGTTGATTCATCACACTGAGATGCCTCTCTGGACCATAAGTTTAGGATCACTGAAGAAGTGATTAAAAGAGTCCCTAGGAAGTCATTTGAGCACTCCTTAGGTGCATCCTAACATTCAGGATTTGAGAGAGGATTAGGATTTAAGGCAGGATTTACACCTCCCTGGTTAAACTGCATTTCTGACAAAGTTTTACCAGTAAAATTTATTTTATTAATTTATTTTATTAAATTATTTCCTCTGTTAAAGTCTTCCAAAGCAGCAGAAAAGTATGGTGACAACATTTCCAGGAAAGAAGATTTATGCAAAGATACTTTCCAACATTTTCTCAAA
Source organism: Pipra filicauda (assembly GCF_003945595.2). Lineage (NCBI taxonomy): Eukaryota > Metazoa > Chordata > Aves > Passeriformes > Pipridae > Pipra > Pipra filicauda. Next base: position 1,536,619 of record NW_024103463.1, on the reverse strand, counting down.
CCGAGTTCAGGGTAGCTGTGATAACTGCTTTTTCCAAACCACACACAATTACTATTCATTACAAATTGTTATTACACATGCTACAATTTGAACTATTGCGAGATATCTTGCCACTTGTAGTCCCACTCTTACAGAGATTTCAAAAAAAAAAAAGTAAAAAGAAACAGGATTTGCACCAAATAAATTGCTGTCTATAGACATGAAGAAACATTGGACACTCAAGACTGCTGATGTGTTAGAACTCTTCCAGAAATGAAATGAATCACACAGTTATATCCCAATTCCATCACAGCAACCTGCAGATAATGAATTCTGCTGGCCCAAGGAGTGTTATCCTTCTATCCCATGGTATAAATACAGGGACTGTCAGACACACAGGCAGCTCCAAAACAGCTCTCAATTGTGTGCTGGCTGATTCTGACCCTCTAGTTCAAGGAGAAAAAAAGAACCTCCCCCCTTTGAAGGGAAGCCTCACTGCTGCACTCAGCCAATTATGAACGTGGATTCTGTCATGGAGTTTATAAGCAGACGCAGAATTACCAGGGAAGTAAACAAATATTACAGGAAAAGCCTATGGGGCTGTCAAACTGTCTGGCTTCAACAACCACCTCAGGGTTCCTGGATTTATTAGAATTTAAACAGCTTCCTTAACATTTCTTATTGACTGTTGTTTTCTCCCTTTCTAAAGAAAGAGTTCCTGAGTTTTCTTGATACAGGTCAGAAAACCAGTGCAGATATAAGGAAATGAGCCTAATGAATCATCCCTAGCCCCAACCACAAGAATTCTACTTAGATGTCACCATCTTTCCTTCTCTTCTTTCTTTCTTTCTCTCCCTTCTTTTTTCTCTCTTGATGTCATCAACAAAAAATTTTAGTCAGAGTGGACTGAAAACTGCCTAATGGAGTTCCAAGGTAGTATAGGTAGAATTATTCTAGCCTAATTTAAAATAATTCTTACAAGGAATAGGACTATAATCCTGAAAGGTGATATTTGCTATTGTAGAAAGATATGAAAAAATTTGCAGAAGATGAGCTATATCTGAATCCTTCCTCTGATCCTGCAGCTTTAGAGCAGCTGTTTTCTCAACAGCAACAACAATATTAAACAAGGTATGTGAATAATGGCAGGACCATAACGACAATTTGCAAAAATTTTGTATATCTTCATACTAAACCATTATGTCTGACACAGCTTCCTCTGTAAACTGGTCTAGTGTCCTTTTTTACAGGCATAGTATGCTTTACCTCTTTATTAATGCCTGTGACTCGAAGCAGCAATCAGTTAAACTTCCTTTGATTAACTAACATACAGAAATCATTGTCATGGCACATATAGAAGTAGTTCAAGATGAAATCTTTTAATTCGAAAGCAGACAACAGGGCATTTTATCAATTCAAATCTAATGAGAAGCCAGTGAAAAAATTCCTTGTGATTGACAGGTAACTCCATTCCTAAACTCTTCCTTTTACCATCTGTGGATGGACTCTTGAAAGAATGCTTACAAGAGCTATCAGGAGGAATATTGTTTTGTTTCCAGGATTTTAAGATGCCTCAAACTATTCTCTGTAAGATCACTGGAGCACACCACCAAATACTTCTTTTAAAACCAAAGTGGTTGTAATCTCTCTTCTGTTAAAGGCACAACAGTGGTCTTTGAGCACAGCACGAAGGAAAAGCATCTTGAAACATTTCTTAGCTCTCAAGGCTTCTCCTGCACAGCTTTCCCCCACACTATTGTCACAAAAAGGCACCGCTGACGGCTCTTCAGGCTCCAGCAGGAAGCCACCCACACACAGATCCAGAAAAACTCTGCCTTGATAAACCAGCTTCTCCCAGCCAGGCCTCGACGTCTCCCCTCTTCCTACGGCACCTCAGTGCCGGCAGGATCCCCCTCTGGATCCTCTGGAGACTCCCCAGCTCCCACAGAAAGCCCTTTGCAGCCCCAGTGCTGCTGCCAGCCCCTTATCCACAGCATCCAGGGGCAGAGCAGCACCTTCCAAACCCTTCCAGCTCCTCTCTCTGCCCTCAAAACACGTTCTGCTCCCGGGAGGTGTTTTCCACACGTGTTCCGAGAGGCCAAAACTGGGCCAACTGTGCTGCTTCCCCTCACTGGGGGCAGGTTTTATGGGGTTTTTTTGTTATATTGCCAAAGGAAAGACAAACAGGGGCACAACCAAGTTCATTCCTCAGGGCAGTAGCATAAAGGATGACCATGCTGGCTTAGTTTCCCAATAATAACCTTATCTCAAGGTACCCGTCCATCACCATCATTTTCACAACCATTAGAGCACATTTCATCTTAAATTTTTTCTGATTTTTTTTTTTTTACCTCTGTAAAATTTGTAGGTTTAAAAAAAAAAAATCCCTTATTATAGAGATTTTTGGTCTAACTGACTCTGTTTCTGTGCAGGGGAAACAACACTAGTTTAGAGTACATAGTACATAAACTATTGTTCGAGATAATCTCTAAGCACATGAACGAGTACTTGAGGAAATACAGACATAAAACTAGACTGTTTTAAATGTTATAACTCTGTAATATATTTGTCTTCCTGTTCTGATAAAGTAGGCATGTTAACAAGAGAAAATGGAAGAGGGATCCAAGGGAATAAAACCACTGCCATCAACCAAATGTAATAGGATTTCAGTTGTATCAGGGATTAAACATTAAATGCAAATACATCCAGAAATACTACTCATAAAGTGTTTCAGAGGCCATGTATAACTTCTTTTTGTAAAATGTGTCATTCAGAGAACAAATGCAGATATATTAAATTGTGAGATGGGATGTAATTAATGGTAAGGGACGTGTTAAATTTTTGTGAGACTTTTGACACTCATTTGAGACCCTCAACATCTAGATCCTCAGAGCCTACAACATGCACAACTGTGGCCAAGTGCATGAGAATCTTCCAAAGGTATGCACAGGATGCTCAGGGAAGTTTACCACATCAGTTTACCACATAATGAAAATACTTCAAGATTACTGCAAATTCCAGTTGATCCCAAATATTTAACTTTACACAATGAGCACCCACATGCCAAACTAATGAAGAAATATAAATCAGGATTATTAGTCTTAACTACATGGAGAAATGAGACATCAAATAAAAGCTGGCAAAACATTAGAGCCATTTTTCAGTGACTGTTTGCAGAGGTAGAAATTGAGCTTGCAGCAAATAAAATAGACTGGAACCAAAAATTGTCCCTAAAACTCAGACTAGAACCCCTACAAACACTGCTTATGTTGGTATGACTAGGAATTACCTATTATTTATAAGTAATGGCATCATTATTATTCCAGGTTTCCCTATATGGATCCCTCCAGATAACAATTCAAGGCCTTTCCCCATTGCTGTCACCATTCCTTCAGTTAATGAGCCATGAAAAAAGCTCTACTCACGGTACTTCTGATACAGATAATGTGCACACATAAGCAATGTTTTGTTTTGTTTTGCAGTCTGGCTTAATTTAGTGCTTGCACCGAAGAAGACTCCTCAGACACCTCCTATGGTACCAGAAAAACAATTTCTCCGTCTTCTAATAGGGCTACAAAAAAGACCCTGGATAGCTGCTTTTCCAAGCAGCTCTAACACCACTAACAAGCTACAACTAAAAAGCAATGCAAAACCTTTCTTTACTTCCACCAGAAGTCATTTACTTTTCTCTAACTCCATTCCAGTTTACGTCTGGTAACTGGGAAACATCTCTATTCGTATCCTTAGCTATGAGCAGTTTCACAAAATAAAAGCTGCCCCAGAGCAGCTGGTGAATTTTGCTTCCACAGCCAGGCCAAACAGGCACAAACTTCAACAACCATGGTCTGCTCTCAGCCAAAATAAGGGTTTGGGGGGGGTGGGGGAATATGAAGGTTCAACAGATAGGTCGTGGGCCATGAGCTTTGCCCAAGTCCTTCAGCAGCTGAGCTGAAGGCACCACAGGAACAGCTTTTGCCTGGTTTGGTTTTTAATTTTATAATTTTTCTCCCATTACCATCCAATTTTCTTTTTAGGAACAGGATAGACTCAACTTCAACAGCTGAGCTGAGGCAAGAGTTGGTCTTCAAAAATAAAAAGCATCTTCACACAGAAAGGAGAGAATAAGTTCAAAATAAACAGCTTCAGAATTGTTTGGGGTGGAAGGGGCCTTGAAGATTATGTTGTTCCAGCTCCCCTACCATGGTCAGGGACACCTTCCACTAGCCCAGGTTGCTCCAAGCCTCATCCAACCTGGCCTTGGACACTTCCAGGGATGGGGCAGCCACAGCTTCTCAGGGCAACCTGTGCCAGGGCCTCCCCACCCTCACAGGGGAGAATTTCTTCCTAATATCCAAGCTAAACCTCCTGTCTCTCAGTTTGAAGCCATTCCCTCTTGTCCTGTCACCCCAGGACCTTGTAAATAGCTCCTCTCCACCTTTCCTCTCAGTTCCTTTCAGATACTGGAAGGTCTCAATTGGATCACCCCAAAGCCTTCTGTGTTTAGTTTTGAGGTGTAACAAAAATAAACGAAACAAAATGAACAAACAAATAAAACCCGACCTTCAAACAAGCAAACAAACAAACAAAAAAAACCCTGCCGCAAGCAGAAAAGCACAGAACTGCTCAAGTTTCGAAGAGAAAACCATAAATACAAATTGCCAAGGCAAAAAGCAGCAAATTTGGTAATATTTTCAATCTTAGCAGGCTTTTATAATGACATTTTCTCTCAACAGTAACAGTTTACCTCCAAACAGTACCTCCTAAATTGTGTTAAGTGCCAAGGACTCCAAGAAACACATTCCCCCGAATATTTCTCATGTGAATAGCACATTATATTTACTATTTGATACATTTATAGTGGCACAACCAAATACATAGTTACGAAAAAGGCTGGATTTATTTCCAGCATATCAAAAGCCATAATATGTTTTCCATCCCCAGGGGACCAAGCTGATCATGGTCCATTCAGCCATCGTACCCAAAACATTCCTGTATGGCAGTTTGATTATTCCCTACTGAGGACAGATGGCCCTTGTCTCTAGATGAGTCTCCAGCATGAGTTTATGGAGGGACCCAGGTATTCTGACATAAAGACATATTTCTTTAATAGTCCTGTTTCCACAGGGAAAAAAAAAAAAAAACCACATATAAAATTTCCCACCAGAGTCATATATAACAGAATATTCCACATTTCAAATCAAGAATGCATTAGTTTTAAGTACAATTTCTCTACTTCTGTTTTATGTACTTATATATTCAGCCAAATAATGGACATTTGCTGTTACCCCACTCCACTCCCACTTCTTTTTCTCACTGCTTGAGATGGAGTTGCCTGCTTCACTCAGCACAAAATGGTCAATTTTTGGATGAGCCAGGGAGAAGGTGGTTGTTTTGATTTTTCAGGCAAGTCCATTTACAACTGTTTCAGAATGACCACCTCAAATCAGTAACAAGATTTACAGTAGCCTTGGCCTTTATCTTTTTTTTTACTTGCCTTTATGCCCCATAAACTAACAAAATAAAAAGCTTCCAAGTGACCCAAACCCACTCCTGCCAAATGGAAAATGTATATTTTATTGTAATATCACATAACCAGGATCCCATTGCAAAGGAATACTCTGTATGAAGCATTTTCCCTTAGAAGTAAAAAAAATTTCCTCCTTTTTTCTTTTTTTTTTAAATGATAAATGCTCCATTACAGTCCACATATCTAATTTGTGCAATGTAATAATGTTTCCTTCTCAGAGAGCCTTTCTGTAGCATCTGAAGAAGCTTTGTCTCACTATAATATGTTGCATTTTTGACTCAGTGTAAACAAAAGATTGAAAAAGCCAACAAACCAGGATTTTACCCCCAGTGTAACAGGAGCTGGGACAGGACATTAGAGGTCTCCGTTAAACAGCAGCACAGCACAGCTGTGAGAACCATCTTGCTCAACACCTGTGACAGGAACTGCTCCCCTCAGAGTATAAAAATGAATAGTCTGACTTTTTTAGATGTGTAGGCTTGGGATAAGAAACTAACAAAAATCATGGAATTGTTTAAGTTGGAAAAGACCTTTAAGATCGAGTCCAACCATTAACCCAGCACTGGCACGTTCACCACTAACCCATGTCTCCAGGTACCATATCCACACGTGTGTTTTGAACACTCCCAGGGATGGTGATTCCCTGGACACTCCATTCCAATGTCTGAGTGCCCTTTCAGTGAAGAAACTTTTCCTAATATCCAATAGAAACTGCCCCTGGTGCAACTTGAGGCCATTTGCTCTTGTTCTGTCACTCGTTACCTGGAGAAGAGCCCAACGCCCACCTGGCTACACCCTCCCTCAGGGAGTTACAGAGAACAACTGGCACTTACAGTGTTAAGGCATTAAAACTTGAACACTGCGTGTGAAGACAAAGCAGGTGATTGTCAGAGCAGCAAACTGTTCTCCAAGCCAGTAATTTCCAATTCCATAGGACGCAGATCAATGCCCTCCGGCTTTATGAACTGATTCGCTCCAGTTGTTGTTCCTGCAGCACCTTTACCGCACAGCAGAGGGGTTTAAATCAAAGCCACGGAACAAAGGAGAGGTGATGTGCCGGGGGGGAGGCCCAGATGAGATGCAAGCTCTCCCGTGTGCCTCGAACCCCCCTCAGGGAGCTGCTGCTCACGGGTGCTCGGCACCACAATGGAGCAATCAGCTCTCCCATCTCACTGCCACTGCCAGCAGCTGGCGGACAATCAGCACATTTACTGATCCTGCCACCGGGTGCAAGAACCGCACAAGAGAAACGGATTAGGCAGTGATGGAGAAGGCAAAGAAAAAAAAAGAGACCACCTGAAGTCTCAAGGTAGAATTCCTTTAAGAATATTAACATTTACATGCATCCCTGCCCTCACACACAGAGGGACACACACAAAGCCTGTGTGGTTTGCACACAGCCCAGGGACAGAGGAGCAGCACAAGATCCCGGGAAAAGCTGCCGAACAGGGAAAGAGAAATGGCAAAATTAAACATTATCTTAGATAATCCAAACTGAATATTGCAAAAAAATCTTCTTTCAGTTTTACAATAACTTGCCTTTTTTTTGTTGTTTTCATTTCAGTGACAGCTTGAAAATCTCACTGAAGCGTAATAAAAATTATAGTGTTTCATGAACATAAACTAATTAAAAAGCTACCATTTATTACTACAATGAAACAAGAAATGGGAAGCCTAATGTATCCCATCTGTCTAAATGGTAATGAGCCCACACAAAACTCATTGCAGGGTCAGAACCCAGTATTTCCCCTTGGATCATTCAGTGCAGACAAAATTCGCTTTAGCTCTGGTTCCAATAGGCAAAAAGATCTGCAGCCCCCAAGATTTTATTATGCTGGTCAGATATTTCTCAGGGTTTCAAACCTTTCCACCGCTCAATTCCATTTCACACAGTCAGAATTTGGGCTGGAATGTGTTTGCACATGGTGACACTTGTTTCTCTAACCTGTTTGTTGAGCTTCTCTCAAAGCACACGCGCTTGACTCGCTATGTTGTGGGAGAGTTGTGGCACTCAGGGCCTGTACAGTCTTCAAAAATCAAAGTACATGGTGTTTGGAGAGCATTTTATGTCTTTATAAAGCTTTTTTAAACCTAAATAGACATTTAAACATTAGTCCCTAAAGCTGTTGAAGCACTGAGCTCCTGCAAGACACACCAGCCTACCTGCACCAACGAGAAAAACACTGGAAAAGAGACCCAGGTCACAGGCAGGAAGGAGATAAAGCAGCAGTGCAGCCATTTGAGATCTTTCTCAAGTCTTTGTGCTGCAATAAATGAGTGAGCTCTCTAAGTCTGACCTGCACTTGTGTGGGACTAACAGCCTTCCATGAAGGAGCTGTAATCTCAAAGCTTTTCTGAAATCTAAATAGTAATTTTTAAGTTGTGAAACTTGATTGCCAAAGCTGAATGATCAGGGCACAGTAACTACCTTCAGATAATTATCATACACACCTGACAGAGATCAAACCAGCTCAACTGAAACACTGAAACAAAAAAAAAAAGAAAGAAAACTCAGTAGACAATGCACAATATCTTCCATTAAAAAAACCTAACAACCAACCAAGAAAAAAAAAAAGGCAAAAACCCCTCTCTTCACTTATTCTCCTGCACTACTTGACTATAAACTTGTTTTGAAATGACAGGCAGATTCAAAGACCCCGAAAGCAAACTGAGTATTATTTGTTTTCCTTTGCAACCCTGCAGGACCAACATCCAGGGCAGAGCTAAGCTTTGGCTCCTGTTTCTTTGATCCTGGAAAACCAAGTTCTGCCAAAACATTCAAACAGCCCTGCAGGCTTAAGGCTAAAAATCAAGTGAGACTCATCCATATTCAGCAGAGCTAAAGGGCTCTTTTGCTGGTAGCCCAGAGCAGATCTTCCAGATGCCTCCATGGCCCACACCTCTTATGATGAAACCACCCACGCTGGACTTGGATGATAAGCACGAGCATATCAACGTGTGATCAATTAATTAATGAGTATTTAATATGCAAAGGAAAGGTCAGCTAATTCCCTCACTGAGATTAAGAGAATTTTTATCATTAGTGGCAGCTACAGGTACATCTGTGGTCCTGCAGCTCAAACATAACATTTTAAGCCCATAGGCAGAGACATCTACCCAAGCTGTTCACAGAAGGACGATTTATCTTTTCATACTCACTTCCCACTAATTCTGTTACTGACACACCAGTAATTAGTGTTTCTAAATGCCTTCCCTGCTTTCTTCAATTTTAATTATACCGTGTCAGCACCTAAAACTGTACAAACCATGCCCAAGACAAAGAAGATGCATTTCCTACCGAGGCTACAGGGCTTTCAGAAGCAGGAATACAAGAGCAAGGCCCCAGCAGGCAGAAGACACCGGATTAACTTTGCAAGGCTTTGCATGGGGAGTCCCAGATAGGGATAAAAATAAACATGAAGTTCTGAAGGGCTGGAACAGAGACTCATAGGGCAGAAAGAGAACTGCACAAGATTTTTCCTGGCTCTTACTTGCCACTCTCCCAAGACTCATTTCTCCCTAAGAAATGCACAAAGAATAGGCTTGTTTGTCACTCCAGGACAAAAACAAGGCTCCCAATCAGCTTTTAAAAGCTTTTTCTGTCCTGTCCCCTCCTGTATGTCTGCCACACCTGTATTACCCCCCAGGGCCTATTCCAATAACAACATACACCAACATTTACAAAGGTGGTAACTTCTCCTTGCAGACCAATCTGCTGAGGAGAAACTCAGCATTAAAGTATTTCTCCCTGCATCCAGCACGTGCAAATGCAGCACCTTCAGCAGTCTCCTCCACTGCCAAGTGAGCAGGTGAGATGTGCAGGTCTGTGTTTTCTGCAGTGCTTTAAAAGCCAATGCAAAATAACCTGCTTGTGAGAAGTTCCTTATTAGAAGGACGTAAAATAATTTCTAAGAAGGATTCTGGTGGATCAGTAGTGATTTCTCCTTAAAAGTCAGTTGAGGTCAGAGAACCAGAGTCCCAGGGAAGATGGAATGCCATGATTCGCCTTCCTCAGATATGGTTAAGTTCATGAAAAGCTGCTCAATCAGACTCTCACCTGCTTCCCACCTCCAGAAAAGAGTTTGACAAGCCAGAGAATCTGACAGGGCCTTTTTGGGAGACAGTTTTCCCTCTGCCTGTTAAATAAGGTTGCCTTCCAATTCCCAGCTATTAAGAATTCATTCTTCTTCTCATGTGAGAGGGAATTACCTAATTCATCACAGTTCAGCCTTACTCTCATAACAGGACCTACAGATAGGGCATGTGCCTGTAATATCTCCATAGCAAGTTAACCTTTCTCCTTCTAACCCTCAAAGTTTCTATCCAGCCAAGGGAAAAACCACTATAGCTATGAAAAGAAAGAGCTGGAGGCTGGATCCAAAGGTTTAGGGGCACAGGCTCCCCATGGGCATGAATCAGGATGCACCAAGAAACAGCATCCACCAGGAAAACACACGGATCTGGAGTCCCTCTTCAGATCTTAGGAGGCACTTCTTTTTATAAAGATCTGTAATATCTTCCACACCTGAGGGAACTCTCCTGAGGCTAATTTATCACATCAAATGAGCAAGGTCTCACTATTGCCTTCAGCCCCTCCTATTTCAGCTCCCTCAGCTTTGTTTAGTGCCACTCTGGAAGATAAATTATGTCCTTATTGAAGCAAGGCTGACATATGAAAGACAGTGCAGAGAACTCTTGCAAGGATGTTTACCCCTGATGGAGGGTATAATCCAGTATTTTACAAATAAATACAATATACCCATATTTTACAAATAAAAAGCATAACTGTTTCTTCTACTTTAGTCCACTTTCTTTCATGTCTCACTAAGGAGTTTTTTACCAAAGAGATCTCTGAAGGACATTAGCAGATCACAAAGCAACATTTTGTAGGTAAAGTAAAACTGCTTTGCCCACCAGTGACATACATTCAGTACTTACACTGTTTATTACTTACTTCATAAAATATTTCAGAGGAAAGAGGGTAAATATTTTGGTCTCATGCCATTTAGCATCATTTTAAAATTCTGCTGGCATTGTAGCTGGTTGGCTGTGTTCCTTATTCACCAACTGAGGACACATTAATTACTTGAGAGGTTATATCAAAAATGTGCTTGGTGGGAGACACTTTTGGATGAATCTAATAAAGAAAAAAAAAACTTTTTGTTTGTTTTAATCACCAAAATCACCTTCTACACCTGCTTCATTAGGAGTGTATTATACAGTGACAATTTAAAAGCCAACAGTCAGCTTCCCCCCTCGGGTCTTACAACAGACAAGGGAAGTTTAAATACTTTTCAAAGCCTTCAGATAATTCAGGAAATGTTTTAAACCAGCATCATTTTTTGAAGGGTTTTAGCAGCTCAGATTTTAACACAGTATCAATTAAACTTTTCTCTAGAATACTTAACAATATGCAGCACCCAGGTCCTGGTTTGACCTCACCCACAGTACGAGCTCTAGAAATGCAGCTTTTTCTGGCTTGGACAAAGTTCATTTTTCCAGTAGGGAAATGACACACATGGAAGTCAAAGGCTTTTGCTGGAGGATTTTGCTCCACAACATATCAAAGCAAGCCCCAGTTCTAACCTCCCTTAGCACACAGCAAATGCAGCTCCATTAACATTCAACAGACTCGAGCTCAAAAAAATGAGAATTTCATATAAGTATTAATTATGCAAATTAAATAAGTATACACTTTTAAATATATCTAATGTATGGAAATGACCCAAAGCTATAACTTCATTCGAATTATTGTCTTATAATAGAGACATGTTTCAGGTACAGCCTGTTGGCAACATCTTCACTTTGGTCAAAATTTTCAATGAAGTGAAAATAGAAAGGAAGGGGAACAGAGAAAGAACAATATTTTTCTTTGCCAGTTTGGCATCAAACCTGAGATAAAAGGAGCTGAAATCTGTGCACTATTGACCAATACTTGTATGAGTAGCTGTGATGCAGACAGATATAGGTGTAATCCAGGCGTTATCCTGGAGCACATCATTCCTGGTTTTTAAGTATCTGATCCATACATTTGACCTGTAATTCAACCCCACCAAGCTGAATCTTCTGGAGCTCTGATGGTGCTCTGGCAAAATCCCACTAATAAGAAAGGAGAGAAGAAAGGAGAAGAACGAGAGTGGTAGAAGAGGGAAGGGAAAGGATTGAAAAGTTGCACACTCAAAAAAAGAGAGAAATAGGAAACTCAAATCATAAATATCTATACTGTTGAAAAATCAGCTAAAGGCACTGAAATAGGTTTTATTATCCAATGACTGGTATTATCCAGTCTCTAACCAGACCTGGGCAGAACAAAATGTATGATGAGAGAACACCATCGAGGAAATAACACGTTTTTTCCTTAAGCCCATTTATGGCCTCAAAAGAATTTTAAAATTAAAACCAAACCACTTTTAGTGACTCTAATTAGAAACCCTGCTTTCTAGAACACATGAATTGATAAGCCCACCATACTGCCAACAAAATATTTTAACAGGAACACAAAAAAAAAAAAAAAAAAGTTTAAAAGTTTATTTTTTGACTTACCAATGGGATGACTACTTTTCTATCTCTAATTTTAAGGAACGGGTTAATTATAACATAAAAATGCAAGCATATATACAGAAATGTCTGCTTGGGATGACTTCATTATTACCACCCTGTGATGGCTTTATGAGGCCATCCCACAAGTGTCACATTATTGGCATTTCTTGACATGACAACAACTTTGGCTCAGTAGGATTGCACGAACATCTCCTCGCTGCACTGACAAACTCCGTGCTACACTTGGTGGGTGGAAAGAAAATTCTTCCCTTCACACTCTTCTGGTGATAAAGGCCAAAATGAAGTTTTGGAAAGCCGTCCTTCTGTTACTCCAGCACCATCATTCCTGAACTGTAGGGGCCTGTTACTGCCAGAACCTTTTCTCTTCCAAGTTTGACAGAAGCTTCCTACCCAGGAGCAGCATCCAGCTCACTGCAGCAACTGTCACACAGCTCTGAGGCCCAGAGAAGTTAGATCAACTACACTCCAGGCAAAATAAATTGACAGCAGGAAGAAATACCTCCCTTGCTGGATGAAGATGTGCTGTTCTGAACATCACAAAGGCCTTACATGATCTTCTACATCAACAGGCACGACCCGTAGAACAGCTTCTCATCCGTGAATAAGAAGAGAACTCATTGCAGGAACCTGTTTCATGTTTTTCAAACAGTGCCTCCCACTGAAAAAATGACAGTGCTGTTTCTCAGACACTGATGTTTCCTGTCTTCCAAAAATCACGGCAAATGCAAGGAAGAAAAAACTTTACTCAGGGGAAGAAGAAAAAAACAACCAAACATTGCCCTAAAGCACATCTGAATTCTGGTCGATTATAAATGTCACAAGAATACCTTGGCTGCCACATTACACAACTGCAAGGAAAATGGGATTACTAGCACAGAACAACCAACTCCCTGCTACTGGAGGGGAAGTATTAAACTTAGTTCCAGGTTAAATAAAAATGGAAGTCTTTTGAGGAAACAGTGCATTTATATAACAGCGAAGAGACAATGTCAAAGGTGTTTTTGTGGCTTTCACTCTTTGGTTCAGATTTGCTGATGTGTCAGTTGGGCTTTCCAGGGGGGTTCATAAGACGGGTGACCCTGGTTGTTCACATGGACCATCGTGGTAATGTCTGGGAGAAAGAATGCCAGGAATAAATGGCTGTGGCAAAGAAATCTTCAGAGCAGGACAGTCCCAGCAAAGGGGTAGGGGGAAAAGAACTCGAAATCTCTCAGGTTTTGTGTTTTTCCAGTGCCAGGGAAAAACACTGGCCTCATCTTTGACATGGATTGCTACAGCACAGCACCCTCATAAAATAAAACTGGTGTTCTCTGTCTTCTCCAAGCCATGGAGTTGAAGATTTACCTGAACTAAATGATTTACTTTGGGCAGTGCTGACTCCAAGAGGCCCCTCTAGAGCTGGGTAACAGATGAGATGAATGACTTCAAAAGTAGAATAAAGGACAGCAATGTAAGCCAAACCTCCCAGTAGGCAAAAAATCAGCTACCAAACTGCTGTCAGCACAGAGCAACAGCCACCTCAGCTGTGCAAGGACACCCAGCAGCTGGGCTCTCCAAGGATTTTTCAATTTGGATTTTGCCATGATGACAACCCCCATATGGAACCCAGGGGTTATCTTCAATTTCTGCACGTGGCTATAAATGTCCAGTGATGCCAAAGAGCTATGGGCAGGCACAAAAGCACTGTGGAAACAACACTGGGGTTTTTTGCTTTCGTCCGTGAGAGGCTGGCCAAAGACTCCTTCAGAAGAACAGAGCTGCATCCACCCTCCTCAGCAAGAACAACAAACTCCTGTCTGAACTTCTGCTGGAGGTTATTTTGCCATAAAAAAGCAGTGGGCTTGGTTTTTTGGGTTGTTTTTGTTTTAGTAAAGCAGAAAAGTTAAGGAGTTCTGAAGAAAAACGAAAGCTTTAATACACTACTTTAAAAAGCTAATAGTATTCAACACTCTCAATTTATCTCAAAGTTCCTTGAGACATAAGTAAAATAACAGGGCAGAAGGGTTGAGGCTGGCACAGGTCAGGTACACCTTGAGGTATTATTAAATTTGAAAGAGCTAGCTCAACAAAAAGCCATTTTTCTAACCGAGTACAACTGTTCCACTGATGCAGGTGTATCAGATCATATAGAAAGCATCATATACTTCAAAGGAAAAAGCCCTTAATGTTTCCACTTATTATTATAATAATTACTGCTTTTCTCATAAGACACATATCTGTGAAATTGCAGACCTGCCTGCTAAGTACAGAGATGCTCTACACCACAGAGGTAAAAGAATTTCTGAGAGGTCCTAGAGAAACTACTTCTTTTATGAGAGCTCTTCAGATTTATCATCTCTGCTATTTTTTCCTGGGTTAAAACCTCTACGTTACGTCGCAGTACAGATGGTAACACTTCAGTTTTAAAGGTGGGAATGAAAACTGATGTGGAATTGCTTTTAAAACTGTTCTCAAACTGACTTAACTGAAGTCAGCAAGGCTTTTAAACAACAGCAACAAAAAAACATGAACCCAAACAAAAGTAACAAAAAGGCTGATTCACCAGGAAATGTATTTCCAAACAAGCTTTAGTGAAGTATTTTCAGGACATTCACAAGGATTTTTTTTTGTTCATCAGACTCTCCTTTTTTCAAAATGCATAACTAGGTCTAATATTCAAGCATTTCTATGATCGCTTTGAAGAAACTGATAAACTCTAATTTGCCAAAATAAAATTGAAAATAAATCTAGTAAAACATTGAAAGAAACAGTCACAAACAGAACTATAACCTCTGGAACACGTAATAATGAAGGACTGATAACAGTACATAGTTTAGAAAAAGCAGATCAAGCCTCTACATATTCTTCAGATGCTTCACAATTTCTGTTCAGCAATAATTGCACTCAAGGTTTCACTAGCTGAGCTCTACAGTCAAGCACAAGTATTTGGTACCTGCCTTGTGACATGTCTGCACTTCTTTCTGCCTGTAGAAACCTGGAAGAAACAAGACTACTACAATATTTTCATGTAAATGAAACTCTACACCTGGTAAAAATATTACTTCACGCGCTAAAATAACTTGGAACTCCTAATATCTAAAGTACTGAAGAGTTTAAAAATGTTCATACAAAAGCTTTCATAAAACCTCCCAGCTTCTTGCTTTACTCAAAGCAGGTCACATTCACCCCTGCCTGTCTCTTTCTTAAAAAGTGTCCAAACAGAAGTCATTAAATAAACACCTTCCAGCTGGGACTTTTCCAGTGACAACATCAAATATTCAGGGCAGTGAAGCTCACTCTGCTGCACAGAGCACGGGGCAGAATAAAGTTAAAACAGCAGAAGGTGCTGGACACCCTAAGCAGGTGAGTGTTTGGACAGCTCACCAAGAAATACCACAAACATGTCACTCCAGGATAAAAGAGTGTCTCTGCACAAATACAAATGGCTTTTCTTTCTCTGAACCCAATTTTTATGTGGCAAAATATCACTTGTATGAGACATGACTCTAATCTATATGATTCTACAAAACTACAGGTTTAGAAACTATTCATAGAGTCAAACCACTTGCAAAATAATTGTTTAGAATAACTGGGATTAATGCTACTTTTATGCACTTCAGTTACACAGTTTAAAAATATCAAGGTAGAATTATTGTGATTCAGTGCCAAGAATGGAGTTGTCACATATTCACTGCCCCATGCCCCCCATGAGCACTCTGTGTCACTCCAAGTGGCCTCACAGGTGGTGTCACTCCTGCTCCAGCCATTCCTCCACCCAAACCAAATAACATGTTACTTTAACTTCTTTCATCTACTTAAAACTCAGCTAAATCAGCTGTGAGAGCAAGAGAGTTGTCACTCCCTCCCTCATCTATGACAGCATTTGCAAAAGTGGGAGCAGAAAATTTATTTAGCAAGAAATTCCGGAAAACAGAAGGCAGATATTGCAAAACTTCCCACAGGAGAGGAAGTCAAAATAATTTTGGAAAAACATGACAACCAAGGCTTGATTTCTGAGAGTCAGCAGTGGCAAGCACTGAGCCAGGCACAAAGAGGAGGAGGTGAGGACCTGGGATTTGTGAGGTCCTCCTGGGAAACAGGGAGCCCTGGCCCCAGGCTGACACCTTCAAAGGAAGGACCACGGCCCTCCTGGGGCTGGGGATCACAGCAATGTCTCAGAGGCTCTGCCTAAAACTGCCAAGCCAAGCCCAGCCAGCAGGAAACCAGCCCTTCCCACAGGTTCTGTTTCATTAGGATTTCAAAAGGACACTTTTCCACAAGCACTCGGGGTTACAATGAATTTCAGTTTTTCAGCCAAAAATGATTTTGTCACAAGCCTCCACCAAAATTAAAAGCCATAAAAAGAATGGATTTGTTATGCAGTTCTGGCCAGCTGGATCATTCCTCTGCAGTTATTGCAGAATTCTTACGTGACCCAGAGCCAAAAGAATTTTTCCCCAATGCTCCCTGATCATGTGCTGTGCATTTTCTGTATCCATCCTGGACCTGCTGGATGTGCTGAACCCTCACAGCTACAACTACGAGGTAATGGCTGCTGGAGTCCAGAACAGAAAAAGTTCTGTTAATACATAAAAACTTTCCAAAGGACTGACAGTATTCCAAGTTAACGCTCTTGACAAGGTGACACTATTCTGACTCATAAAAATATTAGATTCCCTTTCTTAGCTATCTCATGATTAAAAGATTAAGAGAAATGTACTATCACTGACCTACTGACATCTCAGCACAGAAGCCTTGATTCCCTTGCTTTGATGTTGCACAACACCCACACAACGGAGCCACGTCAAAGTACATTATTTCTAAACTTAAAAATTACAAGCTCAGATTTCCCCCCCCCCAGAACCTACTAGGGAAAGTTTTACTGCAAATTCCAATAATCATCCCTTGCTGCTGCAAGAAATAGAGCAATTTCAGAAACAAAATAATAACTAACAGTAGTTAACACTGTAGATAAGATGTTTCCAGGAGGAAGTAATGTAGGTATTGCTGTCACAGGTGACCCACTGCTTAGCAGACTTGCAGCTGTGGAGAGAGCTCAGCTGCTCACTCACTCTCCAGAGAGCAATTATTTGCCAAGCTCAAGGTAGCAGCGTGTTTCTATATTATGCATTTTGTACAAATCAAGCTTCACACAATGGCCTCCAAACACAGGATAAAAATGTTCTCACTGCCTCTCCCCAGCCTGCCCTAAGGTATCACCCAACCAGGAGCACAGGGAAACACAGTAATTATTTGAAGAAAAACTTAATCCACCCTATCCCAAACTATTTACTTCAATCTCTAACAGCTTTTCCATTAGGGAAGGGATGTCAAGTGGAATATAAACCATTATGACACATAACAGTTTGGTGGAACAAGGATTTTAAGATTAGTCTCGATTCCGGCGAGCACGAAGTCTCAGTGGAATTAGTTGGTATCAGTGTAATTGGGGTCAGTGAGACCCCACCTGGGGTACTCCATCCAGCTCTGGGGCTCCCAGCAAAAGAAAGGCATGGACCTGTTGGAGTGGGTCCAACAAGGATGCTCTGAGGCCTGGAGCACCTCCCCTATGGAGACAGGATGGGAGAGCTGGGGCTGTTCAGCCCGGACAAGAGAAGGCTCCAGGGAGAGTTTAGAGCCCCTTCCAGTGCCTAAAGGGGCTCCAAGAGAGCTGGAGAGGGACCTAGGAGAGGAGCCTGGAAGGACAGGACAAGAGGGAATGGCTTCCCACTGCCAGAGTGCAGGGATAGATGGGATATTGGGAAGGAATTCTTCCCTGGGAGGGTGGTGGGGCCCTGGCACAGGTTGCCCAGAGAAGCTGTGGCTGCCCCTGGATCCCTGGAAGTGTCCAAGGCCAGGTTGGACAAGGCTTGGAGCAACCTGCTCCAAGTGGAAGGTGTCCCTGCCTGTGGCAGGGGAGCTGGAAAAACATAAACTTCAAGGTCCCTTCCAACCCAAACTGTTCTACACTTTTTAACTTCCACCAGAAGTTCCTGTTGATACACAAAACTGTAATACTTTTGTAAACAAAGATGCTCAATCTCTCTGTGGGGATTAAAGGGATCTCCCACTTGAAGCAAATATAACTTTTAAAGAATGAGTTGGACTGGCAGTTATACTTTATCTTACACCATGTATGCCATCCCTGAATCTTCATTGATTTAAAGGTTATGGTAATGCTTCCTTTCAGGAAAATCTTTACATATAGAAAATTTGATTTAATAGGAGATTTCCAGATCCTCAGTCTTATTTCCATCTAATTTATATGCAGTTATGACAGTGGAATAATAGACAGACTTGCATATAACAGTAATGATCTGAAATGCAATAATGTCATGTCTAGGTCCCAAATCTGACTGGGGATGCTGAATACAGTATTTGATTCCTCCCTTCGAAGAAGACAGTGTATTTTGATGTAATTGCAATTCTTTTGAAATGGCCAAGACCTAAAGTGCAGAACAAGCGGTTGAGGATTGTGCTAAAGAATTTAGGAACCTGCTGCAAAATGTGCTTTAGATTCTACTCACAAACTAGAAGTTTCTCCCTCATATTCCACCACACCAATTTTGCAACAGAGAGGTTCTATCCTTGAAAAACCTCTGAACTTTTCCTTATTCCAAAACTAAGGTGGCCTGAAACACCAAGGAAAAGCATTATAAAAAAATGGAAATTTCTCTCCAAAAAGTGCATTTACGGAAATGCTGAAAAATTAATTGTTCATGGGCAGAAACTCACATTTTCTGTAACAAAACAGCCTTTAGAGAATGTTTTGGCATTTGAGCAACAGCTGCAAGCAGTGAAGATGTGATGGTTTCAGTTCAAACTGCAACATCTCGGGGGGGTAACACTGAGAAATGTTATGAACTGGATTTTACACAGATTCTATTGCAAGTGCTCATTCCCCAGCACTCTGGGCCCCTTCCTCCTCTCTGGCCCTGATTTCCCAAAGCCTAACAGTGCCCAGCCCTGCCAGAAGGAAGAAATGAAGAAGGGTGGTGGTACTCAAACAGTTGGAATGTTTTTCCATGGAAGGAATAACAATAGAACTATTTTTAGTTTCACTCATTTAATAAAACTTCAGTAACTAACAGAAATAAACAAAACCAAGCACCTTAAATAACATTTTAGATGAGTTAGGAACAGCCACTCCTCCTCTGCTCGCTTCATCCCAATTGTAAAAATATAGATTCTGTCTCAGGAAAAGAATACTGTTTGGAATATTTCCTTTCACCAACTCAGAATTTTAAACAATCAAGTAATCATTTTACTGAACCATTTTTTTCTTTAGTTGACAGAAAATAAAACCACCTTACGGGTTAAAACATATGAGAAATAGGCCAGTTGCACTGGTAGTCAGATAATGTGTTGCTCATTTTGACTCTCTACCCTGCTCCACGGGATCTCCCAATTTCTCAAGTGATTGCATGACTCATTTTCTCTTTGTAGACAGGAGTGATTCCCCTTCTCCTCAGAGCTATTAAGACAACATGTCATAATATTATGGTAGTTCCATCATAAATACTAGTGTAAGTACCATGAAATACAACAGAGTGATAACACTCACTTCCACTCCCCTACCTCCCAAAACATCCAGCTCTGAGGTAAGGAATTCCCTATGGAAATAGTTTCAGTTTTCTGCAGAGCTCTAGTGTAGGAAATGTCATCTAAATTATTGAAACACTTAGTCCAGCTTCCTGAAAAAAAGCAGGACTGGAGACATAATCATATCCAGTGTGGACCAGGCCTAGCCTCAATAAATCCAGGCCTTCTACTAAGTCTAGTAATAATGCAATAATTAGACCCTCATAAAACATATTCTACTCCTTTTTATGTTGACAGGAGTCACAACCATTTGAGTTCCTGCTGCCAGCAGGTCTGCCCGAAGCCCTTGCTTTCCTTATGGGTTTTAAAATATAACTGTCCTCTTCATCTCTACAGACCTCCTGATTAACTATTACTTTAGAAGCCTTTTAATTTGTCTAGAAGCTTGCCCTGATGAGAAAAAGGTTGGTCATAAAGAGGTCCTTTGCCTAAACGAAGCAACCATTGGAAGATTATCTGCACACCAATTTTATGTACGAGGACTGTTGACACAAACTGCCCCAAATACTTCTAGAATCAAATAGTGCTGGAAATAGTTGTGTCACTTCGTGCATTTTTCACATTTCAGGTTAATTCTTAAGCCTCTTCCGAAGCTACAGTTTCACATTATGTAATAATCTCTTTTTGAGACTTTTAAAGGTTTCTATCTACAATACAGCAAAAGAAAAAAGCTCATTTCTCGGATCATCTTTTTAGTGCCTTTGGCTTCACACACTTTAAATGCTCAAAGTACAGTGTGGAAGAAGTCTTACTGAATGTGCAGCCTTGCCATGGTCAGGAATGTACAGGATTAAGACAAGCAGTGCTAAATCATGCTTGCCAATATGTTTCCAGGGGATACAGCTCTGAACAAACTTGACTCAACCTTCAGCAGTTCTGCTGTAAAACAAGGTACTCCAAAGACAAAGGACAAGCTGTAAAAGCAGCTGAGACAGTCACCTCCAGAAACAGCAACTCAGCGTTCCTTACTGACCTTCTTAAAAAGTGTCTTATAAATCCTTTTGCCTCCAGATGCCAAAAGTCTTTAAATTCAACACCTGAGGGTAGATGCTGTCAAGGAAGAAATACCAACAGCTTTATGAAGTGCAGTGCTGAAAGGGAATTCTCTGGCTGTCTCCTGAAGCTTCAGAGCAGCGACCAACCTTATGTTACCGCTTGGAAATCCAAGGTACAATCCCCAAATTCGAATATATTGTAGTCACCAACTCCATAAGAAGATTATAAACAATTAGAAATCTTAAAATCTGTTTCAACTAACTGGCGTTTGTTTAGCTTAAGACAGAAAGGCAGCAGTTCACCACATGCAAAGCAAAACCTGCAGGGAGAGAAAGTATCTTTTGTGAGAAGAAATGATATGCTTTGGTACATAGAAGAGCATCAGTGTGCAATATTTTTTCTTTTCAGCTACCAATGAGACGTGCAATTATAATATCAGTGGGGGGCTTTCTCCCCTCAAAAGAAAAAACAATGTTTTTCCAACCAGATCAAAGCAAGGTTCATGATATTTCCTATTTTAGTGCTCAAATAACAGAGAGGGGGAAAATATAATTTCTGAAAACAATGACTGAAAAGGTCAATTTGACACTATTTCTGGGGACTACAATCAGAGCACACCCACTGAAAAGGGTTAATAAAAGTTCTTAAGTGCTAGCATATAAATATTAAGCCATCCCTTCCTTTTTTTATTCAGCAGCATTAGTACCAAACACACAAAATACATATTGCAGCACACAATAAACAGAATTTTCTAACGTCCCTGCTTTTCAAAAGAACAGGGATGAAACTGTTTGGGATAATAAGCTAAGCTTTCACAGTTAAATCTAAGATTTGGGGGAGAAGCATTAGCTACTGTATAAAACTGGAGAAGGCTAAAAACAAAAACCAGCATATGCCAATTAATCTTGCAGCGTGACGACACAGTGCTAAAATCAGACCACTGAGATACAAGTGTGGGCAGAGAAATAATTTGTCTTCTCTTCAGAGGTTTGTTTTTTTTCTTCTTTGGGGGAACGAGAAAGGAAAAAGAGATGCAAGAGCCCAAATAGAAATGAAAAAAGAAAAAAAAAAAATCTTCCCATGCCCTTTTTCATCCAAGGTTGGAAGTATCCCACAAGCTGAAAAATAAGCAGAATCTGCTAGTATGAGCTAAATTTAGTTGCATATGTTTTTCACAACATATGCAAGTACCACTTCCCCTCTTCCTCCTGAGGGCACACGCTTCACTAAGCCATCCTGCACTCATTAATCCATGTTCTCTGCAAACTTCTGAGGGATATTCCATCATACAGAGAGAATCCATCTGTGATTACGTCTTGAAAGAACATTCTCAAAACAAGAAAGCAAACTTTCAACTCCTGTAACTTCCCCTCTCTGCTGAAAATCAGACAAAATGTGCCTGGGTTTGTAGCTATGGCTGAGAAAAAACACAAGCACACAAACAAAATCCTGTCTTTGGAAAATTATTTCTGCTGCAATTCTACTTCTCATTTGGGCTGACCAGTTCCCTATGCCATCACTGAATAGAGAGAATTAATATTTACTACTGATAGTTATTTTCATCCTTCCAAGGATACCAACAACATAGTTATCTGCTCCACCCTACATCCTCTTTTCCAAGATGTCATTAATCACATTTTTAAAAGCATGAAAAAATTCCATCTGCAATATATTTCAACTGCCTTAATTAACATTAGTTATTACTCGAATTAAGTAATACCAATTCTTTCCCTCTTTGACTTCTACACATCCTTACCTCTTTGAAAGATGTGTGATTTCCTATTCCCATCCCCTGTGCTAATGAAACAAAGCAAAGTTTCACCCTCCAGAAACCCTTCAGTGGTGGTGTCTCATTGCAGCTACAACTGTCTCAACGTTTCAATGCAGCAAAAGTATCACCTTCCAGGGCAAATGCTGGCACAACCAAAGGCAGCCAAGTACAATTCCTCCAAAAAACCCTCTTCAATGGGTAGTGGGGAATGAGCTCAGCTAAAATATAGCACCTGAATGATTAAGAAATCCATTTAAACCAAAAGTGTCTTTAAGAACTACTCAAAAAAGCAATAAATTCATATTAATAGCCCCACCACTATCACTGAACAAACAGCTTTATTATCTTTACACAATTATGTTTTTCCAAGATAATAATGAAAAGAGAAACAAATCAAAAGTAGCAGCAACTCTTCCTAATATGGTCAAGTCCTGCTGGCTGGATTTGAGGAATTCTATGGTAAATGCAGAAGAGAAAGTATATTTAATCAAGAATAATTTTAAGCAATATTAAATATATTAGCCTTAAGTAGCATCATGCATGAAAATAACATTTGGGAAGATGAGACCATAATCCTTACTGATGCTTCAAGAAGTTGCTTATAATGAAAATATTTCTGCTCTAAAGAGAACAAAGACATGCAAATAGTAAGCAATGCAAACATGTACAGCAATGAAAGCCTTCAACACTTCCCTCCTGCTGCAGAGCAGCAGCTCAAACAGGAAGAAAACACCTCCTGATCCAATACTTCTACCCCACACCTGTAAGTCTGGGTCCAGAAAAGACCACCACTATTAGCACTATACAAAAAGACAATATTTAATGCCATATAGCAGAGGTGGAACTGGTTTCCTACTGCTTTTCCAAGCTAGAAGTGCTTTTGTTTTGTTTTTAAGCCCGGTACAAATAGCAAAATTATTCTGCTATGCCTCATGCACTGGTACAATACTACATATCACAGCTGATCACATCAAGATTGGCATAAATCTCTGCATGTCCCTTTAGGTCAAGCCTTCCTTGGCTCTTCTGCCTCAACTCTCAGGTCTAGAGACCAGAAAAAGTAAAATTAAGCATGAGGGCACATTCCAGTTTCCAGACTCGGCTCCATCTCTCAGCCTGTCAAGCAAAGCCAATATAACTCACATTTCATCCACAAACCCTTCCCCCTCCCAAAGATCCTTTCCCCTTCTCATCCTCTTTCACACGGTCACTATAAGTGAAAATATTTTATTAATGACTTCTGAATGTTCCCAGTCAGACCAGGTTTCTCTTACTTCACATAAATGCCCTGTAGAATTACAGAGTTATTTGAGTTGGGACAGACTGTGTTTACATCTCCCTCCACCAAGTACTGAAGCACTGACACGAGAAAAGGTGTTAACACACAAAATGTACCAGAGGAGAATGGGGAGAACAGATAATGCAGAAGCAGCAACGATTCCTTCTACTCCATCTGCTGCTCATACAATAATTTAATGAGAATAATATTAACAGTGCCTTAATACAAATTCCTGATTGAACTCTGTACAAATTCAGTGTTCAGATTTATTCTCCAAACGTACAGTTGGTGGAGAACCACCGTGACCAAACACTGAGTCTCTCAGAGATACAAACCCTCTTTAGTTACCTCCAAGTGATCAGCAGGCTCATTCCTGCCAGGAATGCTGACTAAAACTGGCAGACCTGAGCCAACAGGATCCTCAAAGCACAGCTGGAAAGTAAAAACACATTTCCACTCAAAATCCAACAAATTGGACTACCAGATTTTTGTCTTTTTTTGTTCTACTCGGGTAGTGAAATAGTGGAAGTAGAAGCAATCTTTTGAGGCCAATATTGACTTCTTTGCCAAGGTGATTTTGGGAATTGTGCTGTGGGAAAGAGGAGCCAATCCAAATACAGAGAGTTTAAGAATAGCCATAAACATTTTGCTGTGAACAAAGGAAAAATAATGAATTTATGCACATGTGTATAGATATATATATATGTATATAAAAAATATTTAGACCATCTGTACACAGGGACCCATAAACACATATATCACTAACCAAAGCTTCAGTAGAGAAGGTAAAAGCGTTGTCTCAGAAAGAACAAGTTGAAAAATAAAAAGGCAATAGCTATTCATCTGCATATTCTCTGAAACCTTTACTAAAAATCTTTTAGCTTCCTGTTCTACCTGGGGAAATCCCACAGAAGCTGCTCCTCTGCTGAATGAAAGAAAACTCAATATAGCACTAAGACAACTATTACAATTGCTTTCAGAGAACTACTGGGGAGAATAGCAAAGTTATTCATTATTCCAAAGAAAAGACCAGAAAAATTTCAGGAGAAACACCCACAACATCTGTTTCTGCTATTATTTATTTTCATTGAAACAGGGAGGTTTTGGTGTTATCTGATTTGCAGACCAATTAGGACAGGTTCAAATGGCAAATGTCACAGGACAGTAATTCTGAACACAGAACATTAATCCTGAATAATGCTGATCCAGCCCTATGTTAAGGTTTTTTAATACATGCTGTTCCTAATAAATATTATGGTAAGAAACAGTAACATTATTAACCAAGTGTAAATACAACCCACACACATTTGAGAAAGATTAACAGAATAGATAATTTTTACTGTTCTTAAAGTGACATTCTGGTGAGGTGAAAACCAAAGGAACCATAAAATTCAAATCCCTTTAGTTGAGCATCAGGTTATTAATCTTTTTTCACAGAAAGGTCATGTAAAGCAAAGCCACCCTGCCCAAGTCTGACTTGTTTCAGAAGTACCTTATAAAACCTTCCTTCTTGCCTCAGAAGAACACGATGGCAAAGACCAGTGGGTTTTATTTGTATAAAATTATAGATACCAACCTAAATTCACTTAGTGTATACCTGATCTAGGACTGTTTATTAACTATTTTTATTTCCCTCCTTCATCAAGATTCTTGGCAATTTATTTCTGACAACCTTTTTAGGAAGAATGTGACCTGTATGGTGAACCTAACAAAATACTTGACTTAGCCTGAAAGATCCCATACACAACTTTTATCAAGGAAGATGCATTCTGTCAGACTCCAAAGTTACAGCCAAACACTGAAGGTTATTCTGAGCTCCCTCCTTTGGAAAGTACCGAAAATTTCAAATAGAGAAAAAAAAAAAACAAACAAACCGTAAATATAAAGTATTTCAGGATTGCTGCTTCAGAGAATTCCAAAGGACAAGAGGAATCCACAGGCAGAAATGCATTTTTATATATATATTTTAAACTACTGAAAAGGAAAAGTGGCACAGTTTACTTAGGCAGGTTGAGCTCTCAACTCTTAACACTGAACCATGTAAAAAACTAAAATAGAGCTGAAATGGAGTCCTTCACATTTCAAGCACCAGTCTAATCTCACTCCTGAATATTCTCCACGGGTTAAGGTCAAGCAAACAACTTGAGAAGCCACTGTCTGCAGGATTTGTACAAGAATCCTGGACTTGGGAACTATTTCAGGTGCTGCAAAAGCATCAGGAGCAAAAGCTCTCACACTGCTGCTCCTTCTTACAGGTTGTCAGGAATGCAGATATTGCCAGAATGACAATAAATCTGGCCTACCTGGCCATTCTGTTGACATTAAGGCCACATTTCCCGAGAGTTAACGTATATTTTTTAACATTTCTAAATATGTCTTTAACATCATTTACTCGGCACGAAATAAGAATTTGCTATTTGTTAACATTTTGCCAATCGTTGCCTTTGTCAACCACTCCAACTGAAGTCCCAAAGAATAACCCAAAATGTCAGTGATACATTTGCTTTGTCATTCTTCCTTTGCCTCTTTTTCTCCCTAAGTTCCTTTGCTTTGGATTCAGCACACGAGCAGGATTCTACTTAATTTAACAGGATCTCTGAAAATAAATGTTTCACTTTCTCCTCATGTACAACATGCAAAAGCCCAAGTCACAGTCACATGGGAGATTCTAAATGTGAAAGTAGTAAACATAAGGGTAACTTGAAATAAATAGTTTACTTTGGGTTGTTAAGCTGTCTAATTAATTTTTGTTTGACATTATTAGTGTATTGCAGCAAGCAGCGATCCAAGCAGCTGCTTAAACACAGATCATACAAATATATGAGCCTGGGCTAATGGAAAGAATGGCATATTTATTTACATTAAACATTCCTGAATGAACTAAATAAAAAATACTCAGATCACAAGAAAACTGTGTGGCTTTCTGAAATAAGCTGCAGGAAAAAAAAAAACTTGCTTTCCTAGTTCACATGAGGGAGAGCATCAAATGAAATGTGGTGAGTCCAGCAAAGATTGTGAAGTTGTTATAAGTTGTTAAACAGACATAATTTGAAAAAAGACTTACATTAAAAATAATTCCTCAACTTGCTTTTTTTTTTTTTTTGAGTATATAACCTGTTTTATTACTCAGGCTAATTTTCATATCCAAAAGGCATTGCAGTTTGCTTTGATGCTTTGTAATGCCTCTTCGTTCTGGTGAGTGGTACATAATTATATTCCTCCCATTCCCCCAACAGAGATCATAAATTCATCATCTTCTGACAGCTTCAAACAATTAGACTTTAAAAATATGCAGGTGAAGCACACAGGTTAAAAGTGATGTGAAGTTGTTAAGCTTTCAGATGACAGAAGGGGTCTGGGGGTTATTTAGTGCTTAAATCCCAAGCTCTGAAGATCCGAGTAAAGTGGCAGAGCCACCTTTGGTCCATCCAATATCTGGAAACAATCCCTTTAAATCTAAGACAATATCAGCACTCAAATCCTCTGACCTTTCAATGCAGCAGCAGAGACTCAGCAGCATAAAGGGATTCAAAAAAACTTCATATGGATATGCTGGCTCATTATGTTGGCTCATTTGGAGTTTCAAAAATAAAACAATAAAATTATTGGATGCAGCAGCACTGCACAAAGCTGCAAAGAACATTCTAGCTACCAAAGGTTAAAATTCAGGGTACATCTGAGGTTCTCCCGTTATTCCCATGCAGAGATATTACAAAAGGGAACACGATGCCCATATCTGTGGAGACCAGTTTCTGCACAATGGGAAAAGAGCTGCTGCCCTTCCTTAGGGAATATTACCTTCCTTTTCACTTAAACCCCTCCACTGAGGCAGTGGGAGCCAAAGGGGCCACATGGGAAGGTGAGGTGAGGCAAGGTGAGGTTTGTTTGCTCACCTGGAAAAGCCAACAGGCTGGAAGGACCTTGTCCTTCCCCCCAGCTTGGGCAGAACCCAGCCTGGAGCAGCCCTGGAGGGCTGTGCTGCCCGAGGCTGTGCCCCAGTCCCAGCTCCAGTCCTCACTCAGCCCCCTCACACCTCCCACTCTGCTGCTTCAAGCTCCAAATGCAGCTCAGCCCTCACCTCCCCCCACCACTACCCCATTTAAATCCTCCCTGCAAACTTCACTCTTGAGCACTTTTCCTGCTCTGCTTCTTGGATCACGTGGAACAACTGATCACCAGCCTCTTGTGAGAATCCTTGTATTTAAAGAATCGTGTTGCCAGCTGACACTTTACTCTTCCCATTCTTTCAGGCTTTATTTCCCCACACATTGGATTTTTCCTTTACCCACCGTACTCATCACAATTTCTCCTTTGCTTTCCCTTCTCTTCAGTTTTTTTTTAAAAAGCCCAAATTAGAAGCTAAGTGAGCTAAGTGAGCCACCCTCCTGAGCTCTGAGGGTGGATATGACAAAGGATAGCTCCAAACAGCCCAGGTTAAAAATTTTTTAAGATAGAACGCTGTCATCTTCCTAGTTCACTTTAATCCTGCACTCTACCCTAACCCTAATTCCTTCTCCACCTGTTAACCAAATTATCTCTTACTTTAGGTTTTTACCTGCAATAGTAATTAATACATTTCCCTTTTTTATTTGTTCGATGTTTTTTATTTATTTCACTTATTTGTAAACATCAATTTTAATTCTGGCACTGCTGTGCAAAAAGCCTACATCCCCATCTATCCAGGGAGCACTACAAGTTGTACATGTTTGGTTTTTTTCCATTCTAGTGTCAATTTGTTAATAAAAAAAAAAATTACACAGAAGAATCAGACCCAGAAGATATTCTGGGTGACCTATTCAAATGACATAGTGGATAACTGAGAACTCTGAATATTCTCCTAAACTGGCTGTTCCCCTGAAAACATGTAATTATTTTGCAGTAATTTCCGCTATATCAGATTTTTCTTCTGAAAATGTCAAAACAGACCATGTCCAAGGCCCTGCTGAAGCCACATTCGTGTGCTTCCCCTCTTCTGGTATTCCAACCAGCCTTTCAAAGCCATGAAGGAGGTGGGTTCTCAGTAAAACCTGACAACTCTTTAATGAAATCTGTCCTCTCTCTACTGGCAAACTCATTTTTTAAAAACCCATTCTGACATCTTTCCAAATACCCAGTTAGGCCCTCGTTACCCTCCTACAAAGTAAAGCAATATTGCTTCCCACCCACCCACACCATCCAGCACTCTGGGAATTCTGCCTCCTGACAAATTCTCTGTGTCAAATGGCAGTAAATCACACCCTTCAAAGAATTCCTTAAATAGCAAACAATGTATTTTCATTGGACCTAACCAAGTTGAATTCATCTAAATTACCTAAATATTTTCTAGGTCTTATCTTCAGGCTTATCTTCACTACTGTGAAATTGCATAAAGCATCTGATTCTGGATAATCTCTTCTGGATAGGCTAAGGAATAAAAGATATTCCATGTTTCAGCTTTCTCCAAATCATCTGTTCTTTTCTCTCACTCACCAGAAGAAAGAGACACCTCCTTCTTCATCTGCCTAAAGATAGCAACCATTCTGCTTTGACCAGACAGTGGGCATGGAAAAAAAGTCCCAGTTACCATCTCCAGCCTTTTTAATTGGAGAACAGTTTTCTCAAGTTAATTAACAGCTTGTAGAGAACCAAAACTGTTGAGCCTAATTTTGAAGCAAATCACTGTAACTCAGAACAGCACACTGTCAGTTAAGTGCCTCTAATATGTTAATTTTGCCTTTTGGCAAACAGTGTGTACAGCTATTTACACTACAGGACTGTATAAAATCTCAGTTTCTTCCTTCCACGAGCTGAAACCCTGTGTGTGTATCTACTGATATCTGGGATTTCTTTGGTTGAAGATCCTGCAGCAATCCCCCATTAGGTTCTAAGGCAAAAGGTCCCCAGCCACACACATGAAAAAACCAGGCTTACTCGGGTATTTCTAAAAGTATCTTGAATTTATAAACCCAAGACAGAAATTTCATTATTAATACAAGCTATCCATGGCCAACAGCGAGAGAGAGTTTATTTTTCCTGACCTACTTACAAGTGGAAAATACAAGGAGCTAACTATTGAAATTAATAAAGTTAGCACTGGTCAGGAAGGTCTGTCATTATTTAGAGTGATGGGTCAGAATCATCCACAGTCCTCACCTGCTTATATCACTACTCCATTGAAAAAAAAACTAACCAAATAAACCAAAACCACAAAATCACAGAAAACTTACAATAGTGCAGATGGTATTTAGAGACCTTTTAACACCACAGACCTTAATCTTTGCTCAGATAAAGACAGAGATTCCAGGCAAAAGCACCACTGCAACACAGTTAATTCATTTACAGAAGTATCTGTAAGAAGCTATAGATCCACAATCCAAACTTTCCCAGCAGTGGGACAGAGCTGGAGCTATTTAAGCAATGTTTGGCACTTCAAACAATTTCTTATCAGAGACAAAAATCAGCCATGTCTGCTTCCTGCCTGCATTTTGCACACACACATCTGACTTCTGAATTTACAGCCTCGAGCCCTCTGGCACTTGTACTTCAGTTACAAATCCTTTACTAAATACGATGGAATTTTTTTGAATTATGATAACTTTAGGTTAACTCTCTCAGATCCTCCCCAACGCAAGAAAGGCTGGAGTCTCATTCTCAGGAAAAAAACAAACCACAGAAGTGTTGCTATTCATGAAGCTGGAATTGTATCTGTATTCACAAAAACCAGGCAGTTCAGACCATTATTTTTAAATTATTAGGTAACATTAAGGCAAACAGTTCTATCACTGGTGCCACGATGTCATCTACTCAATTCATGTTACACACAAACACCAATTGCAGACCTCAGTCTCCACTAAGAAATTAATTTGGTTCCAAAGGATGGGAACTCAGTTCCAACGTCCAAGTGGACCTTTGACTGTGTAATGGTTAAAATTCCAGGGCCCCTCAATTTTTGAAAATGTATTCAAAGAAATAGTGTTTATGATTTATGCCAAGTTTTGGACCCTAACTGTCTTTAGAGGTTTTGAATTTCCACTGAGCTATTTTTTGCTGTCATCCCTTGCTAAGGAATGAAACAGCTACGTTATCTCTTTTCAGTTTATATACAGAGAATATAACACATCACCCCAAAGGTAGGGCCCTTTAAAATGTGCAATTAAAAAAAAATCAAAAGCAATCAAACCTTGCCATTGTTTTGTTTAAATCTTCCAAAATGCATTCCAAGTTCTGGGCACTGCTAATGCTTTCTTTGCAGAGTAAAGAGTGATGGTCAACTTCAGCAGACTTTTTAAGAGCACAGCTTCAAATTTGGAATCAAACTATCATTTAGCATGTAGTAAGACAAGAAAACCTCTTTTCAAAAGTGTTATAAATCTGTTAGAGCATTTTAGTCTGTGCAGCTGGATTTCTATAGAGAAATCATTATTTATTATCAACAGTGAGTTTATAAGATAAATAATTTGAATTAAATTTCTCCTGATGTCAAAAAGTTTAAAAAGATGCAGTATTTATCTAGAGCATATAAAAGGAATAATCTGTGGAATAATCCATGTTCTACATGCCTTTACTGGTTCCTTCTGAGTGGATACAGGAGCTGATTTTAACCAATAACTGCCAGAAGTCTCACTGAGAAAAATCCTTTTGTTTAAACTTCATATTCTGGAATGTGGAATTTAAAATGCCACGTGCTGGTAAAGATGCTGGTATGGAGCAAACCAAGAGGTCTTGGTTTCTAGCCCATGAAGAGATTTATACACCTACAGGCCAATAAATGACACACACATGTCGTGGCAGCTGGTGCTGAGCTCAGGAGCTCCCTGTGCCCGTGGTCCCTCTGCACAGCAGGTGGGAAATGCATGTCCTGAGCTGGACACGGATTCTGCCTGGGCTCACAAGGGAAAACTCAGTGGAAAAAAGCCACAGTTCCCTATTGTGTCCCTGCAGATGCTGCAAATGGAAACCCAAGCCACCATCATCACACGCAAATCTAGGCAGAGGGATTAGCTGAGCAAGCCCAAGGACAAGCAGGAAGCATTTGTTGGGCGAGAAGGGAACACAAGGAACAAGTAAATACTGTTTCTCAACTTTGCTCCTTTCCATCAGTCATGATCTTCAGCTCCATGATATTCCCAGAAGCACATAAAAAAATGTTAGGGCTTTCTCTTCCAGGCTGTCAGAAACAAGAGGAAGGGAAAGAAATGCCTCTAAACAGATTTTCAGGATGAAAACCAGCTAATACATGACTGACTACAGACTATAATACTTTATGATCTTTCCCTACAGCTTCACAGTGGAACTGTGATAATACTGTTTCCTTTGGAACTTCACAGTGAATGCAGCTGGAAGGGCTGGAAACACAAATCCAGAATATGGCATCCTTCCACCCCCAGCCCAAGGAATTGCTTCACCTGCATTTCCCACTAACTGAGCCTTGGTGGGGACAGAAATGTCTTCTCCTGGCCTTGAGGGTTAAGGAAAAAAAGAAATATATAGCAAAGAGAAAACAGATCTTATGATTCCACTGAGGAAACACATTAGAGAAGTGTTTCAACACATGGAAGCAGAGATCAAAATAACTTAAGCTGACATGGAGAAGATGGAGTCTGACACTGAAACCTCACAGTGGTGTTGGGTGAAGGGGTGGAGGACTGGGATTCTGCTGATTCTTTTAATGTCTTGCAACGGATGGAAAAACACTGAAAACACTGTTCTTACCACATTTGAGCTGGACAAAAGAAACACAGAGAGATGGAGAGGGATCTAGTGAGAGATCCTGGCCTGTCCCCTCTAAGCAGTTTGCACACAGCTGTGCCAGGTGGGCTCAGGACCTGGAAACACTCCAGAACATCCAACTTGACTTGAGTTTAACCCTGACATACATAAAAAACTTGCAGAATTTCAGAGTTGCACTGAAATAAGCACAGGCACAGAAAACACCGTCAGAAGGCACCCTCACCCCCCAAAAAAAAGAATTAATAAACCTTCTGATGATGATTGAAAGTCATTCAAAATGCACAAAGAAAAATAATAAACTTGCAGATATGGGACTGTCTCCAAAGAAAACCAGTACTGTGCAGAACACTGAATCATTTTGTTTGTTTAGGACTAGAATCAGAAGGTCCTTTAAAATCTCCATTTAGATTTTATTGTTGCTCAAATATGAATACTCAGTCCTTGCAAGTCACAGTTTTCACCACTGTATCCAAATAAAGAAATCAATCAAATCTGATGCAGGAAACTTCAGAAAAATGGGCTACCCCTTCATGATTTGATTCCCAAAGACAGGCATCCAAATATTTTACCCTTAGTCATTTAATAGCTGAGCATCAGTGAGAGATTTGAATCTACAGGCTGGAGAAGAATGGAACACTCAAAATCTGATTTTGACACATATAAGCACTTGAAACTCAAATCCTCCTCCCAAAAATTCAGTCGTAGATGTCCAGGAGAAACCAAGCTGTGCAGTTCAAGTTGCATTAATAGCTCAGATGTCCAAACTTCCTCCTGTGGTCATTGCAAGGTGCAAACTGACTTCACAGACCATGTTCCACTTCACCATAACATTGCAAAAGTCCAAGATAAAAATCAGATGTTGTTAGCAAGTAGAATCGTAAAACCTGATGAATATAAGGCTAAAAATTCTTATTTTTGGGGGGAAGTAAACACTTTTTTCCTGAACAGGCCAAGTTCAGGCTAGATTGTAGCTTTCTTGTGTAAGGTAGTGTTAAAAAGAGCACAGACAGCCTACAATATTTAGGATTAATTCCAAATGCTCCTGCAGTTTCCCAGAGATGCCAAGTGAGTGACAGCAAATGATCTGCAGTTAAAGGGTGAAGCAGGAGCAGGGGAAGCCACGGATCACATTACACACATTCTGACAGCATCAAAGCATCAGGTGCAAATTATACACAAACACAAATTACACACAAAGCCTGGCACTACAGTCAGACAGGAGACAAGTAAATATTTGACAATTTGAAATGACAGGCTGTGAAACAAAAATAAGCATCTGAACCAAAGGCAGCAAAGCCCCTCTAACTTCACTGATGATGAAGGAAGGAAAAGTACCACTACAATTAACGTCGGCAAAATTGGTTGTCACAATTTAAATCCTGTAACCCTAAGCCTTGTCAGAAGGCTGGAAAAAAAACCTTTACCTTCATGGTTTTCCTGATAAAATATTGCTGGCCTTTCACCCTGAAATACTTCAGTTCAACAGCACCCAAGTCCAAACATTTTTAAAGCCCACGGTCTGTGTGTCCCAGCAGGCAGTGGCTCGAGCCTGGGAAGGGAAAGGGGTTCTGGCAAAGGCAAGAGGGAAAAGGTGAATCTCACAGGACAGTGTCAAGAAATGACCAGGAAGTTTGCTACACCCAGGAGAAATAAAAGCACAAACCCACTTTCCTTCACCCAGGTTTTGGAGGCAGCATGTTTAGAGTCAGAGGAGGGAGGAGCCTGCAGCTGAATTAGTTCCAAGTGGTGCTTTGTGAACACCACGAGAAGGACCAAACTCTTTCAAGCACTGTCCTATCCAGAAGGAGGCTGAACACAGTGCTTGCCTTTTTAGAAGTTTGAGACAACAAGTTATTTAATCAGCTGCAGTGCAGTCATGTCTAAATCATCTTAGGAAATCAGCACATAACATGTTATGACATTTAAGTAGGAAAATGTTTAGCAGGCCAAGCACCAGTCTCCTAAACGTATGAAAGACAAGAGAAGTTCTAACTTTCCAAGAATAATCTAGGTGTAAAATAAAATATACAACATCATAGTATAATTTATCAGCTTTAAAAAACAAAGAGTAAAAGTAATATCTAGACAAGCCTTTCTGCTATGTGGTAAGACTTGTCATACCATTGACCAAGTGCATTAAAATACAGAATTGATGTTTTGAAGTCATACCAAGCAATAGGAGATGATAAAAATACACAGTAGCCCATTGATTTATAACTCCCTTAATTTTATGTTAGCTCTGGAAATTAAACTTTTAATAGCTGTAGCAGTAAGGTGCATACGAAAATATTCCCATAGATTTTTTTCTGGCGAGCAACTTCTGCTGGGCTCTACAGCCTTTGCCCAGGAAGAAAAAGATCTCAGGATAAAAGTCAGCAATATTAGCAAAGAGTACAATAGAGGAGACAGAGACAGTGATGCCTTAAGGTAATAAAGGCTCCCAATGTCACATTAAACAAATTTATAGACACACCATACACAAGAGGGTAGAGCTGTCACAATCTGCTTCACTTAGTGGAAACTGGGCCTCTGCTGTACACTACAAAGTATATAAAAATGTTTATTAGTATGGATAGGCCCACAGCACGATATCATGCACATAAATGTAACTTGTGGGACAAAACATATAGAAATCATTGCACTTTAACCCTGTTTTCCACCAGCACTGGTAAACCTGTAATTGTATCTGGCAGCATCTGATTTAACCCAACAGATTAAATCGCTGCAGCTGCTCGGTGCAGCAACAGAGCACACATTAACTGAACCAGTTATCCCAGAATCCTCCCTGTTATGGTGCTATTACAGTGTTTGACAAATGAAATACAGTAATTTTTTTTTTTAAAGAGTCATAACTTCGGTTACCCTTTAAGGTATTTATGTTGTCAGTAGACACTTTTTGGATAATCATGGCCAAATCAAGAATTCTTCATTTTCTTCTTCAGAAGTGCACATGGTGCCTTCACATAAACTCAGTACTTGAAAATAATTGAGCCAATAATTGAGTGAACCTCAAAGCACAAAAGTTTCTTGTTATCTCTTGACCATTTGGGTAAGACCATGTATGACATTCACAGACAACGATACCAGTGGCTGAGTTTAGGCTATGAAATCCCAGATGGATTAAGAAATAGAACATACATTTGGGAAGGGTAAGGAAGATCACAGGCACTTTTCTCACAATTTGTTAGTGCACAAAAGGAAAGACAGTGCTAATGGAATCTTAGCAAAATACAGTGCCAAGCAATAAAGTTTGTTAAACGACAGGAGACTTTTCAGGAGCCCAGGAATAAACCTCCCAGAATAGCTGATTTTAATGAACCACATAGAATTCCATACATATTATCTTCAGCACCACCTCAATTTAGATTCCACTAAAATGGTGGGAAACTCTCACATCACAAGATGGATTTTACAGAATTATTGAACTAACATACATTAAGCAAATTAATCCCTATAGCGTATTCTGGGTGAAAAGGCTCTTTTTTCTTCACTGTAATTGGACATACAAGCAGAGATATACAAATTACCTGCTTGTCAGCTTCTCTCTAGTGAGAGGCATCATCCTCTGTTGTTCACAGGAGGAAAATCACCACCACCACCTGTAACCCTGTCACTGCTCATTCTGTCAGATCCAAGGCGTTGGTAATATTCCCTCAGCATTCCAGTAACACTGAGCTCCTTCCAAAAATTACGTAGTAAATGGCAAGTGAGCCTTCCCTGATGCTCTACAGAATGAAAAATAATTAAAAAAAAAAAAAAACAACAGTGGGAAAAAATGTGACAGAACAGCATCAAGAGCCTCCACATCAGCATCTGTGTGTGTGCTCAGCATTCAGTATTCATCACAGCACAGTATCTAAATGCCTATCATAAATATGTACATCAAATTAGAACCTCCAATTAACACTTCATATCTAAGCAAAGCCAGCACACAGATCTCATTTTCATCTGTAAAAGGAGAAAACTTTTCTTTCATATCGATGAATATGGAGGATGTTGCAACCTCCTATCCAAAAAAACCCCCCCACCTTTTAACACAATATAAAACATTCTGTGGGAAGGAATTTAAATCTCTTTTATTGATTTTTAAATGAAATATCTAGGAAATCTGCCAGGTGTGTAAAATATTTCCCAAGGTAAGAATGTGGGGCAAAAGCAGGGAGAGAAGTCATTTTAAAAAAATGCTATTTTTCAATCCTTTAAAAAGAGATTGATGAAAATAATGGAGTGTGTTTTGCAGCTATTTGGTTTAGATGCTCTTAATATAAAATGATTTATACAATTAGCTCTTAAGCAATCAAGGAAGATAAACTGAAGAACTCCCAGCAAGGCAAATTCTGCAGACTGGAGGTGGTCAATCAGATTCCAGGAGCAAAGGACAAACCCAGAGGTAAATCCAGGTGTTCACACAAGTGTCATTCCTCTGCACTGTTCTAAACATTATTGAAGTCTCACTGAATCTGGAGCACTCCAAGAGAGGACTTAGAGATAAGAAAGTCAAAACAGAACATCCCAGCACATGAGACATCCCTAGAAAATGAAAAGTTTTTCCTGATTAAAGCACAGAATATCAGAGAGATGTAGAAGAATATGCTGCATCTATTTCTGACTGGTTTAAAATTAGAGATTCAAACTATATTTGAAAAATGCTTTCAGATTGGAAAAATTTCACCAAAATATTCTCCAGGAACATCCACTACAGTGAATACCAAAAATAACAAGTGCCAACCACAGGCACTGGTGTATAACCACAGGCTCCTTTCCAAATCACCACCATTCACAATCCAACTGAAAATCAGGTAAGAGCATTCAGTAACATTGAAGCAAATTCAAAACACTCAGTGTCTTCATGTTAATAACATACTCTGTCTTCTGGCCACTGAGAGATCAGTAGTGATGGCACAGGGCTGTATTTAACATTTAACATGTGGGAACATGCTCCCATATGAGTCTGTACAGTCCAGAGAGCAATAAGAACCACTATTTATCAAAAATTTCTCACTTTTTTTCCCCTTCACTCAAACTTGGATAGGAAATAATGTTTACAAAGAAAATAAATAAAAATTTTTATCACAACTTTTAAAGCCAGTAAAAAAAAAATAATAATAAAAGATATTTGGTTTGGGGAGTTTGGGGGGTTTTTAGTATGTCATCTATGAGAAAAATAGATTCCTCCCACATTTGGTATTTTTCTACCAGGCTGTTTTCTAAGTGACTGAGGTCACAACTTCTTACTCCCTACGGAATCAGCTTTTCAATTTTTTACCTTCAGGAAGTTCCCAAGAGTTTCACTTTGTTTCCATGCCCTCTATCTCTCCCTTTAAAATGGAAATTAGCTTGTAATTTTAGTCCTTCTTCCGACAAAGGCAGGAGCATCTCAACATGCAAACAAAATCACTAGGAAACAGAAGACACTGTCTGTTCACATAGGGATGCACCCTTTACCCCTCATTTTCTGAGAGGTAATACAATATTCTGAGAGCTATTCAATATTTTACCAGAAGAAAGGAATGATGTTTTTAATCTCAGTGTCCCTTTTCTTTAGCAACCACCAGTGATGAGTCTTTTCTCCACTTTCATGTCTTCCTGAGAGTGTCCATTTGGAACTCAAAGGCTTCCCAGTCTGGAGCAGGAACTCCTTCTGACCTCTACCCCTCCACCTGAAAACATTCAGCTAACCTGGCTCACAGAATTACCTCTGTAATCCTCCATAAACAAAGTGATCCTACTCAACTCAGGCAATTCCTGAAGGCATTCCCCTCCTGTCACTCACTCGGTGTCCACAATGTCCCAGTCAACCTGAAGCTTTTCCTTTGGCCTTTGTAGAGCTGGCATTGCACTTCAGGTCTTCTCTCCCATCCTCAAGGACACTACAATCTACACAGGATTGGTCACTAAAACATCTCCATGAGGGCAGCACAACGGAAGCAGCACCTGAAAGAGTTCAAGTGCTTCAAGTCTCCAAAAAACACATCCCGAGGATCCAAGTAGAAGACTATTTTGCTGAAATTATGTCCAAGTTCAGGCTTATAATTATAACAGGTATAATAAATGGCTGCCTCCATGCCAGATAGCTCCTTATAACTATTATAAATCTACCATTATTTCCATTTTACACTTAATGGAGAAGCTGAGCCCTCTCACTCCCAGCTCCGTGTCTGAGCTCTAACAGGTGTTTCTCCAGTGGCAACGGTTCATCAGTTCCCACTCCCCGCACACTCCAGGAAAGACAGCAAGTTACAGCATTTAACTGAAGGCTGAAATCCCTTCACACTCCAGGAGGTCAAATTAAAGTCAGTCATTTATACGAATCATAGAGCAAGCAGAGAGCTGGCTGCATGTTAATGAAAATGAATGGCTGTGTGGGCAGGGGGAGCGGAGCCGCTCCCCGTCACCTGCCTTGCTGAACACAGAAGGCAGCACAGTGTGTGCCATCCATTCAAACAAAAGGAGCAGAAACATGCTCAAGATATTCCCCCAAGAAGGA
The DNA here is from genome assembly GCF_003945595.2 of Pipra filicauda. Lineage (NCBI taxonomy): Eukaryota > Metazoa > Chordata > Aves > Passeriformes > Pipridae > Pipra > Pipra filicauda. The sequence continues at coordinate 1,497,729 of NW_024103463.1, read as the reverse complement.
CAGGATAGCAAGGCAAACAATGTTTAGTCAGACTCAACCTTCAGAAAACGTTAAATGTCACCCAGCGTGTTCAGGACCCCGCTCGGCTCTGTAACCTCTGTGTGACATTGCAAACCACTCCTCACTGAACACCACAAAAAGAGCATTTACACTGCACACATGCCTCTCTTGGCATCTGCTTCTACAAATAGTTACCAGACTAATATGAAGCCATAACACTACATGATACCACCTCAAATTCAAACACTGTGAGGCTGAGTTAATCTTAATTGCTTTGTTGCAGCTTTCTCTGCAACAGGAATAAGTGCAGCCTTGAAAAATTTCTGACTATAGTTTGCATGGCCAGGTGTGAAAACCACTATATAATGGTAACTTTTAAATAGAAGGATGTGAAATTAATGCAAATTATAAAAACTAGTTAGGAGAACTAACTGTTGCAGGGTTGACACAGTCCTGTTTTTCATGTATTTTGGAACGGCTTCATCTCCCTAAAACTCAACAATGAAAAGTCAACAAGAAGTGCTGCAGGACAACACCTAGATCCAAGGTAACATCTGCTTTTGCTCAAGGCATAGCTTCTTGGTAACTTTGCTGCCAGTCTGGGGCTGGGTCAGAACATTCACCCTCTCAGGTGGGATGGGAAGTGGCAGTGCCATCACCAGTCACCAGCCTCAGTTTGGGGAGCTCCATGTTGCCATCTGGGATTTAACACTCAGCTTTGCTGTATTTCATGGAGTGCTACCAGCTGCTGCTCCCCGAGATCTCTCAGATACCTGATGTAGGAGAAGGGACAGAAATGCACTGTGTTTGTTTCATGGGGGTGAGTTGACCAATTCTTAAAATTTAGCAAGAAGCAGAGATTCTACTAGGGCAGTTTTTATTGGGCAAACTGGCTTTGTCATAGACTCCTACAATGGGATGGGTTGGAAGGGACCTTAAAGATCATCTCATTCCAGCCCTGCCACGTGCACGGACACCTTTCACTATCCCAGGTTGCTCCAAGCCCCATCCAACCTGGAGCAGTTCCAGGGATGGGGCAGCCACAACTTCTCCGGGCAACCTGTGCCAGGGCCTCCCCACCCTCACAGTAAAGCATTTCTTCCTAATATATCCAATCTAAACCTCCTCTCTCTCAGTTTAAGGCTGTTCCCCCTTGTTCTGTCACTCCAGGCTCTTGTGGATAGTCTCTCTCTATCTTTCTTTTCAGTTCCCTTCAGGTACTGAAAGGCCCCAATTAAGTCAATCCAAAGCCTTCTCTTCTCCAGGCTGAACAATCCCAATTCTCAGTCTCATTTTGAAATAAGTATTAAAAGCACTATCAAATTAAGTAAGTAAAACAAGAAGAAATACAAGGGATCAATTCCTCTACTCCTTTCTTATTACAGTGTACAGCCAGTGCTTGCACACAGCCATCTGCCAAGTCTCAGAGTACAATCTTTGGGCTTATCACGGTCCACCAAAAGATAAGCTTAATTATGACAGATCATAACGTGTCTGTTCGAGGGGAAAAAAAAAATATATCAGAAAAAAGTTATTTTTTCCTACTGAAAAAATAGCTCTGGGCAGATATATCAACTGCACAGCTCTGCAACCTCCTCCACCTCGACTGCAGTGCTGGCAGCAGGCTGAAGGTTCTCAGTAAAGCAGCAGATTCTGTCGCTGCAAAGCTCACTTTGATTTTGATCACGAAAAGAAGGTTGATACAGCGGTCAGGAAAAGGACAACATCACCATATTACAACAACTCCAGCCACGTTTTTTCCCCTCTCAAAGAAATAAACACCAACCCTGCTCCACTGGTGAATATGTCAGCGATTTTGCTGTGGCAGGTTCTCGTGTACTGCAGTTTAGATTGTCACACACCAAGTGCAAAGGCATATCAGGGAGACTCAATATATCAAAATGCAGCAGTAGATGAACAGGTTTTTCTGAGGACAATATCATAACATATCTACAAAGCCTCAAAGAAAATTCATCTTGGGTTATTTCTCCTGTACTTAAACCAATAAAACCAAGCAACCAACCATATTCCTCTCTGTGTAACATTTGACCTTGATGAATAATTCCTGCTACAGAAATACAAATTACAAAGAAAAAAAAAATTGACTGATCTGCCTGATCACCTAATAATTCTCTCTGTAAAACCCTACCAGGAATGTCAAACTCGGGTCTGTGAGCACAAGGACATGGTAAAGAAAGAATGAGATCCATTTAATAGTGCTACGTGTATTTTGATGAATGTTTTTAGAAGAAGCTAACAGAAATAAACAGAACATTAAGTACGTAACCTCTTAAAATAATATGATAGATGAAAATTTATTAAAGATAAATTTTAAAATAGATGGCTTCTCTGACTATTGCTCCTGCTTTCCCTTGGCAAAGGAACTGGGAATAATTAATGGATTTGGCTGCTTCTCTCCAGGGATGAAGATAATCGATCTGTGGGGGAAGGCCTTTATCTAGCACAGAGATAGTGCTGCTACAGCAGAAGGAAGAGAGGGGGAGAGGTGTTGGAGATCTTTTCCTGGCATACCTTCAGAGCTGCTTATCAGCTCCTATTGCTCCAACTGACTCAACTGCAGTACCTGAAACACTGGCAACGTGGCCAACGATAATATTCTTTCTTTTATGAACTACACTTGAAGGGGGGGGTGGGAGGGAGAGAGGGAGGGTGTCCCTGTTGTTAACACAAAAAGCAAAACCCTCAGATAATCCAAAAGCAATAAACAGACTCCTTGTTCCTTTCTGGCAAATGCAGCTCTTTCACCAAGGACATTTTGTTCACGTATCAGTGGAAGGTGTCCCTGCCCACGGCAGGGGTGTGGAACTGGATGAGCTTTTATGGCCCCTTCCAACCCAAGCCGTTCCATGAGTCTGCACAGTCACAGTAAGTGCACAATCACTGGCCTGCCAACACATGCTGCAGATTTATCAGAATTAAAGGGGTTTGGTTTTTAGTTATTTACTTTACAATTGCTCAGTTCATTATCTACTCCACAGCTGAGTAGTTTTGGAAACAAAAACCTCTTTTTCAGTGTACAAGAGATGCAAGTTAATTCATCTCCACAGCACAACAGTGTGATCTAAACCTCCAACCTTTCCACATCTTCTGTAGCCCCAAACACCTCTCTTGGAGTGATCAGTTAAGAAACCTAATTCTCAACAGTTCTACAAATAAATAGTTTCCACGTAAGATTAATAATATCTTAATTTTCTGGAACAAACTACCAATGACTATTTATTTTTTTTCCCAAAGCTTTATGACTCAGGATTAAATGAAAAAATTGTATCAGCCCCAAACAAGCCCAAAAGTCACACTTTGTGTATTTGATTCTCTGACAGAAAACAATTGAGAAGGTGGGGTTTTCTTTAAAACATTATTAGATAATCACATGGCATTGCTCAAAATAGCACATAAGTTAAAAACCTTTGAGAACCCACAGGAACTCAGTTTTCCCAAAGTCATTTTAAGAAAAATTAAAACACTTTGAAAGGAATCAGATTCTCCAGAAGGCTAGAGACCTCCTTCCTTGGGGGAAGACATAATTCAGCTCATTAAAATCACTGTGCAAGTGAAATCCAACCAGAAGAGCCACAACCAGCTTAATAAACACTTAAAAAAGCAGCCTAGACTTTCACAGGAAATTAAAACTGTGTTGGTTTCTTTTCCAAACTACCACAGAGTTTTCCTTTGGGAGGTGGGGGCAGTAGAGTGTGACAGTATTTCATCTATCACCAGAAATTAATCTGTATTATCACTGACAATCACAGAGTGTTGATAAACTCATTATTTCAAATTAGCACAGACAACTAAAAGCTCTTTTAAAAAAAAAATAAATCTAGTCCTACTGGTTTGTCAGAACTGTGGTGACAACGACTAGTGTGGAAAACAGAAGTGGCACATGATCTAACTGATGCAAACAACTGTTTACTTAGGAAAGGTCAAGGTCTCACTTTATACAACTTTGAGAACCAGCAATGGCTGAAAGTATCATCAAATTTTTAAAGAAAACATAATGGGATGAGAAGGTGTTCTTAGTTCATGTTACACGTTCAATTCTGCAAGAAAATAAAGCAAGCAAACAGAAGTGATCAGCAATATTTTCTTGATCACTCCAAACATACAAAAATCACCCTTTTGATCTTCCTTATAATCTCTGACGTCCTATTAAATAATAAACATTTTTCTTCTCAGCCTTATTTCAGAAGCATGTGAAGAAATTTCTTCATTTTCTTAAGATGCAGTTGATAATTTCATTAAACCCATTGTCTCCAGTATCTTTCAGTAGCAGATAAATAATTTAGCAACACACAGCTAAAAATCAAGACTTTAGCCTAACATTTACTCTTGTAGTACATCATAACTGCATGTTCAAATCTTACTGTTCTTCCAGTGAATGTTTTGGCAATTCAATTCCAAATTACACCTAATTTTCTTTCTTTTTAGAAGTAATTAGGACAGGGAGAAAATATCCTAAGTGTAATATAATTTCAAGTCTTGATCTTGACACTAATAAATTGGTTAATTTGGGGCTAGAGAGAAAACATTTCTGACCTATATAGGCATGAATTCTGGACAGGAATATCAAACCATCCCCACAGAGTTTGCAGGGTGATTAGATCAGGCAGCGGGCAACACTGAATATAATTTTTATTCCCCACTCCTCCCTCATGATACACAAAGACACGTGGTTTTATGTCACATTTCTGGTCCTCCTCTCCCTTTCCTGCCCGGAATTCTCTCACAATCCAGGCTCCAGCGTGTGGTTTACACCCAGTGCAGCAGAGCTGCTGTGGCACAGCAGCTTCACCCAGGTCAAGGTTAAAAAGATGAGCTGGGCTCGTGTAGGTATTAAACACCCTGCTGCAGACTGCATCTGCATCTGAATCCAAAGGAATTCCCAAGTGCCCACTGCTGTAACTGTTCTACTCAGGAAACCTCTATTTCAACACCACTTATCAGATACTGCTCACAGAATAAAAAAATGAGGATGTATTACCTGCAATCTGAACACCTGAAGGAAGGACAGAGCACAAGTTACATGTCCGGCAACATTCCACCTTCAGGGCTGAACACAGACTACACAAAGTCATCAGAAAACACACCCTTTCAACTCCTGAAATCCTCTGGATTTAATGGCTGGATCAGTAATCATTAAATGCTTTATGAAACTTGGAAGCACAGGGACAAAGTTCAACTCAAACAACCATTCATCTCCTAATAAGCTGGGTGAATATTCCATTCAAACAGCCGGGTTAAAATCCCACTTACCGTATCCACTAAGCACTAAGACCAACTAACCTTTTGCTACAGTTTTCAGATGCCATTCTACTTTTCCTCATCCATCACCATGTCCCAGGAAATACACACACAAACAAAACCAGAACACGAGAGGACACAAACCCCTTGGAGTTCAGTGGCTGTGACAATCACTCCCCGTGCAGGATGAGCAGAGAGGGCAGCAGGCACATCCCAGCATGTCCTCTTGGCTTTTTGTGGGATGATTTTAATATACGTGCAATGAAAAATTAAACTCTCCCAGGAGACCAAACAACTGGAATGAAGCTCTCCCTGGGCAAAAATTCCACATGGAATTCAATTTTTTGGATACAATTATAACAAAAACACAGCAAACAATTAAATATTTGATATTGTAGTTAAAGAATTTCAGTGATGAATTCAGGACAATTAGTGGCAAAATGCACAGTCATTTTCACAGTAGCAAAATCATTACCACTCCCCCCTTGAATCTGTATTCTTTCCCCTTTCTTCCTGCCATCTCAGGCTTTTCAGTAGCCATTATGTGGCATGCTTTAAACAATACACTTAGCTTTGTGAAAACTGAAACAATTGTTGAATATTGAAAAGAAACTACTATACTGGAATTTATTACCACATTTGAGAATAACTGTATATGGCCTTTGGTTAAAGTCCATCAGATATTCCAGCACCACCAAACTCCCTCTTTGAATTTCCAGTGCTTTTACACAGCCTCATGTCTCATCCTGATACTGAAGAAAGTTTGACTATTTTAGGGAGCATTTGCAGCAAAGTAATCCCTACCCAACCTTAGCTTCCAGTTTTATTTTACTAAAAAAATATTACAGTTTGGATCAAAGAAATCACTATTAAAACTTTTCAAATGTCGGGTTTGGGGATTTTTTTATTTTAAGTGTCCAATACTCTTAGTCTATAGTAAAGCCAGATTGTTTTGTGGCCTTCAGCCACTTACATGTGAACATTCAAACTTCCCATTGGATGTGGTCAAAGTCAAATTTCAGCTGCAGTTATTGCTACCTTTCCTTTCCAAGAGAATTGGAGATTAGAATTTCAAATGAACGTACAAGGTGTTAACAGCACAAATAATAACTGGCATTTGGGAAGACAGCATAAATTATTTGTCCAGCTTGTCAGGCAGCTACTATAAATCTTCCACAAAATCCCCAAAGACATGAACATTAGAAGATTGGCAGCAGAAAAATTTACTAAACACAAATAAATACAAAAATACTCCTATTTTTGGTGCCATGCAAAAGGTCAGTTCTACACCATGGCTGTAATCCAACAAAGCTTTTAATCATATAAGAGCAACTATTGCTAAGCATGACTTCAGCTCCTGTGTGTAACACACTGAATCACGCAGGACACCTGCAGGAAAATATTTCTTTTAATGCCAATGTTTTCATTTCCAATCTAATTAAGCAGTTGACTTCAAAAAAAAAACCAATAATCAATCAGAGATTTGATACTACTTCCATTGTTGTTATTCCTTCCAAACACAGGATCAGGGACTGCAAAGCTTCGTGTCCCACAGGCAGGTTATGGCTGGGCATTAGGTTGTTGGGTTTGGAGGTTTTTGTTGTGGCTGTTTTTCCTCCCCACAAAGCAATTCCTAATTCCACACAGCTAGGATGACACCTCTTTCAGCTCAAGTGAAAAAAAGCCAAGCCTATTTTGATACAATTTTATTCAAAGTGTCAGTGGCTACAGGCTCTTATACTGTATTAAATTTCCTGGGAAAACTGGAATCTTAAGCCTGAAAAAACCCAACAAACCAGCCCACCTCTCTCTATATATACACCTTTCCCTAGCCCATCAGAAATAAAGGCAACTTTCCATTTAGGATTCAGAATCCTGTCCTATAAGTATGCTTCATTTGCTTTCTTGCTCGTGCAAATGCTCTGGCCATTTTTTATTAGTACTTTTAATTTTCATATGACCTATTATTTTGACAGATAAACAAAAGGTTGAAGGAACAACAACAGAAATAAAACTAAACCCATAAAAAAAATAAATCAAAAAAACATGACAGAAGGAGTTCTGCTGTTAGCAAAGGCTCTCTCTTGGTACTTCACTGTCACTTCTACTTTTTGCCATACGAACAATTTTTGGGGTTCTGCTCTTCTGAAGGTTTCACCAACTATTATTACAGCACTGTTTAAATAACAATTCTGGGTCTAGAGACAAAGCAGTGGCATCATTCTTTTACATGAAAGCACTGTTATAAGGAATATAAAAATCTCTAGGGTTTCCCTATGTAGTGTAAGTCTAAGCAAAACCAATTATTAAATATATTTGTCTTTCTGTAAAGACATATTCACAGGTCAAGGTTTCAGGATGTTTCTTTTCCAGTCTGTAGGACACACACAACAGGTCATGAGCACACACAGAGCACACTGTACAGCCAAGAATATTCCAGCCAGCCCTTATCAATTCCCTTGGTGTTTTAGTCCCGAATCTATTTTGGCTTTTTTTTTTTTTTAACCTCTTTTACAGACGGTGTTTCAGACACCATCTTGCTTCTTAATGAAGACCTGAATTGCAGACAAAGTGAAAGCAGTAAAGCAGAACAAACAGCTTTGATTATCTTCTTCAAATATTGTTACATTGCCACAAAAGTGTTTGGCTCTCACAATGCCTTTTTTAGTGTTTGAGACATGAATAGGTTCAGAGGAACAGCAGCACAATGAGGACCATTCAGTACCTCTTTCATAGACACACAAATGCATTGTCAGAGCAAACATTGCTTTCTACATTCACCAGTAGAGAGGTTGAAGAGGAAATTCTCACTGCACAGCACATCCCCATCCCACAACAGTAACCAGAATTATTCTACCAAGAAGAAATCAACTGAAAAAAAAAAAAAAAAACAAAGCCTTGCCTATGTGTGTATATATATATATATACACACACACACATATACACACAAAATTTGGTTGTCTCCTGAATATTTATTCTACCAGCATGTACAGTTTAAAAAAACAATCCCATAAAACAGCAGGCATTAGCTTTTCTGGCTGAGGTGGATTCAACAAAAGCAGTAAAAAACTCTCAATTTTAAAACCACTACAACTGGTACCATTAAATTTATTAGGAGTCTTTGAGGGACGAACAGAGAAGAAAATACCAGGCCAAAATTCATAAGAACATAATAAACATGTCAGTTGTATTTTGCATTCTTCTGCCACTCATTCACTCAAGGATGCAAGATTAAAAAAAATTCAGTATTTGACAACAGGCATTACATCTAAACAAACAAAACTATTTTCCAATTTTTTTTAGCATATTTTCTCTCTCGATTGACCAGCTTTTCTTTAAATGGCGTGTGTCAACTTAATTTCTACCAGTTTGTCTCATCAGCTTTCTAAAATAATTTTCCTCCTTCCTCAAGAAGAGCTTTCTGAGGATCACACGTTCCCCGCAGTACCCCTGAAATAGAGCCTTGCTATTCCTTCTGAGGAGAAAGCCCAGAATATCAGAGATCCAATCTCCACAGCCCCAAACTGCCAGGGGAAAACAAGCCCTTGGGTTTGCATCATTCTGATCCAAGGGAAAAGAGCTCTTGAAGATGGAGATTCAGACGATCTCTTGCCACTTGGAATCTTCCAGCAAACAAAGCAAGTACATTTTAAAAAACCGTGAACCCAGTAAATGTTCATTTTCAGAACTGGGCAGCTGACAGGGAGGTGCCACCTGGACCACCAAGTGTAGAGGGAAAGAAGGAACCCAGAGCCTGAGTGGTTCCACTTGGAAGTGGAAGCTCGTGGAAGACAAAGCTCCACTCACCAGCCATTTGCAGCTTCTCTCACACCTGCTCTAAAACCAGAGTGCTGCTTTCCAAACTGAAAATAGGACCCACGATGTAACAGTGCCCCTCAGGTTCATCTACAGTTTTCACAGTTCACACAGGCCAGAGAGAGGAGTTCAAATGCAACGTTCAGTGAAACACAGGATCCAGCTAAAGCCTGCTCTGACCAAAGAGGGCTGGCTTAAGGTCTCCCTCAAGTATTTATCTGTGACATTTAGGAATAAAAAGAAAGAAGCACTGATGTAGCACAATTATCTTAAGTATCAGTTACCATCCCCAAAATGTACTACTTCTGAAATGTGACATTTCCAGGAAGAAAGCTGCTTAAATCAATCATTCAGCTGAAATATATATACTGTCAATACAACAAGCTCTCTTCTCTGGCAAGATGCCACATCAGTTCTCTCATCTGCTGCTCCACTGCTGCAAGAGTTGGGTTTATTTTTTTCCCTAAGGGAACAGGAGAAAAATAACCTAAAAGATCATTCCTAAAATTTTACTAGAATTTTTGTGTCTAGTTCCCTGACTATAAACTCTGTCCCGTCTCACTAGTCCTGACTCTCATACACTGCTGAAAATACCATTTGTTACACACATTTGACAGAGCGTTGTTCACCCACATTCATTTTTTAACTTACACTGTGCTTTGTAAAAGGAATAAGTAGATTTTGACAAGGGAGGAGATGGCACAGCTATTGATCCAACGTACACGTCCACTCCTCTTCAGTCTTTTCCATTCATAAGAAGTCTTTTCTATTCTCAATGTTTTTACAAATTAAATTATGAAGAGAGATTTTAAACCATTGCCTTGTCATACTTCACATACACTTTCAGGAATTTTCTATACATATGTTCCTTTCTACAGGAGAAGTTGAAGAAATGAGGGGTTTTCTAAATGAAATAGTAAAAACAGATGACTCAGTCGTATTCTAAGACATGAGGTCAGAAAGTAGAAGATTTTGAGCTCTGCACTCCAGTAGTGATTACTGTGAGCTGGTCAAAACCAAACCCAACTGTAACTTGAAGATCATCACCTGGGAAGAAACATGAAGACTCTTGAATAGTAGAAAGACAACAGCAGAAGGCAAAAGGGGACTAGAAGGCTGTAAGCAGAAGGAAAGAGCGTGTCAAAAGGCAAAAACTAAGGAAAAAACCCACACAAACACATCAAAAAACAGCAGCTTTTTACCCCAGATCCCAAATATTTAGTCCAGCTAGTTTTAATTTTTCCCTAAAAGTAGATACCACGATACAGTCAATTCTCTTGGATGAAACAAAATATTGAAATAATCTTTTCAAACCAAAGGAAGCTTTGAATTCTGTAGACAAATGTTCTCTGCCAATTTATGTCAATATAGATCACAGAACCATGGAATGGTTTGGGTTGGAAGGGACCCTGAAGATCACCTCTTTCCAGCCTCCTGCCATGGGCAGGGACACCTTCCACTAGCCCAGGTTGCTCCAAGCCCCATCCAACCTGGCCTTGGACACTTCCAGGGATCCAGGGGCAGCCACAGCTTCTCTGGGCACCCTGTGCCAGGGCCTCCCCACCCTCACAGGGAAGAATTTCTTCCCAATATCTGATTTGTATATCTAATCTAAATAAATATACATACTGCAAGTCTTCCATTTGTATGTAGTGTTATATTCAGCAGCACACAGTGTTATATTCAGATGCAGGAATAAAAGGGGTTTATTTAGTTGTATTTCTCAGTGACAGCCAAAAGAATTTTTTCAACAAGTTCTACTGTTTCATCTCCTAAGTAGAGAGGAGAATTCAGTTTGCAACTTGTTTGTTTTCACTGTCCTAAACAGACTTATCCCAGCATAGAAATCAACAAAGCACCAAGGATGCTAAAGCCAGACCGAGCAAAACTCCAAACAAGAAAGGTGATCCAGCTTCCCCAGTGACACAACAAACCAAGTGTAATCCAGCTGCAAATTCACTGGCTTGTGATCTGGAACTCTAGGTGTTCCAACCAGAGCTGACTGGGGTATTTTCTTCCCATTGACAACACTATGGCTGAAAAAGTCACTGAACAGAAAAGTACAGGCAGCAGCTTTACCCTCCCAAAGAATCCATGTTAAAACAGCTTTTTAACAATGCACACAAAAAGCTAAAAACTTTGCAGTGGAGCATAAGGAAGAGATGAAGATTTTTATTCAAATGTAAAAACCCCAAGAATATTCAGTATTCTGTGGTAGAAACAGAAGTAATAAAGAAGTGTAAATTAAGCAAACAGTGCACAGAATTTCAGCCAATTGTATCTCCAAAGAGTTCGCAGCGAGTTGATCAATTATTTTATATTGATGTTATGCATTTTCTTCCAGCAGTTCCTAACTCCACTCAGTGCCAAAGCTTTCCCAGTATCTCAACAAATACAAGAAAAATATGCACATTACTATAAGTATTTCCTCCTTTGCTCATTCTCAAAAAAATATGACCATGTGCAGTCTGTGAAACAATTCAACATGTTGAGCCCTTCCCTTAAATCTCTTGGCTCCCACTACCTACCTTGGCACAAGAATTGTCCACAGCAAATCATCCCATGGTTGGTGGTGGTTTTATATAAGAAGTATTACCACCTTAAAACTTGTGGGGGAAGAAAAAAAACAAAACAACAACAAAAAAAGAGAGAATAAAATATTTACAAAGGTATCTTTTCAACCCTGTGAATTTTTAATTATTGAATAATAATGCAGGTCTTAAAAAGCATTGCCTGATAAATGATCGCTGTCCACTACAGAGCCTCTCAAGTGTCACATCTGTTAAAATTTCATGGAGTCAGAAGCTTTAATGATGCCTGAAAATTATCTATTTTTAAACACCAAGATTAAATGGAAAAAGAAAAAAAGCGTAACGAAATCATTTGGATAAAAGGCTCATTCAGAATATGGTGGATAAAATCCAGAGCCTCAATAAGAGGGTATTACAAAATTGGGTATTACAAAAGGACTGCGAACAGATGTAAATCCACGTTTGTGACTTACAACCACAACAGCAACAAGCAAACAAACAAACAAAAATCACACCTACTGCAATACAACAAAAAAACTATTGCATGCACAGTGTTGGGGTTAGTTGCTGCTGCAGAAACACCAGAAGTATAATTTGTCTACAAGGACAGGCTTTGCTGAAAGAAATTGGTTTCTATCAGTCACTCTTGGCACTAAAAATTAAATAAAGAACTTCACGATTGATGTTGACAGTCTGGGAGAGCTGGGGCTGCTCAGCCTGGAGAAGGGAAGGCTCCAGGGAAACCTTAGAGCCTCTTCCAGTGCCTAAAGGGGATGGAGAGGGACTTGGGACAAGGGCCTGGAGTGACAGGACAAGAGGGAATGGCTTCAAATGGACAGAGGGCAGGGTTAGATGGGATATTGGGAAGGAATTCTTCCCTGGGAGGGTGGGCAGGCCCTGGCACAGGGTGCCCAGAGAAGCTGTGGCTGCCCCTGGATCCCTGGAAGTGTCCAAGGCCAGGTTGGATGAGGCTTGGAGCAACTTGGGCTAGTGGAAGGTGTTCCTGCCCATGGCAGGGGGTGGAATGGGGTGATCTTTGAAGTCCCTTCCAACCCAGGCCAGTGTGTGTTCCTGTGATCGAGGCAGAACACAGCGTTACACACGGGCACTTGAACAGCAACGTAAAAGCCCCAAACCATCACACATCTCAGTGTTTTGCCTACAAAAGCTTCTGCCTTTCAGAGAAAGGCACTTTATTATCCCCAGTCAACACTACTGAATGATCCCACGAGACCACAACTCCCCCCATTCCCTTCACCAAAGCAGGGGCTCTTTTTTCCCATTGAAGCCACGGACTCATCTCAGCCTCCCAGTGTTTAATACCACGTTACAGATGCTATACATCACAGAGCTGTACAAAACCCCCTGAGACACAGCTCAGTTTTTTATTTTCCTCCCCAAATTCACTATCTTTCATTGCTCCATAACCTCTTCTGATAGAACAACAGCCTAAGCAAATGACTCCTCACCCCGGCATAACAAAATTAATTCTCTAGCCCAAGGCAAAGGAAAACGAACTATGTTAGCAAACAAATGGCAAAAAAAAAAGGCAACTTAACTGCCAAAATCAGCTTCTGTTACAATATTTTAATAACTACTAGCTTTTCCAAATGAACATATTTGTAGTACATGAAAATGAACGCGGCAAATCAGAAAAATAAAGTGAGAAAACACATTAATTTTTTATTAACGGAAAAAATCTCTTCAGAAAAAAATAAATCAGAAAATTGCTATGCAACACTGGTTATAGGGTTTGCATAAATCTTATATACTAATATTTAACAAGATGTGTATTTTTATGAGAAAACTGTGGTTTAGAATTAAACTTGGAAGTATTTGCTTTTGGAGAAAAGCTAATCAAATGAACAGGAGAGGAAAACAAAACCGTAAATGTGACAGAAAAGAGGTGACATGACAAACACAAAACACTATTTTCATTAAGTAGTTATTTGTTTTCCCTGTTGCAAATAAGCATCACAGAAAACACTATTAAACAATCACTAGGTGAATCAAAAACAAGTCTAGTGAGATGTCAATCTCAACATGACCTGACAAGGAATTAAAAAACAAACATGACAACTGTAAAACTGAAACTCAACCAAACCTCAGAAAAACAAAGTGAAAATAACAGTTAAAAACTAAATCTATAAATGCTCTTAAAAAATTAAAAGACATAAACAATATGCTCTACCATTTCAGCAAAACAGTGAAATGCTCCTTGGGAAATATTATGCATTCTAAATTAAGTCTGCAGGTCCTGGGGATTATTTTATTGTGTGTTTGCATCTGTAGCCAAGTAGATTTGCTGCGAGTTTTATTCCTCTAGAACCTGTAAGGCTGGAGCACCTCAAACTTTCTGACCTTGAAACACCAACATCTACAATCAAACACAGGAAAATCTTACGCAAACGGACAGCAGAAAATATAGAATTAAATAACAGAAATTTATCTAAATTATAGAAATATAATTACATAGAAACTTCCAAATTCTTTCTTTTTGTGCTTCACCCGCACTCAGGAATCCTAATGTCTGTGCCAACAGATCTCTGGGCTTCCCCTCCAAGTCTCACAATGCCAGTGGCACAAAGAAAACAGCATTTGCTATAGATTGGGGCTCTGGAGATGGAGTAATTGCCGTGGTCCTTATAAACAAACGTGACCAAAACAGTGATGTATTTGTCACATAGTTTTCATTAGCAGGGCAGTTCTAGTTTAAGTCCAAGCACAAGATTGTAACTGGGGAAAAAAAAAAAGCCTTTGAAATACTATTGGACTCATTTGGGGGTGGGCAAAACCAGCTTAATAAAGCAAATAATAACAATTATACCTTGAAATGTGGCACTGAAAATATTTCAACACAAAATCTATGGAGAGGAACACATTTGAAAAGAATTACCTCCCTCCAATTTTAACAGGAGGAGTTCAGAAGCGATGGCAAAGCCCAAGACAGGAGTGTCCTTTTCCCACCTGTTTTTCCCCCAAGGTCTGGCCAATACACCTGGCACAGAATGTCTGACAAAACCCAAGCTGAAAGCAATCCGATCAAACACGACCAGAGCGGGTGACAGGCTGGGAAACCAAACAGAAAAATGCTTTTCCTGCAAACATAAACCCCAAACAGCTCATTAGGGCACGACAAGGGTGACCAAACTGTGCTCTGCAGACAACCTGTGGTTCTCAAAACTCTTCTCACCCAACTCTGAGACACAAACACTGCTGTGCCCCACCTGCCTCACAGCCACTCCTGGTAGCTCCTGCAGCCCCAGCAACAGGCTAAATAAAGCCACCGTGCCTGCAGCAGCTCTCCTGCATCACAGCCTGCTGCAAGGAACACAGCTGGCACCCCTGGCTGCTCCAGCTGCAGCCCTCTTGCCACACCACAGGGAGCTGAGGGGGAGGAAGGAATCCTTCGGCTCCTTCCCTTCACAGATCCTTGGGTATCAACATGGTGGGGTGGAACGAGACAGCTGCTTTGCTGGTTCTGGTGTTCATGCAGGCTAAACAAGCACTGGCACTCTTTGCTCCAGGCTGACTGGTTTCCCATGCCCAGGGTTGACTGCTGTAAATAAGAAGATCCCAACCACAAAGCTGTTTCCTCATCCTCCTGCACCATCTCGCTGCTGCCCAGGAGGAACAGAGGGTCTGGGCACATGAACTCCAGTCCTTCCACTTGCCCAAACTCTGGGCACAACTATTTGCAAAGGCCCTGAATCCTGTCTTGTTTACCTTAATCCACAGCAATGAATGTTGCTTAGAGGACTTAAAATTTTTTCCTTTAATACATCTCCAGCTCAAAGCTTCCATAAAATCACAGAATAGTCAGGGTTGGAAGGGACCTCTGGAGATCATGTAGTCCTACCCCCCTGAAAAGGCAGGGTCACCTAGAACAGGTTTCAAGCAGGGCCACCAGCTTCTGCAAAATGTCATCAAATTCCCCCACTTGGTTGCCTTATTTACTTTTGAACACTAAACCAAATTAAGCCATAAGCAAATAAACAATAAAAAAAAAAAGCAATAAAAAAAGAGAGCCAAGTCCTTTGCTCAAGGGGATTGCAGCATCAGAAATATTGCTGCAGTTAGTATTCTCCAATTTAAAATTCTCATTAAAGAATTCATATTACTTATGATTCTATACAATATTCTACTCATACTGTATTACTTTCTTCCATTAAGGAGTCAGTAAATTCAGAGCACAAGATCTTTCTCCTCCTCCCGACAGCCAGCAGGGACAGAAAGACATCCCACACAGATCTATCTTGTAGGTTTATATCTACAGATTAACACCAGAAATATAAATCATTTCTGAGCAAGTCCAGGAAGCTCCTTTTTTTTTTTCCCCCCAGTATCTTGCTGGAAATAAGAATCTAACCTTTTCCCTGAAAATGCATCAAAGATAAATGACATAAAGCATATCTCCTTAAGACTGTATTTCACCTGCATTTAACCTTGTCCAAATTTAACTGTGGCCAGCTTAGCAGAGTGTCCAGCCACGAACACATGGGCCACAGTTCAGTTTTTCTGCTGAGAAATAGGGAATTGCAAACTTATATGCAGCATGCAGCCAACCTCGGATCTTGAATGCTAAATACTCGCCTACATCTCTGGTTCTGACGCTGCAAGTCTTACACTTCCTCTTATTTGCCATCAATTTTTCCAAAGAGCAAACAATCAGAACCAAATGTTTTGCTGCGTCAGCACAGCCTCAGTTGGAGGGCTAAGATTCAGTTCACAGAAAGACAATGAATGCATGAAAACAGGGGGGAAAAAATTGTTGAATTAATCTTTCTTTTTGGTTTGCTTTAATTTTAAGAAAGCACCCATGAAAAGTACTCAGACCGCTCAAAGAATCAGCCTGCAGAAATAATAATCTTGTTTTATTTATAGTCAGGGTCATGGGAAATCTGTCCTGAAACATAAAAAAATACAGCTTCCCAGATTAGTTTTGGTATGGGAATTCAAAGAATGAATAGCTATGGGAAAGTTTAAATTCTCATCAAATACACCTGAGTGTCCTTGCTCAAAATGATTTGTACTTTCTGACACTCATCAAGCAGCGAGCACAAAGGCAAATGTAAATGCTGGAGTAACTAGGACAAACTATTGTGGTAACTTACTGTTTACTAAGAGTACCTGCATCTGGAGTGTTTACAGACTGAAGTCTGTGATCATGGTTAATTACTGCATGATTAAGATATTATCCGAATGATTTTATTTTACAAGAAAAAAAATTATAAAACTACAGTATTAAATTAATTAATAAAAGCAATCACTAAAATTTTATTAAATAGCCCATATATAGAAGTCTGCTGCCCATGCTATTGAATTAGTTGTATTAGCAGCACTTCTTATCCCTAAAATACCCCTGATGCCAAGAGGATGTGTTTCTTGTACACTTCTGTCAGGTGCTTGCACAACAAAATTCCTTCTCTGTCACTTCTGCTTCCCAGTTTGAAAAGCTGTTTATTCTGAGCACTGCATCAGCAAAGTACAACAGCACAAACAAAGCACCACGGAACCAAGCCTGAACCCCAGGATGGCCACTGACCTTGAAGAAATGATTCTGTCTCAGTTCCCTTGGTGTTCTCCCAAGCCCAGTCACTGCCCTGCTGCTGCACTCCTGGCAGTGGGGCAGCTCTGTCCCCCACAGCACCACAACTGGAGGGAGGAGATCTTTGTTGTTAATACATTGCTAGCTGGACAGACACCTTGTGACTTCTGACAGTCTTTAGAAATGCTACCAGACTTGAGTCATCTACATCTCAGAATGTTTGATTACTCTCAAAGAAACACCACCTTACTGAAGGATTCTATTCATTCTTAATTTTCCTTTGATAAATACATGCTTTTGGTTTCATCCTTTCAGGAAAACCAATCACAGAAGCTGAATCTTAACAGCAAACCCACATGGTGGCATATTCTCCAAGGCTCACCATTTCTGAGGGCAGCTTTCTGCTGCCCTTGCACAGTCTGGCAGACCGTGACCAGAGCCATAAACATCAGATATTCCTTTCAAATAACACAGGGGACACCAGCACATGCTCGAGCAGCCCCTCGTGTCCTAGAGCACAAGCAAGGGGAATAAGGAAACCTTTGTGATTCTGTAAAGTAGAATCATTATGTTCTCTGCAGCACCTTCAATAGTCCACTCTGTTCTCACTGCTGCCAGCAGGACCTGAGCAGACCATGGGTGACAAGACCAGGCTACACGGGACAAGCTCTGTGTCACACAGAACAGGTGCCCACCTGCACTGAGGTGGCTCAGGAAGGAATCCCCTTTGAGCTCACTGCCATAGGAATGGGGTTTTTTCCCTTCAGAAATGCTGCAATTACCTTTGTCAACACTGCAGGTAAGTTGAGTGGTGGTGTCAGGTGCCTGCCAGCTGGAATGCAGCCTGGAATGCAGCACCTACGGTCCCAGCTGCTCTGTATCTCCTCCATCACATTCTCAAAGACACGGGCTCGGCCCCCTCAAAAGGCAATAACGTTTCTAGTGAAGTACATTCATTAACCAGCGTGAGAATCTACAGCAGCACTCAGCTGACACGTGGTCCTAGAGCACCACTCTGAGCTGTGCTTTCTCATGGACACACACAAATACCTGCCTGAACCTCTTATTTCCTTGGGTTTCTATCTACCCTTATAGGTACACCCTGTTTTTTATTTATATACCCTTTCTATCTACCCATAGTAAGGTTTCTATCTACCCTCATATCCCTTTTCTTTTCCATTTTCTCTGCCTTCCTCAAGAATACAGCTTTGTATGATGCCTTCATTGGACTGAGTGTGCACTGCTACTCGGGTCATACATATGCCATTTACCTGTGGAGTCTCAAATATAGATATATTATATGCATATTTAATTCAACAATGCTGAATTGGCCCTGTAAAAAGTGCTATCCAGTATTTTCCTCCACTGGAAATGAGTGAACATGATGATAAAGTTTCCATTTGTCTATGCCACCAACTGAAATCCCTATTACTACATTGTGCCTGGAGTTAGCCAGATTCAGGGGGTGTGGCACTGGGATTTTTCACTGGGTTTTTTTTTATTTGCTTAGGCAGTTGGTTTGGGTTTGTTTGGGTTTTTTTGTGGGAGGGGGTGGTTGTTATTTGGGGTTGAGGGGATTGACTTTATTTTGATTTTTTTTGCTTGCTTGATTGGTTTTTCTTTTAGTTGAGGGGCGATTTAATGATGGATTTCCTCAAAAAAAAAAAAAAAGTGGTTTTTTAAAGCACACAGACAAGCTCCACTTCCCTGAACAAATTCAAAACCACACCAGGTGAAAATTACTGTGTGTACAGAGCAGAGCCTATTTCATGCAGTTCTCTGCTCATTTCTATTGGGTCAACAGATTCCCCAGTCTAGTTTCTGCTTCCTTCCCTGCATGCAGGGGTCCACTGAAGTGCAATATCCACCTTTGACATCAGTCCTCCTCAAACCAGGAGGGAGTGCAGCTTATAAAAGGACCACAGACTCCACAGCATCTTTCAAAGTGAACGTCACACTCTTGAACAGTAACTGCATTTGTTTCCTTGCCATCCAAGCAGCTGCAGGAAGTGCTGCTTTTCTTGGTGAAAGCACACACTCAAACCCAAACCTCATCTTTTTAAAGCAAACCGAAAACCTGACAAAACTGAATATAAGAGCATGAAGAAACTATTACATTAGTCAAGCTAGGAGTTTCACAGTTGGCTTTTTTTAGATGACTACAATAAAAACCAATGACTTGCCAACCCAATAATTTCAGAATCTATACTGGAAGAAAATAAAAGTACTGCTTTTCAACACAGGTATGGATCAACAGTGGAATTGGAACAGAACTTCCCAGGTTTTCACTCTAAAGCTTTCCAGGTGAACATTAGAACTCAAACCCACCTGACAAGAGTTCTGATTACTTCAGTTGAGGACAAGTGTCCACATTAATCAGTTATCCATTTTCTAAGCACACAGAGCAGAAGGGCTCACACACTTTGTTACATCAGCATCCAGGGGGACAGAAACCAGCCATCATCTCAGTTCCTGAGACTTTATCAGTTCCACAGGAGACTGACACCAACCCTAAACATTCATGGGAATCAATTGCTCCTCTTAACAGCTTTAGAAGTTCACACAAACTGCTTCTCCTTAATAATAACTATTTGGTCTTATCAACAAGGGAGCCAGAGCAGCAAATGTTGTGATGTGAGCACTAATTAATTTGCTCTCTGTCACTCTTACCATCCAGTGCCCTGAATTCCTGATTTCTATCACCACTTTTCCCATATACCTGAATCATTTCTGTCCTTCACACTGCTTGAGTGCCTTACAAAGCCAAGGATTTCTCTGGTTCTTGCAGTGGGGTAGGACAGTTCACTGAGCAAAACCTCTTATCACCTCCCGCTCGCTGCTGCTCACACCACGGGGGACTGCACTGAGACCACGGATTTTATACCATCAGCAAAGTCAAAGCTCCTCCTGCTGACACACAAAAAACTTCCTTAACTTCTGGAATTGACTAGAAATTACCCACAAAAGCACCTACGTTACAAAACAAGACAAACAGAAACACAGTGAAGGTGATGGAAAGCCCCACTCAACTTAGTCAAGCCTTTGAGGGAAGCACAAACCCAGCGAAGAATCCGTGTCTGGCTCTCAGCAGCCAGAGTACCTGCATTTCACCCTGCTCAAGACCTATTTCTTCTTGTCTGAAATGATCAGGAAAGATATCCAGTGGTGCACTGCAGAAAAGCAACAGCCCCTTGCTATCCTGCACAGGTAGGTTGAATTTTAGACATTAAAGCCTAGGCCTTTAAAGCATAATATTTTGTGAAAGGTGGATCATGTAGGAACTCCAAATTTAGGTTTCCTAATGAGATGATCTAGGAAAACATTTGTATCATATTAATACATTCATGTCCAGTCTGATCTCCCTTTTTAAAGAGTTGTTCTGTGTAAGTATAGAAAGCCTCTAGGAAAACATGCTTATTTTTGCTTAAAGTATTCTACAAATATTACTTCCTAACGAGGACCTCATTTGCACGACGAATTCTCCACGCAGTGTCAGAACCATGTTTCGACGAAGATGTCATGCTTACAGGAGTTATTCTGCACCAAACTTCACTTGTCACAAGTTCATTTCCTTTTCATCATCATGTGCTTCGACGGCAAGAGAAGAGAATCAAAGCTCTTCCCCAGCGAGAATCCTCTGCTCATGCAGCAACTCAGACCAAGGAATGCAATCCAGTTGAGTTCATCCCTACTCTTCTGGACAAATATTTAAAAACAATCATGTCCAAAGCTAACAGGTAGGACATATTTTACCCGTGCTTTCCACTGTAATTCTTGCAGGAGCAAACGCAACTATTAAAGAAAAATACTGCTAAAGCCACTGAAGGCTTTTCTTCCTGCTACACTATGGATTTAAATTAAAGAGTCCATTAAACACCAAGGCTTTACAAGTGAAGAAAAATAGGATTACTCTCTCAATTAAAACAAAATTAAAAAAAAACAAACAAACAAAGCAAAACAACAACAAAAAGTTCAATGTCTGCTTTGTAAATACTGAAGCCAATACTCTTCAGCTGCCTGCACAACACAAAGAAAACCAGGGCACATTCACTGAGAGACAGACCTATGTACAAATCTCCTGTCTCGAGAGAAAGCAAACTCAGGAGCTGCTTCCTACTCCAAGACATCCAGAAAACAGCCAGCAGGAAAGCCTTGGCCCAGTCACAGAAAGCAGACAGCAGTGTGACTTCAGTCACAGGCTGAAGAACTTTCTCTCCTTAATCCCAGATTTAAAGATCTCTACTTTACAGCACACATGGTGCTTTTTGGGGAGTGCTGATTGCCCGATGGCAGAAGGATCTCTTCAGGTACTCAAACATCCCTACGTGCCTCCAGCAGGCTCAAGGCCAGCTGGGTGGGTGCTGACATGGAGGGCAGGGAGCTTTCAGTCACGCTGCCCCGGAAAAAAGTCTCACTGGATCTTCACATGACGTGACAAAAGCTTTATGGTGGAAATAAAGGCATTTCTTACTGTCCCTGAAGTGTGAGAATACATGAGAGCTGTGCACCAGAAAGCTCAGATCCTGTACGCTTGTTTTCTCTCCTCAGCCTGAAAATTTTGGGAATTAATGATGAAGTCATGAAGGAAACCTTAAATAGACTCTTTCCACCATCACCAGACTCACTTTCTCAGATTTTATCTGCTTCAGTTTCCCACTCAAATCTTATATTAGATTTTTTTCCCCTTTCTTTCTCCACCTCCAAGCTTTCCCATTTTCTTACATAATGCTGAATAAATATTTTATAGCCAGAGAGGATTTCTACCTGTTATGTAACTCGCATTTTTGAAGGCAGCTTCCCATCACATTTTTACTGACAGAGCCTTCGGTGGAACCAGGAGCCCTAGTGATGTAAGGAGAATGTGCCTAAACTTAAACAACCAGCTACAGTTATGCTACATTAGAAATGCTAACTGGGATGAAAATTCATTTCATCAATATGCATATGGGGTTGACAATATTGAGGAAAATATTAACATATGGATATAAACATCAGCAAAACTATTAATTGTCACATAACGAGGCAGCAATTTAAGTGTGCTGAGCAGACGCATCACAGCTAAACTGGAAAGAACAGTCATGTTCCAATTCTGAAACAGGCCAGGATATGTGTCTGTGCTTCGGATGCCCAGTTACAGATGCTTCCCAGAGCCAGAGAAATTTTGAACAATCTCCTCTAAAAAGTGCTGTGAACACCTCTAAAAAACCTTAGATGAACTTTTCAGATTTTGGACCACGATATCTGTCCAAAAGCTAAAAGCTCTTTAGCTCTGGCTACAACTTTTAAAATAAATAAATAAATAAATAAAAATTCCACCTTTCTCTGGCCACCACCTGTTTGTTCACACAGTAATGCTGGATATAATAGCAAGATGTCCAGATTATAAAATATGTTTATGTTCATCAATATACGATCAGCAGTGGATGGCAAAAGCTCTGTGTAGCAGAGAGCCTGATGTTTCCAGACAGGACAGCAGCAGTGGTTACAGAAACAGAGCAAGATGAGAGCTAATATATTGTCTTCTCCCTCACCATAAGAAACACACTCACTGTTTTATCTCAGCAGGATGCTTAGTTTCAGCACTATAGTTTTCTGATTAATAATAGTTGTTTCATATTTTAAAAAGTAAAATTAATTGTGGTCATTTTCCTCCCACTTTAGTTAGGAATTAATAATACAGTGATGTATCCTTATCAGTAACATGCAGAAACCAAAAATATATTTAAAAGATTGGCTTTAAGTTTGATAACAAGAATAATTATACAAAGGATACAGGTGTTACACTGCCATCATCTCCTCTCAGTATGTGCCCTGCATGTGGAATTTTTTAAGAAATGCAAAGAAAACTCCATAAAGCTATTAAGTTGTAATTGGATTTAATATAATCAGCTGCTTTCACTTGCAGTTTTATGCTAGAAAACAGAGATTATAGGAAAAGAAACTTTGTGTGTTCACTCAGTGACTTGAGTTGCTTCAAGGAGACCATGCAACAATCAGAAAGGTCAGATTTTTTTCCTTCCATATGGCGTTAAATAAATGGCAGCACGGAGCACTGCAAATTTTGTTTTTCAATGGGTACAGCATTCTGGGTCTTGCGTTCTAAAAGAAGAAAAAAGCAGCTCTTTGCTCAGCACCAAGGGCTTTATTACACACCGTGAAAACCGGGTATCTGGGAACTCGGAGATTACCGACACAAAACACCATTAAGACGGTGCCAAAAAGATTTATAGACGGGGCAGGAGGGACCTTGAGACGTCTGCTTTGATTCTGGCTTCCTTGGAAAGCTTTCCTTCCTCCAGGCACCCAAACCCCGCCCTGGGGCACCCGGAGGGCGCAGCTCGGGGTGCGCTGCTGCTGCGGGGGGACCGCAGGGGCTGCTGCGGGAAACACAGACATAATCCCGTGTGTGGGGGTGACAAATCCATCACTCGCAGCGCGGCGGGGTTTGGGGTCTGCATCGCGGGGGGCGGGGAGATGCTCCCGCCGCGGGACCTGGAGCGGGGCGTTGGAGGCGGCGGGGGCAGCGCAGCCCCGAGGGGCCGAGCGGGGTCGGCACCGGGGGCACCGAGGGGTCCCGGGGGTGGGAACCGAGGGGTTCGAGGGGTGCCGGGGGATCCCCCGTGCCGTCCCTCCCCGAGGGGATGCCCCGTGCCGTCCCTCCCCGAGGGGTCCCGGGGGATCCCTCCCGCCGTCCCTCCCCGAGGGGTCCCGGGGGATCCCTCCCGCCGTCCCTCCCCGAGGGGTCCCGGGGGATCCCTCCTGCCGTCCCTCCCCGAGGGGTCCCGGGGGATCCCGCCCGCCGTCCCTCCCCGAGGGGTCCCGGGGGATCCCTCCCGCCGTCCCTCCCCGAGGGGTCCCGGGGGATCCCTCCTGCCGTCCCTCCCCGCGGAGCGCGGCCCGCCCGGGCGAGCGGCCCCCTCTGGCGGCCAAGGCAGGGGGAGCCCCCGCGGCCCCTGGGAGGGCTCGGTGTGACCCCCCCCTTCTGAGAGAGGTCCAGTTTTTGGCCACGGACCCTCACGGGGTCCTGGTGCAATGGGGACATCAACACCAAGGCCAGCTGGTGCCATTTGGAGCTCCCTCATCTAACCGAGAGCAGCAGCTGGGATTAAGCGCAGCCTTTGCATTCCCCCAAGCCCGGGATCGACAACATCGGATATCTGGTCCGTGTTCAATAACTCAAACGCCGCCGAGTCAAACGCAGGCACCCGCATGTGAGTGGCAAGGCCACTGCTGCAGCCCCGTGAGGAGCTGCATCCCTAAGTGCTGCAAACCCAAGCAGGGTTTAAAAACCCCATCTCCGACCAGTCCAGGAGGCTGCTGACACAGAGCGAACATCTTATCTTCCTTTATCCTGAGCAGATCGCCTTATCAGCTACTGAAAGAGTTCTCTGCAAGAGAGGGATGTTTAACATCCACTCTTTTGTCCTGGATCTTAAAACCCCTTTTAGACAATAATAGCTCGAAAAACATATTTTTTTTTATCTTAAGTAGATGTCAACTCAGTAGTTGAAGTTTGAATATGGTCTTCAATAGGAGATAATTCAGAAGTGAAGATAAGGCAAAGGATGAGGGAAGTGGGAAGTGGCCACCCCCTCCCCTTGTGAGCACCCCATTACAACCCAAGGGCTTTCTACAGCACACATTTGAGAAAATGCCATTAAGTGGAGAAGAGGGAGCGAGACAGATATATTAGTACTCATACACACATATAAACATAAAGAGAATACTTGGCTGAAGAAATGAAGAAAAATCTAGCTACCAAGCTCAGGGACAAACCTGTTTCTATCCTTAGGTTAAAGGAATGACAAGCACGCAGTAAACCCTGCGTAGCCCAGAATGTGATCACACAGTGCACACGTACTCATTTCACCACTGACAAGTGATGGTTAGCAGGGAAGTGCCAAGACTGGAATATCACTAACAGGGATTTGGAACCTCTGTTTGGATAAGGCATTCAATTCCTTGAAGCCTTGAAAAAAGAAAGAAAGAAAAAAGAAAAAGCCCATGTTTCTGGGTTCATTTCCCACTGCAGTAAGAGGATGTCTTTACTCTCTCAGCAAACAGAGAGCATGGAAAAAAAACAGGCATTGTGAAGGGACCAAGCCAATGTAAGCACTGGCTTGGGTGGCACCAGCCTCTCACTCAGGGTGGGTTTTTTGTTGCAAAAAAAGAATTTTTCACATAACTTTGAGCATCTCTAAATAAGAATTCATAATCAAATGAGTGTTTATTCTGCCTGTGCTACAACACAAATTAGACCTGCCCAGTTCAGCACAGACCTAATAGTCTCAGCTTGCTCTTGGTGCCACAGTGCTCGGCATCCTGCATCAGCACAAGCAGAATGAGCTTTGCCTAGACACACATTGATGTATTTTTGGGTGCCAGCTCAGGCAGGAGAGCCTAAAGCCACAGTGCAGAGCCCAGCACTCCCAGAGAGCAAGCAGCACTACAAGCAACAATGCCAGTTCCTTGGCCCCAGGAAGAGTGACAGCAGAACACACAGTGTTTCTGGCCAGATGAGTGTCCGGGGTATCTGTCCATCTCAAATATGAAAACAAGTTTGGTGACATAGTTCTGTGCATGTGAGTGTAAAAAATTTCCTTGATATATGCCATGATATCAGCTTGTTCTGCTGTTGTCTCACTCTCTGGGCATAACTACCACCAGTGAGTATTTTATACTAACAGCTGCATGGAAATCAGCCTCCCACATCAGCAGTGCTGTGGTTTACAGCTGGTTTGGTTACTGTATGGACAATCAGTGGTGCTGAAGGGTTAGAGATCAACACAAACACACTGTGGTTTATATCCACTGAGAGACAGGCAGTAATGGTTGATAAAAGTGTTAATGTGCAAATATAACAATAATATCACATTAACTCTTCACAGAAAGAGCAAAATATCATTGATACCCGTTGGAGTGTTTAGTCTATGTGTAAACATTCCTATGAGCTCTCCTGCTCACCTTCTGTGGGCACCATAAAAACACCCTGGAAAAGGAGCAAATTCAGTGCATGACACATGACAGCACAAGCACTAAAATTTCCCACGTTGGCAAGAACACTGAGGGGGGAAAAGTCTCTAATTGCACATTAGTCTGCCAAGTTGGTATGTTATCACTATCCAGCAAAATTCAACCGAAGTTCTGACTAGTCATGCGTGTAAATGTGGTACCAAAGAACTGGAAACTCATACAAGTGGTGCTTTGCTCCTTTCTAACATTTAGCTGCCACACTTTCTAATGTTTTTGTCTTGAATTCTAAGAGAAGCAAAACCGCACTGTAAGTAAAAATTTTTGGTCCAAAGTAAAAGCTCAAAAAGATAGATTACAGCCAAAAGGTAAAAAGAAGCATTTAAAGATAATTCAAAGGTACACAAATGAGTTTTTCATCTTCTTTCTTACTTTACCCCACTCTTATAAGAAAAAATACTCTAAGCAAGAAGCGTTTCACAGACTATATTCCTGAGAGTTAAATTTTGCACAGGTTTTTTGTTGGTTTTCGGGTTTTTTAAGGCCACCCCTATGCTCTATTTAGTTCTGCCTTCCCACTCACACACAACACTTTAAAATTTACAAGTTAGAGCGATGTCAGCAGCTTTGATAAAATTTATTCCCCCTCCCAACAAATCTTGCTTCTGAACCTTCGGCCATTTCAGCTGCCATAAATCAATCACTGCCACGTTTCACACAGGCACTGAAGTCCACCACAGTTCACAGAAAAGTTCATTTAAAGCATATAATGAGCAAAACAAAAACCAGGAGGTGATGTAACCCCTTGGAAGCATAAAAGCAATACAAACCCAGCCTTTTCCACCACTGCAAGATCAGCTTTACTTGGAGGACTGTAAGGGAGCTCCCACTCAGTGCAGACACACACTGAAATCCCATGTGCAGAGCAAGATATGTGGGAAAAAGATAAGAGGGGGAAAGAGTCAAGGCAGAAAAAGGATTTAATTTCTATCCATGTTCTTGCTCATTGCAAGCAAGACTCCCAAAGTATTAATCCTGCTTTCCAGAAATTTTACCAACAGGCAACCTGGAGTTATCCTTGTAAAATGTGGGCTAATTTTAGGACAAAGGCCATGCTATTCACTCAAATTAAATTATACGCATTTACACCAAAAGTGAAATATAATGTGCTATTTTAGGGTTTTCAAGCAAATATTTGGTTAAACTGATTTACAGCAATGCATTAAAAGACAGCATAAAATAGCAACTTATCCCTTTTGTCAGCTACAGTATGCATTTAAATCGTTTTACATAAATAAAAGCACCAGAGAATACCTGCAATAGTCTTAAAGTAGAGGGTTTTGAAACATCCATAACCATGCAAAGTAAAAAAAATGTACTTTTATCCAGACAAAGCTTCTGCATTATGTATGCCCAGTAGAAACACCTTTGCCCGAAACCAATTGAAACCATCCATCTGGAGCAAACAAGAAAATTAAGCACTTGAGAAAAAAAATTCACAGCTTACCACCCTCGACCCAGGGAGCCTAAACCTTATTTTACACAATAATTCTCAAGTATTAATGTTGTCCAGCAGCATTCTATAAGAGCAACTAATCTCCTTAGCTGAAATCCACTGACTGGAAACATATTGAATATACTGTGAGAACAGTTTGAAATTACAACCTAAGCTGCCAGAGGAAAACAATGGCAGTCCCATAAAACATTCTGCAAGCAGAGAGAGGAGGAGAGACAGGAACAGCAGAGCCCAGACCAGATGAGAACAAAACAAGTTCAGTCTCAAGAGTTTTAACACTTTCACTGAGCCTACCTCCTCACTGATGGTCTTCCCATCCCTTGGGAAATAGAGAATGGGAACTTCTGCACATCCTTCTTTCATCCTCTTCACAGCTTAGCACAAGAACATCCAAACAGCTCCCAGTTTTGCAAGAAATGCCCACCACTGCCTACAAATTCTGATTTCTTCCCGGTGTAAAGACACCCTGGTAAGCTCAGCACACTGGCTGGGGTTTACACCAGCTCAGTTAAGTCCCTGCCTTCTGACCACCAGCACTTGCCAACAGCCACTGGAAATGGGAGACACCAGCGAGCAAATGGGAGAGGGGAAAACCAGCTGGGGTGATATTCTGACCTAATTCAAGTCAGCTGTGTTTGATTTAAATCACTAATGAGTGAAAACAAGAAGCCTGGCTTCCTATTCTAGATCATTCGGTGAAATGAAATCTTCTTTTATCATTTTGATTTGAATCATTTTGTACTGGTTTGATTTTTCATGGCAGTTCCTGGCCTCAGAAGCCAGATACCAACAACTGGTAGTGTTTGTGCATATACTAGTGAGGTGAGCTCTGGCCATTAAACACATGGCCTGACAATGGGTTGTCCCTGCCTCAGCGGGTTTGTGCTGGTTTTTTAAAAGTTATTTTTCCATGTTCTGACCAGTCACTCATCTGATAGACCCCAACAGCTCACCAGGGTAGTTTCTCCTCGCTAGGCTAAAATAACTAAAATTCTTGTTCTAGAGACATGCAGGCAATTCCTCCCCAGACTCAGATACTCTCTGCTTTAGTTCCTGGCTCTCCAGGCTCTCAGAGCCCTGGCTGACATCTGCAGGGGGCTGAAAATGTTTGCTGCTCTCTAACCATACCCTGTTTCCTCTCTGAAAGGACATCCCAGAGACCACCCCAGCTTCCAGCCCACTATGGCAGCAATTTCAGAGAAACACCTGCAAATTCATTGTTGCATCTCTGCCTGCAGTTTTCTTCCCTCTCCTCCTATTGCTGGCCAGTTTTAATCTGCTGTATAGAAAAACTGTTCATTTGCAATATCTCAATTAGTGTTCCTTTTTTTTTTTCAGCATTCTCTCTTTCCAAATAACAGGGTCAGCTGAGTGCACAGCGTGGTCCTGCTGTCGGCCTGAGAGCCAAATTAAACCTGTTTTGGTTTGTGCCCTCCTTCCAGAGCACTGAGGGAGTGACTGCTCAGGCTTGAACTCTCAAACACCTACACCTGTGTCTCCCTCATATTCAGCTTCCACCTGTGGCTGCTGGTGCAGTCAGGGAAGGGAACAGCTCTGTCCTGGAGGGCCTTGTCCTGCAGGAAACATGCACAGCCCAGGAGGAGCTGGAAATACTGAGTGTCTCCTGAGACAGGGCTGGTCTCCAAAGTTTGCAAGATTGGGTAGCTCATGCTTGAAATAAGAGGCTACTTCTTCACTACAAAAAGAAAAAAGGCATTTTGACTGCAACTTCTGCTGTAGTCCCATTTGTTTTTATAGGAAGAGTAAGGAAAGCTTCAGTATTTGTTAAGGTATGAAAACGTTTCACATCGACCATGTGAAATCCATCTAAATAAGATGTGATTAAACTCACAGCTGATGGCACTTAGCCTGAGGTCAGTACTGTGGGATCAATGCAAATAAACCCTTCCTGCCTTCAAAAGTCAGTCATGTCTACCCAAAGAGAAAAATGTTCAAGGCAGAGCCACCAAGTGATCTACAGCTGGTGGCATTACTTCATTTACATAAAACATTCATTTAATATCACAACAGGGACTCCTTTGAGCTGACTTACTTTTCTGCAAGAATTATTAAGCAGAGAAAACATGGTTTTTTCCCCTTCAACCATACTGCCTCAATCCACTTCTGTGTTTAATTTTCACTGGGGAAAAAAAAAAAAAAAGAAAAGAAAAGAAACAAAATTACCTCTCCTAAAAAGTGGACTTGACAAAAATTATATCAGTGAAATACCACCTCTCAGGTAATGATAAGCTCATTCCCTGGACTTCATTGAAAATTGCCCAGAAGATACTTTGGGTTTCATAAGAGAGGAACTTCAGAACATTAACTTTCGCTGCCTCTGGTAGAAAACCTGCTGAGTGTATATTTGAGAAGACATCACCCTCCATCCAACATGGGCCAAGGTGTCACCTCAGCACCAGCCAAAAGGCAAGGCAGCAGATTATTAACAACTAGGAAGCTGCAAGAGGCTGTGCTTAGGAGTGTTGCATAGTTTAGGAGAACACGGTACGATGCGCCAGGAAAAACAAAATCACATTCCCATCAGAACATTTTGTCCATCGTGTTAAGTGAAAATTTCATCTGGGCCAGGAGAAGGCACACAGCGTGTATTTTTTGGAATGTGGAGTTTTGTCACTTTGGAAGGGGACTGAAAAGCCAAGTACAACCTATTAGGCAAAGGAAAGGAATCATTATGACTCATGTCCCCTCGCCAGAGGATGCCAGACTCTTAGGAAGAGTGCCTGGGAAGCATTCCACACTGGTATTACCATTTGTCTTCTGGGGGTTAATAAATAATTTGGCTTATGGGGCAGTGGGATTTAGGTAAGTTTATTTTTTCCTGTATTGAGGAAGAGTTGGTTTCTTATAAACTAATACCAAGAAACCAAATTTTAATTGCAACAGACACACACAGCAACTTATCAACATTCTTTTCCCAATGGCTCTTTTAACGTGAGAATTTAAAATGGGTTTCAAATGCTCCTTCCTTCATTTTTCCTTAGTCCCACGTTTTTTTCCTGTGTCTTCTGAAACCAATCTGAGCCATATTCTGACCAGAATGCTCTTTAGAAGTTCACACTGCGTACAAGGATCATAAATAAAACAAGATATACCCACCATAGCTCCACTCTCCCTAAACTACAGAGACAAGAGACCGAAGAAGAGATAAATGTGCACTGCAGACCCTACTTAGAACTACCGCATCTGGAAGATCTCAAAGTACTGGCATCGATTCATTTCTTCTCAGAAAGGTGCTGAAGAGGTGAAGGGGTCACAGCACAAACCCTACATGGGCAGCACAGATGCCAGGTGATGCTGGAGAAAGCTCAAGTGCAAAGAAGGGAACAAAGTGCCTGTTCTGACACCTGTAACACTGACCCCGTATTTTATCTGATCTTTGACCCTGTATATAATGTAAGTGCCTTCAAGAGCTGCCACAAGCCTCAGTGAAGAGGCAGTGCAGGCAGCACTAGGGGAATTTTCATTCTGAAGGGGCTTTCTCATGGAGGATTTGCCATTTGAACTCCCTCAGACTTCTGCTATATTTGAGTGAATTATCCAGAGCAGATCCAACACAGTTGACAGCCTCTGTCTTGTACTGAGGAATCTGGAGGTGCAGCACTACCCCAGGAAACAGAAGGACAACTTTTTATGCCTCCTTTGAATAAGCTGAAGCAGTAAACTTTATTCCAGGCAAGCCCTGGGTTTTTAAAAACACTAAGAAAAACTAACAAGCAACCTGCTAAGGCAAAACACTCCTGCAGTCCAAACACACCGAGCACTCATTTGGAGAAGGAAGCAACTGAGAGGAGCTGAGCCCCAGGAATTGTTTTATATCCCTGATGCCTTCTTGTGCACAGCATAATAAACACAGAGCACTCTGCAGGTGCTGATGGCCACGGAGACTCCAACCTTCGACATGCTCTGTGGATGTGGACTATTACTCAAAGAGGTCTGCAAGAAACTGTGCAGTTCCTGCACACTCAAAAATAAATCTCATTCTCTCCAGCCACTACGCCCAGGATCAGACTCTTTAAACTTATCTCACTATGGCAGCTCTTTACAATTTTCCCCATGCCTTGTTATTCTCTTACGAAACTTGCAGCGACACATTCTGCACCTGGTGTTCCAGCCCACAAATCAAACATATTCCCCTAAATAAGAAAATAACAACTCACTGTTTAAAGAAAACACACTTGCAGCCAAATTAGAAGAGTATTTGCCATATTCCCACGTCAGCCCCCCGGCAGTAATTGTATTTCAGGTACTGTAAAAACCTAAGGAAACTGAGCTCCTTATCTATAAAAACTACTGTACTTCTTTTCTCAAAGATTTGTCTCCAACAACAACCGAACGTCACATGAGTGAAAGTCTGAATGATATTGCACTCATGTGATTCTGTTTCTATGCAGGCTAAACCTCTCTTTTCTGTTTTGCATGACTCCACAAGCTTTTTTGAGATTTAAGAACTAATCCTATTTCACCAAAACATTTTTGTTTGCCTCACATCCAGTTCCCCCATCTCTCCTTTACTGGCAGTGGAAGTTTGGAGTCTTTTCAGTTTGCAGGCAGAGGAATACATTTACACTCCTTAAAAACTTTTGGAGAAGAAGTAAAGGAGGTTGGGTTTAGCTCTTAGGAGAATTTGATGTCCTGAAATCTGTCCCGTAGGTGTTCTGTTTTGGAGATGACTTGCTTCCAAAAGTGTGGCCCATTAGAGGAGGGTTATTTCAAATGCTTATAAAACAAGAAGTGAATTAGCATTTACTACAGGGAACAGGACTGTTGTTCCAGCAGACACTGCCCACCACACACTTGTGTCAGGGATTTTTTCTGACAGCTCCCACTTTGACTGTGAGGTTTGTGAAGATTACACAACTCTTGCTACATTGCCCTTACAGCAATCCAGTGGCTCCATTCTTAATTTGTAATTACCTTTCACCACAGAGGTAATCACACTCGCATTTTGCCATAGCATTTTGTGGGTTATCTGACAGAGCTGGTAGTCATTCCTCCTCCCTGCCAGGCTTAGAGGTGTTCAGAAAACATTTCCTGAAGGAAATTCTAATTCAATCTTCTAGATAAGTCATTTATCCCTTGCTGCTCTTCTTGTGAGAGTTCAAATCTGAAAAAAAATTTAAAAATCCTTTTTCTTTTGGATATCGGTGCAAAACATACCTGCAGGGCCTGAATGTACCAGCAAAATTCTGGTCTTATTTTCCCCATGTATCACGGGGAGACAAAGTTAATTGAGTGGCTGGATTAAAAAAACCACATGACAGACAACATGGATCATCTCCAGCAGTTAGTCAGTGGGCTTCAAGGAGTGTTGAGAATTCTCAGCAGAACTTTCTCTTTGTAATTCAAACTATTTCTCCTTTCTTTCATATCTGGAGACCTTGAGCAGATCCAAAGATGAATCACCGTTAGAGTTCCAGCTCCATTACAAGACTGTGGCAATCAGTGATGCCATTTCAGTGATTTACACAGGCCATCCTTCTCCAGGAGGAGTGGAGAGAGGAGAAGTGCTGCCATGAGCTCACTGAGCAGCAGAAGATTTTAATGAAAGGAAAGGAACAGAAATCCAAGTCTGAGCCAGGAATATGCCCGAACGAATATGCAAATAAGAAATTTGCGGGCAGACATTTTCTCCTGTTTTATTTTGTTTGTTTGTTTGTTTGTTTGACAAACGGTATCTGGCCTGTGGAAAGCCTGCCTAGCAGCTACGTTAGGCAGGGCTGCGGGAGAGCTCGGAGATCAAAGGAGAAAGGCTTTGCATTTAAAACTGGGAACGATGATTAACAGATACTCGGGAGTCTCCGGAGGAAGTGCCACCGAGCAGCACGGTCGGTGCCGCACATGAGCTGTGACTAACAGCTCCGCACTGCACCTCTGCTCATCCCCTGCGCTGACAGCTCCCCGCCCGGAATTTAATTTCACCAACTCTTCATTAGGTGTTTCTTCCAGAGTCAAACCCTTTTAATCCAAGTCTGCAGCGGCAGAATTTCTGACTGCGGTAAAACAAGCAAAGCGAGCTTTCAGACTGCTTGTCGGATAAAAGCACGTATGTTGTTTTACTGTGCACACTGGAAATAGCACATACAGCTACTGCAGTAACCAGAGGGTGGGAAATGCCCGGGATGAAGAAATAGCTGCATTTATTCAGATGAAAGCCCCTGCCACAGAGCACGGATCCACTCTAGTCTGAATTATGCATGTGTGCTTTTCTTGGCAAGCCTAAAAATAATACACACTTTAGATTTTTAATCCATTTGGAGAATTAGATCATGATCAAACAAGTATAGACATCTTAGATTTTCCTACTTTCAGTACTTAGGGAGAGGGTTGTCCATATCACTTATCAGGCAGCATTCTAGAAGTAAATGGACTGAGTTTTCTTGAGAAACCAGTCAAATTGCAGTCAATTGGAAACCTCAGAAAAGAGAATGTCATTTCTCCAAATGACACTCACTTAGCAGAGGAACATTTTGCAGAAGTCAATGGGATCAGTGATAATAGAGCCAGCAGGAAAAATTAAGGGTGTCTTGGGGATAGCTGGGAAGTGCAGGAGTAAGAGAAAGAGGTCGTGACTAAAACCAATTCTTATTTAAGTCATATTTGCCCAAGAGGCTGAGCTGAAAAAAATGTGAGAGTAAAAGTTTCAGAACGTAACCCACCTCATTTTGAAATTGGAGTGAAATATTTCTTTTTGGACATATATTTTATACCGTTAATTTTTCATTTCAAAATTCACCTAAATTTAAGGAAATCTGGAAAACATTTAGTTTTAACTGAGCTGGCAAATATTTTAGGCCGAAAAGCAAAGCATACATTGTTTTGCCAATAGTTCTGCAATTGCTGTTTCGGTTCAATTCTGGTTTTGTTTCTTGCAAAATTTTTTGTTTCAGCCACTAAGAATATGAAAGCCAACAAAATTTACCAACTCTGATTCCCAGGGATCTGAGTCCCGTGTGGAATGCAAAGGTGCTCCTCATAGCTGGGTAAAATCATCCTTTAAGGTCCTCCCAGTGCAGGTGCCCATATACTTCTCACAAGAACAGGGCCAGTAGTTGGTACCTGTGCTGGCAGGCACAGCTGAGAGGTAAATTAAGAGATATATAGCTAAAAGTGTATTATTTCAGGACTCAGGTGTGTTCACCTTCTCTAAACCAAGCCCAACACTTCAGCAGGGATAAATGAGGCAAAGGACTTTCATTATTATGTACTGATAGTTCTGAAAGGGCAAAATAGTAAGTCTTCACAGCTTCCTCTGGGAAAATCAAGATAAAAAATGTTTGATGCCAACAATGGGAAACTTCCTCTAAGCTCTTACCTAGGAATACAGAGAAAGGCTGGGCCAAGGAAACAGTTAAGAAAGAGGCAGAAAAATAAACCAAAATTGCTGTAAGTTTGCTTGGTATAGTGAATTCTGAGGTCTTCTCCTCCTCAACAACTAGCATTTATACTTTGACTCCTCCTGGTTTGGAATGCTAAAAATAATTAATATTTCAGCAAGGATAAAAGGCTGTGGAGCTGGCAGTCACTTACTTACCTAGAGCAGAGGTAGTCCCCAGAGGGCAGGTGTTCCACAAACATCCCTCCAAGCCAGGAGTGGAAGGGCCACTTCCAAGGATGAGAAAGCAGCTCAGTCATTATTCATTTTTATTGCACTGGTACCCAGGCCCTGCATAAATATTATTTCTGTCTCAGTAGTCTCTTGCTGAGCCAACCAACAGGATGCCAAT
The DNA here is from genome assembly GCF_003945595.2 of Pipra filicauda. Taxonomy (NCBI): domain Eukaryota; kingdom Metazoa; phylum Chordata; class Aves; order Passeriformes; family Pipridae; genus Pipra; species Pipra filicauda. The sequence goes on along the minus strand of NW_024103463.1, from coordinate 1,462,344 downwards.
TAGTGATCACTTTCTAATCTTATTTTTAGTCCTCTGCATTAAACATCTATTTACTGCTAAACTGACGGAGGTCCCTTTACCCACTGAACGGTCCAAACAACATTTCAGCTCCTGAGAGCTATGTGATATTTATTCTTTCTCTTAATACCTTTGTAACCAAAACCCAAAATAGATAAGAAAATAGATAAGAAAAAACAGAAATCTAGGTACACACATATAAAAGTCTACGTCCACATGCAAAGAATAAATATGCACTATATTTCTACAACATCTAGACCAGAAAAAACTTTAATTATCGTGGTGTGTATGTAAATGTCAAACATATTAGCAAGATGCAAGGGAGACACATGAAGCAGTCTCATAAAATAAAAAATATTTAAATGCCAGGAAAGTGTAATGTATTGCTAATTTCTGCAGTCACTGCTGCTATGTTTCTGTGCTCTATTCAGTAGTCAGACGTGAAATGACATCTTTCAGAAAAATATTTAGCCTACTGCCCCTAAAACAAACAAAAAGAAGTAAACATTCCTTTTGCGCCCCAGGATACAGAAAACAGAAAGATTGCTTACTCTGGGTGGTAATTAAATGATCCTGAGGACAGCATGTGAGTGTTTGTGTGCATGCACACACTCACCATCTACCCCCAGTTGTAATTAAATGATGCTGTGTTTGTACACACACACACTTATCTTTGCCAAATCAAAGAGCGCTGAAAAACAGATCAAACAGAACAGGAAAATCAGCTGAGAGTGAGACAGAATGCATCAGGTTTCAGGCTTTCCTAAATCTGTCGTGTACAAAGAGTTGGTAATTAACACGTGGTAACCCTGCAAACAGCACAGCCCTGTCCTGGACCCTGTAATTCATAAGGCTTTTGACCTGTATGGGCAGAGAAGAGAAACCTTTACGAAGGTCAAACAAGTCATTATTCTTCTCATTCACATCATTTACTTTAAAACTTGGCATTTCTAAATTTGCCCATGACATCACAAAACGTTTTGAATCATTGACATGGGGTTACAAATGTGACTAGAGCAGCACTAAACAAAACTAAGGTTACAGGCTTTGCTAAAAGGCATCGACAGATTTACAGCAACCTCTAAAGCTTTGCCATGGTGGTACTGGTTGCACTTCCGAGCCAGTTACACTTTCTCAGCAGAAAATGAATTTTTAGAGTTAACACACCCAGTCAAGTGACTCCGTGGAGAATTTAAATGTCTCTATAATTATTTTTTTATAAATCTTTATGGCTCATCTTTCTAAACAGCTGCATAAAGAGGAAGTGTACTGAAAATTAAAAGTACTTAATGCACACTAAAAGGCAGAAACTGAAAGGAAAGTTTATTTTTGTAAGACCTGTTGAGGGAGGAGAAACTTGCTGTCTGTCTGTACAGACTCAGAGATTAGGTGACCACTAGAAATAAGATGTATGGACAATTTTGTTTATATTTTCAGTAGCTTGGAATCACATTCAGCCTTAATTGCTGTTTTCCTACCCTACAGTTATTAAAAGTATTCTTCTCTGTTTCTAGAGGGGAACCACAAGACATTATTTCATCCATAGGGTAGGTGAAAGAAGAATAACTTACCGATGTTTTCTTAAAAACATTTGTAATTAAGATGTGATTATGATGCACATTACCAATGTCTCTGCTCAGCAATATTATTGCCGCTGGTAACAGTGCTTATTTTCAAGTATTTTACCTATTTTCTGCACTAATTATCTGTAAAAGGTAACGTTTTTTCATATTAATTTGTCCATTTATTCACCTTCTGTTGTTCCATTGATGGCCAAGCGAGAAACTTCATGAACCATCAGATTAGAAAAACTGAAGAAAAGCAGTGACTTATCAGAAATGCAAAGGCAGGCAAACAGTGAGGACATACCTGTGCTCTCTCCAGGAGGGAGCAAGCCCACCCCATCCAAACACACTTAGGAATTTGCCTTTACCTGCATTTAGCCTGAAGTCAACAGAGGAAATGGAAAACCACACCTGGAGTCAGTCTGGACACTCAGACAGGAGAGCAGGTGCAACAACACGTTTCAGGTCTCTTTGTCATTTTGCCCACAGAGGACTCTTCAGTAGTTGCCCATCTTCAGCCCAACAGGAAAAAAACCAACACAAAACACCTGTAGACAAAGCTCTGCCTCTTCCCTCTGCTTCTGGGCAGCTTTTTGGGGGAGTGTAGGCAGTGAAGGTTTTGCCTCATCCTCTTATCCTCCTCAGAACTCACTCGTGTTAACAATTCAATTAAAACGCTTTCAAAAGATTTTCGACCCTTATGGCCTTATTTTTGGTTTCATCCAATACTTGAAAACATTGAGCTAAATTCTATCTGAATTGAGATTGGAAAAAAAAAAAAAAAAAAAAAAAAAAAAAGAGAAAAGGACAGGTTTCCACCCATCTTACACCACAAACCACAAACTTTCTCTTGGTCAAGGCATTCCCCTCACTCACCCTGGCCCGGCTGCCTCAGGTAACAGTGTCAGCTCCTGTAGCCTATTCAAGCCCAGCTTCCTAAATGCTGATTTTCCTCCAGTTTCCAGTGTTGCAAGCCAGGGGAAGTAAAGCTGGATGCTGAGAAATGCAGACACAAAACATACTCTTCCCCACCTGAGAGTAACTGCAGACTCAGCCAAGGATTTCCCTGCATGCTCTTTTGAAAGAGCCCTGGGAATACAATTCATTTTTTATGCCTTCATCCACTTCACACAGTCATCAGACCTGAAACTTCTCCCAGTGAAAACACACACAATACACTAAACTCTGCTGTCTGAAGAGATACTTGTCATATTTGTAGCACAAGAGATCCCCTTCACTCCTGAGGCTGCCCAGAAAATAGAGATTATAGGATATCCTAATCTGGGACTACCTAATTTTATAACCTTGCTGTTCCCTAAAAAGTATTTTGCATGTATCAAATATTATTTTTTTTTTAAATAGCCTACCAGGACAGTTGAATCCTCTGGAAGTTTAAGTCTACAATTAGAATTATCTTTCGGAGGATTTATTCCAACACCAGTTTCTCCTCACCATAACCACACTGGAGTTCCATACAACTTAGCTGATTATCTGTGGGGCTTCAATATTAAGTTTATAGATACTAATCTGACAGAACTTGGATTTAATTTCTTGAGAAAACAGCTCTTTTTTTTTTTTTCCAAGTACAGGAAAATGCTGAATTCTATGACTTAATTTCTATAATCTATTCCAGTACAACGGCACCACAGAGCAGACCAAGGCCCAAACTTCACACGCAGTTTCTTCACTTTCAGCCACTTTTCTCAAGTTCATTAAATGACTCTGTGCCTGTAAACCTGCTGGCAACTGGATACTCCACTTTCCGTGCCCTTCCTGCCCCAGTGAGTTTAAATGCTGTTTTACACTCTCAATTGAACATTAAAAGGGCAATGTTACACACCAGGAATTTCGTGCAGCTCTACTAGTGTTGACTGCTGTAGCAGAGGACTGGCTTCCAAAGCAGCCCCAGAATTATCTTGTAGACTTTATTACCAAGAAATTGAAAAGAACCCTAATCAGCTCATTCCTTATAAATAGGAGGAAGAAATAAACAAAATTAAGGGTTTGTTTCTTTTTAAAGCAGCGTTTGAGGCAGTTTTAAATATCTTTCTGCACGGTTATGATGGATTTTTTTTAAAGCAGCATCAAAGAGAAAAAAAGTGGTTTTGTAGTGTTATCTGACTCCAGGAACTACAACTTGCAAGCAAACATCACACACAATGGAGATGATGCAGAGGAAAACTCGTGCCAGAAACAGAAAATTAATTAATTTAATAATGTGTAACGTCACAGCCCTATACTCATCTATAAAAAGCACACCTCTGGTGTCTCCCTGGCTACAGAATTCCAGCACCATCCTCGGAATCTGGTGTCTTCTAAGATCAAATCTTCAGCTTCAGCCTGCCTTACTATTTATAGCTGGACAGGGTTTCACAAATATTTGTAGACAGGAAGTGGTTCACAGAAGTTCCTTGTAATTCCTAGTTTTACATACACGAAAAGTTATTTGTCCCTCAGAAAGCTAAGACATATTAATAGGCATCTTTATGTAGTATACACCTTTAATGTATGTTGTATTCAAATGTAAGCCTTTACCTTACAATTATCTCAAACAACCATTCATATAAGTAACAGTAATGTTGTGTTATTTCTATGAATCCAGCAAAGATTACAACAGCTAGACTCATTTGGGAAGAACTTCAACTCCTAGCAACCCTTCTGGTGGTAAAAAAACATCTTGGATAATAGACTGGGGACAGGAAAAAAAAAAAAAGAGAGAGAGGAAAAAAAGCAATTTGAAAATATTCTGAGTTTCTCAGACCAAAGCTGTTCTGAGCACTGTTACTGTACCTTTAACATCCACAGTCCTGCTGGGTAAGAATGAGAACAGTGAATACAAAAAGCTGCCATCAATCCCATCGTGCTAAAGCAAGAGACCAGCACAGACACACAGGAGCTGATCCCTGAATGCAGCTGAAGGAAACCTGCCTTCCACGTTCAGGGAGGATTGGAAAGGAGAGAATAAATTGCTTTGAGTTGACAGATACATTTTTTCCTCCCTTATTACACCCTTTCTCTCCTATTCCTATGCACGGGCTCCTGCACACATTTCCACATTCACTTGTAGGTCATCTCAAACAGAAAGGAAGCGTCCAGGAAAATGCCACGGTCCTGGATTTGGGGGGAGAGGGAGGACTGAGCCAAGCTTCCGGGTCATCACTGCCTCTGCAAGTTGATTACTCAACTCCCTGCTAATCTGCTGCACAATGCAATTTGATTTCGGTTTCCCAAGGAGGTGGAGGGAGGGAGAGAGGAGAATGTATCCAGCTGATGAAGCCATGCTTAGGTTAAAATCCGCTGAAAGCTCTCTGCAGGAAAAGGCATGGAAGGCACTGCAAAGGAATTAATAACTGTTCATGTTCCCCCACTACCTTTTCCTTTATTAAATATTTTTGTTAACTGAATAAGCATGACCATTTTGTTCAACTTTACTCACAATATCCCCTAACACACACAAAATCCTTTTTTGAAAACGGAGTTTTTTTCCTAATAGGAACAAAAGGTGATTCTGTTTCTTGGATTATTTTTCTTGATCAAAAATTATAATTTTTTTTGGTATTTAAAATTACTACTGGTACTTCATATACAGCTTAAAATATTTTTCCTTCTCCTGGAGGCAAAATTTAAAGGCCTCTGGCACCTTCATTGACTAAATGATTAAGAACTTATTTGCCATGCAACCTTAACAAAATAGCTCTGGAACATTTTATTAAAAATGCTGAATTTCTTTTCGGTGAGGAGGAAGCTTGACAGAGAGTTATATTTTGCAGAACTGGTTTGTCTCATTACATAAAGGTTTCAACATTAGACCATCAAACGCTTCATCAGTTTACTTCCAATCTAATCCAACATTTCCCCAGCAATATCCTACTAGAAGTCACTCAATCTGCATATTTCACAAAGAGCAGCTCATTAGTTCCTTGTCTCCCAACCTGCTTAATTACATCACGCAGTAAAACCTCATTCATTTTAACAGAAGTCATTCTGCAGACTGATTTTTGTATTTTGATCCCATTTCTAACAGATGCTTTGAACCTTGTTACAGAAATTGCCCTTCACACAGCATAAAGTTCAAAAAGATAAAGCCCATTTTGTGTAACTTATAGTGCCAAATGCAGCCCATGAAGTCAGAGACCATCACAACATCACCAGGGTTTGTAACAGCTGACCTTTGGATCAGACTAAAATGGCACTTCTTCAAAGCTGGGTCTGCTCTAATCAAATACAACGTAAAGCAATAAGGGACCTCCACTGAAATATGTACAGAGGGGTGTTTTTAATTATACAACTGAAATATTTCAACTATTGCACTGGGGAGATTTGCATGAGCTTATTGTGACTTTACAGACTTGATCTGGTTTAAATTATGAAAGTCCTTTATAACTTCCTACAGAAGGACCCAGATTAGAGTTTCTTTAATCAGCTCAAATGTATAACATTTGAATTAACCATTCTTACAGTGTGCTTTTCCTGGTGGGGGCTTAATGCAGCCACACGAAATGGGTACAGAGGCTTGTTCAACAGAAAAACATGAAGTAAACAAAGCAAAGGCAGCGAGCCTGTGACTGACAGGCAATTAGCACTGGGTATGACTCGGGTCCTACAGACTTCTTTTCAAACAGTCCCAGTACTTCAAAGACTATTTTGGAAAGTGGTCTTCTAGATCCACTTGCCACATATACATATATATATATATATATATGTGTGTGTGTGTATATATGTGTATATATATATATATGTATATGTGGCAAGTGGCTCTAGATATATAAGTGGATCTATATATGTAAGTGGATATATATGTGGCAAGTATATATATATGTATATATATATATATATATACACCAAATCACCATGGTAATTCTGTTTCATTAAAATATCAATATTTTTCAGTCAAAACTTTGTTTTATCAGAAGTCCAACTACTCGCTACTTCACCCAGATTTTCATTGGAAATAAAAATTGTTATAAGTATCCTCAGCTGTGAAGGTGACTCTCATAACTAATATACTGAAATGCATTTGGGGCATCCTGGGCTGATTAATTTTAAGTGATCTGAGATGTGAAAGCTGAGCTGTCAATCAGAGCAGGGACTGGGAGCAGGTTTCTCAAAAGCCAATCTGTACCTCAAAATCCCTGACAAGGGAGTGACACACTGAAGTTTCCACCTCAGTGGAAATGTACGTTTTATAAACTCCATTTTCCTACAAATGAAAAAAAAAAGTCTGGTTAGCTGTGTATGGCCACGTTATAAAAAACCAGGATGCGTTGTATTTTCATTATTTTAGCCTGATCACAGTTTCTAATTCTCACTTTCTGATCAATCCTGCCACCACAACCACTACTAGCTCTATGTGAAGCCTTTCCAGAGACAAGATGACCAAAAATAGTTAGGAACTCTCTTTTAAAAGGGACTAAAACGTTGGAAAAAGTGCAATAGTTAACTAGATTGCATCATAAGAAAAGAGCTGCTAAATATTTTCTGAGAAAATAAGAGATCTTATGTAGGTAACTCTAAAATTGAGAGCCAGGTGGTTTTCACATGTACTCAAAAACTCCTGAGCAGTGTTAACTGGGGTACCCGGGGCCAGAAGCTCCTGCTTTGAACTCCTGAGCACAAACTGCTTCTCTGATGTCAGAAGGAAAATCCTCACTCTATAAGTCGTGCTGAGACATTGGAAATTCACTTTAGTAGGTAACACAGGCCCTACAAGGGCAGCAGTTTTCAATAAGTCTGATCAATTTGCAAGCAATAAGAGAACACAATTTTTCGGAATATCGGCACAAAATTACTCTCTGATACTTTCATGTCCAATAGTTCTCCAAATTAATTGGTCAGTGCACAATGCCAAAAATTTCATAGAGAATATTACAGCACAAAAGGCTCACAACATACCCTGTGTCTGGGGAGAAAAATCATCCTTCCCACCAGGTCTGTCCCTGCAGATACAGCCCCTAATTCAACAAAGCACTTAGGCCTGATGTTTGGTGCTTTATTCCAGCAGAATTCAAATGCACATGTAAGTGCTTTGTTGAACAAGGAGAGATTTAGGCAAACGCTTAAGTACTTCACTGAACTGGGACCAGGCTACTATTTATAGAAAGCTTTTTGTTCTGGTTTTATTGTTCAACACTTAAAGTCGTCCTATGGCTTTTTCTTCCCTGTACCTTCCCCTCACGCAGCAAAGCTTTTAGGGCTACAATTTTCTTCCAGATGTCCCAGGTTTAAAATCAGGATGGATATCGTAAGCTCCTCCAATTACATTTTTTAATCGTATTTACACAGAAATATGCCAAAAAAAAAAAAAAAAAAAAGAGAGGCTGGATGGCAGGAAAGTTATGAAGCCAAAAGTTGTGTGTAATAACAGGATGAAAAATCCCATCCCATCCCACTCCCCCCCCAGCACTGGAGCATTCACATAGAACCAAACACTAACACTTGCACCCATAAGTGTTCACTCCGACTTCTCCCAGCACCCTTCCATGTGCAGTGCTCCATTCCACATAGAAATTCAGGCAGGGGCATATCTGAAGCAGAGTTTTATTCATCTTGAAAAGCCATCAGTGTTGTACACTCTTTGCTCTGCAGAGGCAGGTTGCAAACAGCACCGAGTGGTGTTGTGAGGAGACAAAAATACTACTGAATGACTTCCAGTTCAACACCAGCAGCTCTGTATTTTCTTTCTTTTAAAAAATATGACTCTATTGCAGAGGGATCTGGACCTACCAGCTCATCTTTCAGTGTCTTCAGTGATTAACCAGTGTCTTTTCACAGACATTGGTATGATAACTAAAATTCCACGTCTCCTTAAAAAATCTCTAAATATTTCATCTGTTTTACTAACAGTACAAGCAGTCCACTGGTGTTCTTTTACAGATCTCATGTCCCCCACAAATACACACGTGGGGCTTCTCTATCTGTACACAGATTACCCAAAGCCAGTGCTGTGCTTCTGGGATGCTTGAAAATCTGGTTGGATAAAGCCGGTAGGTTTAACTGACACCCCTGGAAAAGGCAAGTTTCCCTCCAAAGCCACAGCAAACGTGAGACTGTTTAGGAATTCAAATGGTTTAAGGGGAAAGGATTCATCTTGACATTTTTTGGTAACGGAAGGAGAGAGCTAAAACGAAAGGAGAGGCAGCAGAAAAAGAGAAGGAGTGATGAAAAGAGGCAGCTCCGGCTCCTCGGTGGTGCGTGACAGCAGCGGCTGCGGCAGCGGCCGTGCCCGTGGGAGGGAGGGAAGGCAGGGAAGGCAGGGAAGGCAAGGGAAGGCAGGGCACTGCTGCTGGTGTTTGATGCAGAGCCTGCGCTACACAGCAGAGCCACTGCGGAGACCCCTTCCCACTTCCCTTCCCAGGGAAATCCACCACTGAGCTTTCGCTATGGAAATCTGGCCGAGAGAAACTCCCTTCGCCTGATGCTTCCTGCGCTCAGGGGAACAGGGGCTCCTGTGTCCCTGTAAACACTTGTACGGAAACAGCGGCAAAGGCTCCATCATCCCTTCCTCCTGTGATTCAGGACTTTCACCTCTGGCTGCCAAGACGGGCAAAACCATCCCCCAAAAGCACATTATTTCATCAGAGCGCCCTAACAACCAAGCCACTGAAATCACTGAGAGAAACTTTTCACCATTTTCAGGAGGTACTGAATCAGACTGCAATAGCCTTCAGCTGAATTATTAATGGTACCTTGTAAGCCATTATCATGGGAAGATCTCTATTAGTCAACAATTTAGAGTGCTGTTTTCAAAAACATCCACCTTAAAGGATGCACAGATTCCATTGACAAGCCAACAGGACTTAAAATTCCATTTGGCTTCCATTCCTCCCCTTTTTAAAAATCCTGCTGTTAATACATTAAACCTTTCTACTGCATTATCTATAACTTCTTTGACAATCAGGCCATAAATGCTACTTTACAAGAATATAACATTTGGTGCTAAGTTTACAAATGCTATTTTCCCTCCCTGGAGCAGGATGAATTTTAATAGCAGGGTATTTAGTTCTAGGCAGGTTCTTCTATTTGAAATGCAAAGGTTCTCAGAATGGTGCCCTCAAGAAGAACAGCAAAAATCCTGGTGTTTTCATGTACAGAGGAGACTTGGTTGGTTGTGTATATGCAGAACCTGACACACTTTCTTCTGTTTAAGGAAGTGGCTTTAATACTCTTGATGAATAACATTACAAATATCTTGCAGACACAAACAGTGCTTTAGCACTTACAACAGCATTTTCTACCCAAAATTCCCAGGAGCTTTACAAGCAGTGATGAATTAACCCTTGAAACATTCAGGTTGGGTTCACATTGCAGCAGTTTAATTATAAATCTGAAACAACAGCCCAGCAAAGACAAGGAACTTGTATGAAGGCAGAAAATGCCCCTTAAGAAAGCAAGTAAAAACACACAGAGTCTTAGTTCCCCATCCCACCACATACACGCATTTTTTTAGTCTTTCCATGATGCTGCCTTGAGGAGGAAACAAGGGATATTATGAAGTTGGAGCTGTGCTAACAAGATAAAGGTATGAACATGGAAGTCATTACTAACACTGCAGCTGTATTTTATTCTGATGAATAGGAAAATATTGGCTGAGATTTTAAGGGCAGCAATACATTTCAAGTAAGCTTTATCACAAGTCAAGAGAACTCACTTGTACATTGAAAGGAAGACGTGAAGGAAGCACAAAAAAGAAGTGGAATTCAGGGCAACAGCTTCAGCAAACTCAGTCAAATGATTTGTAATGGCTCCTGAAGAGATGATCAAGGAGTTCAGGGAACTGATAATTACCAACAAAGCCTGTATAAAATAGTGCAACAGATTATCTCAGTGCAGAGGGACCACAGGAACATTGTAAGAGACCATTTTATTGTTACACCCAGTCTTTAAAGGCTTTGACTGTCAGAAGAGGTTGTACAGAGGGTGAAACAAGTGTACTTAACAAAGAACTGCACAAACCTCTCAGGTCTGATCCAGACGAGCCAACACAGGAAAGGATCAACAACTAATGAGGGACATAAAAAGGCAATAGGAAAAGGATCTATAAATACAACAGAAAAAAAAGTGGGAGACAAAGATAAGGAGGGATTTTAGTATTTAATAGGAAAGGAGAGAAAATAACAGATGGCAAAGAGAAGGCTGAAGTATTCAGTACTTCCTTCATATTCTTTTAATGTCTCCATCTAAAGGATAATGAAAAGCAAAAAAATTTCCAAAGTGATTCTTACCAAGAAGACAGGATTAGAGGCCTGAAGAAAAAAAAAGAATAGGCTAAAAAGTATCAAAAGAAGCCAGACATATTCAGTCTGATAGAAAATGAAGTTCACTGCAGAGTACTTAGGGAATTACATAAAGCCATCCCCAAACATTAGCTATTATATTCAATAATGCACAGAGGGTAAAGTTCCCAAAGGACAGTGGAGAGGCAAAATCAGTGTGCAGCTTCAAAAGGAGAAGAGGGTCCAACTCAAGGAACTATAAACCAATCCACCTCCCTTTTATACTGAGGAAAAGGCTGAAACAAGTTTAATCATCCCTACAGCACCTGAAGGATTAAGTGCCTGAAATTAATGAGGATGTGAAAGCAAAGCCATTTCCTTTTTGATGTGGTGACTGGGCCACCCCAGAAGGACAACCCAGGAACAGGCAGTTCAGACTGTCTACAGAAAGGCTTTCAGTAACTGGCCAACATGATATTTTCATGGGGTGCAAGGACTGACATGAGATTGCAGATTAGCAGGGGGTTGATATGAAATTGTGCACAGTTTCTTTAAAGAAAACCAAACAAACCAACCCTCACATTAAAAGTGATCACAAAACTCCCTGTCAGTGGAATGCATCTCACAACTCACTGTACACATTAGAAAATTCCAGTAGAGAAAAACGTTTGTGATGCAAGCAGATGGGGTCCAGATCATCTTATTCCACAAACAAACAAGGTCAAAATTCACAACGAAACTTAATACATTGAAGAACTTTTTGAAAAGTGAAGTGTAAGCAGAGAAAGTGCAAATCTAGACATCAAGTGGAAACACAAAACAGAAATAAGCTGAGTTCTGCTGAAAGGGATCTGGAAGACACTGTAGACTGTGAGTAACAAACAGTATAATGGTATTTTTAAAAAGGCATGTGTCACACCAGGATGTCTAACAGGAGTGCCACACACAGAGTAACCTTTCCATTTTTCTCTATGTCCAGAAACTTGCAAAACCTGAGTGGGGGGAAAAAAAAAAATCACAAGAAAAATTCACAGTAAATGTAACTCTGTCTTGTCATCTTATTTAGCCAGGGAGCAATAAAAGTCAGCAGTGCCAAGGGAAAATATGAGGGGAACACTGTTGAGTCACACAAAAAGCAATGTAATACTGTATCTTTTGGAGGGAACATACCCATTAACACCAAACTTCACAGGTCATAATGGCATTTTCTTGTTCCTATTGCTCTCAAAGTCTTTAGCACTTGACACAGAATCACCAGGGCTACAGAGTGTAACACATTGATTTTTCAAAGTATTTAACCTCTCAAGAATCATTGTAAGTCTTCCAGATAGATCCTTGTGGCATTTGTATGTTTAACCAAAAAATGGGCCTAGTTTTTGTCAGGGCTTTCGGACACTTGGTACTCACTTTAATTAAGAAAAACCCAGTAACGTGGAATAGATCTTTTCCAGATAAAATTTTGACATTTTCCTTTCATGTAATTACTTTCCACTATTTATAGGCCAAAACTCACGCCAGTCTTTTATTTTTAGTTCATATAAACTGATTTAAAGCTTGTAAAACACTTCACAAATTAGAACATGCAGACTGTAGAATAAAGCAGTGCATTAACACTGCATTTGAATTTAAGACTACAAGTTCAATGCAGCAAAGCAGTTGTGTATGCACCTAATATTGCCACCAATTAGTTATTATTGTGTAAGTTTATTCTCAAAACTACCATTTTGCTTTTTCTGTGACTGTAGGCCAGCACCTAAAAATGCACAGATCCACTTCCTCAGATGAAAAAGAATATAAATCTTAATTCTTTTAGAGTAATTACCTTAAGCTTCAGCAGTTGCTGAGAAATCTGATGTTAGCAAAGAATATGTTTCTGCTCGACTATCATAAATCTCATTCATACTGCTGCTTAAAAATATTTTGAGACACCTATTAAAATACTTTCTAGGAACCCATCAACCTATTGGAAGTTTTCAGTTTGGGTTACAGAGAACATTCCCTGAAAACAAAATTCCTATTATTTCAATCCTCTTAGACAGTATTAGCCTCTTCAAACAATAACTACATTACAGAAAGGTTTGTAACACCAAGAAAGTACCTGAGTCACAAAAAATGAAATGCTGGATTGTCTAATATATGGCCCTATTTTGTATGCTCTGCTGAATCCAATCACACCTTCCATGATGGAAGATTTCCCATTAATGGGAATAACTTCTACTGATGAAGAATTGCTATTCAATAAGCAGGACAGAAAACAGATGATCAGCAAATACATTCAAGGTGACACTGTGACTTTTGCACAGGAAAGCTGCCCAGAGGCTTGGAATCTCCTACTCATAATGAGATAACAAAAGGAATATGCTTGGTGTTTGTTTCACTGATAACCACCAAGGAAAAGCTCCTGTTCACCAGAGAACTCCTGAGCCTAAACCATTTCAAGAAGAGATACAGGTGATACAGGGCAGACATCAGCAGCTGCAACACATTTAAGCAATCCCTATCCCTGCTCCAGGACTTTAAAGTAGATATAATTTTCATGAAGTTCAATATAAGTTATTTAAAGCACATTAAAAAATAAATTGGGCTAAAGGCAATTCCCCAAACACTGTGGAATTAATGACTTATTAATCTTAGAAAAGAAATGCTGAGTAGAGACAGCTGCAGTATTCTGGCTTCATAATGCAAAAAGGTTTTCAAAACTTGAAATGTGCATCCAGGCTCAAACTGCTGCAGAGTTTGGTGGCTGTGAGAGGGAAATGTGATTTGGTCTTGCAGCTCCAGGTCCTGTCCCTTCAACAGCCAGAATCAACCCTTGATGAATTTGCAAACCCCTGCGACTGGTTTCTGTATATAGATACAATATATGTATATTGTATGTATATATACATACATTGTATATAATATACATTGTATATTGTATTTTGTATATTGTAATTGTATATTATATAATATACAATTATATAATATATGTATATTCCGACTGCTACATGCAGGCAGGAAAAGCATCTCCTTCACAAGAAACACCAACGAAAGAAGGCAGGTTTGGTCCTGAAAGACCCAAGGCTATGACTTTTTAAAGGTGTCCCACTAGACAATGAATAAATTCGTTGGGCAAACAAAGATTCTTTTATTATGGCAACTGTACTACCCAATACACAGCACTGCTGCTGCTGCTCTTCCACAGATGTTCAGCCATCACACCACAAGGCTGCCTTCACGAGCCTTTGGCGCCCCAAATGTGGCAACCTGGGGGAGCTGAGCAGCTCTTGGGATGTATGGCCTTGGAATGGGAGTGATGGGAAGACTGTAAAACCTGCCAGCAACACAGGGCCTTCAGATGAGAGGAGAGAAAGAGCTGAAGGCAGATAAATAAGCTCCCACAGGGGAATTGCTATTGAGGCCATGAGGGCACTGACCTGAACACTCAGACTGAAGAAAAAGGCTCTTCAGAAATGTCTTTTCTGCACTCTTAAAGGTGTACAATGAACCCTCCAAAACACGCTTCTTACTGTGTTAAATATGCAGCAGCTCCTGCCTCCAAGACATATTTAAACCTTTTTTTGGTTTACATTCCAGAGTGTGGAGGGTGTCCCCGCAGCACGCCAGCTATTTTATTTATATGTTACAAAATATTCAAGAATTCTGAACATAACGTTCAAAATATGTAAGAACAAGGCCTTTTACATAATGACCTCTAGATATAAGGCCACGCTGATGCATATGGAGTGACTCAGGATTATGCCAGTTACACAGCCCTTAGGATATGCTGTATCAGATCACATAAATGTGAAGAATTGGTCACACCTGTAAAAAGGAAACCTGAAATATTTCACTGCTAAATGACCATTTATGAAGAGGAAACCTTTTTTTCAGAGTAGGCTTTGGCAAAAAATAAGCCTTTCTGGTTTAACTGATAATTCTGTAGCATGAGACCAATATGTATCTCAGCCTCTGTGACACACATTACTGTCACTTCTACCATCCTATTATACACCAATATTATTTGTTCATGCTCACTTTCCCTTTCGCAGATACTTTGGATTTTTTCTTTTCAGATAATTATAACTATTTTATCCTTTTGCATTTGCCATTTCTATGCTTCAAATAGTCTGCATTTCTATTTATCTAGTTTTTACAGTTTTCTTCTTTCAAGGGACAACTCAAGTTCCACTTTGAACTTTGTGAATTGCAGACATTTGCTGCACAGTATACATTATATGTAAAGCTGGTTTTAAACAGAATTCTTCAGTCTGACACACACATTCCAATGGTAAGCTTCATCAGAAGTTTGACCTTTGTTCAGATGTTTATTTTAAAAGATTTCAGCAGCCACACAATTTTGTTTAAATGTAAACATTAGTCCTGTTCCCAATTATCTTCTCCACTATCATCTCCCATCAGACTGTCACTAAAACAATCACTTATCTCTTGCATAATTGCTCTGCTTTTTCTTCATGGTTAACAGAGATTATTTTTTTTCCAACTGCAGCCAACATCCTGCACCTTTTCTGAGGTTACAATGCAAGTTTTAGGGTGTTTTGAGTAGCAGAACTTTCTTTTTAACCTCACTTGCTATATTTTAAACTGCCTATAATAACCAGAATATGCAGGTTTTGTTGATGTAGATAAACTCTAAACAAGCACTTAGAGGATTATCAATATTCAAACAGTCCTAATTTCTACTCACACAACTGAAGTCCCTGTGGTAAGTGACCTGAAGTGCTTCATTCTTGGCTAACCATGGATGAAGAACCAGACAAAGGCACCAGGTTTGACTCAGCCATGTACAAAAAGGTAGCAAACCCTTTCTGAGGTGCCCTAATGTGACATGGGACACAGTGGGCACTCAGAGCCCTTGGAGGCAGTGCCAAGGCCGGGGGGGACCCCGAGGCATCTCCAAGTGCCTGTTTGGGGAAAATCAAACCAAACCCAGCCCACGGGCTATGATAGTGGTGCATTCAGTCTCCCCACTGTGCTACTCAAAATGAATCCTATCAGGGTGACAGCATTACAGGACACCATAGAAATATACCCATCATCTCCCCATGGAACTTGTCAAAACCAACAGAAATGTGCTTGGTATAACCAGGAAATAGGGAATTGAATGGTTAAAAGACATGGTCTGGACAGAGAGATGTGCCAGACATTTGGATCAATATCACATCCAATAGCCTGGATAATCAAGAGGCTGTGCTCCTGGATTTACAGCAGGTGAGCAAAGGACAGTGCTGGTAATGATATCAAATAGGAATTCAAGCTAGCATAAAACTCTGCATTCATTCCATTAAAAGTTAAAGTGAAGATGTTCATACTGACACTAAACTAATACATATTCTTTTGCTTTAGGAAGAACTTTCTGCGATCTTCACTTTGAAAACGGAGCTCAGCATTAGGTCAGGAAGTCATTAAAAATACTGAGTTTATTAGCAAGATACACGGACATACATAGGCAAGCAACCTCTTCTTCACACAAAAGTCATGAAAACGCTGAATCCTATTTGAGTCACCACATGAAAATTAGTCACGTGTAGGTGAGGGGACAGGATCAGAAATGAAGTGCTACTTGAGAACACGACGATAGGCATGCAGTCCCACTCAAAGAACTGCTTACATAACTAAGGGCTCGCAGTATCTACCAGCCATACACCAGTATTCTTTAAAAGATTTCTTTTTACTCTTTGGGAGTTGAGTTTCAGCAGTGTCAACTTTCACACTGTTTAAAAACTTACATTTTAGCTTATTTCGGCAGCAGTGAAGTCCTACTCTACACCATTGCTTTCAGCTTGCCTATCTTTCCAGCACCTTATCTTGGTGCTTCTCAAATACCACTTTACTAAAAAATACCCTTTAAATAAAAAGAAAGTAAAGAATGTATTCGCACAGGATTAGGTTGGTGTAATGTGATAAAAGTGCACAATAAGATGGGGGGAAAAACACCCACAAGCAAAAACGATCAGCAAGAAATACACAGAAAGAAGTAAACTTTTTGACAGTTTAATTCAGCAAAAGAGAGGTTTCCTCCACCTACAAGACAACAGGCCTTTCAAAGATACATGACGGAAGACAGTGTTCCTTCTTTCACATTTCTAGTACAGTCTCCAAATCAAGATTTTAGGAAACAAACAAAAAAAAAAAAAAGGAGCCCATTATGTTCAGTGACAGTAGGAAAGCACATCTTGACGACATCCATGCCAAGGTGGTGGCGAGCGGGACTACAGCGGCCACCTCTGCGGGCGGCTGGTGCACCGGGGGGGGACCTGGGCAAAGTTACCGCCCGCCGCACTTCTCCTCGGGCTCGGAGGTGCTCGGAACGCCTCGCTGGAGCACTGCAAGGCTTTGAAAACTACTGCTCGTACCACATTTAAATCCCCCCGTGAAAAAGAAGGGGAAAAAAATATCCCCGGTCGTAGCAGAGCTCAGCCGCAGGCGCTGGGCGAGCTCCGGGGACACGGCGGGGACAGCGCTCCCGGGCGGGCTTCTCCTTCATCACCCCCGCCGAGGGAGCAGGGCTGCGGGGTATAACCTCCTCCTGACCCTCTCAAATTAATATTTCTAAGAGGAGCATCACCTTCTGGCGCTCGGCGCTGCTCCTGCTCCCGCCGGGCGCGGTGCCTCAGGCGGGTGGGGGGCTCCGGTACCGCCGGGTCCCAGCCCCCGGGCAGGGCAGAGCGCGGCCACCGCCGCCTCCCGACCCGCTCCTGTCCCCGCGAGCCTGAGGGGGACCGACACCGGCGGGTTCCATCCATCCATCCACCGCCCCGGCGCATCCCGCGGCCGCATCCCCGCTGCCCCCGGCGCCGCTCCGAGGCGGGCTCGGCCCCGCCGCCCTCCCCGCGACCCCCTCAAGGTCACCCCAGCGCGGGGCAGCCCCGGGGGCCGCCGCTCCGTGCCCACCCCGCTCCCGCTCCTACCTGAGGCGGCGAGCGGAGCCGAGCGGAGCCGCCGCTGTCCCTTCTCCGGCGGTGCCCGGGCGGTCCGGGCCGCGCTCGGCGCCTCCTCCTGCGCCGGGGCCGCTGCGCTGCGCGGGGAGGCGGCGGCTCCGTCAGACTTAGCGGGGAAGCCCTGGAGGGGGGCCGGGCAGCGCCTCTCCCCACCCCGCGAGGTGCCGGAGCCGAGCCGAGCCTCCCCCGGCGGGGCTGGGGCTCCCCTCAGCGGGGACGGGCTGAGCCGCGCCCCGCTCCGCTCCGCCGGGGGCTGAGGGCAACGCGACCCTCCGCACACACAGGGGCTGTGCGGCCCCACAGGGGCTGTGCGGACACACACACGGGCTGTGCGGACCCACAGGGGCTGTGCGGCCCCACACGGGCTGTGCGGCCCCACACGGGCTGTGCGGACACACACAGGGGCTGTGCGGACACACACAGGGGCTGTGCGGCCCCACAGGGGCTGTGCGGCCCCTCCGCGGGCTCGCAGGCTGTCGAGGCAGTGCCGGGAAGCGAGAGGTGATGCCGCGCACGTGAGGGCGGCTCTGAGCCCGCTTCGGCCAGCGGGGCTCGACCGCGGCCGTTCAGTAGCAGAGGTTTGACACCGTCACCTTTTCTTTTGTTTGTTTGTTGGTTTTTTTTGTTTTTGTTTTTTGTTTTTTGTTTTTTTTTTTTAAATACTCACGGTTTTCAGTCCCAATTCTCCAAAAATCACAAGGGGAAGGCCCGACCTTGATTCTGAGAGGTGGAGAGTCCCACCCTGGGACACGGAAGCTGTGGAAAAAGGAAAAATACATCTGTGTTTTCACTTTCTGGGAGAAGTACAATGTACAGGTGATGGGCATTAAATAGACTAAGCAACTAACACTCCAGTTTTGGAAAATTAGTAATAAAACTCAACCCCACAACTTAGATTTGAAAACACTACTTTTGCTCACAACATTGCTAAAAAGAGGATGACACCTCTGAAACATTGCCAGAGTACTTCATATTGGGTGTTTAATTAAACTATCCTGGTTTTACACATAGGCTTAAAGTAGATTTCATAACAGTTCTCTTGTGCCACATAATCTTTTCACCATGAGAGTTAAAACCAGTTACCAAATGTCTCCAAGACTGAACTGAATCAGAGCAACTTTTGAAGAGCAGAAAAATATATTTGGTAGATAGGATGGGGGGTTTTTTTGGTGTAAAAGATACACACACATCATACAACACCTGTAGACTGCTACAGCAAACAACATTAGTACTTTAATCGGAATACTGGAAATCTTCCACCACTTTTTATTGGTGACTAGCAGTGCTGGCCAGCCCTGCTTGTTGGAGAGATGATACACTGTTAATTATATTCTGATTACTATCTTGGCTTCTTCCTTAACACCATTTAAATTCCAGTCTCAACCTTATCTCATCAAGGACTTAAGGAAAAAGTAGGACAGCCAACATAACAAAAGTACAACTCCCTCCATGTCTTTAAAAACTATTTCTGACTTATTTAAAACCAGGAGAAGCTGTGACCATATTTTTGTAGTGCTTTCAGACAAGCTCGTTAACAAAATCCAGACTTGTAGTTCTCACCAAGCTCAGTTATCAGCTTTGGAATGAAAATCAGAAACCTGTAACTATTCTGCAAATATCTAGATTAGTTTTCTCATTTGATCTTAAACCACATGTTTACTGTCAACTGAGAACCAACATTTCTGGTGCTTTCCCCTGCTACATCTCCCTGGGTCATGACAAAGATCAAACCAACTGAGAAAAACCAGTCAAGAGTAGCAGCATCTCTGTTCTGACAATGCTTAGAAAGATGGCAGAGAAAGCCTGAATGAAATGTTTACAAAAATAATCATGCAAACATTAGGTAAATGTGGTGCTATTTTCAGCTTGTGCTTATTAATCATTTAAAGCAGATGATTGGAGCACCATTTGAAAAGCATTAGATGTGCATTCCTACTGGCTGCCTGCAAAGGCACTTGGCTGGTAATTCTGTGCTGCATAAAAACATGACATCCTGCAGACTGTTTTCACAGAAATACTGAATTCCACACACAGCTACACCTGTTAAAAACTAAGGATCACAGCACAGAGCTCAGGATTTAAATATTACACAGGACAGTCTCCAAACATGTGATTCCTCACATCATAACATCCTCAGCGGGTCAGCTACTGCAGCTGGAATTAATAACACCAGAGCAGTACAAATGATTACTTCCCTTGCTTCCTCTTCATCTTCAGCCCCTCTGGCTGATTTTGTCAACCCCAGTGAAACAGCAGAAGTGTCTGGCTGTTTATCACTTGAGATAAGCAATGACAGGGCAGCTTTCTTCATTTTAATACCTTCTGCCTAGGGAAGTCTTTCCCCATGCAAACAGTGAAGTAGAATTTCATACGTTTCTGACAACTTCAGAAGCTGTCCTTATATTTTTATAGACTACATGACAGAGGTCTCACCACTTCTTTTTCTCCTTTGGAGATCTCTTTCTTTTACTACAGCACTTTTAGGAACTCAACCTCTTATGTACAGGTTTAAGATTGCTTAAAGCATGATGTCAACAAGAACAGCATCAACTAAATAGTAAAATTTAATGCTTCTCATGTTTTGGAGATTAGGACCATTTGTGTCTTTTCCTAAATTCATTGCATCTCTCTAAGTTGAGATTTAGCAATTCCTTTGAATTCTTCCTCATTTTCCTGGTTAATGGGGGAATACATGCATAGTGGAGGTCAAAAGAATGTAGAGGAACAGAGATCATGTTAACACAAAACACTTTGGCACTATGCTTGCCTCAAATTTGAATAAGCTAATAGTGAATTATCCTTGTCAGACAGTTCTCAGGTTTGAGCTTCACATCGTTTCCACAACCTGGAGCTCGATTTCCACACGAACAAAACAGAGGAGGAATTTCAGGGAAAGGCCAGTTCAACAACTTATAGTTTGGCTGTATTATGCTAGAATGAAATAGCTATTTTTATTTCAGCATCCTTTATGAACTTTCTAAAAATAGATGTGTGCATTAAAGCACGTAACTGCAATGTTCTGATATCATATAAACGTAACCTCTTCCCTCCCATGGAACCCTTTGGCACTGACAGAGTTTACCTTTGGAGCGCTGTTGGTACCAAATGGCAACACTGAGAAGTGAAAAACATTTGATCTGCCAAAAATGTGGCAGTACATGGTTCAACAGAGCAAAGTGCAGTAGTAAAACCTGGCATAATTCCTCACCAAGCAGGCAGAAATGTTGTGTGAGGAGCTGTTATACAGCGGTACAGAGCTCCGTGGAACAGAAGCAGCAGGAGGGATATTTGGAGTGCCCATACTGGACTTGCAGATGTGAAGTTTTGACTCTTTTATAACAAATTTGGACATTTAATTACGTGAATGTCCAGACCCAGCCTTAGTTGCTATTAGGAAAGAACTCCCATGGTATCACATGCCACCAAGCTCTGGCACAAGTCCAGCATCTGATAGAGTTAGAAAGCATATCCCTGTGAATCACCAGTGCGATCTCCTGCAGTAATTTCACACCCTCACATCCCAGTCTCCCAGGGAAAAGCCAACCAGTCCTAAACCTCTGCTTTTTTTAGGAGCAAAAGCAGTGACAGACAAAAGCTGTGTCGGTAACACGCCCTGTGACTGTGCCATGATGTCTCGTAGCAGTCAGCACGGGCAAGTTGCTTTCTGCAATTTAATGTTTGAACATCATATGCACTGCGGCAGAAGATAACAAAAATCTGCCCTGTTTGGTTTAAAAAAAACAAACAGACAGAAAACCCCCAACAAAACAAGACAAAACCAAACAAAAACCCAAACAAAAATATTGACCAGAGGATTATTAGGTACATTGGGATATTCTGCAAGCGTCATTTCACTGTTCTAATTCAATACAAAAGCAAAAACACTCAAGTGCAAAGCACACGTTATGTTTGCACTTACATGAAACGACCTTGCTGTGGCCCAGCTTCAACCACACAAAAAGCAGAGGGAATTCAAACTCCATCTGATGTTAGAAGCAATTTTACAGATATAGGGCCTCAACAACCTTCCCGTGCTGTTGGCACTGCTGACCCTGGCTAGAAATATGCTTGACTAAAAGTTACCAGTTGATTTCTCCATAAAATAAATCTGGTTCTTCCCTGGCAAGAAGAATTCTCAAGCTGTAATTTGTTGAACGTGACATAAAGTTGTTGGTCTGGTAGCCAAAAGCACGTAGTCAGAGACAACATAAAAGGCCATTTTCTGCCACATTTAGAACTCGATGGAGGTGTCCACAGCACCTTTATTCCAGGAAAAAAAGAAAAAAATTAAATTAACCCCCCCCTCAACAATCAACAAAAACCACCACAACAAAAGTCAGAAGACTACAGTAAATGGAGAGGACATAATATTATGATTATGTATTTTCAGAAAGGGCCACAAGTTAGTTTACCAGATGAATAATCTGACTTGTTTTGTCAGAATCTACTGAATATATGCGTATAAGTGGGGGCAGAATAACTTTTTTGACCTCTGAACTCATTCACAGTCACAAAGATCTTTTATATCCATAGAGTAATTGTGAGAAAGCTTTTTGCCATATTCAGGCCCTTTTGCAACACTCTGAGACAATCCTCTTAAGTTATGCACTGTCTGCTTTAAAAAAATCCCAAATCCTATATAACACCCCTTCCACAGATTACTGTGGGAAATCAGTTGGCAAATTTAAAAGTTTTAGAATGAATGACATTGTTTTAAGAAGAACTTACATATTTTTAAATGTATTTATTCACAAGAAAGAACACGAAGGAAAATGCTCAAGTGGACTCAGTGTTGAATTAAAAAACTCTGAAAACACTGTGAGAAACAAAACATGGTGAACTACTGAATGTTGTCACTGCAGTTGTTTTACAGTTCAGAAAAAAAGAAGACAACTTTTAGCTGTATAATAATCAAAAATAATCCCAAACATATCTCTTTCCTTTTGAGTTTTCAACTATTGGTTTTTACTTTGTTCTCCAAGAAAAAATACTGATAGAATGAAATAAGCACCAGTTTGCAAAATTCTTAGTGCAAGTAGCTAAGTTCCTGGATGTGGAAGGCATTAAATCCTTGGACATGGGATGTGGGTCACTTCAGAAGCAAGAGTAAAATCCAAAAAAAAACCCCAGTGAAAACAAGGCATCAGCTAAAGGTCAGTCCTGGAAAACCAACTGACTACTGGCAAACTTGTCTCAACATTCCTATAAATTTAAAAGTCAGTCCTTGCTGTCTACAGCAGTTTCCCAAGGGGAAACAGAATAATTGATTTAAATACTAGTTGTCACCAAGGGTTTCAGTAGAAATCTCCAGAAAAAATACTCCACAAAAATACCTAAAAGAAAATATTTATCAATAACACAGAATTCGTGCTACAAATAAAAGTGAATTTAGCAAGGCAAACAGAATCTAGACGTGGTCCCAGTGGTCATTTTATAACTACCAGATTTAACTTGCTGCTCTTTGGGTAAGAGTAATTCACGTGCTTTGAGAATAACCACATCTCACAACGTCTCCTTCGGATTGAAGGTTGGAAATGACATTTGTGCTGTTTTTTTAGGAAGCCCACTTACCTTTCAAGCTTCAAGCCCTAATGAAAACCAGCACCAGGGCCAGGCGAATCTGCCAACATGCATTTTAAGTAAGTGATTGCTTTAAGTCATAGATGCCAGGAAAAACAATCAGGAAGCCCTTGGATGCACTCAGGAGACCCGTGTCCCTGCGAAAGGAAGTGAACAATGCTGCTACACTGCTCTGCAATCTATCAACACTGATGTCTGCTTTTCCACTCTCCCAGCTTCTGGCCAAAACTTCTGCTAATGAATATTGTGCTTGTTTCTCCCCTGCACTCTATAAATAGTCACCTTGAAACTCAAGCAATCACAGCAAAGGAGCTCGGAGGTGAGGGGAGCGTGGGCATCCCTGTCCAAGGCAGACAGGCCCGGGCACCTGCAGCAAAGTGCTCCCAGATTAATCCCACAGTTCCTGCAGCAAAGTGCTCCCAGATTAACCCCACAGTTCCTGCAGCAAAGTGCTCCCAGATTAATCCCACAGTTCCTGCAGCAAAGTGCTCCCAGATTAATCCCACAGTTCCTGCAGCAAAGTGCTCCCAGATTAATCCCACAGCTCCCCGTGTGCCTGGTGGGATGTGCTGGCCCAGGAGTTTGTGTGGTTTAACAGCAGCAGGGAGGCAGTTCAAGGCCTTGGCACGTGCAGCCCTAACATTGCATGTGGTCCCTCCTGCAGACTTTAATTCTTAAAAGAAAGGGTTCTCACCAGCATCTTACCTGCACATTTAATATAATATCATGATTGCACAGGTTTATATTTGTCATAGTGGATCGTGGTGCTGAAGTTTGGAGCATTCTCAGACTCTGGGGTGTGTGTCCTCACATATATATACACACATGTATGTATATATATAGATCTATACACACAAGGAAAAGTACATCCAGATGGCATTGCAGACCTCCTCAGCCTTCTTCAGAATCATCATTTCCATCTTTCCACTATCTGGAGAAGAATTTAAGGTGACTACACACTTGAAGATTAATTAAGAATTAATCTCTCACATTGTTTTAGAATTAAATCCATATATCTGTCTAATGATCTTGGGCATATATTCTAGTGGTGCAAACAGCACAAAGGAAAAGTTGTGGACACAGATCACATTATGGATGGGAAAATTACAACCCTTTTCTTATTTTTCATTCAGCCTTTTTTGTTTCCTTGTAGTATTTCAGCAACAGATTGATTTAAATTGATCTAGACCTCTTAGACAAAAAATTACTCCTAGTTAAAAACCACTTGCTTTTTTTTTTTGTCTCAGCCAATAAATTCTGATTTTAATTGCATCAGAATAAATTTATAGTGTCAGCTGATTGCCTCAGATAAGAGAGGGGAAAAAATCCTGACAAGGAGCACCCAAACCACAGTTTTTCTCTCAGTATAACTTTCCACACAACTTCTAATTATTCGTGGATTGACACAGGGATGACTTTCATTTTAAAATGCTTTTCTGGAATGATCTGAATTTTTGCAGACCTATTGATCCTGAAAATACTACCTTATCTTTAGCATTTCCAGCAATAATCAAAGCTACCTTGGGGATAGTGTTTGACACAGAATACCAATTCATCATACAAAAATATCCCCCCCCAGCCCCTGAAGCTTTAAGATTTAATTACCTCTTAGAGATGGTTTAAACTTTTTGTTATATGTGAGTGAAATCCTAACACAAACAAGTCCTTGGGAGAAGTATTATTCTCTTATAATGACATTTGCATGTTTTAGGTTCCTCTGCAACACCTTTGCAAGTAGTATGTTCCTACTAGTCTACTCTTGCTCCCAGGCTGATGCAAACTCTGTCCTCATTTACAAACACTTCTTAACGAGAGAAATAATTATTTTATATATTATAATTTGTATCTCTCACCAAAATAAACAATTTTCTAATTGGATAAGTAGAATTAAAAAAAAAAAAATACTATCTAAAGTCCCATCTTTCCTGACTGTGGCAAATAAAAGTGTTACTACACACAGCCAGCTGTCCTAGTTATGCCTAGAAAGCTGGGATCTCAGCAGCAGGAATGAACTGGGCTGTGTTGGAAAACAAAAGCTAGAACAACGTTTGAAAAGCTCGTGGTGGGTGGTCTGTCAGTCCTTCTGTGACTTGCCAGAACAGCTCTGGGATGACTGGTCAGACTAAAAAGTCCCTGAGCCTTTCAGAAACCCCCCCATTTGCAGTTCCACGACTCGTTTTCGCCAGGAATGAACAGGTTGGGACAACCACCATCACTTCATCCCTAATACCTCTGGTTACTCCAGACTTTTCCCTTGTTTTCTGTGTGACGAAGAAAGGAGGGAGCTCCTTGCCCGGGGTGGAGGTTCCAAAGATGGACTGGGCTGGAACAGCGGAAGGAGCCACGCAGGGCTTGGGCTTAGAAATTAAGTTATCACTGTTTCCTCTTTCAGTTCTCTGCTGTCTCTGGTTTATTTCTTGGTTAAACCAGTGCTCATTAGCTGTGTCTGCATTCAGTCTCCAACCATTGGCAAAATTGAAAATGCACATTTGATCAACGTTACGGGAGCTTCAGGAAGGAAAACCCAGGAATTTCTGCACTGAGGCAAATGCTAAAGGTTTAGATGAGGCAGCAAATCAACTCACAGGCTGCAAAGTTGTATCTGCCCAGATATTATGATCCTTTTTTCGTCTGCACAGAGGATAGTCTTAAGTGTATTTTCAGTTATTTAAAAACAAAGAAAGCAAACCCAGGTACGAAGATACAATATTTGAAAAAAGGTTGTTTTACTGTACAAGAGTAAACCCATCAAGGAAAACAACCATCTTTCATAGCCCTGCAAAAAGACACCAGGAGATCTTCATCCACTCCTTAAAACTTCTGACAGACTACATACACTCATTACTCATTTTAACAGGCTGCAATGCCATATATTAATCAGAGTCTGTACTAAAGCAGTAATTATTGCAAAGTTCTACAATTCTAAGGGGGTGTTCAAGCAGATGAACTTAGTACAGATTAATATTCTTTTGATTATATAACTTACTGGGACCTGAATAAAAATGAAGCCATAGAGTGTGTGCTCTGAGTTGGCAGTGGCAGTGGTTTCTCAGTGGCAGGCACACGGGACAAAACTTCACCAATCTCTCATCTTTTTTCCCCTTTCCTATTCATTTATCCTATGGTTACATAAAACCAGCAGGGAAATGAATTATGCATATTTTTTTAGCCCACTGAAAAGTTAATGAAAAGTTAAATACAACTTAGGTGTGTGAGTTCACAAAGCACTTATTTGACCTTGCTAAGCTTGAAAAGGCATTCCAAGATTAGCCTGGCATGTATTTCAAGTGTACAAAAAATACAAAGTTGGTTCTTAAAACACTAGTACAGACAGTTTCATGCCTAAATCCTTGTTATGTTTAGTGTATTTATAGGAAATGACTCACCTTTAAAGTGGGTTCTTCCTTGTGGTGCTCGTATGTTCAGATGCTCCTGGTGAAGCTCCAGCCTTCAATAAATCCTGCTCTGCACAGGGGTGAACAAAGACTCTGCAAGTGTTCCCATGTACCCATTTTTGTCACAGTGGCTGTGAAATATTGCAGTGTTCTACAGTTGAGCAAATGGGAGGGAGGGGACAGAAGGAGATGAAGAAGGGGGAAGAAACTCCAGCCCTTCCACCCTTTTCAGTTGCAGGGTTTGCACACAAGCCTGACAGCCCCCAAAAGCCCATGGTGACACTTTCATCCTCCAGCTCACTTCTGCTTCTCCATTATGTGTTAAATCTCATTTTAATGTTAGGCTGTGAACCTCTTATTTGCCACAGGGCAAAGCAAATTACATGTAAAGTGAACAGAGATACCAAAGGTAGAACAAACTCCCTTACTCCAGCAACACAGAAGCAACACAAGACTGGAATGTTTTATTCTCTGCTTTATTTCCTGTTCTTGTGTGGCAATGGAGAACAGGACAGCTCAAGATCTGATGTATCACATACCAATCCTCCATCCCCACAAGGAACACAAAGGTAAGAGTTGCTTCTCTCTATCCACTTGGGAAATAGAGGCAGCAGTTTAAGGAGCTGAAAAAAAAAATCCATGTTTAGTTTGACATCTCTAAGTTATTTCAAGCTCAGCAATTTAAATACTGTACTTGAGGTGCAAAAAAGTTACTTCAGTAATTCAGCTCTGCTGAGAACTGCTGGAAAAAGTTTCAGCTTCAGCTGACAGAAGCTGATCAGGTCCAGGTTATCTTTGCTAATTTATCCAAAGAATGAGAGGATGAAGGATGTTACACTGCTGCCTCTCAAAATGGTAAATACAGATGAGCTGTGGGAAAAATATAGTATCCAACAGAAAACCACACATGACACTCAGACAGGGCCACAGGTACCAGCAACAAGAGTACTCATCTCAAATCCTTATAACTTGCTATTGACCTTAAACCACTAATTAAGCCTAAAAAATATTTTTATGTAATTATTCCTTTTCCCTGATTAAATCTCCTCCTTTACAGCCTTTTTGGCTGTAGTCATTATTGTATTGCATTGCATTATTATGGAGCTCCTGACTTCCAAAGGACAAACTCCTGGTTAAGTTATGTATGTCTGACCAACAGACATAAAAATTTATTCTCCCAAATGCACCTCTTTGTATCATGTTCTCCATTTTTGCCACTCTGAATCAATAGAACATATTGCAGCTTTTCCATGGTTTTAGTGTTGGGGAATGATACATTTTTTTCCAAGTAATTATTCCATGTAAAAAAAAAAAAAAGGTTTTAAACTGGCAATATTTTAGGTAAGTTATTACAAAGGTGTATAAAACCTGTTTGATATTATTGCTCCATGTAAATTACTTTGGCCTCTTGCAACTTTTAATACCTTAAAACCAGCAGCTTAAGGAGACAATCTTGCAACAAAGAGACTACATGTACTCTGTGTTTCTGCACCCTTGTCTTCCCTTTCTTTTTATTATATACAGTTGCATGAAAATCTTTCATTTTGTTACCACTTCATTCCTTTTCTCTTCCCCCTCCTATTATGATGGAAATGATTTAAGAATTAACCTGCTGGCACCGACTCCTGGGTCAGCTTCTCTATTTCTGTTTTGACATCATATAATGAAGATGAATTTGGATTCAGGCCCTGAATGGCAGCTTTGGGAGGAGCTCAGAGCCAGAGCCTGCACTGCTACTGAGCTAAGGAAAAGCAGGACAAGTCTCACAGGCTCCAAGTTACTGTGTGAACTCCTGAAAATGCCAACCGACAAGATAATCAGCATATTTCTCACCTTAAAATAAATCATGGGTTTGGATTCTTTCTCCCTCAATGGCTTCAGTGTCGCTGTCACATGTGCATGATGTAACTAATGAGTTTAGCAACTTTTCTGCACATCCCAAAAGCGACCTGAAAGCAGCAATTAACCCGGCCCAGACGAGAGCCCGGTCTTCAAGGAGACCATTTAAGAACACAAATACACGTTATTGAACCATGGGCTGCACAATGCCTCTCTGGAAAACAGCAAAGCACCAGGATTACAGTCCTTTAGAAGCTCCAAGTGTATCACTGATGGTGGGGGACAACAAAAAGGGTGTTAAGGCTGGACCCCCTGGAGCAGTCCCGGTGTTTGTGCCTTTCGGGGTCAGCACAGAGACAGGTCTTGCTTGGGAGACATAGCTTTGAGTCTGATGATCTCTTGAGTCCACACCCAGGGAACGAGAACAGAAAGGCAGGAATGAAAAAACGCTGTGCCAGAGACAGAACCCGCTCAGAGAAACATGGAGCAGGGAATCAATGCTTTGGGATCCTCAGGGCTGTGCTGTGCAGCCTCAGGTTGGTACACCTGACAAATCTACCCTAGTTTTAGGCTGTGCATCCACCAAGAGACCAGCTGAAAACAGTATTTTTCACAACAATCAAGATCACTGGTAAATATTTGACAGTTCTGTCAAACTCCATTTGGCTGAGGTTGCTCTTGCCCTTCTGGATGAGCTGTTTGTGTTTCGTACTTGATGGTACCGACAGAAAAATGTCATTTGGACACAGACCATTAAGTCTACATTTGCAGTATCTTTTTGTAGATTTTTTAATTTTTAAAGTTATAAATGTTACTGGTTCTTTGCTGTTTTCCTCGAGGGAAGGAAGACATCTATTTGGAATACACATAGCCTGAAGTAGCTAATGTGCTAAAAGCAAAGGCACAGGTTCACAGAGCAGTGGCTTCACTAAGCCATGGAGGGGAAGACAATCAAGGCCTTCTGTAAAACTGAGATTCAGAACTCTGTATTATAAATTTCAGGAAGCCTAGCAGCAGACAGAGGTTAGAAAAGAACAGTAACCCTGCCATGTTAACCATCAACACACTTGGAACATCACAGCACAGAAGTGCTGGTACCATGGCATGAGTGCTTCCATCCCCACACAATCCCGGTGCAAGAGTCACCCTGTGGCTGCTTTGTGACTTATTTTTCTTCAGAGATACTCAATTTTCCCCTAATTTAATTTTAGGGTGAGGAAAATAGAAACACTGGGGTTGTTTATTCATCTCCTCTGTCAGTTGGGAACTGTAAGTTTATGCCCCTGAGAGGAGGGCAAAGCAGCTGAGAAAGGCATTTTTTACTAAGACCATTAAAACAGGGCAAAGGAGAACCCAAGACACTTTTCTGTACTAATTAATTTGGAGAATTAAGATCCCAAGTCCACAAGACTAATAGTATCACCCAGTGATTTGCAGTGTAAGCTGAATGTCCCAGTTTAGCTTTGTCCCCTACACTGTCCTTTGGGGCAAGTAGTCATCACACACAGAAATAAATATAACCTGTGCTGGTTTGTTGTTTTTAAACCACTTTCTGTGTCTTTATTACAGTCACTTTGATTCCTCTGACAGAACTGATGGTCTAAGTCAGGTGCTGTTTAACACCAGGTGAATGACAGAATCTTGAAGGTGCCCAAAAATTGCCAGCAAAATCCATCTGTGCACCTGGCTTGTCCATGCAGCAGCTGATAAACCACAGACAGAACAGCCCAGGATGGGATTCAAGCCAGGTCTGACTCACCCAAGTAGCAACAGTGCTGCCTTGGTTCTTCCAGGTGACATCAGAATACAGCTCAGTATGAAATCAGATGGAGGGCAGGAAAAGCATCCAAGGTACCAGAGGTGTTCAGACAGCAGCATGATAAACATGCTAATACAGATACCCAAACAGAAAACACAGCTTATAACTAACAAACAGTTCCTTTCCTTGTATCCACAGTAATTTTGATAGATGAGCTAATGACAGGCTGAAATTTGTTAAGAATTTTTTTTGCAAAGCCATCTTTTCCTCAGGTGACAAAATAAATTTAGAAAGTGGGCCCTAAAAGGTTTTGTGAGGCTTCCAGTCTGCTGTGGTGGTACAACTACCCCCAGCTCCAGGAAGAGCAATCTGTATCCCAGCAATTCCTGGGAGACCTCCTCATAACCCCTTCTCAAACCCACCCTTGACGAAAATCCTGCCCCCTTCCCAGGCCACCCATTCTAGGGACAGATTAATTCTTAGGCTGCTTCTCCTCATGTGTGGCCTAAATTTCCATCCAATTTAACTGCAAATCTCTTGAAAACCAATTCATTACTATTCTCCTTGCAATTACTATTTCTTTATTGGAAGACTCATCACATCTCACCCTCAGTCTTCCCTGCTGTAGGCTAAACATGCCAACTCTCCCACTCCTTCCCCACAGGACACATTTCCCAGACCTGATTCCTGTTTCTCCTCACTGGCTTCCCTCCAAATTGTCAACATCTTCTCATCACAGGGTTCCCAAAATTGGACACGGGGCTGCAGCAGGAGCCTTATCAGTAACTGAGTGGAAAGATTACTTCATCATCTTACAGACAATCCTGCTTATGCAGCCCAGCACTTGCTTTTTTTGGTCCTTGTGTTCTTTGGCAGGAGTATGAAATTATTAGTCCTTGTTTAATTACTAATCCGTGGCAACTCCCTCTACTGTAAAGCCTTTGGTTTCTAAGAGCCTAAGCCTGGTTTTTGGCTCGTTCAGTTGACACAGAAAGCAACTTTTCTTTTTCATCCTACAAACATTCATGTGTCTTGAGGAATATTCAGGATCCTTCATCCATGTTTAGACTACATAACCAGCAGGATTTGCAGTATAAAACCTCCCAAAGTAACTTTTCCAAGCTGCTTCATCTTCCCCTCCTCCCACGTGCAGTGCCTGGCATATGACACCCACAAAGATCCCATGATTTTGGGGGTTGCCAGCACTATTAATCACAGAACACATGGCCCAGCTCTAAATTTTGACAGTCTTCACCTTTGCAAAACTGCTGATCTGAGAAGTAAAGGATATTTGTCCTTCAGGCAAATGATATTCCATGGAAGTACCTTGTGCACAGCTGTCCAGCTGTCACACCTGATCAAACACAACAAATATTAAGTGCCAGGGTGCATTTTGCTTGTTTGGGAGATTTCAACTGCACTGTTTTGAACACTGAGGAGAACTGGAACAAACTGTAAAATGAGGATAATTTATACAGAACTCTCTTATAGTCTAAGATCCAAGAAAGTCTTAAAAAAATACATATCTTTAGGAGCAACTTTATTCTAATTCCATCTACAGGGAACTTCAGAAGTCTTCTGAGGAGCTTTGTGACCCCTAATTAGAACTTTGCCCAGACAGAGATTGGAAATTAAGTGAAATCCCCAGACAGACTGAGAGAGGAATCTCTTTCCCCCCTGCAATTATGTAAAAGCTATAATTATATTTGTTACATAAACAATTTAACTGGGGGAAACATTAGATAATTGAAGACAGCCCCTCCCTCCAACCCCAGTTCCCCACCACTCATAGCACAGCAAGAGTAAAATTAACTCAGCAAAGAGTGTTCCCACTGCAGAGCTAATTCTGTGTGTGGATGGGGCTGTGCTGCTCACTCTTGGAAAGAAAAGTGTTAAAGGAAACTATCTGAGACTATTTTGGAGATCACCTTTGGTAATGCAGCTGCATACATTACATTTTCAATCTGTTTAATCAGTGTCAAGAGTCCATCCTGTAAGAAATCAGATAAAAGAGCAAAAAAATTACTTGACAGACTGAATAATTCCTTTGTGCTTAACCAGTCATGACAAGGATCCCCAAACTCCACCTTTGCTGGCAGAAAATGGAGAGATTCTGGGCTGCAAAAGGGCTGAAAGGTTGATCAGCTGTGATTCAACTCATAACAGAATGAGGAGAAACCCTTGTTTTTCCCCTCCTTAAAACCATTCTCTCTGAAGTTACCTGCACAAGGACACCAAGGCACTGCTTCAATACTGCATTAAGGCAGGACAGAAATGCAAGTCTGTGACTGTTGTACATGGACCTGGAAGAGGCAGTGAGGTGACTCTGGTTTCCAGCCAGAGACAAGGAGAGGAAATGGGAGGGACACAGCTCTGTGTGTGTGTGGAGGGGGGAAAAGATGTCTCAATTTTTCTGTTTTAAGCCCCAGCACTGTGATTTCTGGATATGACAACAGATCTATGTTGGACCAGTGCCTACAGCTCCCTGACAGCACAGAGACATTCCAGCTCCTGCAGCCCACTGGATGCTGCACATTCCAGGGAAGGGGAGTGCTGGATTGCCACCAGGGGAGGGGCAACAGTGGCCAGCATCAGAATTCAAGGGTAGGAACTCCTCCAGGCACAGCAAATGGTGACACAGCTCTGTGGTGCTCTGTGGTTTCTCTGTGCAGGGAGTCAATAGTGGTCTGGGACCTAATTTGTGTAACAAGCTATTTAAGAGGGAAACTAATTGAAGTACATAAATCCTGAAGAGTATCACATCAAGCCAAGATACTATTATTAGTCCAACCTAGATAATGTTATAGACGTGCATCAAGAAACCTCAATAAAAAAATTACTAGGAAATGTTCCCCACTTCAAGATCCCTAGAGAGAAATTCTCTCAAGCAATGATTAGATATTATCCCAAATCACAAAAAGGAATACTAAAAATGGACGTGGAGAAGGAAGGTAGAAAAAGCACAAGTTCACCCAAATGGGTCACAACTTGTTCCTAACATTCATTCTCAGTATGCTTTGGAGGTAAGAGAGCAGAACCAACTAACAGAGTGGCAGCTGAAAGGAAAATTAAACCATAATTCTGCCACAAAATTATTTTTTAAATTGCATGTTACTTATGTAAATGTTGATGTAAAGTTAATTGACAGAGAAGCATTTCCAGCAGTGTCCTCTGATAAACTCTGGTCTCATTCTTCCATTACCTGTCCTAAGCATATTGAATTTTCCCCTCTAACAGCTTCTACCAATCCTACCCAAAGACAGAAATAGCCTTTATGGGTATTTCCATCCTTGTGATGTGATCAGGCTGGAGCACAAGGACACACTTGGGGTTTCTCTTCCAGTCATCACAACCCACGGGGAGTTACGTTCATGTGGACGGGAAGCCACAGATGAGAAACTAAAAGCAACCAGATAAAAAAAACACCCAAAACCACACAAACAAAACAAAACAAAAGGAAAAGGAAGAAAAAAAGAGGAATGAAGCGTGTGCAGTGAAGAAAGGAGGCTGAGGTGAAGCAGGACAGGGAAAGCACCAACACACACCACATGTGTAGTAATTGTGACCCTGAAAAGAAACAGGGGAGTGGAACTTTGTCCCTTACAACACCCACTTAAAGTGAACTTTAAGAATCAATACTTTAGAAGAAAAGCACAATCAAGTGACAAGAAGAGACATCAGCTTGAACTGAGTAGCTCACACCACATGCTCTACAGAGTACAGCTACCTGAAAAGTTCCTCCTCTAGTTTTTAAATTCAAGTCTCTCTTAGAAAAGAGAAATACACCTTTCTGAAGGATTTCTTGGGTCAGCATCTCGAACAACACATTTAGTGCTGGCTGAACAAATTCCTTGACAAGGAACAGAGTTTTGCCTTTCTCTGAGAGACAATCCTCTGTGCCACTGCCACTTGGAACAAGCCTTTCACCATCCCCTGCTTGAAAGTGGAAGTATTTTCTTATGCTGTTCAACGTGTGGTACCATTTACTTCCAGCTCAAGCAGCAGGAATCTCTGTGTTAGTAAAGGTAACACTGAGACAGGTCTAGGAGACCTCACACCAGTTCAAACAGGACATGCCAACAGGTAGTGTCCCTCTGTGACAGGGCTGTTGGAGTACAAGTGTTACATTACAGGTGCTCTCCGTACCCACACTGTGCATAGACTGGAAAAGCAGCTCAACATTCCACTCCCTTTCTGGCCATATTTTGTGTCATTTTTTTGTGCTTAGACTACAAACCCCCAGGAAGGCATTACTGCAGCCCCCTGCTTGCACGTGGAGTTGTGGTGATGCAGAACCAAAAAACTCACCATGCTGCACATTGAGTTTGTGGTGTCTCATCACCTCCCGTTCTGGAACTCATGGCTTCCCTCTCCCTCTGGGTTTTAGGTTGCTCTGGGGAACACTGTGATCTCCAGGATCCCACACACACTGTCCAGGCAGCAGGCACAGGGTGGTGATGCTCACACAGCGACTCCCTGCAGCCTGGGCAACAAACCACACTGATTTTGGGTCATAAAAATCAAGTGCTGCCTTTGCTGACTTTCTCTTACAGTCTATTGCTTTCATGTAGGCCCTGAAGAACTACAAGGCACATACAAAATTATCAGCAATATTTTTTCTTCATCCTTTTATGTGAGTAAATAATTCAAACCCTCTGCCTCTGACTGTAACTTTTACCAGCACGTCTTTGTCTGGTTTGACAGTGCATCCCAGGCCTTGCTATTCTGCAGAACATCTTCCCAGAGAAAGCTCCCAGAGGAAGTCCAGGGAAAGGCCAGATTTCGTTTTCAGCATAAAAAATTGGTTACTTAAAAGAAAATCCAGCAAACCCAGCTCAGCTCCACCTCACATAAGGCATGGGATTATTTGACTCAGGTCACAAGAAGTATTTCTTCTCTTAAGGGTAGATTACTTTTACAGTAAACAGCTATAAATATATTTGAGAAAGAAAAAAAGGTTCTGTTGATGATTATCTTTTTCTGTTTGTAACTCAGAGTGAATCCATAAATCTTGGCTTGGCTTCTAATTCACTGGAAAGCACTTATACATATATTTATACATATAAAACCTAATCCAGTCCTTACATGGAACTAGAAATAGAAAACATAAACACGCACAAAATGCTAAATCAAAAATAAGTCTTGAAAAATGCAAGTGATGTTGTGCCCTTAGCTTGGCTCATTAAGAATGAGTTAGATTGCAATCATTTGCCATCTTCATTTATTCTCCATCAATAATAATGCAAAGTTACTCAGCTTAAGAACAGCAACCTTAGTTTCACAGATGAAACCTGGATGTTTTTAAATGTGACAAAGAAACCCCACAAAACACCATAAATTTGATTTCCATGTCACTATGCCAAAAAAAAAAAAAATATCAACCAGTTGACTTCCAGGTAGAGGGCAATGTCCAGTACTCATTAAACTGAACAGGCCACTGATTCAGGAGGTCCAGGCACTGCCATTTTTAATACTGATATAAATAATTTTATATAAGCTGAATGCCAGGGACATGGTTTACTTCCAAGGAGTACTTACAATTTTGGTATGGTCCACTACTGCACAGTAGTCACACAGAACATCTATTTATAGTTATTCCCACTAACACAGGGCTATCAGAAACAAGCTCTGGTTTTTATTCATAGTGTAAAGATGAAAAACAGAGTCATGGAAAAATGTGCTCAGCAAGACTCTGCTCTTCTCACAATGTTACCACATTAATACCTGTCAGTACCACCATCTGAACAGCCCCTGGTGTTCAGCACAGACATTTTCAGACCTCAGGTGTCTCTGGGTGTTCCTGATCCTAAGTGTTGTCTTCAGAAATCCTAAGGAAGCAAAGGACTGTGAACACAGGGAAAAGAGAGTTTGGAGACGAAGCGAATTTATTGTTCCAAGTGTTCAATGTAGGGAGTATTTTAAACCAACAGCCACACACTTCATGAAAATCCAGCTAGAATGAATGGACAAATCCAGGTAATCCTTAAATAAGTTACAAAGCTAATGTAGAATGATGTATATGTATCAGAGAGCCTTGTAGGTAACCCATGGTTTAGAAAAGATGCCCTCTGCTCAAAGGACAGGCAGAGAACAGCATCACTGAGGTACTAGTCCCACTTCTCTCAGGCAAATTTCTGCATAGATATCTAAGGTTAAGGAGTTCTGACACTTTCCAAAGGGCTTTTACAGCATCATAAGGTAACGTAATGAAAATACATTGTATTTGAAACCAAAGAGCAGCATATCAGACATGCACTGGTAGAAAACATCCTGTGTGCCACTAGAGATGTTAAAAGTACCATACACAACTTGGATGTTCATCTAAAAGCATATTAATTCCCTTGGACTTCATTTTTTTTGTGGAAAAAAAAGTCTACATGGTCTTCATAAAAGTGGAGTTCTCAACATTCAGCTGTGGTGGGTATGACATGAACATACAGGGTCTTCATGTTCAGGTTCTTCATGGAGATGTCCTTCGTGATCTCTGAACCAAGGAAACAAGAGAAACACCACAGTTAGTGCTCTTGCTTACAGGGAAAACTGTCAACACTTTTTTTTTTGCTTTATTCAGACAGTTCTGCTGGTTCCACCACAGGGGGACTGGGACAGAAACTGTTCAGCTTAAAACTCCCTCCTGTTAAAGCCCAGTGCATGAAAGGAAGGGTCACCACAAGGCAGGATTGTCCCTGCAAGGGCTGAAGAGATTGTTTTATGTCACAAAGTAGAACTTTTTGAAAGTCTTTGTCAGCTCCCAGCTTCACATCCAGACAGAAAATTAAAATGCCACGATATTAAAACAAAATTAACAGTACAACACAACGCACTGAAAGCCAGAGTCCCTTGTAAACAGCATGGAAGGGCAGCCATACAGAGAACCAGCTCCTCCAGCAGCCCAGCTCTGGTGGAACATAAACCAAGGTCTGTGTGCAGAAGAACAAGAACAGGAACATGCAGACATTGGCTGCAGTTTATATGTGAAACAAGGATTGCAGCAGTACCTGCTGGAAAACTAACACTGGAATCTTGTCGAGAATGTCTGAAGAATTTCATTCCACACCGGATCAATTCCCTAAGTCTTTTCACAGCTACGTGCCCACAGTTTGGAACTGTAATAGGATAAAGTCTCCCTAACCAACCTCTGAAGGATAGAGCATATTTCTAACAGGCTGATTCAGGGTTTGTAATTCCCCCTGGAACACACACACTGAGTAATCACACTTAGGGCCAGGGAAAGCCACCTGCAAAGTTTGGAGGAGCTGGAAATCTCTTTCTCTATTACACTTTCCATTTTTCCCAAGGAGTCAGGTGCCTGCTGGCTCAATGCTTCCAGCACCCATCAGTTCTACCAAACTACCCCACTGAGAGCAGAGTGCCTGGAATCCTGGGAGGCACAGCCTTGGAACAAAAGGCACTTCAATAACCCAATAACCAGAGGTCTCTTTACTGAGAAACTTCGGAGTGGTAAGAAACTTGGAAGGTAAAAACACACTGAAACCCAAGGTAAGGAGTGCTGGGGTTATGGGGTGACCCTGTACCCTGGAACCCCCACAGCCAACCCCAGCAAACAGAAGATAACGTTCAGTTTGGGCACCAGCACAAAGGAGAGATGAACAACCTCCAGACTGGTTGGGGGCTTCCAGTGCCAACCCTTTGCAGTGCCCTTCTGGGTCACAGCCCCGAGGGCTCCTCCTCACACAGCCCATGTGGGAGAGCCATCTCTGGGCTGCATCCATGGATATCAGGGCAGGGCAGTTCAGTTTTCAGTAACGTGATGTCCAAGTGAAAACTGACTCCAGAAAAGGCAGTGAGGAGTTCTGCTTCCATGCAACAGAGGCAGGAGCCTTCTAACATTAAGGTCCCCATCTTGCTGGGAAAAACACGACCTTTTTAGACTCAGCAGATAGTCTGAACTGATGTTTAAGGCCATTTATAAATTAAAGAATTGAGAAGTCCTCATGGACCACAATGGTACTGTTTTTAAGGAATCCTCTTCCACAGTGTAATACTCTGTTTTAAGCAGCTGAATATCCATCCACAGAGCTAAAGGAATGGAGCTATAATCCAATTCAGCAATTAGGGCTTTATTCCCTCACTAAACTTCCTTCTCTCCCCATGACCATGTTCCATCAGGATGTAAAAATGTTAGTCTGGTCTGCAGAAGCAGCCAAACAAACTATGAACTTGGTCTCCAAGTCCCTTATTAAGTATTTCTTTTTAAGATCCTGAAAAATCAGGAACCTATTTTCAACAGTATTTAACTCAATAATTACTTTTAGAAACTGGAAACTTGATTTATCAACAAAGTATAAGGACATCCTCTTTCCCATGCCAATTCCTCCAGGGAAAGGCTTTGCAGGGAGCACATGGAAGTGTCACCATTATCCCCAAAATGACTCTGAATCAGGTACCTGGAACTTGTGTCTCAAGCTCGTGAATAAGCAACATTCACCACTCTGACATTTATTTATGGGATGTTTTTCCAATATTACAAAGGGGGAGCGAAAAACACATTTGTTTCTGAAAAACTGGCGAGTTTTTGTGCAATGGACAGCAGATGCCCAACTGCCTGGACCAAAAAGGTTTATAAAAACAACCTTTTCAAAACCAGTAACTCATTTTCCACCAAGTGACTGGTTTGCTTTTTATAGAACAGGCATCAGCTTTCCAATTCATGGGTTACTTTCATCAAACATTTCAAATGGTTAACAGCAAACACTTTTTTAATTTTTAGAATAAACCATAAGAAACCTCCTCAAGAGACTGAACTTTTTTGTTTTTAAGGTAGGACCTTGAATAGATGGATTAGAAGATGAATAGGGGACTACAAAGCTGCAACAATACAGAGGAACATTAACTGACCTAATGTTTTTTAGAGGCATCAAAGTGTTTTATGAAGCACTTATTCATCATATAAAGAGATGTGAAGATAAAGTACAGCAATTTCAGTGTTCAAACAATTAAAAAAAGTTATTAAGGGAGCTGCATGGTGAGAATTAAATCTGAGAGCAGAAGTGCAGCTACCTGGCACAAGCACATGTTAGCTGCACAAATAAATCTCTGGGACCAAGTTGTCTATAACCCAAAAAAGACCAAATGCTTTGGCCTTGGAAGAGTTATCAAATCTGTTATTTCCCATCACTGTGAATTGTCACTTTATACAGTTTAATTAAAGTTGAAATAGTTCTGAAGAATCCATACTACAAATGTTACAGCAATTCAATCCACTTCCCTTTCAGGTAAAGGCATTTTTAAAATCCTTATTTAAAGTGAGCCTTAAAGGTCATGCATTTTCCTGTCCTGACAGTTACTGTCCTCTTTCAAAGCTCTAAAATTTTCTACAATAGCTATTTTAGTATCTGAACTAAATCATATAGTGCTGTAACAGTGACAGGAACCCAAAAGAAACTGTGTATAACATCAAATTGCTCCTGACTGGCTGAATCCCTGAATGCCCAGTCAGCAAGGTTGTGCTTGCTGACTTTTCTTGTTTATGCAAATGAAGTGTGGTTGATTTATTTGGTTCTTGCACCCTGTGCTGTTTCTAAACACTCAAGTTCTGCCTGTTGACACCATTCAGCACATCATTTTTGGCATTAGCTCAAACTACCACTAGAAAGTCTTCTCAACATTTGAGACCCATTCTCACCACAGAAATGGCTTTTGAATAAACAGAGTTCAGGTCACATGAAATAAGAAATAAAAACAAGCAATCAAAAATCCACAACAAAACCCCCCACATCTCCTTGCTCCCATTCTAACCCATCCTACTTGAATCCTCCAGCGTTGGTGGACACCTGAGAGACCCCAGTTCTCAGCAGCTGCACTAGAGCTGCCCTCCTCCCCCTCCCCTCACCAGCTGAGAGCACCCCCTGAGGAAACCCAGCCTGTCCCACGATGGCCAGTTTAAGCAGGATGTCCAACTTCTGGACAGGTAACCCAGTGTGTGAAAGCCAAGGGGGTCATGGATCCCTCCCAGACAGCTCCTAAACCACGTCACTGATACTCTGCAGACAGAACCCTTTGCATCATTTCATTCCAAGAGCTGAATTTTCCTGAATGCAGAAATACCTGGTTTGAGTTGTTTGGTTTTTTCACCATGTGGTTTCCAATCCATCCTTCCTGTCAAATGTTAAGGCCCAAATCTCTCAGGTCCAACTTTTTAGCCACAGGTGGCTACAGCTTTAGTCACACCTTTCTCGTGAATCCTAGATTTTGTTTCTCAGCCTCACCATCTGTCTGTGGGTTTGGAAGGCTCTTTAGCATTCCAGATCCGTGACTGTGTGCCAAAGCTTCCTGCTTCCCAGGTATTTGGAATGAACAGGAGCAGCTGTACCCTACTCACCTGACTCCAACATAGATCCAATACTCTTTTCCACCCACTCCAGTTCTCCAAGAGGAAGACAAGGCAACAATATGAGTGTTACAAGAACAATTTGAACAGGTTCTTAAAATATTCATACTTTAGACTCACTCTCTTCTAGGAGGAGGTTCATTCTGCTTAGTCACTGCAGCCTGGCACTGCCATTCCCACTCTGACTGACCTTTGCTGTACAAGGAAGAGGCTTTGACAGAACTTGTCTTGGCCACTTGATAAAGGCAATGCATAGGAGCTTTGAATTTCTAACTGTATATGTGTGCTTAAAGGATTTTATTTAATAAATATTGGATTACCAGACAAAATCAGAAACCAATGTGTAAATAGTGTGCATTTAGTAATTCAACTGGATCTCAGGTTATATGAGCTGCTTCTCAATAAAAACTTGCAAGTGTCCTTGGAAAAGCAAACCAAAGGTTTGTGCTTACCATGAGTTAGTGCTTCATCCAGGAACAGTTTTAGCCTCCTGCTTCTGAGCCCAAAAACTTTTGCTGTTTCATGTAGAAGACCTTTGTATGTTAATCCATTCTGACCAACAGGATTTTCCATTAGGAGAGTTCCCACTGTTCCTTTCTGACATTCTGGGCAAGACAAACAGCTGAGTCACTATTGGTGAGCAACGAGATTATTTCACTTATCTTGGTAAATTAAAATTTAGGATTTCCTCTTTCATTTCATCTCTATTTCTTCATAGTACTGAGAGCAATACCAGCCTACAGATATTCACTAAGTAAGTTCATGGATTATAGAATCACAAGTGTGAAGTGATTATTGACAGCTTGAGGAAGAGCAGAAAACTCTGCAGAATTCTTTACCTGAGTCCACAGGATAACACAGAGCCTGGGAAACATGAAATATTTCAACAGGACACAGAAACCACTAAGTGCAGAAGCTTTACAAGATCAGATCCCTTGTAAAAAACACATTTTTGGCCCCAGCAGGTTCCCGGTAGTGTCAATAAGATTCCACATGGACAGTGCAGAAAGGGCTCATACCAGGGCAGAGATTAAGCAAGTTACTAACAACAGAGATGCTCCAACACAAGGTTTCAGAAAAAAAAGCTACAAGATTTGCAGCCAGGAAACAGAATCACACACACACATATCTATACTCCAGATCAGGTTAATAATACAATTCATTTGGCTTTTAAATAGCACTGAGAAATGTTTCACAGGCTGTCTCCAATGTCTTGATAGAGTTGGCTCTTCATTCAGTTTTGGTCCATTTTAGACTCAGCCTTTTCAAATAAGCTGCACAGGGGAGCTGATGGTCAGAAACAGAAAAACAATGCCCAAGGGCTCATGTTTAACTGCTGTTCCTTATCTCAAACTGGCTGTCTTTTTTCTCTTAGGAAAAGAAGGAGAAAAGCTAAATATAAACATTGTGTTTATCAGAAAGCAAATACTAGAAAAAAAATAAGAAAATCACCGTCTGCCAATTGAAACTTATGTACTTCTCTTCACCAGCAAGTGATGGTGGCCAAAGCTTCCATCCCAGAAAGCTCAGCCTGTAACTGAGGAGATCAGTATCCCACACACCTTGTGGTGCTGCATTCATGAGCTGTAAGTTGATATACTGGCAGAGCAGGGCAGCAGGAGAGCTGATCTGGGCAGGGGCTGACCCTGCTGTCACGTGCAGAGTCTTTCCACTCAGGCCCAGCAGGTCCGTCTTGTTCACCAGTTCTGGAACAGAAAGGGAGAGCAGTCAGGCCATCGTGGGGAGCTCAGCCCAGTGCCCACTCCAGGAGCTGACAACGAGGCTTTCTCACCCCATCGCAGGAGTGTCTCCCTTTTCACAATTCCCTCCTCAAGAAAGAGCTTTTCTCTGGTTTGAAAAGCAGGATTTGTGCTGAAATATTTTGTTTTCGCACAGAGTACTCAGTCTGCTGTAGAAATCAGCTCCTACATGATGCTCCTTATGCACATAACACACAACTGCTTATGCAATAAAACCAGTAAAATAACTTCAAACAAGCAAGAAATTATTCACTTACTCATTTCTATCTCATTAAATGCAGACCTGTGATCTTTGCCTGCACCCGAACTCCCCCAAGCTGAAGCAGCACTGGGAATGTGCTACTATGCAACATCAGGAGATTTATTAATATTGAACACATTAAACTCTATATATTCATATACATATATAATCTTCATAAAGCTTTAAAGAAAAAGGCAAAACTTCATTGCTGCTACTCCAACTCAACTTCCAGGAGTGCAGATGTCCCGATGCCGGTGCCCACCCGGCACTGCCCGAACACTGCCCTGGCATGGCTGAGGTGCCAGGCACCTGCCCCAGCCCACAGGAAGGGGAGCTGCTTTTGGTTTTACTTCTGGGAAAGCAAGAAAACAACTAAATTAACAAGTGGAGAGGAATTACCAAGACCTCATCATATAGAAGAGGAGCCAGGGGCAGGTTTTTCCCAGCACAGCCCTAAAGCAGCACAATTTATGGGGCACGGTAGGAGAGAGCACAGGGAGCAGGGTGCTGACAGAACTACAAACACCCAGCTCCAGTAACTTCCAGTTTACCATTCCCCAGCTGCTGGGATCCATGCAGGGCAAAGAGGAATGAGCTGCAGTAACGGGGGTTTGCCTATTTAACAAATTAGCATTTGGCATTACAGGACTGCTGACATTTTCCCAGGGAAGAGTTTATGCAGAGTGCTGTCAACGGAGCCTGTTCTTAGAACCCTCTAATAAGAGTAAGAAAAAGAAAAAATGTGAGTCATTTCTTCATATATAACAAGAGACTTGAAAGCAAGCAGCTATTACAAGTGCTCATCAATATTAAAATCACTTTTAAAGTCATCTCTCCCTGCAGCTGAGATTTAAGTGGTAATGTTCTGCTAAGGTGCCTTGCAGCCTCATGGCCTTTTAAAAATTAAAGACTAAGAAAATAAATCTTTGTGCTCTATTGTTCAGAAAACAATGCTAAGAATAGATTTTAAAAAAAAATTAGCCATCCGAAGATGAAACAAGACACGGACTGAGAAGTTCGTAGGGGGATTTTTGTTCCCTTTCCTGTTCCCCTCCCCTTGAAGCCCTACATGATTTACAGATTCATTTCTTCCTACAAACATTGAAAAAATGATTTTTTTTTTAATAGGACCTTTTCAGTATGGGTTACTTCCATGAAAGACAAGTGCAAGTCTAAAAGCATTCCCAACAAGAAGTTTAGAAAGTTTTCAGCAATTCGGAGCAAAAAAAGTCACAGACAACTGTTTTACCATTTGACTTAAGCCCAGGCTCTTCCCTCTGAATGATTATTTTTTTTTTAATATTCAGAGACAAATTCTATTCTCAGTTTCTGAAGGTCAGTACACATCCCAGAGCCTTGCTC
The DNA here is from genome assembly GCF_003945595.2 of Pipra filicauda. Taxonomy (NCBI): domain Eukaryota; kingdom Metazoa; phylum Chordata; class Aves; order Passeriformes; family Pipridae; genus Pipra; species Pipra filicauda. The sequence continues at coordinate 1,418,321 of NW_024103463.1, read as the reverse complement.
AGTGATTGTGCAGTTCCTCAAAATATCTTAATATACTGCTGGGAAGGAAATGTTTATCCTATTATTTCAATGCTGCACTGAAAACCAGGGACATGACATATTTGAGCCTCCCTTAATACAAGAACTGCCTGGTCCTGTGCCATTACACAAACCCTAAGTAAATCTTCATTACAATTAGAAAACAAGATAATAAATTACTGCAAGTAAAGTGGACAGCCCTAAAAACCACAGGAAGGGAAATATGGAGCCAGAAATATGGTTTTACTGGGTCACAATTTTATTAACACATATGGGAACAATTCAGCAACAACTTGTCCAGAGTGCACAACTTCCCTCTGCAATTCCTCTCCGACAGAGCAGCTGATCCCAAGCCCTGCCTCACCTAAGGAGGCCCTGGAACCACCACGAGGCCTCACCTGACATAACCCACACCAAGGCGGGGCAGATAGAACAAATGGATTGTATCCAAAGCAAACACCAGGAATTCCAGGCCTATTCTCTGGCCTCTCTAAGAGGTATTTTCCTTGCACATGCTTTCCACCCTGACTCCTCAGGGAGCTGTACCTTCTGATGATCAATACCGGTTTGACAAACTGCAACAAAACTGAATTTGATAATCTGAACTTTCCAAGGGAATTTCCACATTGTTACTAAGTGGGCAGAGGAAAAAAAAAAACCTGCTCTGCCCAGACCACTTGCAAAGATTGAAAGTTTAAAATCAGCACACCAAGATGGGAAGTCCCCAAATGATCCCTACAGAGCAAAAGTGACATGGAAAGGAATAAAGCTTTTGTTACTACAGCAGAAAAGAACCTCTTAGGAAGAGGGAAGGTTTTCATTTTCTTTACCAATTCCTTCAGGAATTCCACATTAATGGATTTATGCTGTTTCCTTTTAGTTCTATTAGTGACCAGGTAAGGAGTTAAACTGCTCACAATCTTAATGGAATGGGAGTTTCCCAACTTTTCTTGGCCTTTTGCAGGTCATCTCTTAATATCTGTGATAGCAATGAACAATACCAGTCCACACCCACCTCTGCAGGCACAGACCACACTGCTAGGAAGGATATCCCCACTACTTGGAAAAGGACTTCAAGGAAAACTATTTCCTCCTTTAAACACAACTGAAACTCGAGGAAGGTACCAAGGGATCTCCTCTAAATCACCTCTAACTGAGAGCAAAGCATAATCCTTTTGTAGGACAGGACTATTCACTTTAGCTGAGCACAACCTGAAAGAGGTTTATCACAGTAAGGGAACAGGTGACATCAGATGTGGAAACCCCCAAAATATCCTTCTAGAAACACTTGCAGGAGAAGTCAAGAAACTAAAGATAAAGATGGCAACAGTGACATTATGGACACAAGTAAGACTGTTCCCCTACAGATGTCATTGGTGGACAAATTGGTGATCTTGAGCAGTGCCATGGGCACCCAAAACCAGACAATTCAAGAACCTCCCCCTCAGATGTACTTCAGAAATGTTTCTATGAAAAAATACTAAGGAAAGTTTTTGTAGCCATCCAATTACCATTTCTGCAGTATTTTTAATATTCAATCAGTTTTTCTAAAAAGAAGAAATGCAGAGAATCCTCAAGTTTTTCCAGGGGTACAAGGCAGTATTTTTTTTTTTCTACAGACAGCAGTGAAGTTCTCATCCTGCCCACTGAGGCATTAGGAAAAGGAAAGCATGGAAGAGCTGATGGCAGCTCACCATCAGTTCATGGCACAGCCTGGGCCTGGTGGAAACCCTGAAATAAATCAGATTTTGCCCTGAAGAGAACTGCAATGGAAGGAAGATAACAGAGGAGAGAGATGAGCACCATTTAGCAGCACCTTTTGGAAACATTCTGATGTGACTATAAACACAGTCTCATAAGCTAAGTGCTATAAAATGGAATATTTCCTTACCCATTTTCCTGTCAATTTTATATAGATAGATATAAATTATACAGTAAATAATTCTACAGTAAACAACTCCTAGATGCTGCTAGAAAGACTTCCAGTTTTCCTTGTCATATTCCATTTACCTGTGTTTCCATTAAAAACTGTCAGTTTTGAATTTTTAAGACCAAAAATGCAGGAGACAGCATCTACAAGTCCAGTGAAGTTCAAGGTGTTATCTCCTTTTGGATTTTCCAGCAGCAGCACACCATCTAAAACCAAAATTAAGAAATTAAAATGCAGTTTGTGAGCAACATCCAAGTTCCAGTGATTTTCTAGTGATGCTTTCTCATCACTAAACATCACTTTCAGTGAGTTTCTAAACTGGCAACGCTACATCTTCCTAAAATTATTTTAGTAAGAAAGGGAAAGAGGAAAGAAAACAGGGAAATGGACTGAAGTGTACTTCAGATTTAGAGTACAGAAGTTTTACTTGTTTTTACTAATAAAGCAGTCAAAGTTGTCTGTCACTGAAGTATAACCTGGTATTACACTGATTAAAAACTGGCACACTCAGAGCCCTCCGAGATGGTCACCAAACTTTTACAGCTGGATTCATTATCATTCAGGGAGCAGTTCTGTGACCATGTTAACACTTACTTGATACATAAACTGTCAATACATGTAGGAAAAAATTCCCTGAGTGCATTTAATTTTCCTTCTTTTAATATATAATTCAACCTTGTAATACTTTTACCAATATCACTGCTCTCATCTTTTCATTATCCAAAACACAGTCATTCTATCATCTAGTTTTATTTTATAATCATATGATCGCAATATAATCTCTAATTAATATAATACACATCTTATTCTCTAGTATTCTTTTCAGCTCTATACTTCATATCTAAGGTTTTCAAAGCATCTCCTCCACATCAAGGCATCACCTGCACTGACAGCACAACACGGAGAATTAGAGATTCTCAGGGTCCATGCTCTGAGCACACACAGACACAGAGTGTGCACACCCCAGACAGACACACACAGACCCCTCTGAGGAACTTAAATAACTCCTGGGCACACCTGAGTATCTCCCCCAGAAGGCATCATGGACAATGGGTGGTTTTACTTTGAATACATCTACTTCCAAGAATTATTTAAAGCTCCTGTTGGGAAGGAGGTTGCACTATCTACCTTTCACACCACCCCTGACAAATCAGGCTGGGGACATTCCTACCTTGCTCTGTCCCATTGACACAAACTTTGAGGTTGACGTAGGCACAGGCTGGACCAACAGACTGACACACCCCCCCTCGGACAAGGGTAATTTCTAGCTCTGATCCCTTCAGCTGAAGAAAGAGAAATATGATCATGGTTTGGATATTGTCTTATTAAACCAACACAACAAAATATTTTCCTTAAATAAACGAAATGGTCCCTCCAGCCACTCTGTAAATCAAATTTTAAGTTGCATATATCCCACGCTCTGGTCTTTCTGGTCCAGCATGACATTTATGCTGAAAAATACTTCCCCCACGATTCTGCTGGGGATGTCTTTTGGGTAGAGTAAGTTTGAATAAAACCAGGGCAAGAGTGTGGTCAGATATGGCAGAAGAAGCAATCAAAGAAAACGAAGGAAACTGCTGTTCCTTTTCAACAGCACATCTGAACTATCTGTGAAACTGCACTGGCACCAAGGACAGCTTCAGCAACAGGGGGCAGGGAAAAAAGCAGCCTTAAATATTAATAACTGAAGTTGGTCCTAAGAAAAATTTAGCTTTGAAGGAAGTTCCAATACAAAAGCATATTAACCTAAAGAAATCAGAGCAACAATGTTCTGGCTGTCTAAACAATGCACTAATCCAAGTACAAATAACTGTGCATTAAGCTTACACAAACAACTAATTATTCATTTATTTTGGTACCCAAGCAGTTTCCTTTTCAAAAACACTACACATACAGAAACTAAATATTTTTCTTTTTTAAACCAAAACCACTAATATAGAAATTTACAGACACGAAACAATAACTGCTACATCCCATAAATAAACACTGACATTTTTCTGTAATTGGAGCAGTTTGCTGGGTTAAAAGCAGATAAAGTGAGCCATGCAGCCAGAGCTTTTTCTTCTTACTTGGGTTGTTTCCTGGATGAGAACTTCCTTTGGGGTAGGCACCGGGTAAGGCTTCAGCTCAGCCTTTATTGTGGCCAAAATGAAATCTGCATGTTCCTTGATAACAGTGTCCAGGTATTCCCCCTCTGGCTGGGACCTGTAGTACACTGAGATCTCATCTGTAGGAACCAGATTCCGCTGTAGGACACACAAATACACTATTACTGGTAGCAAAATTACAAATTTAAAGAAGAATACTTGTTATGTTAAAGAAAAAAAAAAATCTTTTAAGATATTTACCAGGGATTTGTCAAAAGTTTCCACTAAAGATTTAGAATAAAACAATCCTTGTGTCACAAAGGCAAGAGCCTTGAAACATGGGAGTGTATGCAGGATTAAGTATTTTGAGATTCATTTAAGGAAAAATAAATTATGGCCTCATGTCACTAAAGAACTAAATTTAAATCATCCAACAACATAAGAGTTTTCATGGCCACATTCCTTCCCAGCTTTATTTGGCACAAAAAAAAAAAAATCCGTATAAGTTTTATTTTTTATATATATGTGTGTTTATATATTAAAATGTTTATATATATAAATCTCTATAGGTAGGTGTATATATATAAAATCTACACAAGTGTATATATAAAAATCTACATAGGTGTATATATATGGAAATCTACATACTTATATATATTTTTAAAAATTATATAGGAAAATAGCTATTTTGGTATAAATGTGTAATTTTTCAGTCTTATGCTGAAGAAAGGTCCCTTCCAACTCAGATTAGTCCATGAATCTATGATTTATGCAGCCTTAACTGCACAGATATCTTTTCCAAAAAACACGTCCCAAGAAAATTTTCTTTTTACATCCTTTGGATTCTCTTGCAAGAGCTCTAATCAGAACATTATACATGAGGAGTAAATGATACATGGCTTCATGCTTAATTCAAAGGCTCGGTTTCTGTTCCATACTGCCCCAAGATTGCTGCAAAGGAAATGAAAATGCCTTGGCCCAAACCATTCCTTCCTCACCTTTTTGCGAAGCTTCTGGATGCGATTAATGACCTCCCGGGCAACTCCTTCATCCACCATGGCCTGGTCTGGGGTAACATCCAGCAGAACTAACACCTGAGGGAATGCACACAAAGAAGAAGGATGAACAGGTGACAAACTTGAAACAAGCTCTACTCAGGCATTCAGGCTGCTTTTCCAGAGCTCCTCACTTACAAAATACGAGGGTGAAGAGAGTATTCAACAGCTCCAGAATTCAAGAGACGGGCTCCCAAAATCTGTTGAACTACCTGAATTAACAATCCCACCCCACCGTTTTCCTATGACTTTGACAGGAACTCTTCCCTTAATCAAAACAAAACAAACAAAAACAAAACAAAACCCAAAACAAAACAAAAAACCAAAGCAAAACAAACAAATAAACAAAGAAACACCAATAAAATACCTGAGCATCAGAGTGTGCCTCAAACTGGGAGGATCCTTCTGCAATCTGATACATGAGCCGGAGATCTTCCCCATGGAGTTCGTGTCCTTCTACAACAATGGTGCCTGCACAATTGGCAGAGGAAGAGCATCTCTTACCAGAGTAAAAAACCACAATACTAAACTCAAAAGGCTTTAAACAAGTATCAGGTTTCAGACACCTGCACTGCAGTACATCTGCAATACAGTGAAACAGCAGTTAAGCACTAGTGAGCAGCAATGAACTACCCACATTCCCACTTTTCACACAGGCACTTCTCCAGGCAGCAGAGCTCACTCAAACACAAGTGCTTCAGCAACTGTTGGTGGGGAACCATCTGAATGGAATAAAACTTAAAAATAACCTGTGTACTCCACCAAATCCTAATTTCCATTTAAGCAGTTCACTAAACAGATATAGCTGCAAAATTCACACCCACTTGTAAGTCTGGAACTGAAGGGATGCTTTTAGAATAAAAACTATTGCACAAATACTCAGTTCCAAATTGATTCAGTCTCACAGAAAGCTTATTCCCTGCTTCATCTTGGCCTTACAGTAGCACTTAAGACTGTAGAATATTCTGAGTTGGAAGGGATCCACAAGGATTAAATTCAACTCCTGGCCCTGCCCAGGACACCCCAACAATCCCACCACAGGCCTGAGAGCATTGTCCAAAGTTCCTTGAGCTCTGTCAGCATTGGGGCTGTGCCCACTGCCCTGGGGAGTCTGGTCAGTGCCCCACCACCCTCTGGGGGAAGAACCTTTTGCTGAGATCCAACCTCCACCTCCCTGGATGGGAAGAAACAGTTTAACAGGAGGATAGTTTAATACTAGTGTACACAGTCATTTCTAATCTACTGTCAGCAAAATAATAGTAAAAATAACAAACCCAAATTTTCTCCTTTTCTCATCACAAAAAACTTCACAGGGGTGATAAGAGCGAAGTAGCCCTCACGCTCCCCTAAGCCCACAGCAGGATCTATTGCCATTGTTCAGGGGTTTGCACCACTACAGACCTGTCTCCTGGAATTTTTCCAGCTGCTCACTCTTCAGCTCTTTGATGGCAGCCACGAGAGGTTTGAATGCCCCCTTGAGGCGCTTGCCCAGCACCGTGTGGTCTGGCTCTGCCCTCAGCCGCACCCCGTACTTGTCCTTGTCCGCAGACAGCGTCACCCGGCGAACGTTGAGCTCCTGGACAAAGACACCGGGAGAGAAGTGAAGCTAAAGAACAGCCATCTCTGACAGCCATGGAAAGAAAGGGCACAGACCAGAGGCCACGGCCCCAGGGAAGGTGTAAGCCCCAAGCTGCAAACTCTGTCCGTGGCTGTCTCTGTGGTCTAAGTCACTGGCCAACACTGGAAGAGCAAATAAAGCCAACCAACATGGAACCTACCCCTTCAGCAGCCCTGTCCTCAGCCTCTAGGTACCATTTCTCTGTTATTAACAGACACCAGCCAGCTCTCAACTCAAATCAGGCCCCTATTCAACAGCCCTTTTTATTTCACCCTCACAAATGTCTGAAGAGCTAAACCCGTAACCTTGGTGTGCAGTGGCTCTGGGAATGGCCTGGCAGAACTCAGGAAGGAAAATTCTGCTGAAACAGTCCTGCATTGAGCCAGGAAACTATAACCAGCAATTTCATGGTTTAAGTTGTACAAAACTGCCCCATTTTGTCTCCTTCCTCACCTGTTCATTCCAGGTCCTCACTGCACAGAAAACCACCCTGGCTCAGAAAAGCTGCCATGTGTGCCCTGCAGCACAAGATCAGTGTGCTGGAGCAGCCAAAACAGCTGATAAAACTTACATGAAACTCAGGAGGGGCCCCAGACCAAAGATGGTATTTTGCCACTACAGAAACTTATGAATGCCCATTTTTCGAAGTTACATGTGCAGTTTTTGTCCCCGTGTCTGAAGGGAACATGGTGGTGCTGTGGGAAGTTTTACAGAACAACTGACTGAGAGGATGGCATGAGGAAAGACCAGGGCTAGAACCCTTGGGAGAGAGGAAAGCTGAAGGGGGATATGACTGAAGTCGTAAAATGTGAGAAGGTAAAACTGCTATTCACCAAACCCCTCAAGTGAGGGAACATGCACTGGAAACAGTGGGAGAGGGGTTAAGAAAGAGATATAAGTAGTCAACCCTTAGAACTAATGCTACCAGAGGAGCAAAGCAGGACTGTAACACCAAGTTCAAAGAGGAATTAAGCCCCTAACAGTAGGCACGTGGAAAGATGTCAAAGGGAACAGGCAGGCACGTGCCTGTAGTGTCTGTAATGCAGGTGGTGCCTACAACAGGAGCCCACTGCAAGGGGTGGCAGGTGCTGGTGCTGTCCCTGCACGGCCTCTGCACTGCAGGACACTGCACACACACGGCAGGACTTGGTACAGACATCTCTAGTTTCACACAGTCTCACTCTGTTCCTGGTGTAACAGACCAAGGACAGTTTAAATTGGAAAGTTTAAATTGCCGACACGAACTCTTCTCCAGGCACAAACCTGCACGGATCTGCAGCACATTTCACTCTAATTCGGCAGGTTTGGTCTGTCAGGCTGCCCAGTGCTTGAAGCACTTACTGTTTAATGCCCACTGGAAGGTTGTTAGAACTCACATCAACATGCTACAGAATCCCCAGGTGCACCTGGCAAGCAAACTACTCCAAGGCACTTAGGAAGCACAAGTAAATGGGAGCATCAGCACGACAGGACTAGCAAGTAGCCAAACACTTAGATTGAGAAATAATGCTTAAATACAACCTCTGAGCTGCAGCCTAATTCCCTAGGAAGTCCTACTGACATGAGGAGCCAAGAACACAACTGAATCTAATTTTATTTAATACATATTTATTTAATAATTTCAGGAAATCTAATGAAAATTACGCACTTCAGAAATTCAGTTTCAATGGGGTGCTGCTGGAAACGAGCCCACGAGTGGCAAATGAGAAACTCGTGGGGGAAAAGAAATAATAATCCAAAAAATAGCACAAACTGAGAGATGACTTGGAGCCCGATTAGATAAATCACAGAGAAGCCAACTCCATCAGGACAAGTTTTCTATACTAATTAGATTAGGAAACCATTCTTCTGTACACATTATCCATTTAAAAAAAACAGGAATGACTTCCAGAAACAGGCAAGTCTGTATCTTAGGTCTGTTTGTATCAGCCTCAGTGCTTTGACTTTAAACAGTTTTTAGTTTTTTATCTTCCTAACTACTCAAAATTTGGTCCTTAACACATCTTTGAAGCCTCATGCAGATAAACCAAGGCAACCAGCCCTTCCCATCACCAGTGGGAAGACCTGTACATGGAATGCCTGAACATACAGGGGCCCTTCCTTGGTGCCATGTGCCCCAGCTATGCCCAGTCCTCAGAGCTGAGAGAGAGAAATGCCAGTGCTGGGCATTCTCTGGGCTGGGCTCTCTAAGCAAGCAGCCTAAGAAGGAAAATAAACACTGTAATTATGTAATTCTGTAATAAATGAAAGACTGAAGGCCCCCACACTGCCACAGCTCCTGTGTCAGTTCATTCAGCCCAGTCCCAGACCCAGTCCCACCACATCACCATAACACCAGTGACACATGAAACACTGACAGACCTTGGGTTTGCTGGAGAAGCCCATTTTCTCTGTTTTATAACAGCCCTACAAAGGGGTGGAGGTTGGAAGGAATACAAAGCTGGATTAAAATAAGATTCTGACTGTGCAGAGAGTCAAATTTACTCAGACAAAGCCCTTCCCTGGAAGCAGTTGGGAAGAGAAGTCCTGACCCAGGCTTCTAAATGGCCTCAAATACTAATGAATAAAATGCAACTGTGTCCAGTTGCTAAAAGCCTGCTGGATGTATTTCATTTTGTGAGCATGGCTATTTTTGCATGACAACTCTATAATCTGGACAGTTCTAATATTAAAATCCATTTATTTAAATGACTTGCTATGTTCTGAAGATGAGAGAGCAGGACTGCAGATCAAAGACTGCAGCTCCCTCTGCAAAAGTAATGAATGAAATTTTTGAAGAATTGACAAGTGTATTTTTCCAATTCTTTTGTCAGCAACTGCATGAAATTAAATGGTGTAATTTCTCTTACCGATTACCTCTGGCATCTGCAAATTTTCTAGAAACACACTTCTGGCAATCACTAAAGGTTCTAAAGCTCTGAATACGTAGGAGGTCGATGAGCAAAGCTGCAAACACAGCTCAAGCAAAGCTATCCCAGCCTGCCTGTAATCACTGACCTCTTTAGCTCTGCACCATCCCAGTAAACAACTGGATTGATTGCCATGTAGTACAATAAAACACACACTAAGCTTCAGCATCAGCTTGTTGAATTTTAAGATACAGAATAAAGACAGGACAATAGACAGCACTTTGTGTTTGTGCTTCCATGAAGGGATCTGAGCGTGTTGTAAATCACCTCTGTGTAAGACACACCCTAACAGTGTCTGCAGCAGCAAATCAAAATAAATCAAAACACACTTAAGTACAATCCAATTATGTAATCATTTACAAATTGTCAGGTGCCTCTGTTATCTTTTACCAGTTGCAGAAGTTGACAACAAATTTTGTCAGCTACCTTTTTGGAAGTAATTTCAGGAAGCAAACCTTACCTCCCTTAAAATTGGATTCTCCAGAATCCACAAATCCAGCATTCAGATTAAAAAAAAAATGAGAGGCACTAACCTAAATTCCACAAAATCTGCTATTGAAAAGATTCAGGTATTGAAATAATAATAATAATAATAGTAGTAGTAGTAGCAGCAATTCTAAAGCCAGAGTATCATAACTGCCAAGTCAATAAGCTAACATGACAGAAAAGCCTTACAATGCCACTTGCAAATTAATCAAGACTTCTTTAATTAAAATTCCTCTAGTGCACAATTTTTAAGAATTCAAGTCCCACAGTAACTAAAAGCAAGAAGCACACACGCTGATCTAGAGGTCCTGTGCACTGAGCCATGACTCCCACAGCCAGCACTAATTCAATTCCCCCAGCAGGATTTTTAGGGGCCCTCCATAGATGTATATTAGGCTTGGGGAAAGAGGGTATTGCTGGAGTAATGGATAATTACAAGTTTAAGAGAAATCATGGACTATCCAGACTTGGAAGGGACCCACAAGGATCACCAAAGTCCAACTCCTGGCCCTGCACAGGACACCTCAACATGACCAAAAGAAGAAAGTGCAACCCATTTCAGGAAGTCAAGCTCCAAAACCCATGAAGAGTTACTTTGTTTGGATAAAAGCCAAGTCATCCAAAGGCAAAGATTTGGCAGCAGGGCAGGCTGCACTTCTCTAATGGACACACACTCCAGAGGACTGCAGTGACATAAAGGAACAGATGAGTGAAGAAATTGTATAGACCCACATCTTACTTATTTGATGGTATAGTTCCTAAATGACATCCTGCAAAAATCCTCACTGGTCCCCTATTCTCCCTTCCCCTCTCCATCAACCCCTTCCACTTACTGCCAAAGTGGTTTTGATGCCCTTTAACTGAAGGAGATCACAAATTCTGTAATCCAACTCTTGGACAACGTGTAGTTGACTACTGTCTCTTCATTCAGGAAACGTTTTTTCTTTTCACTGACCAAGGGAAAGAACATTTCTAAAGCCTCTTGGTCTGTTGTGGCCAGTTTGAGCTACTAAGTATTTCTCAGCACTAACTGACTTCAGCTCCTCACCCACTTCCCTGCAGTGCTGCACACAGTACCCACTGAAAACCCCTTTCATGAGAATCTCTTTTAACTTCATTTTACCTGGTGAGTTATTAGGATCACCAACAGGGAAGGTTGGGGGTTTGGTTGTTCAGGTAACTGACACAGACAATCTAGTTAAGCATCATATTCTTACCTCAAGTACATACTTCTCTAAAGATCTGATGTTTTCCAGAGCCTCTGGATCCTGATGGATAACAACCACTTCTTTCAAAGGATACTGGGGAGAAGCAAAAAAAAACAAAACAAAACAGAAACTTAACTATTGAATTTTCCCAGGCTTATCCCAAAGTTACAAAGCTGTTACACATTCCCAAGGTATGATAAGAGACCTGAAGAGTTCTAACCTTGACTGGGATGGTTTTTCTGTCTCTGATTACTCGCCCAAGCTCAATCACAGACTGCAAACAAGAAACGGCACTTTCGATTTTTCTGTCGATGAGATCCTCCCTGGATTGGAAAGGAAACGTTATATTGCTTCATTTTCATTGCATCTGTTTCAGCAGATTGAAAGCATTTTACCCCCTTCTCTGAAATCTCCTACAATAGACTCAGTTATGCCTTGGCTGGGGCAATTTGAAAAATGAACAAAGAGGTTTTTCCTCTCTTTTTGTTGGGGAGAAGATGAGGAGGAAATAACTTGCTGAAAACAAATAGCAGAGCTATTTTTAAATCTTTTCTCAGCACCTCTCACAAGGTGGAGAAGATGGATTGAGTCATACTACCTATCCTATTAACATCCAATAAAAAGTACAATTTACATTAATAATATCACAAGAAGATGCAAAAAGATATTATAAATAGGGTACTTATAAAGAAAATGAATTACCAATAATGCAACGATTCACTGGATCTCAATTTTTCATCTTTTCCAGGAGTTACAGATATTTGAGTCTGAGGTTTTAGACAGCCTTGTTATCTTTCCTAGCTTCATCATTTTAATACCTTTCCATTTGGAAGCAGGGCAGGGTTGAGTGGGGGGTTTTTTTGCCCTTTGGGTTTTTTTTTTGGGGGGGTGGGGTGGGGAGAGGATTGGGCTTGAAATTTTGGCCTTTTTTTTTTTTGAGTGAGCTGATGTTCACATCTTGTTTCAAATGTACAAGCAGCCAAGAGTTCTGTAAATGAGGCTTTCTTGATTTCTCAAGTAGATGCATTACTTCAGCTGCTACTCTAAGATTGCACAAGTATCACATTAAGACCAGAGGTACCAGTTTAAAAGACAGATGGGAATAAAATGAAGTGAACAGAGATACTTGCTGTAACATTATTTAGCAAAAGTACTGGGATGAAAACCACGTATCCCATAAGGACTGGCCAGGAAAACAGAGCTGGTAAAGCAAAACTTACAACTGGAATATCCTCATGTTCTGCATTTGGGCTTTAAGATGTCACTACCTATTTTGAAGCTTTTGTTCTTCCAAAAGCCAGACCTTCAGGAGGGTCCTCCAAAAACTTGGAAACGTGTAAGTTGCAAGAGAGAAGATTTTGCTCCCAGAAGGATTCATATAGGATTATGTGGCAGTATTTTAATACTACTTGCCACTACTTAACAACATTGCTGAGCCACAAAATGACAATATTTTTCACAGACTGAATGCACATCCACCAAATTTTAATGCAACCCATCTGTTCAGACACTAAGCAACCCAGTACTACCCCAGTGGGGTTTGTAACACAGCTATTGAGTCAAGTTCAGCTGTGAAAGTGGCCAAGTCCCTCAGCTGTATCTGCACTTACCCATCATATTGTTATAATAGTGTTTTCTGTAATTGCATCCAAAAATATCCCTTATTATTAACTGACAATATTTGTTCTTATGCTGTCATCAGAAAAACATTCAGAGTCAATGCAATTATGTGCTCCACAACTCAAGGTGAAACTCAAACTCCAACATTAACCTGGTCTTGAAAACACACCTTTTTATCTGACAAGGGAACAACCGATACAGAAGGGAGCCAATAATTACACAGACTAGTAACAGACAAAAATACAAACAAAATGCAACACAGAGGAAAGCTGTGCAAGCCACTCAAATATCTCATGTTGGCATGATACAGCAGCAAGTCAGTCAGCACTAAGTGGAATAAAAAGTGATTAATCCACTTTTAAATGCTCATGTTAAGGCCATGCCTGAACTGAGTCTCTGTGAATAGCTCACCCCCCTTCCAGGACTCTGTTCTCCAGGAGCTCAAACCCATTCCTGCCAGCTCACTGAGGAGGGCTGCAGTCCTTGATTACATATTCTCCACAGCACTTTCCCAGGGAACAGAAAATCAGCACTGTCATTATGTCAATCTCCAACTGCCTGTTGCAATAACTCTCACTATTAAAGCTCTCAGGAAGACCATACACTCTCCTCAAAGGATACAGCATCCATAAAAGAAACACCATTATGGAAGGTTTAAATTTTTAAACTGGCACGTAAAGTATCAAGGTCAGATCCCCTGCCCTTGAGGGTTTTCAAACCGAGCTGCAACACTAAAGGAAAGCTCCTTCTCTTATATTCAGTGACCAAGAGAACACTGAGATGAAGGAACTAAATGCAGGGACTAACTTAATCCACTGCAATACCAGTGTGCCCCTCAGCTGGAGAAAAAAAACCCTCAAAACATCAAAACTAATCCAAAAATACTTCAGTTGCAAAGTTTTACCTGGGCTGAGTTGATACTAAGGATGACTCAGAGCACACAACCAGTACAGCCATCAGGAACCCAAACCTTTGGGACACATTGGCACTTCCAACAAAGCTCACCCATCAGCACCCACAGAACCATCTCTCCCGCAGAGGAGGGATCCTCTTACAGGCAATCCCTGGACAATGGGCTAAATTCCTGACCTGGAGCCAAAAGAACTCGCTCTGCTGGCTCCATATGTGCCCCACACAAACAGCAATAACTCCAAACCTCGTGGGATCTGGAACTAGCACTCACCAAGAAAGGCCTAGAGATGGGAGATGCACATGTTCTTGCCAAGGAAGTTCTCTGATCCCTTAGGGCCCTTCTGTAGGTGCTACAGCTTCTAGTCAGTGCACAGTTTGAGGACTAAAAACCATATTCCTTGCCCACTATAAGAAAACATGAGTGGAGAACAGGCATTCCTCTTAATTTTTTTCTTTCCTATCTATAATCCTTAACCTAACCACAAGTGTACTGCCTCCACGTGGAGGGAAAAGAAAATTCCCAGCTAAAACTGACAGTGGAGTGTGAAGTTCACTGATAATGAAATTCTCTCCTACAGCAAAGAGACTAACATTAATCAGAGCTTAATCAAAATTTAAACATTTTTTGCTTATAAAAAAGAGCACGTTGACTAGCAGCCTAAAATTTTTTTTCAGGGGCAAAGGGATATTCACATTATTAAAGCAGTTTGTTTTCTTGTTATGCAGTTTTAAACACAAATGAAGGAGCACTGTTCCATGAAATTAAAAAAAAAACAAAAACAAAAACACTCAAAATTAATAAAAATCCCTCTCAAAAAATGACCAAAACCCCATTTTGCTACGTAACAACTGCCTCTTACCTGACTTGGGGGAGCATGAGGTAGTGGATGCTTTCAGTGTTCTTTTCCTGAACTGAGGCTGGATCAATAAGTGTTTTCAGATTTTGGTACATCAGCTCAGTGATAAATGGAGTATATGGTGCCTGTAATGTTAAATTCAATCATCATCTTTATTGCTTGTACATTGTGAATCAATAATACCATGAATTGCATAGGGACAGTTCAGCAAAAACAGTGCTTACAGTGCCTGCAACTGTGATGTTATTCAAAATGCAGACTGAAATAAATGATGGAATTTACCTCCTTCCTGACATTTCCATGTTACTTTTGGGCATCACGTAAAAAATCACAATGTCTCTTTATCTAGTGATATTTGCCTTGTTTTTAATACCATGGGGCAGAGAAGCCCCATAAAAAGAGGAGGTGGAAAACAAGGGGGGAGATACATGAAGATGTTTTTATATTAACTACATTAAAGTGTTACTGATAGTGGGCTGTAACTCCCTTACCATAAGTCTGCACATGGAGAACAAAACACTAAACAAGGTTTCCAAGGCCATAATGCAGTCTTCAGTCCCATTCTCACCCTATATGAAGAATTCACCAAAAAGAAAAGCAATTGCAATTTTAGGATCAGTAAGTTCACTGAAGTAAACTTCAAAAATGCTCTGTATTAATGCAATACATTGGTTTTCTAAACTGTGTACATTTTGCTCAATTCCATCAAGTGCAGCAGAATTACTGGGCATTTTGTTGGACTGGTTTTCCTCACAAAGCACAGGAGGGGGGGAAAAAAAAAAAAAAAAAGGTTGACTTCTCATTCCCACTACCAGGCACGAACTGAGAGCACTTAAAATCACCAAATGATTTTGTGTAACCCCGTGGAGCTGCAACACATTCCACTGACACAGAGCCCAGGGTTCAGTTCCCAGTGCAAGGCTGGGGCAGCACAGCCCTACCTTCAGCCTCCTGCGGTTCATTCTGACGTACCAGTTGGTCAGAATATCAACAAACTTCACCAGCCGAGGGACCACCGTGTACAGCCTGTAAGCTGGAGGGAAAAAAAACGTTTCCTGGAGTTAATATTTGCCCTCTGTGTCAAGCTCCTCACTCGTAAAAACACACTATCATTTGCAGCTCTGGTGCTGAACACGAAACTTGAGCAGCAGCTCAAAGAAGGGACCGGACACGCTGTTAAGTTGCAACTGTATTTTGAAATTGCATGTCATCAGTTTTCTCCTGCTTCAAGACAAACATCCACCAGCAAATTGCTTCCCTAATCCCACACAAACACGCATTATGGAAGCCTTATGCTTTTATCTGACTCGTAAAGAGGATAGTGGATAAGAGACTATTAATCGCAGAGGATTTGGCAAATCCTAGATTTGCACATGCTGCAAATACAGCCAAGTCACTGGAAGTTTAACAGAAATTACTGCAGATCCATAAAATAAAATTTCCTTAATTACTGCCAACGCTTCCTTTTTTGCTCACCAGATTTAAATGAGGCACCTACTTCAATCAATTCTCCCTGAATTAATTACAGACTTTTATTATTTTTCTAAGGAACACAGTAAGCTACAAGAACGTAAAGCAGCAGCAAGGCTGAGGAGTTAAGACATAAACAGAGCTGTATTTTCAAGTTCTGTGTAACTTGAAAGCATGGAGGACTGCCAGCACCAAAGAGGTCACCACCAGCATCACCGTGCAACAGGGAAACAAATTTCAGTCGTTCATGAGAAATTAGGGGGGTGGGGATGGACCTTAAACAGGACTCAGGTTTTTTTAAGGAAAAACTTGCATATAATTTCTCTAAAAGCAAAGAGCTTCTTGATCTTTATTCTGAATCAGTGTCATCAATCAAGCAGCTACTGAATAAAATGGATCTTGGCTTTAAAAGCTCCACCACACTTTTCACTGAGTTTTCTAAACCAAAAGTGTTTTTAAAGGCAGAGCAGTGGTATTTAAACCTAAAAAGGAAATGCTCAGAAGATTCATGGCATGGTGGCGAAGACATTATTTATGTGGGAATTTGTACTCCTAAAGAATTCCAAGCTCTCCTCTAGCTAGGTATTATCGAGCCAGGAGACTGGTTAAAAGCAAATTAAAAAAAACAAACTCAAAAAACCCACCCTTCAAGGAAAGTGTATCTTTAACAAGAGATTCAAGTTAGCCTGGAAACCTGCATTTCTCTTCTCAATAGCTGTAACCTCAGTTCATGAACCAAAACATGAAATCTTAATTTTTTCATCATTCAAGAAAGACATGCCTGTGCATGGAAACATGTGCACATACACACACACACTTTTTCACTCTGTCATCAGGAGAAAAGTTGCATTACTAAAATAAGTGCTTGTATTGGGCACTTTGGAAGAAAGAACAGCGTAGTAAGGCTTACTGATTTTTAATATAGACTTTTAACCCCCCCTGAAACTCAAAGGATTGTTTGTCCTATTGCTTTCCATAATATCTGCCCAAGATCTTGCTACTTGCCCTGTTTATCAGAGAGTCCAAAAATCCCAGGATTTTCCATTATAAGGGATGAGGCTTAGTGGAGAAATTGTGCTACTGTTCCAAAGCTAATAACTCCTCTGGGTAAGGGTGTCATCACGGAAGTGAAGCTACAAGAGGTTACACACACACACTTCCCCAACCTGAGGAGGGTTTTGGAGCTACTGCTCCAGTTCTGGGCACCAGAGGTACCACACAACAGCAAACCCTCTCACAAACACACGTGTGGGCTTCCAACACACATCACTTTTGACGTTTTCCATGGATAATGGAAGTGAGGCTCCTTCGGGACAAGCGGTGCCTCCTTTTCTCCAACTGCACACGTTCTCAGAAGGCAAAGCTCTCCCCATCCAGGACTGGCAGAGGGTTGTTACACCTCTCAGGTTTTTCCAGGCTCTCCCAGCATCCCAAAGCTGGAGTGTGCACAGGTATGCTTCCCTTCCTCCCTCAGCCTCCTCCAGCGAGGTTAATCCTACTCTGGCAGGGGCTCCACTCAGGCTGACACACTGCTGGCTCTTCAAGCTGCCAGCAGAAACTGGGGCAGAATTAACATGAGTTTTACTTCATGAAAACAATTTTTCCACAGGCAATCAGTGTAAAATTTAGCTCCAGTCTAAAATGCACTCGATGAAAGGGAAGAAGCAAAGCTCAGTTGCAGCATTTCTCTGGTTCCTGGTGTCTACTCACCACTGCCACCTTCAAAAGCCTGTGTGTTCTTACACCCCATCACACCCCCAGCTGCAGGAATTTATAGTATATTTATCTCCTTTACCTTGCATTTGAGGGTATCAGTCACCATTATAATCTTCCCTTGTCTCTTCCTGACATTTTTCCTACTTGAAGTGATATGAAGTAGAAATCTTTTTAAAAAAAAAAATCCCCAAATAACTTTGTAAAAGAGACTAGCACAAGACTATCATGTCACAGTACACAAATTCACTGCATCTCATTAATATCTGCCTGACTGGAGTCAGAGTTTATGCAGAAAAATAAATTGAAAAATCCTGTTTATTAATCCCTTCCAAATGAGACTGTCACTCATTTCATGAGCACATGACGTTATCTTCATCTAACACAAGACAACAGCATTTAATACCAACACCACTGTCTTGACTAGATTGTCATTTTCCAGCAGAAATTCTTTTCTCCTGCTTGGAAGACCTTGTTCTGTAAAGATGGCTGTTGACACATCCCTTTTTGCTATCTTCATCTTCCTCTGAGAAATCCAGAGCAGAGAATTCAAGTTTCTCCCCCCATATTCACCTTCCTGAAAATAATTCTGTTGAAGCCGTGCACTGATCCAAGATCTCAGGTTCACAAATTCACCAACTGATTTTCCACTGTCCCTCGAGTATTCTCCTCTTTATCTGAAGCACATGAACTTGTGTAGTCCTGCATATTTCTGCTTGGAAACACATGAAACTAAACACACAGCACCATCAAATTTCAAGGACACAACTCGTAGGAAGAAGCCACATTTTCGTCAGTAAGAGGCCACCTACATCATACTGCTGGGTAGCTTGAGGATTCTTTCTTCTTTTAATGAAATTTTGATAATGCAAGTTTGATATTACCAAAATGACCTGCTTTATCTACTGTAGCAAGATAAACTCATCTTACTCATCTTGGTGAGAGTGATCAGTCTGAGGGGGGGGAATGCAAGAGAAGCATGGTGACTGTTCTGAGTCCTGAACTCAGATCTGGCATTTAGCTGTTTTCTCATTATCTATTATCCCACTAATACCTTCCTTCTCCCCAAGCCCAAGGCTTCTAAAATTCTTCAGAGGGCAACTTAAGATCACAGGCATTGTGGGGGGTGTTAATTGTTTATTCATAAACAGGAATGACAACAAGCCAAAGCCACCCTCTTTCCAATATGTGGGGTTCCAGTGCCCTTAAAGGCATCACAACCTCTTCAAATCCCACTGTGACTTTTATCTGCAAGTTTATAAACTTACAGCATCAGCACAGCTACTTCAGGGGGCTCTTGCAGCTCCTCCTCTTTGCAATTAATAGTGTCTTAATGGAATGTGAGCATTGAGAGGTGTGGGATGATGAAAAAGACAACAGGCAGGAAGAAAAAGCAGGGGAGTACCTTCCTACAGCTGTGCAATACCCTAGTGCTATCCATCCTGCTGCACACACTCCCAATATGATTACAAAGAAACCCTCTCCATGAAACTACACCAGGAAAAATGTATTGCCAATGCTCATATACCTCCAAAAATTATTTTATACAATTGACAAGCACTGCCCATTTTATCCTTTTTTTACAGCTTCTCCAAATTCTATTTAGCTTCCTTTTCACTGCTGTCTTTCAGTAACTATTATAATATTATTAATTGCTCCAAGCACTGCAGAAGACGTTGTTACAGCAACAAGCTACATCACTGAGCTCACACGATCAGCTGTGACAAAAAAAGCCTCATCACTTTTTGAAATCTCATGAACAAGCATAGCAAAATCTGACTTAACACCCATGAAAGCAGCATTCCATCTATTATGGTAGCTGGTTAAAGATTTCCTTCCTTTTACCAAGTCTCCCATGGAATCTGGAAACCTCTGGATGGAATGGTGAGTTCTCTAATCAAACAGAATCATAGAATCAGCTGGGTTGGAAGGGACCTCCGAGATCATCGAGTCCAACCCTTGATCCAACCCCGCTGTGGTTCCCAGCCCATGGCACTGATGACACAATCCAGTCTTTTTTTAAAAATCTCCAGGGATGGAGAATCCACCACTTCCCTGGGTAGCCCATTCCAATGGCTGAGCACCCTCTCTGGAAAGAAATTCTTTCTAATATCCAACCTAAACCTCCCCTGGCACAGCTGAAGACCCAGCCCTCTTGTCTTGCTGATGGTTACCTGGGAAAAGAGACCAATCCCCACCTGGCTCCCCCCTCCTGGCAGGGAGTTGCAGAGAGTGAGGAGGTCTCCCCTGAGCCTCCTCTTCTCCAGGTTGAACAGCCCCAGTTCCCTCAGCCTCTCCTCATAGGACTTGTGCTTGAGTCCCTTCCCCAGCCTCGTTGCCCTTCTCTGGACCTGCTCCAGCCCCTCCATGTCCTTCCTGAGCTGAGGGCCCAGAACTGGACACAGCACTCCAGGGGTGGCCTCACCAGCGCTGAGTCCAGGGGAAGAATCACTGCCCTGGACCTGCTGCCACACTGTTCCTGATCCAGGCCAGGATCCATTGGCCTTCTTGGCCACCTGGGCACACTCTGGCTCCTGTTCAGCTTTTTGTCCATCCCCACTCCCAGGTCCCTTCCTGCCTGGCTGCTCTCCAGCCCCTCTGTCCCCAGCCTGTAGTGCTGCAGGGGGATGTTGTGACCAAAGTGCAGGACCCGGCCCTTGGCCTTGTTGAACCTCATGAAACACCCACACAATTCTCCCCCCCAGCAAACGTGCATACCTGCCATTTCAGCTTTGAAGAACTGAATGAGTGATTGGGTGAAAGAAAGAATCCATTTATCCATGATGTTATTGCTCTCCTTAACTGTGTTCTCATTGTAAAGGAATTCTCTTCCCTCATCCTATCATCAACATAAAAACACAAAGCACATTTTCAAGTCATAAGGGGATACATTCAAACCTCTACATTCAATTACCTGCCAGCCACCGGTATTTTGGCACCTTCACTGCGTTACACTGGTTTCCTACGAGAGAACATGAAATTCCAGACACAGGCATGTAAGAGAAAGAGCAAAGGAAAACCTGCCTCCCACTGCTGCCTCACCACAACTTTTAACTGCAGTGATTTGGGTCTGTTAAAGCAGATCAAAAGCAGGACAGCAGTATGTGGTCCTCTTTTCCCTGTGTGCCCCAGCTTCCAGACACAGGGCAGGACCCTTAAATTTAACTAACTCCTTTCACCCAGGGGGATCTGAGGCACTTGCAAGACGTGTACTGAGAAGCTGGAATCAACCTGGGGAACGGGCACAGGAACAAGATCTTATTTTTTAAGAGCATGTGACAATTTCGACAAGTTAAAACACAGAAGAATGTAACAATCTGAGAAAACAGGTGGAATTTTTAGGCATCCAACATGCACACAGTGCATTTTGCTGCTTTCCAGAACACTGAGGTCTGCACCCATCTGAGAAATGTCATCACTTGGTTGACTCTGCAGGGCATTGCAAGCAAGACCACACACAAGCACATTTGTCTGTGCCCACAGTGTGACTCTTTTCCATTTAATATTCTTACAACCGGTTGAAAACAGGGGGGTTCTTTATTTTTTCTCCTCAGATTTACAAATAGTATTTAATATCTGGTTTTAAGAGTCTTTAGCCTTTCCCTTCCTTCAGAGTTCACATGAAAAGATGTTTTGATTATTTGACCCAGAAGTTATGGATCCACTCACAGAGTATAAAAGAGAAGATTCTTAGGAAAGAAATGCAGAAGAGCAGCAATCCCAACATGAGGTCAGCTATCATTTAACTACAATTACTGTGGGAATTACAGGAAGCATAAAATTATTATTAGACTTCATCCAGGACACACTGGGATTTTGGTTTCTCTCCTGTAGGAAGCAGAATACAATGAAAAAGTTGTTTAAGCCTGTGCAGGAAATCTAATTTAAGCACTATCACCTCCAATGGCACATTCTTTTGCCTAATTTGGTACACAGGAATGGATTCACTATCTAGAAAGACAAATTACATCTGCTGAAATACTGAAACTATCCACTTAAGCACCTGGATTTTCCACTGGGGTCTTCCAACCCCAATTGAGCTGATCTTGCAAGATTTAATGGGATCACAGCAAAAAGCTGCAAAGCACAATTCAGACAATTCAAAGGTCAAACAGGAAAAACAAGTGTATTTTGGGGGCAGTGTATAAGTTTGTCTGACGAATGCTGT
Organism: Pipra filicauda; assembly: GCF_003945595.2. Lineage (NCBI taxonomy): Eukaryota > Metazoa > Chordata > Aves > Passeriformes > Pipridae > Pipra > Pipra filicauda. The sequence goes on along the minus strand of NW_024103463.1, from coordinate 1,396,270 downwards.
CTAGGGATCCTAAAAAAAGACTTGTTAAATATTAGGATCTGGAATTAGCAGACTTTCTTCCCAAAAGAGGTTGTTAAAAAAGATAAAACCATTTGTTTAAGCTATTTACAGTACTAATTACTGAAGTCAGCTGCCTTTACTGCCTCAAATGGCAGCTCTCCACAGTGACCAGGCTGCTACTGCAACAGCATGTGTAAGTACAAGGTTTAAGACTTTTTGTTTAGTTTCCACTCTCCCCTAAAAGTCTGCATGAACAAGGGGTAACCTTCTATCATTAATCTCAGCTGAAAGATTAAAATTGGTTTCAAAAGAAACTATACAATATATACATCAAATCTCCAATTTTAATGAAAAATTACTATAAGAAAAATTTTAATCTTGTTGGAAGTGTAGAAACTCATGTCAGTCATCCAGCATTTTTAGCAGACTTCAAATGTAATCTGCAAGTCTAAAGCATTATTGCTTCTGTGATTTGTCTTTCTTTCCATTCCATTTCTGAATCTTTTTTTTTTCTAAGTTGTATTTAAATTTAACTTTTGAAAAAATAACCGTCATGTCACAGAAGGCAATCTTCATGCTGTGGCTAATGTATTCAGGATCCAGTATTCCCAAGTTAAGCATTTTAATGCAGATTCATAATTAAAGTTCCAGTAAATGAGTTTGCTCAAGGAACTGTCACAGCAGCCACTGCTGAAAATAACTTTCCTGACTTATTTGCAGTTCTGCTGGTGTTAAATCTGTGTGGTGCCAAGCACTGCTCCCAGTACACAGGAACCTGCAGTCCAGGTGCCTCCTCTGACAGATCCTCCCTGTGCTGGAGCTGTCCTGGCTGCAGGACACAGGGTAACAGCCAAGAAACAGCAGCACTAGGACAGTTTTGGTGGTACCTGCTGCCTCCAAGCTGCTACAAAAACACTGATATAAAAAAAGCAGCCAGGTTTAGCACGGACATTTCAGAAGGGTTCCCTCAAGCACACATGGTATTTGGTTTTTAAGTGGTGTCCCCAGCAAGGTGAGGAGCAGCAGGTAATTGCTCAGAATGTACTGACCCCACAGACACCAAGTCCCCTGCCTTGTTCTTAAGGGTATGAATGCAATGTCATCCCCCTGACCTGAAACAAGAGGGAATCAAGAGCACTCTGACCTGGGAAATGGCAGCTGTTATGTCCTGACAGTTCCCTACCTTCCACTCCTCCTTTCTATATCGTAAGCTTGGCCAAGAAGAGAAAGATGCAGGTGATTACAGCTTTATAAAACATGGTGCAAACAGCAAATAACAAATTAGCAGCAAGGATATACAACCTGAGCTAACTGTGAAGTCAAGTCTTGCTTAGAACAAGGAGGTAAAGATCAGAGTCCAGACCTCCTTCCAATCTAAATTTCCCTACAGTGCTAATTCACTAACAGTGGAAGAAGCACAGAGCTTCCACTGTTTCCCAGTGTCCAGAGTTCTGTACCTTGTGCTGCAGGATCTGAACATTCTGGACCAGGAAGCGATAGGCATTGTACCAGGGCAGGAACACATCCTTCAGGATATCCCTCACTCCTTCCTCCTTAAACCTCAGATTTTCTGCTCTTACCACAGGAGAATTGATCAGGTATAACCTGCAAAATAAGAACACGTTACTTCAAAGCTTAAAACTGCATCTTCTGATAGAATTTCACACTAAGAACTCCAAAGAAGAATGTATATATATAATATATTGAACAACAACAATTTACTTCTTAGTGTTACAGGTTCTTTTTTAAGATACTGCATATAGAATTTGAATTTAAATTTTCTTTCTTACTCTAAAAGTTAATTGAAGTGCTAACACAAGCTCAGATGCTATCACAGGATAAAACAAGCAGAGGTTACATGGAATTAAGTATTCATTTTTAGAACAGCACCTGTTGTTTTGGTAATTTTTGAATTCTTTAACAATGACCCAGTATCTTTGTACTCAATCCAGTTCATTTCCTCAAAAAGGAAAAGCTTTGAGCCTACTGCAAAGACAGAACTAAGAGCAAGGCAAAACAGGTAAATTAAGTCAGGGAGCAGAAATTAACATTTCTTCCCCAAATAAACATTCTGCCTACAGAAATAAACTGGTATCTATCAAGTTAACTCAAAGAGAAACTGCTAAGGTCTTACTCAGGAATCAAAAACTCCCCTGAGATCCACTTCATTTAATTTTCCAAATATGAAAAACAAACCAAACATTTATTTTCTTTCAAGATTGTAGCATTTCTAAAGAGAAACTTATTAATCCATTTTTTGACGTTTTATCAACTTTTTAAATCACGATTCCAAACTAATATAACTTTAGAGGCATTTCCTTTAGAAGCCTTTAAAACCTTAATGGGGTTTGACACAGCACATTCAGGGACACCAGACCATAAATTCTTCAGGAGAGAGGGCCTCTTGCATAAAAATGAATAGATAAAAATAGAGCTATCAGAATAAATAGACAGTAATACAGCACAGAAATGAGTCTTTTCAGTACTGTATTGAAAAAAAAAAATTTTTAAACATTGATTCATAGAATGGCTTGGCTTGGAAGGGACCCCAAGGATCATCCAACTGAATTAATATCTAAATTCAAATTATAAACTTACAGAAGTACAGAATGATCAAGTGTGGTAATGAACTAGTAAGTCCTTAAAGTAAAATAGAATTTATAAATCTATACTTAAACCAAACCTTCCATCACAATTATTTATGTGCCTCTGTTTTGGTGGTGTTTTTTGTGGGGTTTGTTTGTTTGTTTTTATACAGCACCCTATCTTGCCTTACAGTATGTACATGTTAAAAGAAGAGTAATTTACTGAATTATTCCAATGCTAAAATATCTATTCTATGGAAAGAGAAATAAGGGACACATTAAAGGAAGAGTTCCATCAATTTAGTTACTCCAGGAGATATCACCCATTGGGCAGAAAACAAAACCTTCCTCAAATCAAGTCAGAATTACCAAGTTTTCTAGCAATGTATGAGAAGCAATAAGTAACCTCCTCTTCACCTCTCTAACCCAGTAGCCTGTGCCACTATTTCTCCTGCATTTTAAGAACAGATTGGGAGGAAAATGCAACTCATCCCCTCTAACAGCAATACTTACCTCAGGATACGTGAAAGCAAAGGGCTTTTAAAGCCTGTGACCAGCAAATTCTTTCTGACATAGTTCAACTTTGACAGGTATCCAGCCCAAGTCAGAGGTCTCAGCAATATTGAAATAGAACTGTTTGGGCCATTCTTACACATTTCACTCAGTAATCAAGTTCCATGAAGTCTGAAGTTGGGCTGTTAAATTTACTGTGCTGTTATTTCTGCTGTTTGCCCTTTCTACTCAACTCCATATTCATGTCAACAACTTATATCTATATTTTCTGCTGATCTATTTATCAGGCTACTGCTGAGAATACTTCAAAGCTGTAGTTAAAATATACATGGTACTGCAAAAGCTAAAGTAACTCTGCAGGGAAACAGTGCCAAGGAAAAAACCTCAGTTGTAGCTTTTGCTATAAACAGAGCACATCAAGCACTTGAGTGAATAAGCAGAGAACTGAATTGCAGAGCTCCTTCCAGAAATGAGCCCAGGCTGCAACGCTTTTTACTCTGTGTGGGTGTAGGTATAAATAAATGTGACATTAAAGAATGAGTACACAGGCAGAAAAATGAATTAGCTTTTTAGAAGTTAAAAAAAAAAAAAAGCCCCATAAATACTGGAAGTGTAACTTCTGGTGTTTGAGATTTTTTGGTTTGTTTATAAAAAAAGGCAGATATTTTTTTTTTAACAGAGGCATCGCCTGCAATTTAAAAATCTCCAATATGAGTAACTCCAACCCTTTTCACTCATATTATTCCAGCTACCAATTCTCTGATATCTTGTTAACATATCTTACTTGTAAAGAACAATCTTGATCAAATTTAAGAACTCCACCCAACTCTTCCATTGTAAACACACACAAGAAGATCATGTACTAGCACTTGTAAATGCTAGAGCTTGAAACAATAAGGAACTTCATAATGATTTTTTAAAATTATCTAGAAAAAGCAACAACCATCTTCCTCAAATAAACAAAATCCTACACGAAGCTTTCACTCAGCCCCACTGTGTACAGCTGTAACACACAATTCAACGTGTGTGATAGCTTAAGGTTTTCTTATATATACCAAGAATTACAGGGCTCTTGAGAAAGGCCTAACTAGTGTCCTCCTGCAGTTATTAAAATGTCTTTATTGTTTCTTTACCTCAAGGTACCACTTCATGCATGTATAGTTAGTGCACCGAGCCAACATACCAGGCTGCTGCATAATTACTTTGTATGTCAGTGTAATTTTAATGAAACACTTGAACTGTGTTTAATCTCTGTTTGACCAGGGCAATTTATACACACACATTAGGCTGCTCCACTTCTGCTCTTCTGGTTGTACTATTATTGTTGCATGTTCTATACCTACATCAACAAAACCAAAGGGCTTTCTCTCTAGGAAACGTTTTGTGCATCATGCAGTAACCCTTCCCTAAAATAAAGATTTAACAGTAAACTAGTTGTATTTTATTCAAATTGTCACTGGGTCCAGTCAGATTATCAGTGCAATAGGAGTGCTGGCTGGACTTGGAGCATCCTGTACAAAGAGCCTCCAGTCAGCTCAGGCTGGTACCAGCCCTGAGGGAGACATGACCAGGGCACAGAAAGTCCAGGTACTGGAACCACTGCCAGTGCTTTGGAGTCACCCACTATTCCAGCTAATTGGCTGTCACAGTGCTCTGGAAGTTTCTAAAATTAAGTTTCTTCCTGCAGCTAACTGTCAAAGCCCATAACAGCCCCCCTGGTATGTGTGTGCCATGAACAGAAAGCCAACAAATCCCACTGTACATCAATCCAAGAAATCCTACCTTAGTGCATCAGCTCCATAACTATTTACAATACTCATTGGATCGGGATAATTCTTCTTCCTTTTGCTCATTTTTTGGCCATCACTAGAAGATATCAGAATGGAGGCATCAATTCCCAGAATTCTTGTAATACACAGATAAAGCAAAAAAGCCCTTCAAATCCAGCTTAATTTTTCTGTCCTATTATGTTCCTGGCAGCACAGACATAATTATATATTAGCACATCCCTTCACTATGAATGTTCAACCCACCCAGCAACTGAAAAAATCCCAAACCCCAACCCAAGAGGCTTCCAAGTTACAAAACTAAGCAGGAATCTGTCTTTGCTACCAAAGATCACGGAAGATGCACTTGTTCTGAATCAATCCCTCCAGCCCACTGGCAAAGCTTTACTTGGAAATAAAGGGAAACGAGTATAATCAACTTAAAATTACATCTAAAACTATATTTATCATCCCCTTTAGTCTGCATAACAGGCATAATTTCTTTCCTATTCTGACTTGTTATTCCTCTTCTCTCTCTCTAAGAAGGACTAATCCTGCTGGGAAGAACCAAGTGCAACAGAGAGCTGGGATGTGGGAACCTCTCACTCTCAGGTGCCTCTTATCTCCTACAACACTGATATCACCCTGACAAGTCTTAACAGCTCCAAAGTCCATTTCAGATTCCATTTACAATTTGCAGGACTTATCTGAAACATTCTTTGACTACAAATCTGCTCAGGAAAGAGCTGACTGAGACACACCAACCTGGCAAGAACGAGGCCATTCACAATGACATTCTTGAAAGGAGGCCTTCCAAAAAGAGCAGTGGAGAGCACCAGCAAAGTGTAGAACCTGAAACAAGACATAACATAAACCTGACTTTATAAATATATCAAGCTGAAGTCTGCATGTCTTTCTTACAAATGAAATGTTTCATTATGCTGCTTTCCTGTGGCAAAGTTAAATTTTAAGTCTGTGGAACATTTATGTGGCAAAGACTCAGAAGACGAGTTCACTTAAAGTAGATCTTCTTTGTAGCTGTTTTCTCAGCTGGGATCTACTAGTCCAAGAAGGCTGAAAAATTGTAACAGTAAGCATTAGGAAGGTATGAAGAAGAAAACTGTAGTATTTTCCCCTTTAATACTGAAAAGGGAATTCAGTCCCTGAACAAGTTTCCTGTTTATTCACTGTAAACCTCTGAACATAGGATCTGTCAGGAACAAACAGGGCAGACAGGACCAGCACACTTTTGTGTGTGTGTGTGTGTGTTAATTGTGTATTTTTCAGACTAGCAGATAATGGAACAACTACTGCTGGTAGCACAAAAGCAAGTTATCAAAAATGAGAAGAGCCTCCTTCCAATCAAGCCAACACTTTGACTGGAAGGTTATGGTTACCTGGTTAAATTAGCCATCACTAGAAAACAGGAGAATGTAGGTGTTCCCACAATAAAGGGCAGTAGAGGTTCCTCCCCATTTCATATTTTGTGCTTACAATCACTCTATAAACTGTCTGGGACACTTAGGAAATCAGTGCTGGAGCAAGCACAGGCACCTATTGTTCAGTAGGCTGATATATAACTGAGAAATTAAGTGGAGGTGCAAGATAATGTGATAATCTCACACTCAGGAGTCAAAGCCTTCACCAAAGCAGGGATCTGTGAGCTGCTGTAACTGCACTGTTGGTAATTACTTTTAAGAAAATAACTGGATTGTGGGCCACAGCTTTCCTGGTTCAAAACGAGCATCACACTGACAACTGCTTAGCAACCTTCAAAGAGAAGGTGATTAAAAAAGCTGTAATAAGGCACAGGAGGTTATGTCTCAGAACTCTGTATTTGCATGAGGATTTAGTGGAGAAACACTTCAGTGGGGGGAAAAAAATAAATCCATTTGTATATTCCAAAGCTGTTTTTATTAAAAAGCTGCCTATAATTGCAAAAGCTTTATTCTGACACTTAAAGGTCCTCTGTAAAGGTTGCTGTGTGTATTACTGCATTTATTAAGTGACTTACATGACAACTCTGATCTTATTACCTCAGACAGGCCTCTACCTTTCAAAATCACCTTAGCTCACACTGCAGGATACAAAATCTCTTCATTAAATTGCATTTTAATTCAATGAATTTTAACCAACACTCCTCCATCTGCACACAAACACATGCACTCAAAATCCCTGTCTTCATTTCTAACCTTCTTAAGAAAACCTCTGAACACAAATATCCGAGCATTTACTCAGATGATCAACATCTATAAGGCTACAGTTCATCACAAACACAGCAATACTTCCTTAGGACTTACTACAAAGGTTCCTCATGGAAAACTCCCAGCACTTTCTGCAAAATTTCTCACCAATTCTCATATCAGAGCACCTGCATTTGCAGTTAAAAAGAAGAAAGCAGGACCACCTAGGAGATATTTCAATACTGTTTGCATTGGGAAAACTGGACAGACAGGTTGTGGGCATCTGAGAACATTTCACAGATTTTATGTTCTTTGCCTTGCCAGACCCAACGAGCCTCAGCAAGAGGTACCCTGGCTGATGACAGCTACAAGACTGTCTTGGAGAACCTGTGATCCCCTGGTTTACACACATTCTGATGGAACTCTTCTCAGTCTTCCTCAGATGGTGTTTTTCAGAAAATTCACCTCATTCACTCTGAATATTTTAGAAGAGTGTCTCTCTGCATCTTATTTTTTAAATACCTTGTCCACAGACACATTTGTTTCCTGAAAACTTCCTCAACTTATCTCTAGTGCTTCATCTTCCATTCACCAAATCTGTCTGTTCCTAAAGATGTCCTTGCAGATAAAAAGCTGTCAGTCAAACAACAAGCTGTCAGTAAAAACAACCTTGACAGACAAGTCCACTTCTTTGCTCTACTTCAGTCCTCTTCCACTCCCCTTAAAAGGGAGAAAACTCCTTTTTCAAACAACTGTGGGTAAATTCATGATCTTGTGGGGTTCATGCCAAAACCTCCAGCTGTGAATGCCCTGCAGGTCACCACATTCTGACTGTGACTGTGAATCTTGTTGTATCTCCCTACACAGTCAGAGAAAGAGCCTTTCCTCCCAATCTGCCTGGACTAGCCAGCCTTGCAACCCAGCTACTGTAAGAGTCTTTCCTGTGGCTTTAACAAATATAATTCAACTGCTTCTCTATCCATGCAAAAAGTCATCAAAAAGATCACTCTCCTGGCTCATCACCTTGGTCACATTAATTATCCCCTTGTCTCCCTTCACTTTCTTCCCTCCTCTGTGGAGTCAAAGAGAAGCCACCAGACCTCCATCTCCTGAGCCTTTCACCACCTCCCAGTCCTCACTTCACGGCAGCTGCAGCCTCTGACCTGACACAAAACCAATCTCCATTCTGAATCTTCACACTTTATACACAGTGTGCCAAATAAAAATCACATACTATGCTCTTAACACTTCAGAACTCACCAGCTTGTTGTTCACTTAGACCTCACATCTTAATTCCTTCTTTCTTTCACAAAACAGAAGCGCTCGACTGCAAACCACCCAACATTTGCTGTTATCAAAGCACCAGGTTATTGACAGCCAGGAGCACCCTGGCAAAGGAAGACATTTTTTCAAGAGAGAGTAATCAGCCATTGGAATGATCTCGGAGGTCTTTTCCAACCCGGTTGATTCTCTGATTCTATGAAAGGTAGGAGCATCAGGGATGGAGGCAGGGGGTTTTGACACAAAGAGATAAAACAGAGCTAGGTCTGGTGAAGACTTAGAGGAACTCTTATGCCAATGTTAAAAACAAAAAACAATCTACCCCAGACTGAAACAAGTCTCCACTTGCACAGTGACTATACAGCACACAAATTTGAGGGCTCACACCAAGGTGTGTCCACAACCACAGTCACCTCTGGCATCAGCAGCAGCCAGGACTTCTGTTATTCCAGAGCCAAACTGCAGCTGAATCAGTGAGACAGAATCACAGAATCATAGAATCAGCCGGGTTGGAAGGGACCTCTGAGATCATCAGGTCCAACCCTTGACCCACTACCACCATGGTTACCAGATGAGTCAGTTCAGCCTACTATGGAAAGGGAAAGAAGCTGCTTATGCATTTACCTACACTAACTACATAAAACAGAATTTTACAGACTGAAAACATGGTAATCAGTGTATCCAGATGCTGCTACTGCACTCAAGGTTAGATTAATATCACACCAGAAACAGGCCAACTGGTGTCAAAGTTACAAATGGATTCTCTTCAAGGGCACCAGAGCTTCACTGGATGCATGAGATCAGCCTGATCCTTTCATCTGTCCTGTCTCTCACACATCCTTCAAAGGAGAACACTAAAACACTGCAGTGACTGTGTGACACACACCAACCCACTGTGACATCCCCACCTCAAACAGCTGAACCCCGAAACGAAACATTCATCATTCCTCCAGTATTTTTACTGGACTGTAACTACCAGGAATACACCTTGTATACACATAAAAATCCCAAACCATTTTTAATTCTGCTGAACTTTTACAATCCAGTAGTTCCATTGCACAATGTAAGAACAATCATATGTGATTGATTTTTTTAAATTTTAATTTCATTTCTTGTTATCTAAATTACAACAAATGCCCTTTGTTCTTATCAAATGTAGCAGGGAGAAAATCAGAAAATCATGTGTGCCCATGCCTTTTGCACACATTTTATGTCTTATCATGCTCTTTTGTCTCTTTTCTTTTCTAATTATTTCTCAGACAGAAAGAATAAAGAGGAAAAACTAAGCTTTTAATTGTCCTTTTGCAATCCAGCAGTACTTGGTTGTATACTAAGGACTTACATATTTTTTTTTGCATCACAAGTAAGGGATTGAAAAGCAAAGATACCTTTCACTATAATCACGAAATTTAGTTGTATTTATGTATTATGTGTTGATGTATTGCTTTGGTTGGTTGGTTTGTTTGTTGGGGGAGTAGAAGAGTGGACAAAAAGAGAAGTCAACTCTATTCCATTGGAATTTATTTAACTCTAGTACCTCAAGTTACTGGATGGAAAAGTTCTACTTGGACATAGTCAAAGGTACTGATCCAGAAAACAAAAAAATCATCTTAATCTGCCAGTTTTCAGAGTCAACCTCAAACTTCAAACATAGAATAAACACTTTCAAATGCCAAAACAAACTGTATGTATCCATACAAGCAAGTATGAGAGCACTGCCCACAGAAAATCTGAGATTAGAGAAAAATTTTTAATTACTTAAAAGTATTTATCCAGAGGGGAATCAAATAAGCAGATGAAGTTTACAGCTAGAAATTTTTTTTTTTTTTTGTAAACTGTAAGACCTTAACAACATAAGGTTTGATCTAATTTCGTTTCTTTCTACATTCACATCAACTCAAAATTCAAATTTAATCTAAGGGCAAAAATTCCTAGGCAAAAATTACTTCCCTACAAATTGGCTTAAAATCCTCAAAACATCAACTTCTATTTCAACTGCAGTTCTGTTTTTAATAGATAAGTGGAGTTCTGTGATAATTCAGCCGAGGAGATTTTTCCTTACAAGGCCAAAGATGTGCCCTATTACCTAAAGATGTTTTCCATAAAAGCTGGCAAAATTCCTTGCCAAGATTCTATTTCTGCAACTTTTCTGTCACTGAGTTTAAGACTATGTCACATTTTACTGAAAAAAAAAGGAATCCATCCAACACTAAAGAATCATCCAGATGTTGATTCGAAGAAATCAAACTCAACAGCATGATACTGTTAAGCCAGAATTCCTCTAATCTGACACTGGGGTAGTGTTGGGGATGATTCCTCCACAAACACTCCACTGAAACAAGGATTTCCTGAGCTTTTATACACTAACATCTCAAGTCCCTCCTTCACATTTCATTTTAATCATACAAGACATTAATATGAATCTTTAGTTAAAGATAACCTAGACTTGTTTTACTTAAACAATCATTGAACTAGTTCATATTTTATTGTTACATCAACATCGATCTTTAGTTACAGACAACTTAAACAATCTTTGATTGATTTGGCTTCCTAGAGGGTATTTTCATATATGATTGTTACAGAATTCACCATCCATCTTTGGTTAGAGATTAGACTTAGACTACTTTCAATTTTATATTGATTTACCTCTTTAGAGTGTAATAGTCTCTGAAACTAATTTAAAAACTACAGTTGCATGGGTTGCTGGCCTTCCTGATTTTTACTCTATTTTTTAGCAGCGTTTAGGTAATCGTTTCAAAGTCACAAAATTTGGGCACAGTAAGGGCAAACTACAAAATCTTAAGATTCTTAGGTTATAAGTGGGACCATCATGACACAGCCTCTTTCAGTGTAGTCGTGTCACAGGGCAATGACACCCCACAATCAAGTGCCTTAAAGGGAATTACCATCCTCGGGTCTGGTCGATGCCTTCAGCAATGAAGTCAGCAGGGAAAGCATCCTCCAGCTCCCTCCTGTTCTCAAAGGGGTAGTGGACCTGGGCATAGGGCATGCTGCCACTCTCAAACCAGCAGTCAAACACCTCCGGCACCCGGCGCAGGGAGCCCTTCCCGCAGCGGGAGGGGATGCTCAGGTGGTCAATGCTATGGGGAGAGAAAGAGGGACAAATTCCCAACAAAACCAGGCATTAGGACAAGTTCACATCGTGCTTTCACATTAGAATGACAGGTTTTTTAAGCATCGTTTTAATGATTCTTCAATAAGGTCAGCATTTCCTTTGACAATCTTTGTCATTTAAAGCTATTTCACAGATAAGTTTTTGTAGTAACAACATTCAAGACAGAAGAAAACAAAATTTATATGTGCTTATCACAAATCCTCTTCCTGCTTATCTGTTTTCCCTAAACTTGTTTCCCAGGGCTTGGGCAAAGAACACCAAGGGTTTTTTATGTCTGTTTAACTATTTCTAGTAACCAGTTAACAGTCTCTGTGACCAACCTTTCTCGATGGAGATCCGTGACTTTCACTCCACACAGCTCTTCCAATTCTGCCACTGAACCAACACAAACTACCTGCAAGAGACACTCCAGAGATTCAGTCAGTTATTTTCAAGAAATTTAGCCAGTTATTTGTACAAAGTAGCCAGTTGGGGTTTTTTTTTAACATCAGACAGGAGACTTGTAGGTCAGTATCTGCCAAAGCAGATGATGGAGCTGAAAAACCAACACAAATTTTGTACAAGGTCCCCTTCTTCAACCTAACAGAGCAGCAAATGATGTTAGAGACCATTGCTCTGATCTAATACAATTCATGTTACAATAACTGGAGACCTGGAAGCAGCAGCATGTTGTCAGCTACCAAAAAAGGTAGGATGTTGTTTGGGTTTTTTCCCAAACAACCCACAACACAACAACCCCTGAAAATCCAATGATCCTGAATTATACAAATTACACAAATCAGAGTTTCAGATCCCAGGTTCCTCTCCTGAGCTAAGGAAAGCAGCTACATTGATCATAATCCATGTAAGTTTTCCATTCCACATACCTTGAACTGTACATATTAAAGGCATCTTATTCAAAGTGAACAAAGTTTCACAGCTCAGAAAGGGATTGCTAAGAAAGACTTTTCTCAGTTTTGTGGCATCAACACACCATTAAGAAAAAAGCAGATTTCCACAACAGACTTGCACTGATGTCAGGAAATGCTGATGAACAAATGATTCTGGAAAAACTGTATGAAAAGAGAGAAGGAGAAAAGCAAACCTTTATTTGCTTTAGGTTTAATCAAGTTGAACCCTCCCAGAGCCCTGTGGGCCTCTCTCATCTGGCAGGATAAATGAGCCTCAAACTGCAGTACAGGTCTGGATTTCAGAGATCCTGTCTCATATGGTAGCAGTCCCATTTGGAATTGCCACGGAAAAAAACAGAGTTTGACAGATCTGACACAGGGAAGGAGTTAAATTTATCACCATAATGAAGCTGCAAGGAGACCACACATTTTTCACATCATTTTCTAAGTTACTCTTAGGATACAATAAATCAGAGTAGAGTCTGAGTAGTCTTAAATATATGCAGATGTATACACACAGAAATTGTAAGTAACAAAAAGGATTTGGTGTATTTAATTCCAAAAAACTGTCATGAATTACAGAGATGACAGAAACTCGGTTTGATTTGGTTTTTAAGACATGATTTTCCTAGTCTGATTCAACTGCTCATCTGCATTACAAATCACCATCTTCTATTGTTAAAGTATTTTTGAAATGTAATTTCTTCATTACTTATCTTTTTTTCCTGTAGGAAGTGAGGCACGACAGTGGTTCTGATGGCCAAGCACAGCAGAGTGCACAGCAAACCACACCAGGGGACTGATCCCAGGTAAAAATATATCTTTATCAACAAACTATTTTTAACCCAGACCTGCTCTTCCTTCTCTGTGTGGCCCCATAAGCATCACACAGGCTCAAGTGAGCAGCAGCAGGTGCTCAGTTCAGCACTGTTGGCAGAACAAAAGGTTTTATTAACAGCATGGGTAAAAAATACCGTTGGACGCAGAGATTTATTCATCTTCCCTAACCTTTATATTTGAACATACTTTCACATATGCTCTGGGTGAAAAGCTGCCCATTATTTGTTGCTTTTAGACCAAGCATTTCAATATTTAAGTAAAACTCTGAATGCTGGATGCAGAAAACTGCCCCCAGAAATTACTCAAGGAAGAAATAACCCCAATTTCACATGAAAAATCCAACAACCACCAGAGGAATGCAGATATCATCCCCACACTGAACAGATGCCTCTGTCCAGGGCAGAAGGATGGAGCTACTCTGTCCCAAGGGGAGCTCATTAGATCCTTGAAGGCAAGAGAAGAATACAAGTAGATGTTAATCAAATTCAATCCCTCATTAGGCCGCACCCACTCGCTTCTGCAACAACAAACTGGCTTCATGCTCTCAAATTAAACTGCTGCTCTGGGTACATTCCTTCAAGAGCAATGCCTGCTTTAGCAGCCTGGCCCCTCTCCCTCCCAGTCACGTTCTCCTCCTCTATTTTATTTTGGAGCCACATCAACTACAAAACCAGCTACATCAACCCTTCATAGCAGGCAGCAAAGACTGAACTAAACAGGCTGGGACTGGGGGCTGCTCAACCCCATTCCAGCATCTCTGAGACCTCACGTGAAACCAGAGGTCAAGGTTAAACCCTTTAACAAAATGAACATTAGCATTTTATCTGGGATTATCCACGTAAATAGGAAGAATAAAGCCACGGAGCAGCACTGGTGATCTCGATGTTCCTGTGGCACAGCTCTGCAGCACCCAGTAAATGAGAACATTGGCTTTTTTTGGTTTGCCATTTCAGCTCTGCTCAGTGCCATCATCACAGAGGGAGGAGTGCTCACAGACAGAAAAGTTCACAGCTCTATCAGTGTGTCAGCAAGACATCCTGGAATCTTTAGAAAAACATTTCTTGAGTATATTAAATATTAGAACAAATGAGTGCTACAGTCAGCCAGGAGTGGCCTTAATGCAGCCCCAGAGCAGCCCAGAATCAGACCTGAACAAATTCCTTTGCCCTTCAGGAGAGCAGAGTCACAGTCCTCTTGATCTTTTATGCAAGACCAAGTGCACCCAAACTACTGGAGGGTTAACATGAGGAATAAGCAATGAAACAATCAGAGAACTTCCCTAAAGTCACTAAATATTAAATACCATAATTTGTATGCAACTCCTATAAAATTAGCCCATGTCTGCTTTACCAGCTTGAGTGTTGTATTAAAAGATTTTATTATCTAACCCAAATGTGTTCCTCCACTGAGGAAATCATTGAGATTTGAGAGCTTAAAATGATAAACTACTTGCAAAAATGTGGTAATAAACACAAGCTTCAAAATTTAACTTCCATTATGCGTCTCCACCTGATAATTATGCTAAAAGAAAACTAAAATAAAAGCTAAAATAAAACTGTGGGAAACCAGTTATTGATTCGTAATAAAATTCACTTTAATACCAATTAATTCACCTTACTGTATATTAAATAAGGAATTGTTTTTACTTTTCCAGGATTTAATATGCACAGCATAATTGTGTGCAACAAAGTGTTCTTTTGAGAGCAAGACACGAAGATGATGTTCTGCAACCTCACACAGCACCAGGCTGCAGTAAAACTGAAGTCAGGGAATCTGGAGTGAAAATTATTTCTATATGAAAGCAGATGTCACCTATGCTTTAAGTTCCACATCAGTCACAAGGGTATTTGTGTTTCAAGCCACATCCCACACAAATAAAAAGAAAGTGATTATTAAAAAAAACCCTAACATGAAATTTAGCTGGGTCCAGAAGCCATACTCAGCTTTTAAAGCACGACATTCAGACTCTAGAGCAAACAGAAATGTGAAACATCAATGGATAAAAATAACAGACCTGTTGGTATTTCCATCTTTATTCAGAACACCAAGCCCTGAGCAATATTTGCAGCTAATTTCAAAGGAAAGGTCAATCTCCCAAGTTAGACATCATATTATTATTAAAAACAAACAAATCAAACCTAGAAAACAAAAAAAAACCCTGTACACACAGGAATACAGACATGGGGAAACTGGAAAGAAAATGAAATATTATTAGAGGCAAGGAGTGGAAATAATGAAACATTTACACAATCTTTTTCAGCTGTAGGATGAAGTCTTGACATACTCTGGCACAAAACTGAAAGCCTTTTTATTACCTAAAGAAAAGTTATGTCAAGGGACTTAAAAATGTTGGATAAATGTGAAGAAGTTATGTATAAATTGCCAGTCTTCAAACTCAACTTTAAGTGTTACAGAAGAGACAGAGGCACTTGGTTTGTCAGTAATTTACAAACACGCAGCATAAATAAATAGAATCCAACTGCCAAGGCTTTCTTAGATACTTAAATTGTAATTGCAAGGAGGATCTCCCTCCCTCCCCCAATATCTCCCTGCCTACCAGCAAGATTGCCAGTGAAAAGGAAATAAAAAATACTTTATGGTGCACATCTAAGCAATAGCAAATTTAACACCATAAAATACTCCTCTAGCATATGTTTTCCTACTGGAGGTCTTCCAGGTCTAAAATGAAGAGTAAAACTTTTTCAGACCAAGAGAGATAAAAATAAAGGCTTGGGATGCTGCCATCAG
Organism: Pipra filicauda; assembly: GCF_003945595.2. Lineage (NCBI taxonomy): Eukaryota > Metazoa > Chordata > Aves > Passeriformes > Pipridae > Pipra > Pipra filicauda. Next base: position 1,380,328 of record NW_024103463.1, on the reverse strand, counting down.
TCTTCACCTCCTGTGGCCATCCTGACACTGGTCACCATTTCCTACTTCCAGCATGAGGAAGGACCATCACACGTGTCTAATGGAACCAACTCAATACAGCAAGAAAGAAGAAAAAAAGAGAGAGAAAACACCACACAACCCCCACCTCCCAAACTTCACCCATTTTATCTTCAGAAACAGTTTTAAAGCTTGGTGTTTTGACACTTAGAGAGCAGCAGCCTCACAACTGTGCAAAGCACTCTCTGGTGCAGTTTGTGTTACGCTCCCAACTGCAGGGTACCTCACACCTTGGAAAAACTCATTTCCAGCATTCCCATTATCCATATTCATCGTTCCACTCGAGTCACATTTTTACAGTCTGTTACACTGCCATTTGCAGCACTACAAATAAATACATCTTCACTGTTCTGCTGGGGTGGACTTGCTTTTTACGCCTTGAGCGACTCATTTGGCTCGAAGTAACCGAGCACCAGAATTTCAAGAGCAGACTGAAAGGACTGAGTGAAAAATAAAAAAAAAAAAAAAAAATCAAAACCAAAAAAGCCCTTCCTTGCCATTTTCTCACTGCATTTGTTATTTCCATTACATTTGCCATCACCGCAAATTCTTCCAGGAAAGACAAGATTAATTTTAATATAAAACCCAAGAAAAATTGCTTGCAGTTTTCAAGCAAGAGCAAAAGAAAACCTGTACAGGCACACAAATGCACCCATAAATATGCATGTATCTATCACCTACTATACACATATAAATATACACAGACAGATTAGACAGATATACTGTTAAAACATATTAACAGAACTTCAGACAGCAGCAGACAGAGAGAAGAGTGTCCATCAAAAAAAGCAAACAACATGCACAGACAGGCTTTTCTGTCAACTGGAACCTTTCATTTCCTTACTCACCTCTTCCAAGTCCTCACTGACCCACAGAGGGATGGGGGTGCCCCAGTACCGGTTCCTGGATATGGCCCAGTCTCGGGCGTCTTTAAGCCAGTTCCCAAAACGCTTCTCCCGCACAAAATCTGGAACCCTGTACCAAAAATAGGAAAAGTATTAGTTTATCACTATGTTCCAAATAAAAGAAAGCTGGTGAGAATGATTTTATGTGATTTCATCCGCAAAACAAGTTCAATTCATCATTTACATGACTTGGAGCATATTTATATCACGGCACTGGCTACTGCAAGGCCTACGGAGGTGCTGCCAGAAATTTTAACACAATTTCTTCTGCCTTCCCTGGATATCCACCTAAGCTACAGAAGTGAGAAATATAATGTTACTTTTACTATAAAGTAACTCAGAAAAACACGTGCAACATAAAATAGATTCATTAGGGATGAAATGATAGTCAAAATCCTCCGGACGGTCCAACGTTGGAGGATTATAACTAAGGGTGTGTAACAACACAACTGCTTTATTTTACATACAGAAACAGAGACCACTACTGATTTTGGTGCTGAATGACATTCCAAATATTCAAAAGCCAGGAGTAATAGCATTAAAAGACACCTTGGATTATGTGTGGGCATCCAGGTATCTGCACATTACTCAGGCTGATGGATCATACAAAAAATCCTTTCTGAGTCATTTATCATCTCCACTTTGAATTACTCCACCAAAAAACAAAACACGCCCCCAACCACAAAACCCTACCAACCCCTAAACCTCATTTTGAGTAGCAATGGGCACTGAGGATGTCAAAGATAAATTTTCATCATATGGAAGTGTCTTGGAGCTCAAAGGTTAACACCAGAACCTGATGCCCAGCAAGGTTCCTGGATATGCCAAATGGCCTGGTGGTTTGATTAAAACTATGTTTTCTCTTATGATGTGAACAAAGAATTAACTATTTGTACAATGATTACAGGGAGGTAAAGAACAGCAATGGGTTTTAAGGTCAACAATATACTCCCTTGGTGCCTAAAGAGCATCAAGTGAAGCTCACAGGAAGAATAACCTTAGGACAGTGTCCAAGACACAGAGAAGTTGTGAACAAGCAGCTCACAACAACAAAGTAACTCTAGAACTGTTATGGAGCAAACCACGGCAAGTTTTACTGGGTTTGTTTTTCTAGTGTAACTAGAAGGGCCCTTCCCCAAGTCTGAGCTGGATTAGGTAACCCACGGTTCCTCAAGGAGGAGCAGCCAAACTACACAACACTCATGGTCTCTTCTACCTTTTCTTTTTGAAACTCTTGGTCCTCTATCAAATATTTCTTTTTGAAGAAGATTTTTAATCACAGCTCAGTCCCAAGAGTAACAAAGATGAAAGGATCCTTTAGAGGAAAAATTAAAAGAATGGATTCACATGGTCTGAGGTACAACTTGGCCCAGCAGCATGAGATGAAATAAGTGTGAACAAGAAAAAAAAAAAATAAATTCTATTGATGAAAATAAAACCTGCTCTCTTTTAAAAGTTTTACCCATGATGATGCCATGTGGAGATCTGAAGGCTTCTTGATGCCAATGTGGTCCCAAGTGGATAAAAACTACCCTTAAAAGCCTCACTCAATATCAGCCAGAAGTGCCAAAGCTTCCCTATTTCTGGACTTGCTTTCAGCTGCAAGGTTGTATTCTGTGACACTTCTTGAACAAAAATTTAACATAAAAAAATTTGAAACTAACTCAGTGACTCATGTTTCACATGGCATCTGTATCCCTGCTTTGAAATTTAGAAATGTATACAGGCTTTCCTAATTTGGTTTAGTGTGGGACTCATTACTATTAACTTTTTGTGGTGACCTTAAGAGACCCCCTCTCCAAACACAAGTGGAAACTGTACAAAGATCATTAGCATTTGCCCAACACTCCACTAATGTGGAAAACTTCTCTTTACATCACTCCTAAACTAGTTTCCATTTTTCAGAAGTTGTTAGACACTGATTAGCTGAAATTATTAGTCCCATTTAACATAGCTAGAGGCTGAGACAATCCCCCAATGACATTAAAATGCTGAGAGTTTCAACTCTGCCTCCTCAAAACACGCATGAAAAATTAATTTTATCCCCAAAGTGGACATTAACCACAAAAATGTATGTGGTGTGATCTCTCTCTCTCACTCTGAGCTAAGAAAGCATATAATTTACTTCTTCTGGTAAAATTGTCTGACCCTGCTGCCAGTTTTCAGTGGAACATAAAACACAAACCACTTCATCTACTACGAACCACATTTGCAACAATGATTTATGGCTCTTTGGAGGTACAACACAGAAATAACACTGACACAGCCATCAAATAGAATAAAAAGAGCCTGTATCTCACAAACATTTTGGGCCCATCACTCAAAGAAAGTGTTACTTAAAACAACTAGCTCTTGCCACCACAGAGATGCTGCCCCTGGGTGCTGCCCAAGGGCAGACACAGCCTCCAGCTGGGAACAAGGGAAAAGCAGCAGGGAACAGCCTTGCCAGGCACAGTTCTTCAGGACTGGAGCCTATTTCTTTTACTTAGTCTCACTAGATTTAGCTACAGATATCTCAGTCTGACATTTACCTACATATCATATGGAAAAAAATTCCATCAGAGGCACCTTTTATTGAAATATTTCATTAGGTTGGGAAAACAAGACAGAGTATTCTCAATTATGTTGTTACTAGCACCTGATCATTATTTACACCAGCTCCAGGTTAGTGTTCCTATAGGGTTTTTTTAGTTTCTTTTTAACCCTTTTCTCTTAGATATTTTCTTGGTATACTTCTGTTAAATTCTAATGAAGATACCATCCTGCCACAGGTATATATTAGCTGGGGAAGCATTTTTTACTCCTGCATCTACACAAAGCAACTCCAAGGTAAATGAAAAGCCCCTCCCATATGCCAACACACATGTTTTTTTCACGGTTAATCAGGCATCCATCACAAACCCCCTTTGGCTTGAAAGCACAAATTTCAAGTTCCTGCTGGTGACCAGAGTTTGCAGTTGGGCATGACAAGAAGGAGACCAGAGCTACAGCCCACTCAGAGCAACCCCCTGCTCCTGGCACTGAACACATTCAGATCTCAAGCCCCAGCATCAAACAGTTCCACGAGGCTGCAGGGGAAATCAAAGCAGCCACGTCCCTCCCAAAGCAACTGAGCTGCAGCTCCTAAGACTGAGCTGTGAGAAACAGGGTTTTTTAATTTCCCAGCTGGCCTACAATTTGTGTGGGGTTTGACCTTCGCATCCCTCTGCAAAATTCCACAGACAGGATTTCAGACTTCTTTCTCCAGCGTTTAGCAAGGTTAAGGAGACTGCTGTGTCAGCAGGTCAAGAAGCTCTTGAATCATGACTCTGCAATAGTGTGGGACAAACTATTTCTCCTCTGGGCACCCAGGATAATGCACTAAATAAACTTCAGGATACAGACATTGCAGCAGCTGGAAAGTTCAGGGAACTGAACTTCACAACACAAGAAATAAGTATTATTTTGTCAAATCATAAATTGGAAAGATTTTGAATCAAAGTACAGCAGTTCCAACTTGTTTGAATGCTTGTTTCTATCTTACTTTCCCAACATCAAAACTCCATCATACAAGTTAGAGATAGTGAGAATTATTCATTTGCTGCAAGTTCCCATGGCCGTTGACTGTTTGTTCCTTTTCTTAAAGCAGATTTGGGGTTTTGCTAAACTCATGCACTGCTAAGTCCTCTGCACAGTCAACTTCCATATCCTTTCTTGGGAGCTACTCATTTTCTTAGTGTCTAAAATTCCATTTGAAAGGCAAAAAAAATAAAAAAAAACATGAAGAGCAAAACAAAACTCAGTCCATTAACAACATTTATTATCTTATTATAACAGAAACCATTTTTCTTTGCCTTCAAAGTCTCTGTACCACTCAGCATTCAAATCACACAAGCAAATTAGTGCTCACCTTCAATCCCAGAGCAGGAATAGGCTGACCCCGTGGGTTCTGATCAGCAATAAATACTCAAGGAACAGCATCAACTAAAATTAATACATTTGCCTTCTGACTATTATTTCCAGAAGATGAATGTAGAGGATGCCAACAAGAAATATTATAAATGATTACATTATCCAGGAAGAAACTTTTTGAAAGGATTAAGACATCTGTTCCTTTTCTGTGTATTTATTTTGAAGCATCTCTCTTGTGCTCATGACACAATTGCAAATACTGAATTCAACTTATGATTCCATTTCACAGCTCAGATGTGCTCAGCAGGACTCTGAGCTGGCTCATCGTGCCCCAGCCACGGGATGCAGGATCTGTCTCAGAGCAGCTCTGCCCCTCTGTTCAGTAAACACAAAGAGCACTGCCAAAATACAGAGCTGTCAAATACTGCCGCAGCACAAGCCTCACGTTTTATCATCAATTAACCATTAAAAGCTGTTGAAGATGTTATATAAAGATATACTGATCCTTTCTTGCTCTCCATCCTCTCACCAGATAATTCCATTCATGACACTCTTTGCAAAATCACAGCAACTTTATGTATTGGATAAGATTTACTCCATAACTGCTAATTGAAGGAAGCTCTTGGCTTAGCAATTATTTCAAAAACAGTCCCAGAAGAGTTAGACTATAAAGTTGATAAACTAAACACTGCCTTAAGTGGTGTAATTTAGGGAATCTAAAACCAGACTAAGAAATCTAATACAGCTTTGGTTCTGAGAAGGTGGCCCCAGATCTCTCCCTTCATTTGGCAAGCTGGGAACTTTTTAAGTGACATCTGAAATCAGGAATCACTTCTAAGCCTGTAAAAGAGAAAAATCATTCTTCCAGAAGACAACTGAGTTGTAACAGCACCACCAAAGGTGATTAAGTAGTTATCCTATGCCATCTAACTAAATATGTACAGATTTCTTTAAATTCACAGCATAACAGCTGGGGGGGTGGTTATTTTAGGTGTAGAATTTGGTTTTCTTTTTAAACATTAACCAACCCTTAGAAGACAAAGCCTTAAATTCCATTATGTTAATTTACTCTAATAACAAGCCTCCTTCAACATGCCCTCAAATTGATTTTTAATGGGTTTTAATTCAAGGAGATAAAATAAGCAACTATTCATGCCCTTTTGACACTTTAATTAGCGCCAATCTATATCATGGACCTAATTAAACATGGGGGGAGGCGGGAGGGAGGAAAAGGGAAGAGAGGAAAGGTCAGATGTTTGCAAAGCACACAGAATTTCCACTGCAGCAGCCTCTCCTCCCCACTGAACGGTGCAAACCCACACACCCCACACGAGCCCGGGCTGCCTCCACCACTGCAAGAGCCTTTTCTGCTTATCTGCAGCTAAATGAAAAGTGCTTTCAATCATTTGGATCTGGCACTGCTTTTCTTCACTCTTTTCTCCTGGTTCCCATGGCAACAAACACTTTGGCATGAGACTGCAATGCTGCTGCAACTGCATCATCCCCCGTCAGCAGCTGCTCCTCCCGGACAGATTGAGGGCAGCCCTGACCTCCAGTCCTGTCAGATACCACGTTACAAAAACCCCCATCTATTCCCCTTGTATGACCCAGGCACCCTGCTAATTGCTATTCAATCCTTTATCTTATCAACAACCCCTGCAGCCCCAAGCCAGGGAGAGATGAAGCTTTCACTCTCCTTCTGCACAGTTGCCTTTGGAATATTCCAACATTCATAGTTACAAAGTACTTTTCTAGGGTAGCACCACTCGGGGTCCATTTCAATCCACATACACAAACCCGTTTGCATTCCTGGAACAGTGGCAGATATTCTGCATGGCACAGATTTCCTGGGTGCCCATCGTGCTCTAAGGGCTTGGTGAGCTGGCACTTCGGGGGCTTTATTCACTCAGTTTTACTGGAACCACACCTAAAGCTGCTGGTGACCCTTCACTGGGGCTGGAATGAGACCTGCTCTAGTCATGGCATAACCAGCAATCTCTGCTCATGAGGCTCAGAGAGGAAACAGCAAAATTAGGGCACAGCAGAACAAAAGTCATCAAAATCAACCGGAAGAAGACTCAAAATTCACTTCTAATCCTCAAACAATTCTGACAACAGAGAGTAATAAAACCTTCTGCCTTTCACTGCTCTAAATGAGACAAACACAAGGCCAACCCTGCAGCAATTTTTTTTCACCTCCTGCTGCAGCCAATGCCAATAATTTGGATTTTTCCTCGGGAAATGTTGCCATCTAGTGACTGCACCTCACCGTACACATCACAGTCACTACTAGAGATGAGATCTGATTTGAATTCATGATTCCTGAGTAAGAAAAGTGTGACTGATGACTCAAAAAGGAGAGTTACAACTGCATGGTGATATCAAAGAAAAAAAAATTTAAAGGTCTACACACACAATGTGTTTAAAACTTTACAGATAAAATGTATTGGTTAATGTTAACGAAGAAAGAAAATAATAAAAGAAAAAAAAAGGCAAAAGGAGGAAAACAAAGGACTCACTAACTAATTTTCTTCCATTGTGCTATAATTCCGTTATGGCTTAAAATTCTGTTGTCCTGCTACAGACTCAGATTCTTCATCTGTGCAAAAATGACAAGTTTAGTAGAACATTTGCCTTCTACTGCAGATGAGCTCTACAGCCTATCCCTACACTCCTGACCAGCCCTAGGGTTTAGGACACCAACAGCCATCATTCCTGATCATATCACACCTTTCAGCAGCTGAGAGACAGTTTGGTGGTCGAAGATCTGAATGATCAAGATCAAGAGTTCCTCAAAGGATTAAGGTGCTCGACTGACACATGAGGAGACCCTTGGGCTCTCCCAGGAGCTGCAGGAAGGGTGTGCAAAAGTGACCTGAGTAACCCAGGAAATTCACTCTGACTAAAGTGCTCTGGGTGGTATTTTCAGCAAGAACTAACAGCTCCAGTGATGAAAGGCAAAAAATAAATAATACTTTCAACTAAGGACCTATACATCAAGCTCTTTATTACAGTGCCTGAATTCTTCTGTGGTGAGAAGATGCCAGAACAAAAGGTTTGGTTTCTTTGAAGTTCCTCTCTGTCTCCCATCACTGCTTTCCTTCCACTGATGCTCATTTTTCCACTGCACCAAGTGCTGCCCATCTTATGCAAACAACGTCAGAACTGCACAACATCTCCAACGTTAGAAACTTGGCAGCAGTCAGAGGTAAATGTTTCAGGAGTTACTGAAGTAGAACTTTAACTGAGGGAGGTTTAAAAGGGAAAAAAACCCTGATCTTTATATACAAACTACAGAGTCTACAGAATCTTTTCTACTGGCCTGCAAGTACAGAAATATTACATACACTGTCAGAAGTATGAGCTACAATAGTTTAGAAACAATTATAAATTGTACTAACTTACTCTTCACAATGACTTACAAATCTGCAGTTTAGACCAGCTCTGAACGTTGATGACAGGAATTAGTCCTGTATCCTACAACAGAATGTAAGGTGCCATGGTTTAAGTCACTCCTCATGGTTACACTGAAAATGCTCTTTCAACAAACCATTCTACAAAATGATAGTGACAATTAAGGCTGAAACCCAGAGAGCACCTTGGTGCTGCATTTAACTCTTCTTTATCTCCTTTATCAATATCACAGGAAGCCAAGGTCTGACAGGACTGGATTGTACTGCAGCCAAATGTGCCCCTCTTCATCTGGAGTGTCACAGTTGCAGGTGTCCAAATAGCAAATACAAGATACTCTTTTTGTATCATTTACAATTTCTTTTAAATAGTCTCTTTTGCCAGTTGTATGGCAGAGAACATTCAGTAAAGGAACTTGAATTAAAGACCCAAACACAGCCTCTTGCTGTTCCAATTCTGCATTTTCATCAACACCCAACACAAGTTACTTTCCACTCTGGTCAGAACAAGGTTGGGACAGAGAAAAGGGGTTTTTTTAGCTTCTGATTTCACAAAAATGCTGGCACATTGCTCATGTAGCCATTCCTGAAAGCTGTAGTTAATTTCAAAAAATGAAGATACTGTTGCTGGCTTTAATAAATTTTGAATGACTGTGGCTTTATCAGTTGGGTAATTCACTAAAAAACCAATTAGAAATGTAATCAGGTTGCAAAGTTTGTCCAACTATGTTTAATCTATTTCATCAGAAAGAATATCTATCAAGAGGGCAGCTATTCTTAAGGGACAATATACCTATCAGTCATTTATAGGAATAAAAAAAGCAATGCAGTCAAACTCATTTTGTAAAGGTTAATATAGTCTGAAAAGCATTATCCCAAATTTTCTCATTTTCAGGACATGCTGAAGCCCCAGAGAGTCCAAAAATAAATTTTGAAAAAGCTACATACTATTCCTGTGACACTTTCTGAGATCCAGTCTCTTCAAAAGCAAAAAAGTAGGTTTTAGGAAGGATGGAGTTCCCAAAATTTAAATAAATGTATAGTGAAGGCAGCTTGCAGTCTCAGTGCCAACTTCAGAAGTTACAGCCCAAACAAAACTGTGTGAAGAACACAGCAAGAAAACCTTAAAACCACTGCCTTATTCTTTTAAAAAGCTGGTTTTTGAAAGCCAACTTCATGGAACAAAGGCCACACAGTATTCAAACTGCTGTGAAATCACATACTGGAAATAGGTATAAATATTATTAATTATTCTGTGAGAACACATCTGTATTTGTAGACTATTTCCAACAAAAAGCTTCTCAGAATCCCTAAGACCACACTGTTTTGAGAGAAGGCCTGAGGAATCAGTTTTATGTTCAATTATGGAATCATGCTGAATTGCCTAAAGGACAAAGGGTTCCTTTAATTCCAAGTACACTGAATATTGCCAAAACAGCTTAATTGCCTGCTCTCCTCACCCAGCCTTTGGAACAGCAGCTCCTACATTTGCTTCCACTTGTGCCCCCACTACTCAGCACTTAAAAAAACCACCACTGAAACCCCAAATATGCATGAGAGGCAGGGTTCAAACTGATTACTAACCCTTACTTAGGCCTCCTGGGTGAATGGAGGTCACTCAGCAGCTTCTCCTTGAAGCTCTGCCTCCTGGAAAAGCAAAACCACCTCACCCATTCAAACATTTCCTTAATAGGATCATTCCACTTTTCTGATGTTCATGTGAGAATTAAGCATGCAGGTCCTACTGTCATCCCAACAGTAAAAGCATCTTGAGGAAGCTAATTAAAGCCAAGAACAAACACTTTCACCGCCTCTCCAGCTTATTTTTCCCCCAAAGAAGGCTCACAGTATGTTCTGCTATGGAAAACAGAAAGCAACATTTACTAATCTATAAACTCTTCTTCCATATCCAGACTGGGCATGTGCTGATCAGCAAACCAACGCTGCAGCATTTTTGGACAGTCTATTATGGATCACTAACTTTCCCCACGTATTTTAGTAATTACAGTGCTTGTACCACGTAAGCAGTTATGCAAAAGCTGCTCATGGAGAATTTAATTGCTAAGTACTGTCCAGGAAAAAAAAAAACCACAGCCTAAGCTGTAATTGCTCACTGGAAGTTGAAACACCTTCTTTAACACTGTCAGAGGTACCTGTGGTGGAAGAGAGGTGGGATCCCAACTCTCCCCACAGCCCTCAAAAAGGAAAGACTGAATGAGGTTTTAATTTCCAAGTTTTCTCTGCTTGGTTTCAGCCTTCCAGGCACAAGTTATTGATGAGAGGAAGGGAAATAAAAATAAAGGTTATGAAGATGCAAAAGGATAAGATCCTTTTGTTGCTGACACACCACAAAACCATGACTGACTCTCAAAATGGCCACCAGCACCAGGAGTTCCTTCTGACTGCTCATTTAATACTGCATTTTACTTAAAACTTACCTGTTGTTTCCTACACAAATTTCTCATGCATTTTTCACATTCCCTATATAAAGATAGAATTTTCCACTGATGGCCAAAATTACTATTTAACCCTCTGAAACTGAGTTTACTTACAACAGTTCCACAAGCAGGGGTTGGATTTTTTGCGGGTGTTTTGAGAGAAGGGGGGGTGGGGTTGTTTTTTTTCTTCTTCAAACGCACCTATGACAAAGTAATCAACCTCATCTGCAATAACTAGATGAAAAGGAAAAACTTACCTAAAAATTAGTTTATTTAGGAACAATATATACCCAGAGTTAAGCTGCCTATATTCTTCTCTCAGGTGGAGCTTTTTGGGAAGCTTGACTGTGCACTTTCCTGCTTCTACAGTTGAATTGTTTAGGGTTGTATAACATGACCTGAGGACAATTTTAATGATCCTGTAGTGTATTTTCACTATAAACTACAAGTAATTACTCAACCTTACTTGATAAAACTGAGATAAAACATTGTTTAAAGCTGGTCCCAGCCCCATTCCAGTAGCAACAGCTCAAAAGGAGAGAATGGAAATACAAAGTTAGCACACTAACAGTGAAAGAGCTTTGTAGAATTCCAGCACACACCCCCAGCTCCAGGCAAAGGGAAAAGATACATGCAGGAGACATTACCAGTAGCACTGGGCATTATTCTCCAGTAGCTTCTCCACCATGTGCTCCACTCTGACAAACCAGCTTGGCACAGCTTTGTATATCAGTGGAGTATCCGACCTGTAGGAAGGTGAGGGGAAGGGAGCAAAACAAACAAAACCCTTTTAAGTGCTGAATTATTTATCAAGTGCTCTGTAATATGTGGTTTTATACACAACAACCCCCTTTCCACTGACTGAATTCGCTGTTCCTGATATATTAATCACAGTTACAAAGGTTGTGGTTTGTTTTGTTTTCTAAGTTACACAAACTGTTACACTTCTGTGAGCTACCATTTTAAAATCAAATCCTGAAAAAAAAAAATGTAATAACCTCCAAATGCAGTAAATCAAGGAAATTGTATAGCAACAGTAATCATGAGAATGTTCAAACAATACTTGAATTTGAAATTCGTGCTCCTACATAACACAACAACATCAACTTCAGTAACTAATGAGTCACATTTGAGTCTTCCACGTGAGCTCGTTCTGCATCTTGTTTTATGTGCATACAGATCTGAAAAGCCAGGAAATATTATGATGTATTTTACTATTTGCATTTAAAATAACCATCATAAATCAAGAAGAAGTAACAGAACCCAGGGTTAACTAGAAAAAAGTCCCATCCAGAAGGAGAAAGGAGCAAAGGGATCCAAATAAGCATACAAAAGAGGTTTTAAAGATGTCTTAACATATTCCTTACTTCAAAAAGCAATAAACTAAAATCCATATGGGAGGAGAACAGTTTCACAACTTGGAATTGCTTAGAAATGGAGACACTACAGGCTAGAGCACAAAGACTGATAAATTCATTAAATTACTTACTAAAATTAATATCTCTAAGCATCTGACTGCACTGTCTCAACCCAGTTTGATTTATCTGCTCCAGAACATAACTGCTTAAGGTCTTGATTAGTTGTTCAAGTAGCATAACATCCTTCTAAAGGATCCTGTGATCAGACAGTGGGCACAAGTCACTATAGGAGACCTCAGACATTTCTAGTCCTTCACATCCATCCCATTATTCCCACTCTAAGAGGGAGACAACCCTAGGGGATGGAATCTGTCTATAGGTACAGAGCAGCTCCAACAGCACTGGGATAAGAAGCTCATTCTCCCTTACCATCAATCCACCCCATAAAATGTTGCTTAAAAATATTACTTAAGTCACTTTGCTACAGAACTCAGCAATAGACTTGCTCAGCAATAACTCACAAAGACCCTGAGAAACTACTGTTATCTCCTGCAGGCAGTCACTACTACAAATAACCCATCTTAGAAGCTGAATTAATTTTACTTATATCCATAGGAAGGACTCGTTTGGAATGCAGAAACCACTGGAGATTATAATGCAAATTAAAATTGCTGTTGCCCAAGCACTTGTTAAAGGTGCACCTGCCTGACCAACAGAAGAAAACCTACAGCAAAGATTTTTCAAACCTTAAAACCTGGACTCGGTGCATAAAGCCCAATAATAAAACCCACACTGCTTCTCTTAACACTGTATTTCAAAAGAGATTTCCTTTTAACTACAGCCTATATGTTTCAATCTGTTCAGGTGTTAAAGTATCTATAACCTCACAGGAAATGGTAAGGGCTCAAAGTAACATTAATGTAATCGTATCCAAGCTATTAAATGCAAACGTACTAGGTAGGATGGTTGATTTCTCAAATTTATGGCCTAACACCTAAAAAGAGGAACAGTTCAGTTCACTCCTCACACAGCAGCAAGATCACAGTAAGAAAGAAAGTATTCCCCAAGCTACGAGGTCCTCCAGAAGTATTTGAGTTTCACTGAGTATCTCGTTTCAGAAGTGCTGAAGAACGATGAATTGCCATCACAAGATCTTGAGTAACTGGAAACAAGGAGAATAAAACCTGGTAACAACATCTTCTCACGTGGTCTTAACATACTGCAGAGAGAAGGTTGGTACAACAAACTGGCACCCAACCTCTGTGAGGAGAGAGCAGCTGACAGGCTGCACACAGGCCTCAGTGCACTGAGCAGCTTCAGACCAGAGGGATCCGGGACAAAAGGACAAGCAGGACCCATTTCCCGGGCTCTCAACCTGACACTAAGTTTGTAACACCTGAGAACCATTCCAGGGCACCCACAGAGTACTGCTCCACCTACCTGATGGCAGTAAGAAAGAGGAGATGGCACAGTTTCTCTGAAGACTTTTTTTATTCCATCTGTGCTGCCAAGCAGTGCCTCAGCAGGAGACAGGAGAGAACAAAACACATTTGCTCAACCTTCCACATTTCTGCCCCTCGTGGCTGGTGAGAAAGTTGAATTGAATCCGGATTCAATTCTTTGATGGACAATCAAACAACAAACATCCACTGCTGGGTTGTGTTTTCCATCAACACAAAGGGCAAAATCACCCACACAGACCTTAAATCAGAGGCTGATGATCATAAAACTCCTGCCTAAACCTTCCTCCCTGTCTCAACTGAACAAAGTTTTGTTCTCCTTACAAACAGATCCTTTAGAAATATCTCAGAGTAATCACATTATAACTTGTGATCCTACTCCTACTCCATTTTCTTGTAATTTAGGGACCAAATGATTAGTAATTGAGCACATGCTATGAGAGATGCTTCCTGGCCTTGCCTTCACTGGCTTGCAAGAGACAAAGCTCTGTACCTGTCACTGGTAGAGCTTCCCAAAACTGCTTCCCAATGGAATGGCAGGCAGTAGCTGTGAGGGACACTGCAGCTCTCATGCTCATTAGCTCTGCTATTCCAGACATGCTAAACTGCTGCCCAGACCATTCAGACTCAAGATCTCACATGTGCACAGAGTGGATCTGAGCAATGTTCCCCATCTTCAGCAATTCCAATAAAGACAAATTCTAACTGAAAACTGTCTACTGTGTCCTTACCAAGTTATTGTTTCTATATTCTAAAGTTTAATTGACAGAAAAGTATTACATAACACAGTAACAAGAAAATGTAGAGAAGGACTCTAATTCCATCATATGTAAAAATAAGGCAAATTTCTCAACATATCAAGTGTTCAACAGCTGCCTGATTTCAGCAAAAAGCATGTACATTAAGAAGAAGAGTCTGATTTCAAAGTTTTCTTACATTAATCAAAATAACTTATAACTAAGTTCAAAGTTAAGAACTACTCTTCTACTTTTAGCATATTCCAATTATGGTTTGATTTGTGATGGCAGTGAAATGAGCTTTTCAAGTAGAATCCATTGTTCTGTTCTTCCCACCAGATAATTTGCTGCTAGGTGCTGCCTGCAACTTATCATCAATCAACAAAAATGTCAACAGAGTGGCAGGAATAAGGATGTTCTTCAGAATCAGCACTTCTCCATTCCTGGTTTGTCTCAGAAGGCCATGACTGGATATTTGAGTTGCTACACAAGAACAACACAAGTGTTGCTTGATTTGGGGCTTCCATTCCTCAAAAACTGTCCCAAATCCTCAAGGACATAACACTCAAAGAGCAACTCCCTTTCTTCCTCCAAGTAGCTCTTAGAAACAAACCAAGCCTGTTATTCAACAGCAAGCAAAGGTTATTCTTGCTGCAGATGAAAGATAAAACACTTCACCTGGCAGTATTAAAGCCAGAGAGAGAAGAGCTTTTATCACAGTTATTTCACTACAGATGCTGTGTGCATCAGATATGACTTAAAATCTTCAAGTCATTTCAGATAATTAGGTATTTTAAATGTGTCTTGACTTGTAATACAAGTTTAACACAACTCTCCTGCTAACAGATTACTGAAGATTCTTTTTTTCAATTTGACATTGTTCGGTGATTTTTTCCCCCCCCTGGGTTTTGCAATAGCAACTGTACATACAGTTCAAACCAGAGAGGATGCTAATAAAAACATGCTTCATTTCCAGATTAGATCTGTCTAGCCTGTGTTCCTCACACCCAAAATTTACATTTGCTCACTGATACTGAAGGCCCATGGAGACTTCCACAGGCAGGATTCCCAGTCTGACAGGGAAGATTCCTGACAGGCCTCTGTGCTGAACCACTTCCCTGATATTCCAGAGCTAATCTGGAACTTCTAGTTGGCAAAATCAAACATTTCCAAGAAGTCTCCAAAGGTACTATGAACAAATCAACTGCTATTCCTGACCAGGGGAATTCTGTTCAGGAATGACAGAGCAGAAAAGCCTATTTATGTGTTACACTCACTATCCCCTGCAGTGGTAAATGCTAACTTCCATTTTAATCAAAAATACAGATGTTTCCACTCTATAAGCAACTGGGCTCCACCAGACTCCAAAGAAAGAAGTCATTTTACAAGGTTAAAAAGAAGTAACTATAACAACTATAATTTAGCCATTTTATCCAAAACATGGAAAGCTTTAATGCAAACATCTGAAAACATTCTGTGATAAACTTATTTGGATACAATACAAAGTGTACCAAAAAATCCCTTCCCACCACTCAGCTGCTTAGAAAAAAAATCAGATTTTTTAGACTTTTTATAGCCATCTCCAAAAGGTAGCACATGGAACACTAAAGAACGAGACACACAAGCTACAAAAACACACCTGTAAAATCATAACAGAAAAAATTTTCAGTGCTACATTTAAATTCATCAGATTTATGGCAAAAAAAAAAAATTCATTTACTTGATTACTGAACCAAAATTGGAGCTCTCCTAAATCACTAATCTCGACTCATGTTACTTTTAGTCTCGTTAAAAAATTCGGCAGGTGAAGGGAGGGGTAAAAATGAGACAAACCTGACAAAGTTCTCTGTCAGAACCCTCAGTCCCAAAGCCATGTGTGCCTCTGTCCTTACCTCCAGCAGAAGGGGTAGCTGTGCTTAAAACTACTGCTGTGGATCAGTCGGCCCTTCTCCTTCAGTACTTTAATGATGTTCTTATCTGCATCCTGAAAAGAGAACAGAGGATTTGCCTTGAAACACACATTTCGTTCTTTCAGGGAGCTCCTACAGGATTTGTCTCCAACACCCAAATTAATGAAAAAAACCCTGTAAGTAATCCAGCATTCACACACACACACACACAAAAAAAAATCTAAAGCACTTCTATACAATTTATACATTTACTACAGAGGAACCATAAAACCCTAAATTTCCAAAGTTATTTGTTCTCCAAATACTGGTATATAGGCCTTTTTTTACCCTTAACTCTGTTTCCATATACACACAACTATGTACAAAAATCAAATTTTCTGTAGCACCAATACAAGCCAGCACTCACATTATTTAATATCTTAAATCTTATTTATTGACTCTTTTGGTTTTGTGGAAGTCACATAGTGCTTCTTACATAATACTTAAACTTCCCTACACCACATTCCTCTAATGTGACTGAATTTCAGAGGCTGATAATGTATATTTATTTATAATAAATACCTCACTAACTAACCAGGGTTTACATGCTAAGCTGGAAGTGAAAGGTGTATATTAATAGTTTAAGATCATCTACTGAACAAACAATATGACATTAAGGGGGGGGAAAATACACACAGATTTATGATACAGCAATATCCATAAGGTAAAAATTCAGCATCATAAGAATATTTTCCAAGAGCCTTATGTTCAGATTTCTACCAGCAAGAAACCAAACATGGAGCCTCCAGTGTTCTACTTGCCTTAATATATAGCAGGAAGCACTGAGAGCTGATAAAGTTCAAATGCAACACAAAATTTTTTAAGTCTTTTTCAAGTAAACTGTGTTTACAGGAACATGCTTTTGCTATCAAACTGTAACAGCAGGGCTAAAACCAAATTATTTTCTTAGGACATGGAATTTAAGAGGCACTCCCTGCTAGGGATTTGTAGTTGCAGCAGTCTGGAGTTCACGTGGGTTGCTTTTACGTGGATTCTCTGGCATCTATTGGCAAGTAAATTCACATTGCAACACATCCCACAAGAGGGGAAAATGACTGGATTTCTCTCTTCTGACAGGTCATGTAACATTAACTGGCTGGTAGACACTGAATGATGAGATGTGTGAATTCAGAGTTATCCAGAGGTGAGGGAGGCACATGTGCCTACAGACTGTGTGCATGACATTTCTAAAGGAAGAAGGCAAGTCTGAGGCTCTTTCTGCAGTGGATGCAAATAGGAGATACACCTTTCCCCTCTCACCACAGATACACAATATTACCTACACTTCAAATTCTTTATTTCTCAGCTACTGTAATAAACAAATCCAACCTTGCTGCAAACGTTAAAACACATTTTAATTTATCCACATACCAGGCACACACTGCAGACAAACCTACTCAGAGAAAGACAAGAACATTTCTACTGTACACAAAATTTATCTTGAATAAAGTGGTAATTTACTTTCTCCAAGGCCACTGACCTTCACATACTGCCCAGCAAAGTCAGCCACTTCTGCTGTGAAGCAGCCAGATGCATCAACAGGGCACACGGGCACAGAATCTTTCTGAATGATATTAAAATCCATGCAGACTCTGTAATCATCCTACAAGAGACAAGCAGCAAGTTGTAGGAATACAAAGCACTGGTTAAAATATCCGTTCCCAAACCAAGAATTTAAATATTGAATAGAAAACGTGATGACTGACTGGGCAAGAACAGCAAAACACTCAGCCTTCACTAATCCCAAATGTGCAAGGAAAAGACTCTGGAGGATTGTAGTTTTATTCATCAGAAAAACTATGATTTCTTCAGACTATAGGGTCTCTCACCTACTAGAGGGGATATGTGCATGGTTTTTTAGGTACATAAATGCATATATACACACACATGTATTTTATGTGTGTAAATACACACATACCTGCAGTGAACAGCTTCAGGCTCCCACTGCATAGCAAAGAACCTGCCAACCACTACATCATCCTCTGTCCCAGCCAGAGCCCTGTTCAGCTCACCAGCCTACACAGCATTTTTCAGAAGGCAGGTTGTTTTAATCAATCTAATTCTGGCACTTCACGTAAGAAATCCCATTTTCTGAACGTCTTAAAGATCCAAAGCCTTTAAATCTGTGTTTCTCAAACTTTGTTGGCCCATAGGCAAAGCTACTGACCAAGAACCACACATGGACATCGTTGTTTTTTTTCCTGGCCAGTCTCCATTTAAATTTTTAATTTCCTGTACAAGTAAGAAGTAAAAAAAAAAAAAAAAAATAGGGAAAAAAAAAAAAAAGAGTGTCACTCCAGACTTTCCTGAACATCATTAAACAACAATGCTATCATAGAAAAGATTAAAACAAAATTAGTAGCGGGACAGAAAGGTTCAGATTTTAACTTAAAGTCTGAAGTCACAGTAAATCCACATCTTAACCAATTATCACCCAGATGACCCAATTTCTCACCCTAAGGCAAGAGAACATTATTGGGAGTGGGAGGAGAAGGGAGTAGGGAACAGCTGCAGACCAACACACTCCTCAAATCACTTCATTTTCCTCAAATGAGAAGGCCCTGCCTAAGCTGCATCCATCTGGAGTCTCAGAAGTTCCTCTATCATTTTTCTGACAAAATAAAGGAAACCACAGACTCCAGGGCCAAAACCTGAAGGTCTGTGCAGTGTCAAACAGAAGCTGCAGTGTGGCAGCAGCTGCACTGTTCCCTCCTCTGTGCTGGCAGCTCATTTACCTGGCACTAAACACAGCAGCTCTTTCCCAGGACCTGCACTCTAAAGCAACCTGTGCACCTTGGTCAAGGAAACCACACCAGCAGCAAGTGTGTAAATAAGGATTCAACAGGCCAGTGCTCCACAGCTCCCTGAACTGCCCAGATCAAACCAACACAGGTGAGGAGCCAGCTTTCAGTGCCAGGGCAGGGCTTCCAGATCAGATCCCTTCAGTGGCCCTCACCCTGTACCTCCCACCCTCCCCACTAGTCCCTGTGGCCACCAGCTCTCTCAAGCCAGATCTGCCAGATGCTGCTCTTACAGATGAAACTCATACACAGAGACAGGGAAGTTGGTCCATTGATGCACCAAGGCATTACACAGAGAAACAACCAAGCCCTTCAGCTGCAGCACTCCTTTACACCAGAGCACAGCCTCTCCCCCCTCTCCAGCAGCTTTATTCAGCCATCCCCATTATTCAGCCTCCCCTTGATCACCCAGCCCCTTCAGACAGAGCTGAGCTAAGCCCTTCCCTCAGCTGTCACTGCTGAGGTACTGTGAGCAGGGCTGCAAATACAGGCCAGATGACAGAGCACACGTCACTGTTAGAGACTCTGAGCAAGCAGCCAGCACAGACCACAAAGCCTGGCACGCTCACAACCCTGCCCAGACATCAAAACAAACCTGCCACCTCACAGGACCCCAGCCAAGAGGTGCCTCGGTTCCATTTGCATCACTGGTGCACCCAATGATAAAGGGCTTTGTTATTCTGGCTTTCTACAGTTAGTTCCTTTCTTTTGAAGAGCTTGAATGGAAAAGTTCTTCAGATTGACCTGCCACTTGATTTAATGAAGATCTGCTTCAGTAACCACAACACATACAGAAACCCACAAGTGATGAACTCAAATAAAAGCTAAAACAAATAGCAATTCTTTCCAGGATAGAAGTCATAGTGTTCACTTTTGTACCCCTGCCATGATTAAATCTCTCAAAAGATCACATACAAAAGTTGTAATACACAAAATGAATGAAGTAGAAGCTATTAAACAGCTCACTGATGAGAAATCAAAATCTTTTCCATCTGACATTTTAACAAAACAACAAAAATGTGAAGTCAAAAGGTTCACCTTCAGCACCTCAACACAAAACAGGCACACTTTTGCAGGGCACTAAAAGTGCATCAGTAGCAGATCTATGAAAATTGTGTGACTCAGTCTGAACACACACTAGAAGTATTGCAAAGTAAAAATCTGTGTGTGAATTAAAATGGTACCGAAGCTTTTTTAGCTGACTGCAGGTACATCTACATATGATGAAATGCCCGAGCAGCTGAATTTTAGTGTCATGTTAATCTGGAGGTACAATGAGTTTACCGAGTTTTTAATACAGGTTTGTCTTGTTCTGTGAGCTTTAATTTTGGTGCCTTTTGAACTGAAATAATAGAGTGTTCTGATATTGTGTGGCAGCTTGTATTTGGCAAATGCATCACACAAGGCAATGAGACTACATATCCTGGAACTAAATGAAGGTGAATTTTTACTTTTTATTTTGTTGGAGAAGGATACATTTCTAAGCTATCAGCAATACAGAACATGAGTCAGTAAGTAGGATTAAAGAAAAAAAAAAAAAACAACTTACTTTCCATCTCCATTTATCAAAGAGACTTATTTATAGTGATGATGGAAAGGAATAGAGACAAGCTATGAGGCTTCCTGTGAAGGACTGTGCTCTATTTCTTCTCCTCTGACCCTTTCCTCCTGCTCCACTTACCCCTTTCCTATTCACCTTCAGCACAACAGCACAGGAAGGTGCAGAGAAGCCAATTAATCAGGAAGACAGTCCTGTGTGCCATCATGAACTATGTCCCTTTCATCTGAGCTTGTCTAAAGGCCAACATAAAATGCCAACTCTGTAACACTCTATTCTACACAGAGCCTACTGTACACTGAATTACTGCACCCAGACCAGGACCCTCTGTGAGCCTTTCATGTTATTTTAATGAAAAGGTTTTAAAAGTAATTGCTAACTTTCAAAGAGAGAGAGAGGGAAGGAGAGAGAGGAAGAGAGAGAGAGAAAAGGGTTTTTTTCCCCTCTGTTTAAAAATCTGTGGGCTTATAACATAACCAAATAAAAGAGTGCAGATAATCCTTGCTCTGAATGGACAGTCATCCTTTCCAACAACTTCACTGTATTGTGCAAACACACAAACCACCAACAGAGCAGCCAAGGGAAAGGTTCTTCCAGAGCTCTTGCTCTACTGGCAGCTTCTTCCCTTCCTTCACCTCCCACAGCAAGAGCTCCTGACTCAAAACCATGTCTGCTCCCTCACCCCCTGGCAAATCCAAGGTTTAGCTATAGGGCAGAGTCTGAGGATCAGCAGTGGGATAGGCTTTACACTCCCTAAGACACTTCCCCAGTTACCATTAATGTCTTTATAACTGCTAACATAGCCCAGTCTAATTTCCTTTATTCACAGCTATATTAAGCTGGCACATCTTTTCATATCAGTGTTCATCTTGACAAGGGAAACACCACCACAATGGATGTACCCTTCAGAAAAATGCAGGGGGAAAAGGACGGAAAAGGATGGGCTATTTCACATGAATACAAAGAGGTCTGTTCCTAATGCCAACAGCTTCTGGAAATTATGAGAGAGCTCATGGTCCAAGCATTGGTAATTGCTAGGCACTGGCAGCTCTACTGCAAGTTTTTTGAGGGCATCTTTGGATAATGGCTGAAGACAGGACATGATACAAAAAGGACAATAAGCCTAAAGTAGTGCATTTAATTCATGTGTCTAAAAACTGGAATGATTAAATCCATGAAAAATTATTCCTCTCAACCTTGAAAAGAACAGACTGAGGGAAAGGACAATAAAGGCAGAAAAAAAAAGAATGGAGTGCAACAAAATCCTTTCATGCCAAGGGATGAAGTCTCAGGACAAAAGCAGTGAAAGCATTTTCTCATTCTCTAAAAGCCCAGCGAGTAATGACATTGAAACGCTGAAGAGGGGTAGTGTGCTGAGCAGAACTGCTGTTACCATCCTGAATTATCACTTAGCAAAGCCAGTTTGGACCATCAGTGCCACAGCTCAGTCCTTCTCCAAGCTCTAACTTTAGACTTTGAGAAAAGCTGAGATCAGTGACACTCAGAAGATACAAGGGTGAGTTCACACCCCACAACAATAACCAAAATCAAGGGACACAAAAGCCTTAAGAAGAGCTCGTTAGAATACAGTGCTACGTGGCATTCTTACATTTGTAAGGAGCAAATGGGAAGACTGTTTAACATCAATCACCCTGACAGACAGTCCCCAGGAGCTGGAAGGCCAAGGTATGTGTGTGGAACAAAATTAACATTGCAGTTGTGTAGTTCATACTCACAGCACCAAAATAGGGAGCCTGATGTACAACACCTGTGCCTTCCTCCTCCTTCACATAACCATCCACCACCACAGAAAAGGCACCTTTATCTTTGCACTGTAACACAAAAAGATGGTTTTCATATATATATACACACACACATACACACACAGCAAAACAGAATTCTTAAGGACCCCGAAGAGCCACAAGCCACACATAAGACCAAAGAGCTGCACTGAAAATAAGTGACACAGTAAAATGTGACATTCCTGACATTTAACGATTTCCTATAGCCCAGACACCCAGGCTGTATCCTCCATTTGAACAGTGTCAAATGTGATCAAATCCAACACCTCTCTAGAAGGCCTTAAAGTCAATTACTCTTCAAGCCACAGATCTTCACACACTTCTGTGCTTAACAGACTGTGAACAACACACTCCTGAACGTGAGGATACAACCAGGAAAGGTGCAGGATGCTCCTTGCATTTTTTATGCTCACTATACCTCTTAACTTTAAAAAAAAAAGAAGTTTGCTCTTATAGTCTACAGTCTTACAGTTTGCTCTTACACATTTTCCTTATTTCCCTCACAGAATAAAAGGGTGGTAAATACCAAATAAAAATAAAAGAATACCCAGAAAAAATTGCCAAGAAAAGATTTGACAATTTTCACTGTGCTCAGGACATAGCTAATGAAAAATAAAGAGCTATTTTCTATTCCTTAATCCAAAAATAGTAAAAAAACATTACTGCAGTCACAGCTGAACCAAATACGCTACAAAATATTAGATTTGGCTTGTTCTGAGGAGAAATATTTTGAGATAAGACCTCTGTTCTAAATAAAAAATAAAAAATGGTAAGATGCCCATCTGCTCCTTACAAGTCCAGCAGGACTCACAAAATGTGTCCACTCCAAACCTTTACATCCACAGTGCAATTTTTCAGATTCAGCTGTGTTTGACTTTCCACTGGAGGTATCAGACCCTGCTCCCTACAGAGGTTTTCTCACCCTGACTCCTGCACACGCTTCAGGACAGATGGTGTCACAAGTGACCAAACCCCTCACATGAGTTACCAGCTGCTTGGCCAGCAGTGCTGGAAAGCCACTTCTTCTCTTGGAAAAACTGAATCCATTTCTAATCAGATTGTTTAAAAAAGATATAAAAATTCTCTACCCCCTCTCCTATTGCTACATATTCTACTATCTGTAGCACCATTAACCACACCAGACTTAATGCAGTGTTTAAATGCTGTATCCATATAAATCTGATCTATCAGTAGGTTTTCCAGCAAAGGCTTTTAACTCTTCAATGAAACCATGACATGTCTATGACTTATTCACAGCCAAAGTCATTCTCTTGTGAAGACAAAACTTGTG
The DNA here is from genome assembly GCF_003945595.2 of Pipra filicauda. NCBI lineage: Eukaryota > Metazoa > Chordata > Aves > Passeriformes > Pipridae > Pipra > Pipra filicauda. The sequence goes on along the minus strand of NW_024103463.1, from coordinate 1,356,671 downwards.
GACTCAATAGGCTGACAAGAGCAGCTCAACAGATGAGAAGCTGAGAGAACACTGCCTATTTATTAATTTGTATTGAAAGTTTCTCTGCAATCTGAAATCAAACTTCTATTTATCAGTGAATTCTTACTCTAGGTGTATTTAAAACATAAAGGAAAAAATACAGAAAAAAGCACTCTGTTTTTCAACCTTTAACTAGGATTTAAAGTACTTCAGTACAACCTGGAGTTTGTTATTAGGACACAGGATTTCTTTATATAAACAAGGAATACTGAGAATGGGTTTTATTTTTATCTTTGCATCCTGTAACAAACACCAAACTTGTTCATCTTACCTGAATAAAATATTCAAAGAGTGGTTTATATTTCTTGCCTTTAAGAGCAATACCAGGAAACCTGAGGAAAAAGATTTACATGAAAACAAATTAACAACTCGAAAATTGCTTTTTTCCTATTTACTTTTTCCCCATCCCTGAGAGAATTTGATTTCACAAAGTGAAGAAAAAGTATTCCCTCAACATTTGCTTCCCTTTTCTATGCCACTTTGGCAATTTGGACTTGGACAAAAAAAACCAGTGTCTCTCAATGCATCTCTGCTAATAGTCATCAGGTACACTTCTATCTGATGGATCTTCAATCAAGCAGTCAATGTAAATTAATAGATGAATTAAGCATTAATGACAATTTTTTTCTGGTAAAGCTGGGCAAGAAGTCTCTGGATAAAACACAGTATTCATAAGAATGAAGCTCTTCAGCCCAGCATGTCCAACAGAACTGAATAAGCCCTGACCCAAAGCAGCTGAGGTGATGTGCACAGAAGGCTGTGAAACAGGGTACTGCAGTCTTTAAAGCTCAGATGCCTCATTCCTTAGGCTAAAACTGGGCATCCAAACTCTCCATGGGCATCTCAGAGAACGATCCAACACAGACAGGGACAACTGAGGGACCAACTGAGCCAGACAAGAACTGTGAGACACAGACAGAGCCTGTAGATGGGGCTCCCTTCAGGCTCCTGACAACAGCTGGCAAAGACAGTGATTAGGCTGGGATTTACAGCTCAGAACTCTCCTGAAAGTACTTAAACTGTCCAATTTGGGGAAAAAAGAACCTACCTAAAACATAACTTAATCTAACAGATGGGATAACTAAGTGTCACAGCTGTGGTCCTTCCCTATACTCTTGATCTGTAACTTCCCAAACAATGGTCAAACCATAAAACACTTGACTACTTCAAAGCAGGGGACTCTTCAAAGCTGTTTCGTGGCACAGAAAGCACCTCCAGCAGTCTCTAATGCCAAGTTAAAGAGCATGACTCCTCAGCTCAGCACACACAATATCCTCTAGGAAGAGGGGAGACTTCTATTTTAAGCCACAGCTCTGCAGATGGTTTATATATTTTATATTGCAAACAGCCTTAGGAATGTTTGAGGTGCTTAATCGGGATCAGATGAGGGAACAGCACCCCAGTGCTCAGCCACACAGATATGGGAATGCTCAGATGCAGAATGTGAAGCACTAGAACTGGCTTAAAAAAAAAAAAAAAAAAAAAAAAAGGGCAGTTAAATTCTTATTTAACAGAAAGTCAGCGAAAGGTAAAGGTTGTGGATCACAGTCCTGATTTTCATTTTGTTTATTGAAGTCCTGGGCTTCAAGCTGAAGATTTATACAGTGCTGCCTTCTTGTGACTTAAGTTATAAGACTCATTTAACAGCACTATAGTAATTTTTCACTGTCAAGAGACCAAAAAATCTCTAGTCTGGACAGTCCAGAATTCAAATTTTCCAGAATCCAAAGAGAGACAACAGTGGAAAACAGTGTAAAGAAATTAAGTGTTTGATATGCAAAAGGACAGAAATGCAATGCAAGGGGAGGAAAACGCTCAGTCATTTCATATCTACCCCTGCTACATAAAACAAGCCACTCCCTGGCCAAAATTGGGGTAATACACCCAGACCAACCCGTTTGTGCAAAGCAGCTGAAAGTATCCTGATCAAGGTGGGAGCCACCTCATCAGTGAAACAGGAAAATAAATTCCTACCCTAAAGCCTGGGAGGAAAAGGGAGAGCAAAGTCAGGCCTGAGGGAGGGTGGGAAGTCTGAGGGCACTCAGGAAGTTCAGATTATTTCTAACACAACATTTTCTATCAGATCATTCCCTGACCTCAGCCTGGCACTTGGTGCAGTTGCATGAATTTCTCCCTCAAGGGCCCGACTGCTTGAGAATTTAGAAGTGAGTTAAAGAAAGCAAAAAGTTCAAAGTAGAAATGGGAAAGTTCATTTCCATGAATTTATATACTCATAGATGTAAATCTTTCAAAGATCCATTCAACTACCAGCTACCTCTTAATTGTCTCACAATTCACATTTGAGAGAACTAATTTATTACGTAACAAAGAGGGGAAAAAAAAAATCAGCTTAAGAAGACTGTAGCACTAATACAGAAAGAAGAAAATATTCTGCTCTGCAAGGAGAATAAAAATTGCCAGGAGCCTTTTGGATAGGCAGAGGTAAAAAAAATGACATGTTAAAAAAATAATCAAAGACTGGAGAGAGTGTGTTAGAAACACAGCTAACCAGAGACACAAGCAACAACATCTGAAATGTGTATGATTGCCTCAGAGAGCAGGTTCTTCACAGTTCTGACAAAAATACCACACCAAAAAAGGTCAAAATTATTCAGTGCTTTCCTGGATACAGAATGACTGCAACCAGATTGAAGGTAAATTGGTTGTATTCCATTAAAAGAATAATTTGAAATCAAAAGACAACAGATCAACAAATTTAATACAACCAGCTTGCCCTTTTTTGTTTGTTTTTGTTTGTTTGTTTGTTTTGGGGTTTGTTTTGTTTTGTTTTTTTGTTTAAGTCTAAAGGAAATGCATTAAAAAGCATTTAAGAAAAAAGACTGGGTTTGGTAGAAGGCTCAGTCTTTAGACACCCTAAAGAGGCTTCAAAAGCCTGGAAAAGAATACAATCCCTCTATTTCATGATGGAATTGCAGTATTGATGGACCTAAAAACCAGGCAGACTAACAACCACCTTCAACTTTAGGTGATTAAAAAGTGAAGTGCTAAAAAACACACAGTATGAACTTGTCAAGAATAAGCCACAACAAACCAAATTTTCTTAGGCAGACTAACCACCCTAGATAGTAGGCAAGCAGGTAAGATTTCAATCTGAATGTTAGTAAGAGTTTTGACATTTTGACATCTCATTCTGACGCACAAACACTTGAACTGGTGGATACATCACCACTTCAAAAGAAAAAGTTGTTAATTCAGTATCAGACCAAAAGAAAACTTCCAGTGGTATCCTGGCAGGATTATCATAACACTGACATTATTCAATGGTTTCATTGATGACTCAGAAGGGAGAAAAAAAAAAAAACTATGGAGATGGGAAGTTCAGCCAATCCTGAAGAATGAGAGCACTGAAAATCATCTTTATAAACTGAGTACAGCTTAAATTGTTACAGAGTAAGTGAGAGATCAAGAGCATTCAGTTGGGGTGAGAGAAATCAGTGCAGAATTATAAAATAATAATTATTCAACTATCACAATATAAGCCATCAGAGTAGGAAACATCTTAAACATTCCAGCTCTTTATTTCCCTAATTCAATGACCACATGCAATTGTTTAGCTGAAGTAAGACATAACCTCCTTTCTTAAATGTAAAGCTTTCAATTGCTTCATAAAAAAAAAAAAAGATAAAGGTAAAAATAGCTAATGCCAGTGAAGAAATGGTGTTATTCTCAAAATTTTCTAGTCTACGATTCTTTCTTATTGTGGTTTTGTGTTGTGTGGGGTTTTGTTGGGGTTTGTTTGTTTGCCTACTGCATAGGACTGAATAAAGAGAGCAAATAAATACATGTTGTATTTTACCTCTTTAACAGGGTGATGTTTTACACAAAAGGTTTAAGAGAAGCCAATATATGTAGTTTGTCAAAGAGAGCCAAGGAAACTTTTATCCTATTTGTAGCTTCACACACAAAACTATTTGTGCCAGTAAATTTCAATCTCTTATAGATTTTTGCAAGAAACACACATGCAGGGAAATCCATCTTCTTGAAATGTTTCACTTTTGATCTAGGAAAACACTGTAAGTTAGCAAGTGTAATAGTTTATGGACTTGCCTGTCAAGTATCTCATATTCACTGTCAGATTTGTACAGTGCTATCAGCCTGGATTCCATCAGAACATAAATCTTCCCCGTGGCATTATCTAGAATATAAAATAAAACAAAGAGTTACACAGATCTTGATTTAATCCCCTCATTTGCACCACTATGAAACCTTTCAATATATGCAAGATGGTGGCAGTGTAGCTGTAAAATTGCCCACAATAATCCTGCTGATCAACCATTACTTTCCAGATACTCCTTCCCCATTCAGTGACTTTAAGGAGCACTTTCCAAAAGTTAGGTTTAAACAGAAGCCACAGGATGAAAGCCAGTCCACTGATTTTCAGTGTGTTTTGCTGTTCCAGAGACAGAAATACCCCATCTTGTCTACTATCATTGAGCCAAACAAAAAAGCAATTGAAAAGTTCCAATATTTGTAACTGAAACAGAGGGAAACAACTGCAAGATGGACAATTACTACATAAAATCAATATTATTAAGTGGACACTGGGTGTAACAATTGCATTCCGTGCTGCCTTTCTGAGATCTGCTCTTCCAGTTAATTACATGATTGGATTTCTTTACAGAGGAAGTAAATGACAAAAAAAATTAAATTTTGTGAAAGAAACTCATTTTCTACTCAAAAAACCCCCTGATTTTTTAACTTCAGTGACAAATTTTATTCAGACTGCTACCCTGCCAACTTAATCAGGGTCACTGTCCCACAGCAGAGGCCACAGACATCTAAACCCAAGAACTCAGCATCTCAGGCAGGTGCTGGTGTATTTCTGAAACTACTCAGCAATTCTTTGTAAGATGACCAAAGTTACGTTAAAACCTTTGAAAACTGACATATATTTAGTTCTCTTAGAAGAAAGAAAATCCAAACCCATGGAGTTCACTGTAAAGGCCTGCACAACTTCATGTTTAATATCACCTTAGGCACACACTAGATATACATGGTTATGTTGGAACTGGAAATTCCTACCTAGTATTTTATTTAAATTAAAAAAAAGGGAGGTGTGTTTGTAGATGATGGTGTCATTAAAGACAACTGCATTTCAAGGATAAAATCTATTCCTTTGCAAAGTGAAAAGGAAGACACATCATGACATACTCCACTGCCAACTGGAAAAAAATGGAACTGCAAATGCTGGAAAACTCCTTGAAGCAGTAACAAGAAAAACAACAGCCTATATTGTTTAGGCACCTTAAATGGTCCTTGCACACAATTCCTGAAGTGCTGGTGCTCTCCTGAAGGAGATCACCTCCCTGTACAACCTGTTCAGCCAGGCAAAACCAACTGGGCCATGAGTGAGCCAAGGCACTCAGTCAGATGTACTCGTATATTGGAAAGCACAGAAAACACCTTGCCTTACATTTGTGCTAAAAACTGACATTCCAGTCAGGCTGAGACCAGGATGTGCCATCTTGGGTCTGTTATGGGTAAAGAGTACAGAGATGTTCAGTTACTGCAACTCAGCTGCCACAGAGCAGCAAGTTGTTCATGAGTCTGAGCCCCAAGAAAGGAAGAGAGAAAAAAAGCTTTGGACATCCAGTCACACTTCCCTGTCTCTCTTACTCTTTATTCCACCTATCAATATTTTTTAGGGAACAGCCCTCACAATGCCTGTAAAATAACAAGGGCACAGCAGTCAGAAATCAGCCACACATGAAATAAATCTCATCCTTCAAACTAACACTGATTCAGCCCCAAAGTGCTACCAGTTTAGCATAAAACAGTCCACAGTACAAAACATAAGTACATATTGGTAGGCACTGAAGGAAGAAGTGTTTATTCTATGTCACCTTGAGCTAACACTTGCCTCTCACTTTTACATACTGCAGTTCTGGATTAACACAAAGGGCCAAATTGCTGGGCAAGGTCCAGGGAGTAGTGGTCCAAGCAACCAGAGAAACATTGGCATCTTCTTCCAGTGGGAAGCTCACAGTCACTGAAGGGTCTTGAACATCCTGAAAAACAAGATAAAGCCAAAGGGTAAAAAAAAGAGAGGGAGGCAAAAAAGGCTGACTGCCTGTATTAGTGAGGAAATGCAAATCTAAGACATATTAACTACTACTGCCAGCCACCCACACCCATCCTGCAACTGGCCTCATTCATCACTGTAGTGGGAGAAGGTGAAGTGGCAGCATCAGAAAGCCAGAAGAGAGCAGCAGTCAGAGCTCCTCTGTTACACCAGTGCAGACTGACAGTCCAACAAGGCTACAGGGTTAAAAACTCAAGACTAGCAGCGAGATTTTGGGAATTCGCTGCCAAAACACCCAAGAGAACTGAGTGCCAGTTCCCTCAGGTACCTCTTATAATCCCTTTTAAAAGTTTAGAATCAATCTCAAGTGTCAAGAAAATCAGCAGTTTCTTGGATACTGCTACACAAAGCCTTTCCCACATTTTCCTCTACAGTCAGTGATTAGGAAGAGCAGACATCACAGAAAATGATTCATTGTTGTTAACAAGGGGGGAAAAAAGTCTGAGGTACTTAAAAACAAGAGTATATCAATATTTAGGAGTAAAAGAAATCTCAGGGAAGGAGACCTTTGTCAGCTACTCTATAAAACTTCACCTTCAAATAAGTCAAAACAATGCCCTGGAAACAAGTTTTTCTTTCAGCCGAGTACAACCCTATTCAGTCACTTCACATTTCACCTATTATGAAAAGCTGATTGTAAGAGCGAGCCTAATCCTGCAAATGTGAAATCTTCACTGTTCATTTTAAATGCCAAACAGAAGGAGGGTGCCCTGCACACAGGCCCTACCCACACCGAGAGGTCCTGTCGCCTCAGCACGTCTCGTGCGAGGAGCTCTGGTTTCCATCCAGCATCATGGAACAGTTAGTGGCATCATGGGACAGGCAGCTATTTATGTCTGAGCTAAGGGCTGCTCCAGAGGGAATTTTCTGTGAACATCTGGTGCAGTCAACAGTAAAACATAAATATTACATAACCCATGGACTGTGCTCAATACCAGGCAGAGATCGAGCTCTCAGCACAGCCCCGTCTGCCCCGACTGCTCAGCAGCACTGAGGGCCACTCACTTCATTTTCTGAACACAGAGTTGATCAGGTAGATGACAACAATGGGCAAAGCATGAAAAAACAGCATCCAGGCTGCCAGGTAATGGCACTGTATAGCATTTTATCTGTTACAAATCTACCCAAGACACCACTTCTTCAGTTAAACGTAACCCAAGCTGCTGACACGCTTTACTCCAATGCACATTAGACACCTAACTCTGTTTCTAAACACGTTTCTTGAGTCCTATTGCTGCTGACCCATGTCCAAATTCCCAGAGGATCAATAAGTAGAAGCTAAAGGCTGATTTCCACAGTGCCAAAGCCAACAGACGCCTTACACCCCAAAAAGACTGTGCTCAGCAAGAACAAATCCTGCCAGCTCACGGCCCTCAGCATTTCAGCCCCCAAACGCCACTTCTAGCAGACAAGAAGGATAATCTTTGCATGAAGTGGCAGAGCAGCACCCCCACCACACACTCTACTGGTTCTAGAGTAAGAAACAGCATCTAAATATTTCATTAAGACTCAAGAAAAGAGAAGAGCTTTGGCTCTAAGGAAAAGGGGCACACGCATTAAAAAAAAATAAAATAGTCTTTGTTCTAAATACACCTCATTAATCTGAGCCCATGTGAAATGTCAGTTAATAGGGACAAGCAAAATAATTACTTCATTTATCAGACAGTCACAAATACCAAGATATTTTTGCAAATCTCACTTTCATAAATCACAAACCCTTTATTCTTCAGTACAAATACCCCTCAGCAATACTGAAAGCTCCATTATCTGTGGGCTGCATTGTACTACAACTCTATTTAAACATTTGTTTTAAAAACACTATTTTTGGCCAGCACACTGGCCTTGTTTTTAGGCAAGATGTAAAAGAAACCAGATGTACAATCTGTGCTAGTTCTCTGCTGCAACAATAGAAGTGAAAGATTTATGACAGAAGGATACAGAGGCCTGGGTCAGGACTGGAAGGGATGCAAAACCTTTATCCACAAACTAACAAGTTGTGCCTTCACATATGTGAACATGAGTAACTTCAAACAAGAAGCTGCACTTACTTTATCTAGTCATTCACTTTTAAAGGAACATTTTATAAATCCCAGTAAATCATGCATTACCTCAGGTAAAACATTGCCTGGAATTTCCTAGTCTAAATTAATAGAGAGCCATTATCCTACTGCTACACAGTGTTTGGCATCACTTATTAATCCCCTCACAGAAGACCTCAACTCCCTCCTCTTTTCAGATCTGCACAGACAGGGACAGCTGCAGCTCTCCTCTAAAAATTTAGCACAAAACCCAACACAGTGTAATACTCACCCTGAGAGCCCAGTGAGGGAGTAATTTCCCAGAATAAAACAAAGTGTGTACTTTAAACATCTGTAAGTTGTAATGGAGAACAGGCAAAAAGGCTCAGATCAAGTGATCCAAACAAATCCAGCAAAACATGATAAAAACTAACCCATTTACCTGGATTTTTACTACCAATTCGGAGTGTAATGACATCCTTAGGTACTACCAAGCAGTCAGTATTAAAGCTTTTCAAATCCAAACTGAACACAACAGAGAAATATGATCACAACACATAACACACACATTCACTGACTCACCTTGTAATTCTGATGGGACTCAAAGTTGGACAGTGGGGTGTTGCAGGCAGTTGAGAAAGGCATGACCTTAACACCTCTATACACCAGTCCTTTGTCATACAGCTGCTTGAAAACCCACCTGGAGGGACACAAAGGACAAGGAATAGCACTTGGTGTTTCCCATTTAATAAATAAACTGAAAAAAGGGGTTGCTGCTCTAGCTGCAGTTTCCTTATAAATGACAGCTTCTTTAAACAATCAATCATCAACTCAAGACAGTATTTGCAACTCAAAAGGAAAGAGAGAATTGCAACTGTATTTCTGGCACATTTTTAGCTTTAGCTGATTCTAGAAGCTTGGTATTCCATGCACTGGCTGCACAGCACACAGTACTTAGATGAAACACAAATCCACAGTGCTGACTAATCTTCCTCAGATTCCTTTAACACAAAGATCACCTGAAATCTGAACTATTAACAAGGCTGAAATCAGTTATAATTTAAGAACAGATGTGTAGTGACATGGTTGCTCACTTATCACATGATCTTAAGCATCTACTACAGCAACCAGTGCTACAGAAGAGAGGCAGATACAGGTCAAAGACACCTGCGACCCACCCTGAGTAAATCCTGACAACCAGAAGAGCATTTTTCACAAGGGGGCACAGATAACCATGAAAAACAATGAACTCAGTTTTATGGTCCCACAATTTAATGTTCTCCTCTGGACTCAGCTCCTCTCCAAGATCACAGTCTCACATTAAGATTTAACTCTGTTTAAGAAATCTTCAATACAGCCTGTGGCTTATTTGGATCCTTATGTTTCCTTGAAATAATCAAGGCAGCACTTAATATTACAATATGACAAATTGAGGCAATGCTCAAGATGGACAGAAGCTGGAAGAGAAACATACTTCACACAGCAACACCTCAAATGTCCACGTGGCAGACCAAACTTTAATACTGCAGGGTTTACTAAAGCATCACCAACATTTATCAGCTTATCAGGTCTCACTGACTTGCACACTTAGTGGTACAGCCTGCAGGCTCTAAGGCAGGAGAGGGCAAGCCTTAAATAATCACACCAAACCCAACTCACAAACCAGAACTTCTGCAGAGTCTTGTCATTTAGAACCCCATCCAAATCATTAAAACTCTACTGACTTTAAAAGCTCCTTTATTCCAACTATGTTTTCAAACCACTCTGATCCCTTCTCTGGGTCCCTTTGCAGATAAAAAGCTCATTGCTAAGCAACCAACCCCATCCTGGCAAGCAGCACTTTTTTCTGCAGGCTGTCATTTTGTGCTTGAGAATCTGGACCCGTATTTCAGTCAGTGTCTTGCCTCCTGTATTTGAAATTATAACCTTCAACAAAAAACACAAGTAGACTATTGCACTGATTTTATCTGTAGCCTAAAATAAGAATATCAAAAGACATGCCCTGGCTTGCTGACATGGAAGTCATACGCTGCCTTAATCAGAATAATTATTACTCTGCAGATTAGGCAGCTGAAGAAAATACAGCCTGTTCTATGGAAAAGATGTGCAATCCACTCAGATTCATCCACGGGCCTCCAGTAAAAGCCCCAAATTCCCCTCGAGCCATCACTAACATCAGAAAAATTGCATAATCTGAAGTCTGAGATGGAAAAGGCCTCAGAGACCCTCTGCCAAAGAAGAGCCAAACCCAAAGGTGTCCCAGGGCTGTGCACTCCGAAGGTGCCTGACCTTACACACACAACTCCAAAGTCACCTTGTCCAAGTAAGAAACGTCACCCACAGGCAAGTTATGGCTGCCTGACCCCCACCCAACTCTGGAACACAGCAGTGAGGGCATCTATTTTATAACTGAGATTTTAAGTTTATCAACTTGACCTTTCATAAATATAAATCATACAAATCATCTCAACACAGTTTCATCAGCTCTGAGCATATATATTTGAGCTGGCTAACTGCAGAAGTCTTTGTGGGAGTTAAAGAAATAAGTTAAAATGTATGCTTACCACCTCAGAGCATAATTAATGCACACTGTGACAAGTGACAGCATTCCTACTGAAGGTGTTCTATTTGCCTTTCAAAAACAGTGACTAAAATACCTATAGAAAAAAGCTCCACTAGACTTTCTATAGAGCACTGCCTACTAACAGCATCGAAGAAAACTACTCAGAGCAACACTGAATACTTAATTCAGCTGTAAATATAACTAATCTCAGGGAGGTGTTCAGGAAAGGTGAGCACTTCATGGAGCTGCCAAGCTCCCAATCCAGGCCAGCATCTCCCTCCTGTGGCAATCCCATCCCATTGCAAACCGAGGGCTCCAGCTGTGCACTGCAGAGCAGGGATGGGCTTCCAAACCTCTCCAGAGCTCCTCACAGCTCACAACTAACACTCATTTGTAGTCTCTTATAACCTCTCCCCTCAGAAAGCCATTCCAATGGAATAAAAGAATTATGATTGAGGCCAGACTGCTGCCCGATGCCATGGTCTTCATTATCATTACAAAAAAAGCTGTTCTGTTATCTCAAAAAACATCTAATTCCTTTCCTTAACAAAAGAACTTCTGACCATCAGACCTACACAGGAGATGATTCCCAAAGGGCTCCCTGCAGCACTGCCCACCTAAAACACAGCACCTGCTAAAGAGGAACCTGATTCTAATAATAAGAGTCACATTTTGCTTAAAAATTCAACATGATATTTTAGACAATAACCTATCAAAACATGTTTTAACCCTTATGTTTGCAAAATGTTGGCACTTGGCAAGAAAGGGGCACCAGGTTTGCAATTCAAAATTGAAACTGCAGTGCTTTCTAAAAAAACAGCAACTTAAGGAAACCACAGAGCTCCTTTCTAGTGAGAAAGAAAATGTTTACTCACAAAAGTGAGAAATCAAACCCTATTCCTCTAATTCTGCTGAATTTCTCAAATGTAAATAAATTTAATTGCATCCTCTTGGCTGTGGGAGCAGCACTGACACACTTCTTTACTGAAAAATGCACTTTGGGGAAAGGTGAACTCAAGATGCACATTTCAGCCTCTTGTTGATAGACAATCTGGCCCCCAAAGATGCAAGGAACGTTCAACTTCCAAAAGGAATGACACAAATTGGAAACAGTTTGTTGTTACTCAAGTGCCAGGAGGGGATGATGCAACTGGTTCCAAGACTGAGTTCCTCTCTCTGCACAGGAATAACATCCAAGAAACTTGAACCTTGCTACAATATTTGTTCATCCAAGTCACACACACACCAGGCAAACACCACATGGACATAATAAAACTCCTACAGAGGGAGATTCTGCTTCCAGAAGATACTGAATCAGTCAGTGCAACACTCAAAACAGCCCTGGCAACCCACACAAAATCCAACATCTCTCAGTCTCCTCCAGCAGATGCCAAAGCAAGTTGCACTTCTCAAACACATCAAAGAGAAAGATCTGATCTTAGAGCCTCACAAGTGATTAATGCCATTCCTCTGGGGGATCAGGTGACTCCAAGGGATCAGCTGGCTCTGTTTGCAGTGAACAGTATCTAAGGGCTTTCTAAAGGCTTGAGAACTCTCAGCTTTTCAGAAAATTGAAGTACTCCTTACTAACACCGACCAATTATTTTCAAAACCTTAAAGTGTTTTTCTCCCTTTTTTCCTTTTTAAAGAAAAACACCCAGGAGCTGTAAACTCAGTTACTGACAAAGACTGAAAGTAAGGTGGGCAGAGCATGATGACAGCTGGATGTAGAGGTGTGTGATTTCAACATATCCTACAGATAAATGAACAAAATTATTGCTGTGCCACCTCACATCAGTTCAATAGCAAGATAAAAGGACAATTTTATAGCCTCTAGAGACTTCCCAAATAAACCCATCCACAAGCACCTCCCTATGGAAGAAGCCCTGTCACCTACACAGTTCAGCAAGCTGGCTCCATCCTAACAGCACCAAAAGCAGCAGTTTTTGAGGAAGAAGGTTTTTCTGGGACTAGTGAAAAATACTTTAAAGACAAGATGAAATCAAAAAGGAAGCAACCATCAAAAAAAAAAAAAAAAAAAAAAAAAACAACAAACCACAAACCAAAAAAGTACTCAAAAAACACTGGACATGAGTCAAAAAAGCATAAGTGGAACATGAATTCCAATAACAAACACAGCCTATCCTTAAATAGTATCTTCAAAAGACACCTTAGGAAGGTCAGGGAAAGCAGTTATTCCAAGGCCCAGGAATTCTTAAGTACAGAAGTTGTCAAATTTCAGGTTCAACTACCAGTGAAAGCTTTAGTGCATATAGAGATCATCCTGCTCCAGGTCTAAACTCCAAGCTGTAATCTTTGGATCAGTGCACTGAAAGATTATGAATCAAGCCAAAAGTGCAAAATACCTGTATAGAGAAAATTTGAATACATAAAACTGTTGCTAGACTTATCCCAAAGATCATCCACAGGAGTTCAGTGTGTTCCTCCTTCAAAAGATAAAACAGGGACTGGAACAGTGAGAAGACAACAAGGGGACTACAGCACTCAGTGCACCACGAAAACACAAGAAAGGGGAAAAAATGCAGGTAGCTAGTAGAAAAATGGACAAAACAGAGTTCTTATGACCAGTATCTCTCTAGAGAATGAATTATAGACTCTAGGGAATAGAGTCATGGAATACACAAAATGCCTTGGTGATTTCTATTAGGACCCAGAGAGCTTTTGTTCTGAAATCATTCTGGTTCAGTGCTGAATAAACTCCACATGCAGGAAAAACAACTGTTTTACTGCTTACATAGAAAAGAAAAAAATCTTTTGACCTTTACACCAACCCAGTCCTCTCAGTGGGGTGTCCTCATTCATCCTCTCACTGAGAGGGGCTAAGGCACTGAATTTACTGACAGAGCTTATCTGGAGAACATGGAGCATGAACAAAACCAAAGCTACACAAAGGGAGTCAGGCAACCCAAGGCAAATGTTCCTGTCTCAGGAGCTACCTACAACCTCTTCAGGTGCCTTAGAAGTGGCACCTTGAGCCTGTTGCTAAAGAAAAAAAAAAAAAAAAAAATCAAGGAGAGCACTACGAGTCCAAAGGGTGAGGAAGTGCCCTCTTAATAACATCCCTAAAAGGAAAACTAAAGCTGGAACAATGAAATGAGTCCAGTGGAGGGAACAAACAAAAAACCCCATCACCAAAGGACGCTCCATACTGGCTGTGTTTCCACAGTAAAAGCACAGAGTTTTCAGTGCACAGCCATGATACAAAGTTCTTACCACACAAAAGGACTCAAGTGTATCTTCTTCAGGTACAGAAGTACTTAAGAAGTGTTTCTACTGTGCTTTCACACCATGCAAGTCATAGAATCACTGAATGGTTTATGTTGGAAAAGATCCTTAAGATCAGAGTCCACCCTTAACTGCCCAGGCCACCACTAACACATGTCCCCAAGTGCCACATCCACACATCTTAAATCCCTCCAGGGATGGTGGCTCAGCCACTTCTCTTGGAGCTTCTTCCAGTGCTCAACAACCCCTACAGTGATAGAATATTACAAAAAAAAAAAAAAATAATCATCTAAACCTCCCCTGGTGCAACTTGAGGCCATTTCCTCTTGTCCTATTGCTTGTTCCCTGGGAGAAGAGACTGCCTTAGCCCCAGTGACACCTCACTGCTCCATGAATCATCATCCTCATTGTTCAGCTGCACTGCAGAGCCTCACACCTACTGCAAAAGGCACTTGGGAGGGTGAGGCAGCCAAAGAACAGGCACATCTGCTGTTCCAGGCAGGAACTTGTCATTGTTCCATATCCCTTTACTCAATGTGTTCAGTAAGATGGAGAGAGGAGAGGGAATCCTCCCCATCACGTGCCCTGTGTGCCTGTTGGGCCTGGCTCAGGGAAGGCAGGGTGTGATTCCAGAGGTCCAACTCTCCCCTCACACTCCCTGGTACCTCCTCCCAGGGCTCTGTCCCTCAGTGGAGCTGACAACTGTCTTTAAAACAGAATTAAGCTCAGCCCGCAATTGCTAATTTGGGCACTAGATGGTGACAGGAATCTGCTCAACCAACCCTTCAGCTGTGCAGGGGAGCCAAGTCAAAGCCCTGGGCATCACCCCCAGGCTCAGCCCCAGCTCTGACAGCACAGCCATCCCCTCATCTCCTCGGCATTCCACGGGCTGTTCCCCAGCACCCAGGGAAAACTGCTCCCGAGGGGCAAACTCACAGCAGGCTGAGAACTGTGCAACAAGTTGTGAAGACAATAATTCACTAGTTGTTCTTCTTCCCAAAGCCCATGTGTTTCTTTCTGACCAACTGCAGATCAGATCAGTAAGAAGTTTAAGCTCACACTAAACTGCTCAAATTCACTGTATGTGTCTCATGAGCTGTACGAAACAAATAATTAAGAATGTATTGTATGTTTGTTCCAGGCCAGCTCAAGAACATCATTCTCACTGCAGTTTCAGTAAAGGACACATTTTCATTGAGATCTGAGCAGGATGAAGGGTCAGAGACACAAATTCTACAGAATTAGAACTTAAAAGTTCTTTTTAAGTTATTGAATATGTGAACAGTTGACTACATCTTTACATGAGAAACCACTGCAGTATCACCTGCTAATGACACCAACCTTTAATGCTGAAATATTCTGACAATTTTATGGATGGATGTTTTGTTGTATGTCAAAATTTAGCAGGCTGAAAATTCAGTCTACTCAGCCATCATATGACATAGCACCAAAATTCTTCCAAAGCAGTCATTTCCAACAAACCCATTATAAAAGATGAAAAAGAATCAATTAGAAGCTACAGCTCAAAGGAACACTCCTAATGGATATACAAAGTAACTTCAGTAACACATTCTCAGTCTGATGATTGTCTAGGAAACCTATCTGATTTATTTTCTTCTATTTTTCAGAAATTGTGCATTGCCCTGTCAAAAGCACTGCTGCAATTACATTTACAGGGCTTTCTTTAAGCATTATCCCCCTTACTCCTGAAACAGGCATCCCACATTCCTTCCCCATTCCCCTCCTCCATCCACTGTGCAAACACCAGTGGTTTCACCTCCTCTTCTGCTCGGCACCAAACTGGCAGTGGCATCACGTGTCCCTCCACGTCTTAGAGACTTTCCAAAAAGCCAAATCTTTACAAAAAAAAGACTCTCAAAAATTTATGTCATTACATGATTACATGGAAACTTAACAGCAACAGGAAGAAAAAAAAAAACCTACAAAATTAAGAGGTTGTCTGCCTACATACCTCCTGAAATCTCATACCTTTGAGGCTTCAGATGCAAAGTTTATACCCTAAAGTCTGTATCAAAGCAATCGTTAGAAAAGGTAGCCTCTGTAACACAAGTGAAAGACTAGAAATTGTCTTTCAAAAGTGGAAAAGAAAAAAAAAGAAAAAAAAAGGCTTGGGCTGGTGAGAGAGACCCTGCAGCTTGCAAAAGTCAGATTTGTTTCTTTAAGGTGCTTGTTAAACAGGATCTGAGGTACCACCAAGTATTTATATAACTTACAAAATAAGGGTTTCTTGTCAGTTTTTGCTTTGTAATTATGCAGGGTTTCTTCAGCTAAGTTAGTCAAACATCTGCTGCCTTCCCACCATCCTTTCAATGCTCACTGAAAATTCCCTGGCACTTCTGCCCCTTCCAATGGCTTCAGGGACATCCAGAAGGTCTGTCAATCCTTCATCTAACTATATGTAACTAACTACACAATTAAAGGTTATTAGTAAAACTAATACTAAAGAATACGCATATAAATACTTTAATATGCATATAATTTGATTTTCAATAGCTTTTTGTCAGCACATACTCTGCAATTCACCTCGTAGTTCCATCACCCAGAGGACTCAAACTTGTCATTTCTTCACTGTGTTGGGCCAACCTGATTCTCCTTAACCTGTAATATTGTCCTTGTCTTTTGAAATTCCAACAGGCACCCTGAATACATTGCCAAAATACCCAAACTTTACTAAGCTCTGCACCAGGAGTCCAAGAGACAGTTGCCAAACTGTGCTGCCAAATAAAAAGGTAACAGCAGATTCACAGCCTC
This sequence comes from Pipra filicauda, assembly GCF_003945595.2. Classification (NCBI taxonomy): domain Eukaryota; kingdom Metazoa; phylum Chordata; class Aves; order Passeriformes; family Pipridae; genus Pipra; species Pipra filicauda. Next base: position 1,339,909 of record NW_024103463.1, on the reverse strand, counting down.
TGCATTCAGGCTTGAAGATGAGGTTTGGAGCTAAACTGAGCTTGGACAGTTTGCCCATTTGCAGCTGACAGCGTGAAGAACATCAAGAATGTAGAGATATAATGTAATTTCCTAAACCAAGTAAGGAACATTATTAATAGATCTTCAGAATTGCTTTGAAGTCGACAGGGAGCAGGAAGATTTCAGGGCTCACTAAAATCAGTATTGGTGTCCTTTAATTTGAAAAACCCTGCTATCCTGAAGAAGAAAAAAGTAGGCCAGTAAATTCCCTCACTTTGACATCAATATATTTCAGATTGCCTGATGTTTATCTGCATTTGGCACATTTCAGAACAGTTCTAATGATAAATGGACCAACACATGTTTGCAATAATTGAAGTCTTCTTAACATTTCAAAGCATACAATGCATGTAACTTACCACACAGACTCCATGAACTCGGGATACAGAGTTTTATAATCATTTTCAAAATCAATCCAGCGTCCTAATCTGGTAACACTGAACTGTCAAGACACAAACACAGAGATTGAAAGGCACCTCAACATCCAAGATCATGGCACAATACCTACATTTATTCTGTAAAACAGATGGATTTTCAAGTGCAGTGTTTGTCCCATATTAATGAAATAGATCTAAGAAATATTTCAGCCTGATAATAGTTCCAAACAGTGTATTTAAACAAGTGAAAATAAGGAATAAATGAAACCATAACTGTTTAGAACCAAGGTCACACAACAGGCAAATGTGTTCAACACAGCAGAAATGGTAGATCATGAGGATCATTCATCAGACAGAAATGGTGGATCATTCAAGGTTCAGCCAAGGTTCAAATGCCTGAAAACCGCTTTTCATTACAGTGGTCTCACTTCTATTTTTGAAACTACTTGTTGCAGAGACAGTCAAAATCCAGAACACGTAGTCCATCAGCTTTCAGTTACATGAAAACCTGATGTAACTTGAAGACAAAGAAATGCTGAAAGAAATCGATACGTGACAAGTTATTAAACTGTTCCAGGGCCAACTGCCCTCTTGGCCTGCCCAGAGCCAGGGGAGGGCTGCCAAGGGCCACAGGGCTGACAGGTGGTGGGCCCTGTCTCAGCACAGGCTGTGGCCACGGCCACAGAGGATGGGCTGTAATAAGCCAGCTATGGGATTCACTTGGAATGTTGGGACTCTGCTCACTTCCCAGCTCTCCAGAGCCCTGCTCTGCCATCAGCCAACCCAGAGACACCTGTCCTGACCCCCTCAGGCCCAGCCCGCAGCGACCATCACACCAGCAAAGCGAGCACAAGGCAGATTCACTCTCTCACTTCTGCATTTTCACATCACACCTGAGCTCCTGAAACGTATCAGTTTGGATCCTGACCTTTAAGCCACTCTGACATTCCACTAAAAAGATCCAAGGCCTAGGACCGATTACCACAAGGATCCACAAAGCTGGAGAATTCTGTTTGGTCTCAGCACTGAAACACCTTGCACAGCCAAGGAACCTTTTATATTTTTTCCATAAGGCTCAAGCATTTGCTAGTCACTCCAGACAGCAAATAAACACTGTATGCAACAGGAATGTTGGCAATTCCTCTCCTAGCACTATTCCAATACATTTGAATTCATTATAAGTCAAAAGATTTTTAAACAAATTTCATTATTTTTATTAATAATCTAAAATATACATCTGTGTGTGGAAATACACACCTATACATGGAAATTTATGAATTTATGAACAAAACAAGATACAAAATCCATTCATCATGCAAAAGACTGATCAGCACTGCAAAAACACCACCTTCTGAAGACACAGCAAGTCCAAAGGAACAACTGTGGAAAACAAAACACAAAATGTTCTGGGTTTGGCTGGGATGGAGTTAATTTTCCTCCTCACAGCTGATACAGTGTGGGAATAATGTTGGTAACACACCACTGGTTTAGCTGCTGAGTAGTGCTTACTCCAAGCAAGGAATTCCCAGTGTCCCATCGTGCCAGGGAGGAACTGCACAAGGAGCTGGGGGGGAGCACAGCCAGGACAGCTGATCCAAACTGGCCAAAGGGAGACTCCATAGCCCAAAATGTCATGCCCAGGATAGAAACTGGGGGGACTTGGCCAGGAACCCCCAACCACCAGGCAGAGACAGGCTGGGAGTGGGTCAGCAACTGTACTGGGCATCACCTGGGTTTTTTGGGTTTTACTCCTCCCTCTCCTTTTCATTACAATTATTATTACCAGCAGCATTGTTATAATATTTTATTTTGTTTCAATTAAACTGTTCTTATCTCCACCCAAGAGTTTTCTTTGTTTTTCCAGTTATCTTCCCCTCTGAGCCAGGGGGGAGTGAGTGACTGTGTGCTACTTGGCTGCCAGCTGGGGTTAAACCACCACAAGGAACCAGAAAGAATCTTGTTACTTATATTTCCAGAAGCAACAAAGAATCATTAACGATGGTTTTAAAATACAAAATTTCAGAGCTTAGACTAAAGATTTTTTTTTTTCAAATGTACAATCCCTGTGCTTTTCATCCAGCCACTTGCCAAGACTCAGGCCACAGCTCTTCTACCAAATACAGCTCTAGTGTCTCCAGATACTGGCTACAACCTCAAAATGCTCCCCAGGTGCAAGAGGCAAGTGGTACTCAAATGAGGAATTGCTATTTTGATGGAAAGAAGTATGTCAGGACTAGAAAACATACAGAGGAGTGTGATGAGGTAGAACAGCTTCTGCAGGAAGAAAAACTAAATAATTAGGGCTGTTCTGCCTAGAAAAAGGAAAAAACTGCTGGTAAAGACAAACATTTATTGGAAAGCATATTAAAGAACTACAGTTCTTCAAATTGCATATAAGAATGCCTTGATACAGACTCTTCAGAGGCCATCAGCATATCTAGACTCAAAATGTAAACAGATAGAAGTCCTAGAGGAATAAAAAAAATGCCAAGGATTATAAATTAGGGGGAAAAAAAATAAAAACTCTTTGGCTTAAGAAGGCCTTGTGGCACAGAGGCTGAAAAAATATGGCCTGTTCTTCCATCCTTCCTTTGGCACTTGTTACTGCAGGCTGGCACTGTAAAACAGAGGCACAGCCAGGAAAGCACCTGGGCACTCCTCAGCTCCAGAAAATCATGGAAAAAAGGAGTCATCACTTCACACACACATCCCACTGACAGCAAATACAGAGTTCTGGGCTAACTGTACTTTATTCTGGGCACACTGCTAAGGACAAAAATAAGGAGCATCAGGTTCTATGCACAGGATGAATATTATTCTAAATTAGAAAAAAACAACTGCGCATTTCTTTAAAAAATATCTAACCCACCTACTTCAAACAGCTCTCCAGCCACAAGAGTCTGCATAGAACAATGTTCTCCCTAAATTCATGGGATGCAAAATATTCTCTGGGAAGACTGAGGGTTTACCCACACCTATTGTGACAGAAAATCAGATGCTAGAACTTCTGTTCTTCCAAAAACACGAGCTACTCCCTACACTCTGCCAATGAAATGACTGGGGAAAGGGAGAGCAGAAAAGCAGGGAGGTTAATGTGCTTTTTCTTTATTGTTCCACTTGAAAACCAAAGCCAGATCTTTCAATTTTCTACAGAAGGGAAGGCACAAAGAAAGAGACAACACTCAAGGTATCTATTATTTGTTCAATGTATCTCATTAGACCCTTTGAGCTCCAGGTAACCTGCAAATCACCCTCCTCTGACACCAGAGCAGTCTCTGTTCTGAGCCACAACGGAGCTCTTCGTGTTCCCCTTTCAGGATCACGAGTGAGGAACACACAGAAGCTTAAAGGTATGAGATTTATGCTCAGAATCAAACAGAAGGATGAAGTTCACCCTTCCTGAAAAACTTCTGCACACATCCATTTAGAAACACCCAGCAGAACATGGGCTGTGCCTCCACTTACCTCCCACTCCTTGGCGTATCTCATCACAATCCCTCTGCACTGGTTGTTGTAGGATTCAATCCCCATCTTGGCCACATCCTCCGGCCCTTTGATGCCCAAGGTCTTGTCAATCTCGTATTCCTGGGAGCATTGAAACAACCAGAACAAAGCACCCGCCCTGTTAGCAAAAGCTTTCGGGATTTCTCTGGATCATTTGTGTTCTGTGCATCCTGCTGAGGCTAAAGGGCCTGCTTTACACCCTCTGGAGATGCTTTCGTGAGTACTGCACCTGAACCAGGCAGGGATTTCAAAGGCTTGCCCTGGTGTAACTGTTTCTATGCTATCTTTAGAAAAATGAACAAAAAAAACCAATTTCTGAAAAACGTACCAAATAAATACACGTTTATAGCAACGAACCAAGTGCAGGTGACCAGGAGGAAGCTCCTGAAATCACCACACACAAACCCCAGAGCAACGCAGCGGCCACAGAACTTGCATTTCTCTTTTAAAAAATATGCAAGTGCAACAGAAAGGTGACTGATGAGCAGGGAACAACACGGAAAGAGCAACCAACAGACACATCTGTGGGCAAATTTGTGACACGTACCACAGGTAAGCCATGGCAATCCCAGCCAAACCTTCTGTCCACGTGAAAACCACTCTGATGAGCAAATCTGGTCACGATGTCTTTGATGGTTCCTGCCAGGATATGGCCATAGTGGGGGAGCCCAGTAGCAAAGGGGGGGCCGTCGTAGAAGTTAAACCTGCAGCACAGAACAGTCTTAACTGAAGCACACACTGCCTTCAAACAGGGTAAGTCTAAATGGAGCTTTTGATTCTTATGTCTCACTAGGACAACATCAGTTTCTTCCTCTCCCATTATCAGGTGTCACACTGGCAGGGGGACTAGAGGCAACATTCCAGTTCAGTTCCTCCTGACTGCCAGTTCTACCAAGATTCCTACAGCTCCACAGCTGGCACGCCTGGCAAAGAGCTGGCCTTGCTCACCTGCACATTTCTTTTATAAACCCACCAAGCAGGAAGTTACAGGTTTATTACCACTGTTTGAACATTTCTGATGCTTCACAAAGTGAAATCTAAGGGGCAATGGCAGGACAGCAGCACGAGCCAGGGGCAAAGGAAGCAGCTGCTGCTCACAGAGCCAAGGCAAAGGCAAGAATTACAGGCAAGCCAACCCTGCACTGTCACACACAGCTGCTACAGCTTTGAACAGATCCTTACCTAGGTCTGTTCTTCGATTGCTTCAGGCATTCTTGGAAACAATTCAGATTTCTCCAGAGCTTCAATATCTTCTCTTCCTCATTTGGAAAACTTATGTTTTCTGGAACTTGTTGAACCATCCTTTCCCAGCAACGTCCAAGGAGAGAAAAGAAAATACATATTGAACAGGAGGGAGAAAAAGTAACTTCACAACTACAACTTAATGTCTTACAAATCCATACTACCAAACCACAGTTCAGTTGTCTGAAGAGCTTCATGCAGTGTAGACATGGAAGCAACCACTTTAATCTAAAAAAAGCCTAATTTTGACCAAAGTTTTGGAACAGGAAAAGGATTCTCCATTCATTCAACTACGGTTGTTCACTTTTTATTGTGCTTTTATTTCTGTTTCCTGCAGAAAACAGTCAAAGGGCAAATTATTTTTTGGTTACAAGTTTGGGGGTTTTTTTCTTTCGGAAAAGTTTCCAAGTTCAAACTGACCCTCCAGCAGCAGCCTTAGTTTAAATGTAGGAATTAAGACTACTGAAGAGGCTCCTTTCCATTGTACATCTACTCCCACCATTTAAGTGTTTAAAGCAGCACTTTTCCATCAGGCCAGGCCACCATTCTCAGATGCCCCTAAAAGCAGCCAGACTGCAAAGAGCACAGTTGAGAAAGATGAACATGTGGAAAGAATTCAAACAGATGAGGAAAAACCCCCAAGACCTCAGCTGTGAATCTTTAGAAGCTCTAACTTACAGATAACAGCAAAACCACAAATCTCTTTCTAGTCCCTTCTTTTCCCTTTAGTTTTTAAGTATATCAGACCTAAGCCACAATGGACTACCTCTTGCTGGCCATTTCCTGAAAGTCTTTTTTTATTTAGTGGGTTTTGGCCACCAGAGCCCAAAGCCATTCTCAAATTCTGAAGAATGTCAAGTCAATGAAAAATCACTACAAGTAAAATAACGTACAAGCAACACAGGGAGGAGAATTCTCAACGTGATAAGGAACACACAACAGAGCTGTCTGGTGTTCCAGACCTGCTGCAACATTCAAAGGGCTCAGATTTCAAGAAAATGCACAGCAAGCACGAAGCAAAAGCTGTGGGGAATAAGGATAGTTAAGAGAGGAGCTCCCTAAGAGGAGAAAACTGGTTATGGAGATTGTAAGAGATGACTGCACAGAACAAACAGGTTCTCCCACCTCTAACTTCAGTGCTGTGGCTCCTGAGCACTCACACCAGAAGGAACTGAGCACTCAAGCTCCACTCAGCATTGCAGAATTACACACGATGGCACAAGGACTGAGTCTTCTGATTTACTCCGATTTGTAAACACTAACCATGAGCAGCAGCAAATGTAAATGCATGAAGACAATACTTCAGTTACAGCTGACAGGCTGCCTAAATTCCAAAAGATTTACTTACATGAAACCCAGACCACCACAGAAACTGCCAGCTCAATGCATTGAGCCCAGGTGAAAAAAATGTGCCCCGAAATGAGACCTCCAGACCAACCCCATCACTCAACCTTTTTGTATTAATGACACATCCACTAAGAAACCTGATTTATCATTATCATATTATTATTATTGAGAATCCCCCAACCTGGTGCACAGGTGACACAGGAGCTGGAGGAGAAGTCATGGGCTGCCAAGGAACACGTGGACACGGCCTGGACGTGTTCTTAAAACGATAAGAACCTCTTAAAAAGGTAATAACTGGCCTTAGCACAGTGAGTTACACTGTGTAGGAGAGTTTTCATCATCCTTCCTTGGAACACTAATTAGGCCATGTCATTTCTCAGTAATTTGATCACAGAGACAATGGAGATGATAAAAGAATGCAGCCTTAAAGCTTCTCCCCTCCAAGCCCGCTGACCTGAGGACGGAGGATCTGCAGGTTTTACTCAGATCAAGCTCAGCCTTCCCAATCTAGTGATAACTGCAGAGGTTTGGGAGACTGGCCCAGCTGCCAGATGCAGGTAATCTCTGACACATGAAGGCAGGGTGGAGGTCTGGGGTGTGACTGTGACCGGGCTGTGGAAGCTGCTCACAGGTCACAGGTTCCACGCAAAAATCACAGTGTCACTGTTGGCCCATTGCTACCCCCTGGGGCACTGCATGGGCAGAGCAGTGCCCAGGAACCACAGGGCACACACTCACACACTCTCTGAGCAATACTAAAAGCTCATTGCATCAGAATCATGGGGGGAAAAAAGTGATTGATGAGAATTCATATGTAAACGTCGCTACAGGGAGGGGGTTTTTTTCAAGCTACAGAGCAGAATTTTAAATAGACTGACTTCAAAGACAAAAACCACACTGAAAATCTATCTGTGGCTCAAGCTCAGCTGAGCAAAAAAGCCAAGATTTAACAATCAGTTTATAGACAGAGGTATAAATATCTCTGTGCACCTACAGCAAAAAATGCTGATTACTATAAGCAACCTACGTATTTTAAATCAAGGATAACTGATAACTCTGAACACAGACTGAGCAAAAACACCACAAATGATGTTACAGAGATTATTATACAAATGCATCTAATAAAACACCACCTTTGGACAACACCCTAAATTTACAGAGAAGTTAATAAATACAAGGGAGGTTTCTCTATTCATTTTCTTCTGACAAAAAGTGTTAAACTTTAAGACAATACATCACCAAAGAGGCTTTTTTTTTTAAACACACTCACTTTTCTAGAAGATAACAACATTCACTAGGAGAGGTGTCAAATTCTGGAGATTGTACTACAGCAGTCTCAGACTTATGCTGGGCTCCTTATCTAGAAGAAAAAATTAACAAGCATTAAAATCATAAGAGCAAGTTAGAATGTGCTTTTTTTAAAATACTAATTTCTTTAAAATAAAAAAATAAATCCATGAAAACACCACTATGGATGAAATGAACCAATATTTCAAAAATTTGTTGGACTTATACAGCTAGATTGATACAGATAAGTCAGTTTTACCCTGTATCTCATGAGGTCTTAAGAAGTTTTTGTCATCATCATAATGCCTTGATTAAAAATGAAACATCTGTCATTATGAAAAAAAAAGAGAAATCTAGGTTATTTTGAAATAACTTTGAACTACATAGTTTTATTTAAAAAAACTCAGAAAGCAGTGGCAGCTGAGTTAGCAAAGCAGCTGTTATGTGACAACTAAATCCTGCTATTACCTGACAGCTGCTTCCTAAGCATGGAAAGAAAAAAAAAAAAAGCTTTCTTCAGTTTCCAGAAGGCTCCGAGGGGTGGGGAAGCCAACATGTGCTGGAGATACCAAATACATCACAGCTGCAGCGATTTCCTCAAAAGCCCCCTCCAGTAAAAGGATGCTGAAGGGTGAGCTGAAGACATCTTACACATTGAAAGGCACATGAAGTTCTTTGTAAAAATAATTAACAAAATTAAGACTTGATAAGTATTAAGGCTCTGCAATAAGACCTTTAGTAAACACCTGGTTTAAGTAAAGCCTAAATTCCAGAAAAAAGCGCCAAGAATCTGTACAGCACCCAGGGAGTAAAACACACATAAACATGACGTTGTACACACAAGACACACGGGCTGTAACGCCCGAAAAGGCGCTGATAACATCAAACCCCCGCAGAGGAGCTGCCGGCCCGGCCGGACCCTGTTACTGCGCTCCGGCCGGTGACAGCACCGGCACCTGCTGGGCCGGGTTTTTGGGACACCCTGTAGGTGCCGCCCACCCCGCACAGCCCGTCCCGCCTGCGGGGCCGGCCCTGCACCCCTGGGGCCGGCGGGGAGCCCCGGCCGCGCTCACCTCCGTCCCGCCATGATGGGACCGCGCCCGGCGCCGCATGGCCGGAACCGCCGCCGCCGCGCCGCCCAATCCGCTCGCCGCTCTCTCCGCCCGCACCCACCTGGCTTTTTAAGGCGACCGTCCATTGGGCGCGGGCTCTGCCGGGAGCGGCACGTCACGGCGGCGCGAGGCAGCCCGGGAAACCCTTCCCGCGTGCCCGCCCCGCAGCTCCTCATTGGTCGGGACTGGCGGGGGGCGGGGCCCGAGGGAGGGGCCGGAGGGGCCGCGGGGGGGGCGGGTCAGTCCCGCCCGGACCGCGACGGGGGGCGGGTCTCCACAAACTAAAATGGCTTTTTAAAATGATAAACGGTATATCGTGGGCTGCGGGCCCTTTCCGCGCGGAGATCCGCGGGCCTGAGCGTGGGACAGAGTGAAAAGATTCCCCCGCCACAGGATTTCCCCTCACAGACACGAAAAAGGAAAGAGTGAGAGCCCAGAAGTAAAACGAACTTGACCTTTGGGTTGAGGCCCCGGCGGGAGCTGTGCCGTGTGTCGTGGATAACCCCAACCGGCTCTATCCCAGCCCAACCAGGACACTGGGCTTCTTCCAGTTACTGGATACCAAGGGCATCCGAGGGATTCCACCAAACAACTCTCAGGAGCTTGACCTTCCCTCCACTGAAGGGATACTGTTAAATATCTAGAGATACCAATTCTCGAGGCTGTAACTACAATACAAGTCCCTCCTCTGCTGCTGCACTCCAGCTAAAAAAATAAATAAATAAAATCCCCCAGATTTGTAGGTGGGTTCCCACATGTCAAAGGAAACCTAAAGATTTGAAAAAACGTTATCTCTGGCTGGCAACCACTATGAAATAACAAAACATTTAGTGATACATTAAAAAGCATTTCCTCTTGAAAATAGCTGTGAAAAGGCTCTTGACAGGGAAGAATGGAAGTTAGCCCAGGGAAGGGATGGAGGGAGACACATACTCTCCCAGCCTGCCCGGCTAAATCCCAACCAGAACAGGTCACGGGGAATGAAGGTCAAGTCAATAATGGCACAAACAGTTCAGCTGCCTCCATGTCATGCTTTCCTATTGCTCTAAAAACTCTGGTACTAACACAAATGTAGGTATCAATAAAATGTTTCAATAAAGGCTTTGGATTTTGATTTGCAGGACTGGGTACGGGATGAGCTCGTTGGTCTGTCCAGGGCAGTGTCTCAGTCTGTGGATCAGGGACAATCCAGATGTGAAGGGAGCCACATTAGCTGGAATTCTCGCCTGCATAAAGAAGCATGAGATTGTTTTCTGCGCAGAATTTTGTACATCCCTCTAGAACAGCTAAAAGGTGGGCTCAATCTGCACCACAACCAGAGAAGCAGAAAATGAGAACCGAGGCCAGAGTAAGCAGGGCTGACCAACAGGAGACAGGGAGAGACTGAGTGCATGTGCTTGCCAGGGCAGAGTCTCCTGTACAAACACAGAGATCCGGGATGATCTGTATCCTGGAGGAAAGTTTGGAGTGGCAGAAGTTTATTTCAACACATGCTGCTGTCTAATGCATCTGGGAAAAATCCTGTGACAACTCAGGACCAAAGGGAGGAGGGCTTGGGTTCTACCACAGCATGTGGCATTTCTTTATAAACATCTTTATATACTCTGGAAGCACTGCAGCCTCTCCCTGCTCTCACATTCCCTCAGATTTCAGAGGCTGCAGGTTTTTAAACAGCTGTGACCGGTGCTTGCTCCAGTGCCAGCTCCTTCCATTTTGGCATTTAGTTTGTAAAACACACAGGTGATAAGGCCAGCTGACTTTAAAATATCATATAACTCCTGAATGGAATTTAAAGGAAATGAAATACAAATGTTGGCAATTTGTTGTTAGCAATGTTGATCACAAATCCATTTCACCTTGTTCTTCCCTGTGTATTTTGTACTTCTTTGCCCCTCACTATCAAAGAATAATAAAGTGTTACTTACATGGGAGTTGCTGCCCTTGTTCAGGCAGTCTTTACTTGGAACCATTTGGGCAATGCTAAGCTCATTTTTTATAAACAAATTGGCCATGAAGAGGTGAACAGGGAAGTCACTGTCATATTTGTTATATACAGGGCCAAAAAAAACCCAAAAAAAACCAAAAAAAAAACCCGGATTTGAAAACCAGGGGAAATTTGTAGCAGAAGGACCAAGGCCCAGCACGAGTAACTGGGGCAGTCCCCAAACTACAAGAATGAATGTCTCTGTTCAAATTTTTCACTATACTGATGAAAAAGCACCGATTCCGCTGGAAACGCTAAAGGGAATTTAAAAAACATCCTGAAGGCCCAAGAAGAGACTGCCCCGGCGTGGGGCCGCTGAGGGGGCAGGCGCTGTCGCCCCTCGCTGAGGCGCGGGCACCATTTTGTGGGACCCGCGGGAAGGTCACCACTCCCCGCCCGCACCGCCGGCCCCAGCCTGGAGCTATGGGGGAAGGGCGGCAGCAGGCGCTGGCAGAGAGACTCGGCGCTTTTACAGCGCCCGGTGACGGCCCCGGGCCACCCCTTCTCTCTCCCCGCTTCCCCCGCGGCCATTTCGTCCCCCCCCCCCAGCGCCCCTCACGGTGTGCGCAGTTTGCGTAGCGCCTCTGTAAGGGGCGGGTGCCGTGCGCAGTTTCCGTAGCGCCTCTTTAAGGGTCCGGTGCCGTACGCCGTTTGCGTAGTGCCTCCGTAAGGGTCGGGTGCCGTACGCACTCTGCGTAGCGCCGCTGCAAAGACGGGCGGGCAACGGCGCTTGCGCGGGGAAATGAGCGCAAACGGCGTTCGTGAATAGGGGATGAACAAACACTGCGGCCGCAGCGCTGGGCCGAGCCAAGGCGCGCCTCGGGGGAAAGATCCCGGGATAACGCGGGATAACGCGGGAGACGCGAGCTGGCGCGCAGTGGTAGCGCAGAGCGGCCGCGTTCCCCGGGCGCCGAGGGCGAGGTTTGCCAGGGGCAGGCTGGCTGAGGAGCGGCCGTGCTCCCCTTGCGTCCCCCCCGCGGCGCGGCGGCGGTTGGACTGCGCCGGAGCTGATAAATAGGGGGTGCTCGGGAGCGCGCCGGCAGTGGGCGCGGGGCGGCGGGCGGTGCGGGCCCTCCGTGTACGGTCCCTGTGCCTCGGCGCCGTCCCCTCCCCTCGCTAACTGCGCTCCCGGGCCCTGCCCCGGCCCGCCGTGCCCGGCGCAGCGCTGACAGCCCAGCGGCGCCCGGCCGGGGGAGTAGGCGAGACCATCTCCGAAGCGGCGGCTTGGAGCCCGTCAAGCTGCCGCGCAGCCCGCAGCCCTTCAGCCAGGCTATGCGCTGCCAACGGGCTCCGCTCAAGAAAAAAACAGAGCGGATCGTGAAAAGGTAGAGGCACCCGCAGAGGCCCCTGCAGGGCTCTTGGGGAAGCGGCCGCTGAGCCCGGAGAGAAGCAGAGGACGCGCCGGGGAGGCGGCGGCGCTGGAGCGGCGCGGCGGGGGCGTCCCGGCGGTGCGGAGCATGTGAGAGGCCGGGGGGCCGCGATGCTGCGACGCGCGGGGCTCGCCGTGTGCCCGCCCTGGGAGCCCGCCCGCGGCCAGGGGCTGCCGGGGGACTCCTCCCCGCCGCCGCTGAAAGGCGCCGAGCCCCGGCGGGGCGGCAGCCGGTCCCGCTGGCCGCCCGGGCGGCGCGGGAGGGTCCCCGGCGGGGCGCGGAAGCTGCTGGGCAGCCGCACGCACAGCCACTTCCAGCACCAGCAGCTGCAGCAGCAGCACTGCCGCGCCTTCCGCCGCTGCCACCGCCCGGCGCGGCCGCGGGTGCTGCTGTCCTTGCGGCCCGTCAACGTGCTGGGCCAGCGGGCGCCGGGGATGCGGGCGCCCCGCAACACCAACCAGTTCCTGATGCGGGAGAAGTACCAGCTCATGCACCTGCGCTCGGACTCGGTGGGCACCGAGAGCGGCGGGTCGGACTGCGAGATGGACCCGCTGGACATGGACTCGTACCTGGGGGTGCTGGAGAACGCCCGCGGGGCGCTCATGGAGTGCGCGGGGGAGCCCGGACCCGCCGCCCGCTCCCCGCCCGCCCGGGCCGGGCCCGCGGGGTCCCCGCAGGAGGAGAGCCAGCCGTACTTCCCCTCCGAGGACGATGTGATCGAGAGCGAGCTCTTCATGGAGAGGGACTTCCACGAGTTCTGCAGCAGGATCGCCTGAGCCCCTTTGACCGCGGAGCTTTTTTTTTTTTTGCGCCTCGGGCGGTGGGAGAGGTTTATTTATTTCTCAGCCGCTCCTTTGCGTTTTTGTCAGGGGGGCTGGCTAATTTTACAAACGCGTGTGTGTAAGTAGGGGGGACCCCCCCGGCACTCCCCTTGTAAATAAAGCGAACTTTTCTGAAGGCGAGATCGGAGCGGGTCGCGCTTTGTTGGGAGCGGGTGGGGGGATACAGGGACAATCGCTGTCCCCGTCGGGGACCCTGGAGGGGCCGGCAGGGAGGGAGGGCACGGGGAGGGACGGGGGAGGGGGGCGGGGGCGGCCGCTCACGGCCAAAGCCACGGCGGAAAAGTTTTCACGCCTTCCTGGCTCTCGCCCCTGTTTCTGGTTTACTACGGAAGAGGCATTTAATTGGCGCTGGAAGCGGAGGGCGGCCGAGGAACGGCCCTGGACGCGCCGACACGGAGGGGTCTGAGGGGTCCGGGGGTGGGAGCCCGGCCCGGCTCGGTGCGGGCACAGCGGGGAAGGGAAGCACCGAAGCCATTGATCTGCAGCTGTTTATTCACCGCTCCCTCGCTGGGAATGCGATCAAAGCCGGGGGCACCCCCCGGGAACGGGAGCGCTTTCGTGGCTGGCCCGTGTTTGACCGCAGGTTTATTCCTGTTTTACCAACTACAGCCGAGGGAGAAATGTCTAGAAAGGGAATTTAAAGGGCCACCGACAAAGGCAGATGCCACCAGCTGAACCACCTTCTCCAGAGCCAGTCAGGGTTAACTTTGGTGTTCCAAACGCACCGTGCAGGGAGCAAATCCCGTCAACGGGAAACTCCAAATCCCCGAATAGGGAACGAGGAGGCATCAATCCCCACTACTGGGAGATTGGCTTGAAATACTTGAGAATTACAACAGGTAACACATTCTTGGGACTTGTTGTCACAGGTGAAGAGAGGAACAAATTGTTCTAACAGGAGATAACAGGGTCTTTGGATCATTTGTCATCTTTGGATCGTTTCTCCTGTTTTCTCCTGTGGTGCCTCCTGTTCCCTCAGCTCCCGCAGGGCTGTCCCATGCCCTGAGCTTTCCCCCACCCAGAGACCTGGTTGGTGTGTGAAGTTTGTCCTTGGGGAAGTCGCTGCCCCTCCTCTCATGTGCTGTGAAACCAGAGTGCTCCTGTGTCAGAAGGACCAATGGAAGGTGTGATGATGATCTGCAGATAAAGTTGTCCCTGCCCCTGGCAGGGGGTTAGAAGTGGATGATCTTTAAGGTCCCTTCCGACCCAAACCATTCTGGGATTGTGTGGGACGGTTCTATAATGCCCTTTGCAATTACAGAGATAGGAGTTACTTGTTATCCTTACCAAAAAAACCATATTTTAGACAAAATGCTTGAAATTTCTAGTACCTCAGTTGCAGTCTTATGAAATACAATGTCCAAAGACACCATTTTCTTCACCTTTCCTAAGACAAAAGCTGCTGAATGCATTAAGACTAATATTGTGTTTATTTTCTTTGGAAATTAGCCATGTGGTCTATACATAGAAACTTCAGTGTGTTAGAGGCAAAACACAGCTCCTACTGGCCACAGCAGATTTATATTAGAACTGTGTTTATACTGGGAATTTTACTCAATGGGAAGCTGTTCTGGACAAGTATAGGGATAAATAAACCTCTCATAAAGGTAAGTAAAGTTTGCACCCAGAAAAACTGCAACTTTGTATTTTATTAATGAATCTAGATCTGTACTAACATGTTAAATTAATGGTTTCAATGCACGTTTTCTTTCTTTTTCCCCTGACTTGTGATTTGAACAGGTATGACAAAAACTCACTTATGAACACTTACTTGGAACTTGGCCTTTGTGGTGCTGGTAAATTTGCATCATAATATGGGTCTGCTTGAATACAAGCAAAGAAAAGCTGGAGTGTAAATTAATAGAAGAGCATAGGGACATAATTACAGGTCACACAGAACTCTGCCTGACAGAATTACAGAGCCCTTCCATTTGGAAAGTGTGTTCTCACCAGCAGGCAGAGTGACTTGCCATGAACAGTCCATTTCTGTTGCAGCCCTGGATGTACCTCGTGGTTCCCAGCCTTGCCCCCCTCCCACAATGAATTCTCTTACACACCTTTCCTTGGTGTGTTACTTGTTTTACTTAGATCTGGCTTAACTGTATTTTTTTTCCAGTTTCCTTCCTTTATCACTTGAATCAGGAATTTCCTAAGTGTCTGGCAAGTGTCTGCCTTGTAATGGATGCAACCACAAATAACACCTGACTGTTAAGTTTGAAAGCACTTTACAAGGCTGAAATTCAAAATGTAACCAAGTTACTCAACTTCAAAGCAGGGAAAAGAAACCAAAAGCTGCTGCTTGCAGAAGATCACTGATCAACCCACTGGCCAACAAACTTCCTCACCTCTCAAACTCTACAATGGCAAGTTTTCTGTGTGCATCAGCTGCTTCTACATATTTCCTGTGTTGCTGTCCCAAATGTGCTCCATACACAGAGGTGTAGAAGCAGACCACAGAACTCCAGGAATAGTTTTCAGGCTGATCAAGGCTCTCTTTGGACCCAATCTAATTCCTGTTTTGAATCCTTAGAGCCTACATTTTGCTTTGACAAATTACTGGTGTGATTGCCACTGTAATCATTACAATGACAAACTCAACACCAGCACTTGTGGAAGGAGAGGGAGGTGAGGAATCTTATCAGTCAGGAAACACGTGCCTGTGCCCCAAGTCACCCCATAATTGTTGTATGGCCATGATAAAATACTGAGTGTAAGCCTGTAAAAACTGCAGCATTTGTAGTTATTTTTATTTTGAAGCAGCTTCACCAGAATAGGATTTTTCTTTCACAGGTCGATTTTATAAACTTACAAGTTTAAACAAATTTGATGACCAGAACCTCATAGATCAAGTCTTTACATCCCTGTATTTTTTTCAGAAGTACAGCTGGAAGGCAGTTTTAAATATGTACAAACTACTTGGAAGTCCAAGGCAAACAGGAGGAAGGGCTAAGGCCCCAGCTGACACAACACAAAGGGTTCTGTTGTAACCTGTGTAAGTTGGTTTTAGGGCCGGTCTGGGCACATGATGACTTAGGATTTGGTAAACTTACCTGGAAAAAAAAAGGTTTGGTAATATTATGAAGGAGGCAGAAGCACTTAGTAGGCATTATTAACATTTGAGCACACAGTTGAGCAGGTGGATAAGCAGTTTGTGTGGCTGCATAATTGCTTGAAATCTCCAGCACAGCAGAAGTGCTGCTTTTCACTGAGGAACAGGTGATGCTGCACAATTCATGGAAGGCTTTCAACCACATTCCAAGAAGAAAATTAACCATCATTGGAAGAAAACTGTCAGCCAGTCCCCTCTCATCCAGCACTGCATTTGTCACAGCTCTGAGGATGTTCAATTCAAATGTGGAGTGATAAAAAGAAACTTGTTTTAACTGTCTGCTGTGATATGAGTGGCCATTTTGCTGCCATATGTTCCAATTACATTCAAGTGGCTCTGGTTAATTTTTCTTAGCTCTTATATTCTTTTCCAGACAAAAACTGATGGCTACTAACATTCACATTTGGCCTATTTTATTTTTGCTGGATCAGGAGACCCTTTTTCACCATGCAGACAAAAAACTTCAATCAAACTGGGTGCAACTCACCACCACTCATGGCCATAGTGCTGCTTCATCATACCCAGGCCACTTTTAGCTGTGAGACAAGAAGGGGAAAATATCATGCAAAGAGAAGCTTCCATCTCATGCTCAACAAATATTTCATATTATCTTTAATGTTAATGATCCTTCTATCCTGAAATTTTATAGGGAAAAAGATCAAATGTTTTATGCAATTCAGAACAAGGCAATTAGTTCAGAATAAAATTTTGATTTATGTACCCCTCCTCCCTGGAAGAGAAACCCAAAGCCTAGCAGCGACAGATTTAAACTGAAATAAATAAATACACTGTCTAGCAGGATTATTCCCAGCCAGTTAAAGGTCTTTTCCAGACGATGAACACTTTATTTAATAGCAACAATTTAACCGAAAGTTTATTAAAAATAATGAAAATTCAAGCTCCAGAATAGTTCTTTTAAATATAAGCCAGCAACTTATGCCAAGAAAAATAAGGAGCTTCCGTCTGGCATTCCCGAGCACTTCAGTCAGGTTAAGGAGTTTCAAACAGGAAAGTGCTACAGAAGCTCTGTCCTACCAGTATGCCTTCAGAGCCTAGTCCAGCTGGGAGCTGAGTCAATGATCTTTCCTTCAGTAAGAGTAGAAGGCCCCAAAATATCATGGCAATGTGCTAATTTTGCTGTTTCAAGGGTTCTTGCAGGAGTGAAGTCAGGGGTAAAAAATGTAACAGTCATCGATCCTAAGGGAGTGAGTCAGGGCAGCAGAGCTGTTCTGTGCCAAGTGAAGGGCAAAGTAGAGTTTCCTCTTTGTTACTACCCCAGGACTTGCCCAGGCCAGCATTTCCTAATTATCTTGCTCAACCCCCTCTCCCTCCACAAATGAATTGTGCCGTTCGGCTCCTGTCCCTACCAGCCCCAAAAGCAGGAACCAGGCAGGCAAAGTGTGCTGCTTCCAACCCTAGAGCTGCTCCCATGCCCTTTCCAAGTACCTCTTGTGCCATTTCCAGAGAGGTGTGCCTGCTTCCCACTTTGGGGAACATTGGAGAGAACATTCTTTGCCTCCTGAGTTCACACAACTCATTCCCCCAGGATTCTTAGTGCAGGTTTGGATGGAGCAGGGTCACTTCTTTGGAGAAGTGACTCAAGTCTGTTACTTAAGTCCCATTGCCAGATCAGTCAGAGATTCTGCCAGGCTCAATGAAGTCATCCTCCTCATCC
The DNA here is from genome assembly GCF_003945595.2 of Pipra filicauda. Lineage (NCBI taxonomy): Eukaryota > Metazoa > Chordata > Aves > Passeriformes > Pipridae > Pipra > Pipra filicauda. Next base: position 1,322,000 of record NW_024103463.1, on the reverse strand, counting down.
TCTGCCTGTCCACAGTGCCCACACTTGGCCATGGAATCTGTCAGTGGAAGCAGGAAGATGGATGGTTACAGCCCAGGTGACACCTACTTTAAGTCTCACTGTGTTTACTGTGGTTCAAATGTCCATCGGTCTTTCTGCACAGCAAAACCAACAAAACCAGACTCAAAATCTACTCCAAGGTCACATCCTTCCTTATTTACCAAATCAGGCTGTCAAGTACAAAACTGAGATCAGTCAAGTCAGACCAAAAGCTGGGCTACACACTGCACCATTGCAGAGAGACTGCAGGAAAGAGGAAAGGACAAGGCACAAATTACAAATACACAACACTTTGTCTAAATGTGCTTCCAAACTGAGGCTTTTTTTCATCTCAGGGAACCTGCTGGGTCAGATGTGGCTCCCTGCACAGAGCAGTCCTCAGCATATTTCTGTTCCATATAACACTTCACTCTCTCAAAGCAAGGAGACTTTAATATCCTTATGGAAATGAGCTTCCCAGGTTTACCTTGCATTTCATCATGTACATGTCCTGAATCTGTTAGGCTTGTGCAAGGTCTCCAGAATTCTTGTATTAGAAGAGGTGCTGAACAGCCAGTCTTTATCTAATCTCACTAATGGTTTTGTAACCTCTGTTGCATTCCAAGTTGTCTCTTTTCTGAACTGAAGGCTTCTGGCCTAATCATCTCCTCCTCACACTGATCAGCCCTGTGATGCTCACAGAATTATTGCAAGGGTTGCATCTCCTCTCACAGACTTTCTCTGGATGAGTCAGCGATGCTATCCAAAAATTTATTATCTACAAATACACTGTTTGTGCTTTGCCTTGTAAAATTACAGGTGACTTGTACTTGAAAATGTCCTGCTCCTAGAAAGGTCATCTTCTGTAACTGAGATCATTTCATTGCAACCAAAAGTTATTTGGTTTTTAAATTAGTTTTACCACAGATCAATTGCAATGAACTCAACGTTTCCCTTTTTTAATATAAGAGTTGCCAAGAAGATGTCTCTAAAGAAAATGCAACTAAATGCAATTTTAAATAGAGTTTTGGTTCGGTGTCAGGAAGGAAGGAATATTTTATATGTTGCAGTGCTTGCCAGGTGAAAAATGTCTTGTGGTTAACTGAATGGAGGTGTCGAGTTAGATTTACCATTTTTTATGTAACAACACAGAACCGAATCCAGCAGTTTGTAAACAAACACAAAGTACTTACTTCCAAAAAAAGCAGGAGGGAAAATAAGATCATAACTGCTCTCTGGTATTCCTTATCAATACACACTAGAGAGAGAAAATCTGTTTATAAGGATTTGACAAGCCAGGGAGGGGGAGTGGGGAGGAGGGAGGGTGACACTGCCCTGTCATGCTTTTGTGGGTTCTTTGATGCACAGGTTGAGCTCACGTTGCATTCTTTAATGCAGCATCTGCCTGGGTATTTTTCCCTCTTCAGAACAGAAATGATTGGTGTGTCCTCCCTTTGAGATCTCTACATTGGCTCTGCCAGTTATTATAAGGGACAGATAATAGGACACGTGGAACAACATGATCCTTATGAGACAAAGCTAGAAAAGAAAAAATAATCAATAATACATATTTTAAAATGTCTGAACAAGTGTTATTATTCTGTGGCTTGCATTAAAGTACTTCCAGTGTTCAGCTTTACAGGCACACACAAGAAGGTGCCATCCCCACTGAAAACTGTGTTAAGACAATGTTAGTGGTCATGTGGTTCTGTAAATAGATCATGGAAGGCTTGAGCTTATTCACTCTTCTCAGAAAAGTTGGGAGATAGATGCATCTATGACTGATATTAAAATATATTTGAAGAATTTAATATTTAAACTGAAAATGTTACCAATTATGTGTACAAGTAAAAAGATCATGATTATTGTGATGATTATAACCATTGAGTCTGGGATTCTACTTGAGTTTCTGTTGCTGCCACAGTTTTCCTAAGGGGGAAAACCCCAAAACACACACATCCTAAGCTGTTTATAACCACTGACATTAACAGGGACCACTACCAGCTACTAAATTTCAGAGCTAGGAACTACCTCACTTTCCTCTTAGTAAAAATACATCCCGAGGTGGCCTCAAAGTGAGTTCTCCAGCTGCTCACCTGCTTATTACCTGGATGATATCCTTGTTTAGTCCTGATCCATCTACACCAAGCACTCAGTACCAGACAAGCTGCACGGGCACAGGGACACACACACATGAGTAAAGAAAAAGTTTGAGTGGTTCTCACAAATACCAAGGAAATATTGGATTAAAAAAGGTCTTTTTTTTCTGACTGCTCCTTACTTCAGTTTTTCTGCATCCCTATTCCACTAACCTATGTAAGGAGAAAAGGCAAACCTCACGTTTCCAGGCTTGCTTCAATTCATCTTACAGGTAAGAAAAGCCACGTTACACATTTCAGACCATCAAGGAACTCTCTCTGTGCACGAGAGAACACATTTTTTCCCTTCTTGTAACCAATTACTGCAAAATTTGGAAAGTATCAGATACCTACCCAAGGATGTCTACATAAGAGGAGCAGGGTAAAGCACTGAGCCCTCCAGAACATCAGAAAGCCTCACACAGAGGTTTGTTGTTTCCCCTTTTTGTTCAGAGAGGAGAAGTGAGTCAGGCACACTAGAATCTGGGTTGCCTTTGGATCTCAGACATGTACTACTTAATTATCATTAAAATCATACAAGCATGAGAGAAGCAATGAGCATGCATGGATTATTTCTTTGCTAAAACTTACATGAGGAAAGCTGCTCCTAAAAGGCTCAGAAAAGAGAAGGCAAAGATTTACTCTACCTTTGCCACTCAAACAGTGCAAGTGTTGCTGTCTGAGCTGATCCTTTCATAGGCCAGTATCCAGTGTATCAAGGCAAAATTCTGTTAATTACAAAAAAATGAACTGGACAGTCCCAAAATCAGAATATTTGCTTTTTATTACTGACTTATTACCTGTTGATTATTTTGGGTTTCATTTGAGGAGGAAGCTTAGGAGGAGACTTCCCCCCTGCAGGGGTCTATAGGTTTTGAGGGAAAACTGCCAGGCTCCCAAGTGTGTGCCACTGTAGGGGCACAAATCAGCCTTTAAAAATTCAAGCAAGCCTTCTCACTAGTGATCAGAAGGTGTTCTTCCCATCTCTATTTTCTGGAAATCATTTCTTGTATTCATGTTACCCCATTTGCTTTAGCATCCTCCTGCTCCAGCTTTCTCCTTTCCTTTCTGTCCCCAGAGATCCCCTGTTTCTCCCCTTTCCTTCACAGTGTCTTGTTCTCTTTACAGCTCCTACACACCAAAACTTACTCTGAGTAAGAGAAGGTGATCAGCAAAACAAGGAACTGCTTCCCTTTCCCACTGTCTGGATACGATGATAATAATCACAAGATCAAGAACACCAGAAATATGTTATTGGTCAGAGTGGTCCTTCCAGCTCAGGCTTTGACTCCAAGAGGAAAGCACACACCTGTCTGCTTCCTACTGCTTGTCCCCCTCATATTCCCCCAACATCTACATTGTTATGCCAACTGCTCCCATTGGTTTATGGATCTGTCATCACAAATTTGTCTAATCCCTGATTAGACCAACTGATGCAATCTGTCCCCACACTCTCTTACTGGGGCAAGGAAGAGTCTGTGTGTAAAGTACTTTCTTTAAACTAGTTTAAATTTAAGCCCCCTCTTTCTTCTGCTGTTTTGTGGTTTAACACACACCAGATATTTCATACAGGAAGCACCGGAAGCATTTAACAATTGTCAAAAATATGGAGCTATTCTCATTTTCCCACAGTCCCTTAGGACAAAAAAAGCTTTAGCACTGTCTTGCAGGGCAAGGCAGGTCTACACTGGTGCTACAAGAGCCTTACACCAACACTTTGGAGCTCGTTCAGCTCTGACTGAACGAGGCAAAGGCAGCAGGAGCTGTGTCTGTGCTTGTCAGGACTGAGGCTGTCCCTGTATTCCTACAGCTCTCCATCTTCTGCTTTTAGCCCTCCAAAATTCACTGGGTTTTTGGCAGGGACCAGGAGGTGAGACCTTGTCACTGGGTCTATCAGCCACGGCTTTGGAAACAAACACCAGTGCAGAGCATTAGTTGCTCAAAGAATATACAACTAACTTCTGCCAGATATTTTTTCCCCTCTTTTTAAAAATAAATCCATACTTACACTACATTCCCAGCCCCTCAGGTTCTACTTCAACATGTTTTACATCGCTCCCATATTCAGGAAATATAAAAAAGTAAGAGCTTAATTGTGAAGTACTATAACAGGAAAGGAAAGAAGAGTTGGAGATCTACATTTAACCACTTTCACTGGCTCAGAAAAACTGCTGAGCCAACAATATGCTCCTCTGAAAATCTTCTGAGCCAACACTATGCTCCTCTGAAAATCTTCTTTAAACCAAAATCCTTGCACAACTGAGTTTCTTCACTTATAATAGATTAGCAAATCTGTATTTATATTAGTTGATGATGGCCTATCTGTTAATACTAGTTAGAATTACGGAAGAAGTCAACTCAAATCACTTTTTGGAGTAATCTCTGTTTATCTCCAAACTACTTCTCTGCTTTGCCTTCATAAATGAAGTGGCCAAACCCCAGACAAGCTAAAGGTTTCACCCATCAAAATATAACCTCTCCAAAACATACCTTAAATGCACAAGTTTACACTGTCTGGGGAAGAGGAGGAGAGAGTGGAGCAGGAGCTGTTACAAGCACTTCCCCAGTTGTAGGTCTGCAGGATGCCCAGTGCTGATGCAGAGAAGAGGAGCAGTGGGACACTGATGGCAGCGTCTGCCTGGTGCAGGATTTGTCCCTCTGCAAACACAGCAGCCACACACAGCACATCCTTGCCTCCTCACAGCAGTGACTGCCTGTGTTATAACTCACTTTCAGGCCAGAATCAATTCTTACTTGGGGAAACAACATCTCTGTAACACAAACTAAAGACCAACACAGCCTCTAATTTTAGACAATGGCTTGCATGGGATCTGCACACGCTTCTGAGAGGTGACCTGCTTTTTATTCACTGCATCAGTGTTTCCCGATCTGCTGGATGTTATTTTGAAGAGTTTGAAGAGACACTAAACCGAGCTGGGAGAACACAGACGGCAGCGAGGCACTAGGACCCAGCAGAGCTGAGGAGTGGGAAGGGGGGCGGTTTTCTCACCCAAAACCTGCAATTCTGTCCCCACCCCCTGCTGACCCACATCCTTCAGCCTTCACTTCTGGGGAAAAGGGGGAAAATATCAACACTACTTTAACTTATGTTAAAATATAACTTTAACTGAATCTAGTTAAACAGTTAAGTTTGAATGGAAAAAAAAAAAAAACAACAGCTGGCTTCTGATCAGAAGGAGGAGTTTGGCTTTCAGCGATTTTTGAGTCAGAAGTAAATACAGGCTGTAGTGAAGCTTCCTGCCCGAGCTGGGGTGCCTCAGAGGTTCCCTCAGCACCCCAGGGTGGCTCCCAGCACCCTCTTCAGCAGCCAGCACCCTTCATTTCCATGTCCAGGGTGGGAACACAGCCACAGAGAGCCAGCTGTGCCCCCCAGGGGTCCTCCCGCTGCCGCAGGCAGAGTCACATTTTTAAGTCATTCCGGTTTTGGTCACTAATTTCACTTGTGTAAATTGTGAGTGGATTGTCTGTGCTGTAAAAGGTGGCCAGGGGAGCCCACGTAGAGGGTCCCCAAGTTTGCTAAAGCCACGTTCCCAGGATGTCATTTTGTGAGATATGTAATGACCACACTTTGAAGAGTCCCTTCAGTACACGAGGTCCCCAAGGGCCTCTGCATTACAGATTCATAGACTCACTGGGGGAGGAAAAGACCTCTGAGGTCATCGAGTCCAACCATTTAACCCCTGCAGACACGAACCCAAGGAACTTCAGTTGCAGAAGTCGGGTCCTGAGCCTTGACACTGGGAGGAGCAGCACCAGGGCTGAGCAAAGGCTGCTCTTGCTGAGTTAAAATCCTCCCGTAGGGATTCCTGCCGAGATGCCCATTTGTCCCACACACAGAATGCCAGAAGAGCTCAGTGCTATACACCAGTTAACCTCCTGACTCGCTGCCTCTGCCCTCACACCCGTATGACCAGACTTGTTAATGTTTGGAGGGTGCTTTTTCTATGAATAACTGCTATTACTGCTGACCAGTGTTACCCTTTGGACACCTTCCTTCGCAGTCTGTAACCTCCGTGTTTTCCACTTTGACATCTTCATTCCTTTTCCCTTTTTGATTTTTCAGCCCCTCCACTGGGTTGTTCTTTTGGTTTTGGTTTCTTTTCTTTTTTTTTTCCTCCTGTGATTTTATGAGGAAATGACAGCCAACACATGAGAGGTTTACAGTAGAAATGGCTTAACAACCTTAATCTGATTTGGTTTTTTTTCTGATTTTAGTGGAAAAAAAGGCAAGGCAGGACAGAGATCCAGGAAGCCACAGGGAGGAGGATGCTCATCAGCTGAGACACAACAGAGGAGGGTTATACTTACTCAGACCTGAGCTTTAACTTCCTGAAGTACTGGGAAGTGCTCTCCAGCACTAACTTTCTATTGCCTGTTTATTGCTGAATCAGACTCCCATTGTGTCCTAGATTACTTCAATTTCCCCATTATTCAATAATCCACAGTTCCTCTCTTCGCATTAGCCTGGATTCTACTTCAAAAAAATCCCTGTGGATATCAGAAAAAAAATTTGCCTGGAAAAAAGTATTAAAATTTAGGTTGGGCAAATGTTTGAATGCTTCAGGAAACATTTTCTTTCTGGTGAAAGGAAAAATAAAAAGCACACAAAGAAAAAGGTTTTCTGCTTGCTTCTCTGGCTTAAGGTTAATTTTCTATTTCTCCCAGATTTCCAAGATTCCAATAGCCCTGAAGGGTTCAGCAGTACAGCTCTGTCCAGCTCTGTCTTACCCACACAGAAAGGCCACTGTGGCCTTCCAGTACCTGAAGGGAGCCAAGAAGAAAGATGAAGGGAGACTATTTATAAGGGTGACCAGACAAGGGGGAATGGCTTCAAGCTGAAAGAGAGTAGGGTTAGATATTAGGAAGAAATTCTTCCCTGTGAGGGTGAGGAGACCCTGGCACAGGTTGCCCAGAGAAGCTGTGGCTGCCCCATCCCTGGAAATGTTCAAGGCCAGGTTGGACGGGGCTTGGAGCAACCTGGTCCTGTGGAAGGTGTCCCTGCCCATGGCAGGGGGTGGAACAAGATGATCTTTAAGGTTCCTTCCAAGCCAGGCCGTTCTAGGATTCCATGACTCTGTGCTGGCTGTGAAGAGATCCTTCATGCCCGTGAATCCCTCCACGCTCACACAGCACAACCCACAGCCAGGTTGTGTTCAAGAACACCACAGAGAGAAGCAGCCCTTCTTTAGCACAGTGTTTGCACAGCAAGGGGATATTTTTACAGGCCTCAGAGCTGCTGCACATCTGTCACCCCTGTGGTGTCCCTGACGTGGAGCCCGGTGCTCCCGGATGGAATTGCTGCACGTGTGACACTCCTGCTCCAGGATGGGCAGCACAGCCAGCTCCTTCCAGAGCCACCACCCTGCTGCTCACTCCTCACACAGCTCTTCTGTTCACCCTCCTACAAATTCTGGGCTGCAGTAGAAAAGGGCTGTGTTTAGAAAGCATCAAAAGAAAGATTTTGCCACTGACAGCGCAAACGATTCGGTAACAAATGGCTTCAAATTCAGTGTGTTGTAAGAAATCAGAATCCCATATTCTCAGGTGTTCTGGACTGGACAGCAAAGCTCAAGCATTCCCTCTCATCTAGACCACATTCAAAGACTGACAGACAGCTGTTTCCATGTCTGCAGCTTGTTTTCATACATTCTGTCCACAGTAGGAGTCACAAAAATCTCACTTGGACGTTTGTCTCTCTTCACTAAGGAGATGTGTCTGAACATGGCCCCAGGAACCTTGAAGCAATGAATATTTTACAGTCACATTTTAAGGACTTGCACATAAATAAGAGGCATGCCTAACTGATATTTACCTACAGCTGCTGCCATAATAGGAAACCAAATTAATTAAAAACATCAGCAACTACAGCTGACAGGGGAAGGGAACAGATAAATACAAAATGCACCCAACTGTTACTTTCACTGTGACAGAGAAGCACTAGTTTTGCAGAGCTGGCAGCTCCACATTTTCATGTGAATTAACTTACCCATCACTAAAAATAAAATTAATTTACTACATTGTGCACTACTTGGCTGTTGGGTCACACTGATCAAAACCCAAACCAAAACCCTGTTACAGTTCAAATCAGGATGGCCCTGTAGCTCACTGGCAGAGGAATGAAGGCCATTATTCCAATTTGCTTAGAAACTGGAGTTACAATGTGAGACAACTTATATTACTAGTGTTGCTTCAGACTGTATTTGTGACCCTTAAACAGCTCACCATGGAGGAGGTTATTTCTGAGGAAGCAACACTTTCCCGAGCTGCAATCTCTGCATGATTATCTGTGAAATGCTTTTGTTTTCCTGATAGGTTTTGATTAAAGCTATGTTCACGGTACAATATTTTTTACTCGCATACACCATTCCAATGCACCTATTAAACAAGCTTGGAAAATGCCCTCAGAATCACAGAAAGAATTGCAATACAGTAATTTGTAACAGAGCTAAAAAAATTATCAGTTGACAAAAGAAGGGGAAAATAGGGAAAACTCTCAACTTCTCTGCCTCAGCCCCCACCCTCAGCTTTCCCCTGGAGAACCATGTCCAAGGTGTTTTCCCTCACTGACCACATGACAGACCTTGTTACTACAGACCTGCTTCCTAGAACAGCCACTATAAGTATGACATCACATTAATTAACCTTTCTTTTATTCCTCTGCAGGAGTGATATTACAGTGGAAAGTCCAGATAACATGCTCATTAACTTTTCCATTCTTTGAACCAGTAAGCTGACAAATTCAAGCAAAAGTATTTGAAATAAGCTTAATTTGTCTCATTTTTTACTTGGTTATCTGCTCAGCCTAAGAGACAACTTGTTTCTGATGCATGAAGCAGCAATTCCATACCAAGTACTAACCTGAAATGTTCTGTTCTGTACCTATTTCACCCTAAAGTGGCTCATTCAATCAAGGGAGGCTTTTAAGCAGATATTGGAGCTGCAGCCATGACTAAGTGACAATAATGAGACCAGACAGCTTAAAACCTTGATATTGTTTCTGCTTCATACCCAAGCTGACACCCCACTGAGATCCTTCCACATTTGCCTCCCTTTATGACACTGCAAAAGGCACAGCTCATCACAAACAACAACATTAATGAGATTTCTATTGGGATTGCAATACATTTTTCTATTGGGACCATTTGGACACTACTATTTGCCTAATTATTCCTCTCCTAATTAATTCTACTGGCAGTTGCAGATCTTCAGTTGCATAAATACTCTCCTGTGTTTGCTCAATTAAGTGGAAAGATTCCTGTAACCTAACATGTTAACATTAGGATAAAAACAGCTGCATAACCTCCACCCAATACAGAAAATCCTGGAACTCTCTAAAGGAAAAGCCTTTCAAAGCTCCTTAGACCTCTATTTTTTCCCCAGTTGTTCATTTTAATTTTCAAAAGTATATTACAAATATTTTTTCCATCTTTCAGAGCTGGTGAATGTACCAGATTACCATTGAGTACAAAACAGCATTTCTTTGGATAATTACATGCCAAGGAGCTTTACTACAACTTTACTACACTGAATGATACCACTGAAGTCTTTAAAGGTTTAGGGAACAGAAGAGCTCAGGACTCTGCTGCATCATCCAGGACCCCCACACACAGCTGTGGATGACAACAAAAGTCCTGATGTGTCAGGGGATGGCTTTTGTCTTCCTGGTTCCATTCCAGTGGAGGGAGAGAGAACTCATTTACCCAAGTCTTTGGAGGAGCCTTCAGCACTGCCAGTGCCAACCTTGGCTCAGGAAGTCTGGCCAAAATCCACTTCTAGGAGACTCAAAGAAAAATGGATTTCTCCCATCAGGAAAAAGAGTGTCACTGTGCAGAAGGACAGAACTCTGTCCAAGTGCCCTCACAGCCCACGTCAGTGTTACCTCACTGTTCCAGCTTCTGTGCTGAGAGGCCATTTCCTATCCCAAGCATTCCTCCCTGGATCACCCCTTGCACCCAAGAGATGAGTTTCAAGGTGCTTCAGACTTGCACCTTTGTTTAACAATAATAAACAAAGCGGATGAACACCTTCAGTCACTCCACGTCACCAGTTCCATACTCCCCAATGTGTGCACAGCAGCCTGTTTGCTTTGATTTATGACTAGGAATTTACCTTAAAAAATTCCCTTTTGAGGCATCAGTGATATGCCAGCTTTCATGAAATGACAATCCCAAATTTTGGGACGTATTTAGGACTAGTAGCTCCTTGACATTCCGTCCTGGGTTACACGGAGTGTCTCAGGAGGCCAGGTGGTGGCTGTAATTCAGTCATATCATGGATTTGATATCTAAATGTTCTCATCAAGAAAGTCTGCCACTTCAGCAAGGTAAAAGTAGGACAAGTGTTTTAACTCCATTGCATTTTGACAGTTTCCATGATTACTGCACTTTTAAAACCAACACCTTATGGCCCATGTCCAGTCTGCTCACAATGTCCCTGTTGGCTCTCCCTTATCACAGATTATTTAAGTTTCCAGTTGGAAACAATCAGCTTGGAAAGAGTTGGTTAAGTGCTTTAATGAGGTGCTGGCTCACAGCCCCGATTTTAATACTCAAAAGGAATAACAGTTGATAACTCCCAGCCTCCAAGGCTACATGACACACATTACTTTTTAAGACCATAAACGGGATTATTTTGTGTTACAAAACAGAATTAAACTTTTCACTGTCTAGGACTGTAAAATTATTTCAATATGGATTAGCTCTAGGTTTTCCAAACATTATCAACTTTATCAGTGCTATTCAGTGCAAGAACTTCCAGCTGTGTCAGTTAAGACTGCAATTAAGAAAAAATCGTGCCAATTAACCAAAGAGCCTCACAAGATAAATATAACACTAACTTTTTTCTGAAGGACACATCCCACTTAGTACAAAACTCCCATTCAGCAATGAGGTGCTTCCTATTGCTTGGCATTCCTGCTTATTTGGAGTTGTACAAACAGAACTGCCCTGCAGGTTAGGCATGGATTTGACATTAGTAAAAAACATATATTAAACCTCAACTATGGATGCAGCTAATTATACACACAATCAAAAAAAAAAAAAAAAGAAACGTTTGAATTTTTATCTCAACAGTTATGAAGCAGGAGAAAATCTTGACAGGAAAAGTATCCATAATGATCAGATCCTTACAACCAGATGGCTTCCTCTTGCAGTGAAAATAAATGGTTCAGAATGTCCTTTGGCCTGTCTTCACCACAAAGATGTAATCTTGGTTCCTAAATCCGGATGTAGACACTTCTTTCCCCCAAGCCTAATTTAATCCCTGGTATTTCGGACACCGAAAGAATTCTCTGCAGGGCTTTTCCACACCTATTAACTTCTCCAACCATATTTTTCCGTTCCTCATGTTTCGAGCACAGCCCTTTTCAAACACAATGCAGAGCACAGGCCTGCTGCCCTGCTGCAGGCCAGCTCTGGCCTCCCTCCCAGAACACACCCTCTGGAACCTCTCCCCTGCACCCAGATCAGCACACGATCCTCCAAACACATTTCAGCAGGAAGGACAAACCCCAACCCCAGCTATGAATTTTGAAATAGAGGGCTTCTTGCAGATCCAACCATCTTGCCCGTATTCCACAGGCTGTGCTTTCCTCTGACAGCCTATGGAGATGGGGGTTTTACTCCCTTTTTTTACCAGCCTGATCTGTGTTCCTGAGATAGTCTGACTGGTATAAATCTAATTAAACTCTGAGCTCAACACGGATTTGATCTCAACTATTACTTAACTTCTAAGTATGACAGAGGTCATGGGTTGGAAGGGACCTTAAAGATCATCTTGTTCCACCCCCTGCCATGGGCAGGGACACCTTCCACTGTCCCAGGTTGCTCCAAGCCCTGTCCAACCTGGCCTTGGACACTCCCAGGGATGGGGCAGCCACAGCTTCTCTGGGCAACCTGTGCCAGGGCCTCCCCACCCTCACAGGGAAGAATTTCTTCCTAATATCTAACCCCACTCTCTTCCAGTTTGAAACCATTCTCTTGTCCTGTCACCCCAGGCTCTTGTAAATAGTCTCCCTCCATCTCTCATGTAGCTCCCTTCAGATACTGGAAGGCCACAATTAGGTGACCCCAAAGCTTCCCTTCTCCAGGCTGAAGTACACTGATTTTGTTTCAGACTTTAAGCTAAAGGTGGGGAGACACTAGAATGTTTTTCTAATGATATCAGCTGATTTTTTTTAAAAGACATAACTCTATTTTTAGAAAATAGTGTGTCTCTCCAATACATGCATTGCACATGCATTCAGTGAGTAAATAAGTACCTGAACTTGCTTCATTCATTTCTGAGGCAGAAGAGGCAAGAATCTTCTGCTGTGCTGTAAAACCTGAACCTGAAAACTGCAATTTTGGTGCAGTTCTCCTTCCTTAAAGACAAAAGAAGAAAGAAGAAAAATCATTCACCTGGTGATGAGCAGGAAAGACCAGCAATTGGTGCTGGGCCAAAGCCAGTATAAAACACTCAGATGTAGATCATCTTCCTGAATTGCAGCTCCTGCTGTCCCACTGGGCAAAATGAAAATCTACATGTTCCCAGAAGTGCACAAAACCCAAAATATGTCCTGTCCCAGTCCCTCACCTCCAATTAACAGAGCCCAGTCAGTGGTTAAAACAACGATGGGTAGGGTAGCAGCACTGCTGTAAAACAAGCTTTAGTGAGGTATAAAGGCCTGGTAATAAATTTGCTGTAAAACAAGATGTAAGAATAGCCCTTGTCCTAAAAACACTGGAGCAAGTAGATCTGTATCTTTTACAAAGTTAGGCTGAATTAGAGGCTGAATTAACCACGTGCACTTGCCACCTCCACTGCAGGGGCAGCAGACAAGCACTGCCTGATCATTCAAAGGTTCAGACAAGTTAGCTCAGATCACCAATTTAAATCACAAAGCTTATCTAATTTTGCCCCAAGCAGGGTACAGGACACTCACACTCACTTCATCCCTCTGGCTGCCTTGCAAGAGGCAGCAGTTACCAGTGGGGACAGGAGTAGGAGAAGCTGCAAGTCAGGGGGAGACAAACATCCAATTGCAGTTTATTGTACCAAATGAACATTTCCATAGCAACCACTGACTCAATCGGCCCGATTTTCAGGGTAAAGTTTTACTTAATTAAGAAAGGAAGCATAAAATCTTAATTTGAGCCTGTTACAAAAGGTAAGTACTTTGCCTGTTTCAACAAACTGATAGGCCATAAATGAAATGAAGAATGCTAAGCAGATTAAAGTGTTGGATTTTGTGCATTTCTGTTGATATTTTGGGGCTATCCATTCACTCGTTTCTGCGGGTAAGAAATGAAGATGAATTCCATCCTGATCACTTCAAATACCTCTGCACTCCAAAATAAAATAAAAAGTTGAATTTTAACTAAAAAGAGTAATAATAATGCAAAAGTAACAATGAATTATCTTTTAAAAAAAACCCAGACCTGATGAATTTTGTAAGCATTTGTTCTCTCTAATGTTTCAAGGTTTGTTATTATCATGCATCAGGAATGACCTTGCTCCATAAGGTTACAAGATACTGGGGGTTGGACAAGATGATTTCCAGAGGCCCCTTCCAACCATTTTCTCAACAGCTAAAGGACAGATTCACTGGTTTCTTTTTTGTCCAACTGTTTGTTAATTAAAATACATACTAATAATAACATATAAACCAAACTTCTATCGTCACATACTTCAGTAATCACCATTAAAACAAGTAATTTACACATTTAACTTTTAAACACTGCAGGGTCATAGGATTTAATGGCGACCCAAGTACTACAAGGATGTATATTCAAAGAACTATAAATGATGAGAGCAAAGCAAACTGTACAGGTCAGAAACCACCACTAGCAACTGTTAGGTATTTAATTTTTGGTATCTCACCTTTTATCAGCAGCACAAAAGCCAACATTTCAACAAATACTGTATTTTACTGTCTGAAATACAGCTTTAGAAACTATTTCGGGGGAATGATGGTGGCTGTTTGCTGTGTTCAGAGAGCCACATCTAGAACAACTGGTATTCCACAGAATCCTTGAAAGCATCTGGAATAAGTGGTTAATGAACACTTCAGCTGAAGGCTTTATAGGACATTTTAAAGCTTGTACAGTACAATTTGCACTTTCTGATATAATAATAATAATAATAATAATAATAATAATAATAATAATAGTAATAAAAACAGAGGAATAAGATAGCAATCAGGGGCTTCAGATTGCCCAGGACGGATCAGATAATCCTAATAATTATTTTCTAGAACTAAACAATACAAAATGTTACTGATAGAAACGGGTCTTTTTTTTTTTTTTTCCTTAACAGTACATATTAGAAAAAAAAAATGGAAAAAAAAAGGAAAGGAAAGAAGAGAAACCAAGAAAGGCATCTGAGTACCAAAGTCTGCAAGAGACAGACACCTCATTTTTATTTGTATCCTTAAAATCTACTCCTGCTGCCAAGGCTGCCGTGTTGATCTGCCCTATTTCCAGCCCCGAGAAGGCAGAGCTGAGCCCAATCGCGGCCCTGCCAGGCCTGGAGATGAAGGCACTGCTCTGTTAGTGGCATTCCCATGCCTGAATCCTCAGCAAACACAGAAAATCACCAATGGCAACTAACCCTGAATAGACACAAAGCACATTTAAATGACCATTAACCACCCTCACACTCATCCTCAGGACACACCCCAGACAGTTTTGTGTCCACATTTTGACAGTTCTTCCCTTGAATGTTGTTTGGCTTGTTAAAGCTCAGCAGCCTAAAATAACAGTGCCCAGTGAAGTTATTAAACCCAAAAATAGCCCCGTGACAATTGTTTGATTTATTTCCCACTGTCATGTATCAAGACTTTTATCTTAGGTCAGAACAAAAGAATTCCAGACTCCTGCCTGTGTTAGATACAGAGAGATTTTTGAGATGACGTAAGGACAACAACAATTATGTGTTGGGAGGTTATTTATGAAGAGCAGGAAGTTCGGAGGAGGAGTGAGGGTGAAAGAAGTCAAATTGCTTTCCAAGAATAAGAAGAAAGACGTTTTTAAAGCCGCTAAACTTTGCCATTTTATCTTTGCTTCTCTCCCAAGACCAAAGGCAAAGATCCTGCATTTTGACTGTATCACAAAAAGGTTGTTTTTATGTCTAGAAAATTAAAATGTCATTATGCTCAAAATTATGAAAATACAAAATCTAAAATTAAAAAAAAAAAAAAAAGCAAACCAAAACAAAAAACCACAAACCCGAAACAACCCAAGTATCTGTCAATTCAACTGCAAGATACATCAAAAGCTACCTGCCAGCATCAGTTGGTTGTTATCCCAGGATAGCAAGGCTCACAAACAAGCATGACATGCTTGAAAGGTTCCTTTAATAGATTCACCGCAGCGGAGAAGTTGAGCGGCACGTGAGCAAACACAGCCATCACCGTTTCAGAAATCAGATAAAGAAACCAACTCCTTCAAAGCTCTGTGCTACAACTGCAGTTAATTATCTACTAGAAGAAGAAAATAAAATAGACCTTTAAGGCAGCCCATCAAACCGACACTGGAGTTTTCAAGAATGAGTCATTTTACCTACTATATGGGACTGGGCTTAAGCAGATCCCCCCCCAGCACAAATAAAGAAGGGGCAAATCCACCCTGTCAGAGAGAGGAGCTGCTCTTTCCACTGCTGCCATACATAGCAGGTTCATCTTTGGCAGGCTGGGAGGTTGGAAATGATCATATATAAATTGTTGTTGTTACAGTTCTAACTCATTTAGGAGCTTTAGATATTGTTTCATTACAAGCTATTTTTATTACATCTCCTCTATAATATAAAAACTGTTGCCTTTAAAATCAAGATCAAAGCACTACTCCAATATAGAAGAAAGGGGGTTTTTTTAATTATCTATCTATTCCCCAGAGCTCAAATAAGGTTATGTAAACAGACATGCATTTGTTAGCATACAGAAACTAGGAAGTCTTTTGTCTCAGTTATTTTCTGATTTTATTTTGTAAAATGCTGACACATTTGGTAGGTACCAACAGGTTGAGTAATCTAAAAGTCAGCTCTCATTTCACTGGTTACCATTACCTTCATATAATGAAAACTGTCTTTTGTCAAAGATAAATGAGGCTATTCCATGTGACAACACATTTTGCCTCACTAAATCCAACAGCTGTAACCTCATAACAACAACAACAACAAAAAGTTAATTGACAAGTCAACCCCACAAATTTTTATTCATACTGAATTTAAAACAGTGACTGCACCACATAATCTTATTTCTTATGCTTTGCTCTCTCTCTTTAACAGTACAAAACACATATCATGCATACTTAGAATCTGGTATATTCCCAGTTAAAGTGTAGAACAGGGCAGCATCCAAGCATCAACAATTACCTGCACTGAGACATAAATGGATCATAATTTATCAGTCAGTTTGCTTATGCAAAGTAGCTATTACAAATCACACAAATGATAAGAGGAGTGTGTGCAGAAGGTATCTAGGAGATAAAAATCTACGTGGATGTAAGGCAGAAAACATGCTTTTAACCCAGAAAAAAAAATCAAACCCCACAGCTATCTTCAAGGAACTACAGCACGTCAGACTCAGCTTTGCTTTCGCTTAGATCATCTCTCTTGGAAGGGCTGTAGCTATTTTTTTTTCTTCCTATTTAAGCTTCTTCTAAAGCTGGGCTAGAAAAGACTGCACGTGTACATCTTTGACTGGAATTTCGTAGAGAAAACAACTTCATCTGAGAAGCTTGTGAGGAAGATGTTCAAATCAGTGGCTTGTGACTGCACTTCCTTACTTGTAACAGCACAGATGAGAGCCAAGATAAGAAATCTAAAAAGCTCTGATGTTTTATATCCCATTACTCAAAGTGCAATCCAAGCTAATAGCCCTCTGCTAGATGCTAAAATAAGATCTTGCACACTGGATGTCTGGTATGAGTGAGCATATTTGTGAAAACTGCCATAAAACAGGTACTGCATCAGGAGTGGTAAAAATTCCCCCCTGGAGAGAACCCAGCAGGGAGAAGATTGCAGACATTTGTATAAGGTTTTCAGGTACTGTGTGATAGGTGGGCACCGGCCCGAGGGCACAGCCCACACAGACATACACTTTGGAATGTCTAAGCATGTAAATTGGGGCTCTGGTTTGCTAAAGAACTGCTAAGTGTTCTGCAGTTTGCAGTGGGGAGTCAGCCTTCTCAGCCAACACTCAGAAATAACCCACCATTAGGCCTCTTATGATTTGGGGGTTTATTTTTGGGGGTTTGTTTTGGTTATAGGGAAATTCTAGCGGCAAGCACCTCACACGATTAGACCCTGCTAATTGTCTTATCACCGAATACAATTAAAATTTTATTCTACTCGGAGGAGGAAAAAATATTGGTGATTCAAGTTGTGACATTCTCTCTAAAGAGCCAGGATTTGAGTTCATGATTACAGAAAGATCTCCAGCTGAAGTAAGAATACTTCTTAAAATTTTCTTTCCATTTCAAGGAAAATAAACAATAAAAAATCCCCCACCAAAACAAGCCAAACCTGAAAGCCAGAAAGTCTCCTTTGAGCTTTGAAAGCCTGTAAGCCCATTGCATTAAGGTCTGATTAGTAGTTTCCTGTTACTTGGGTTTGTCAGTATTGAAGGGAAAGGTAAGACATCCTCATGGAAGGCAAAATTATTCTTAATTAGGATAATTAAAATGTGGCTTAATGAACCTCCTACAGGATACACTTATGGAACTATACAAAGATATAAAATCTTGACAATAGGTGAGGTTATATGATCTCCTAATTTTTATCTGACAACAAAATGGCATCCAGCAGGAACACATATTGCATCTAAGGCTGATGCTGAAACACAGTCAGGACATTTTTAGATGGTTAACAAATCTCTGCTGACCCAATTGCTGCAACTTGTCAACATTTATCTTGGCTCTGCAGTGGTAGAATTCACATCCTTTAATTGAAGTAAACAACTGAACTGTAAAAATTCATTAGAGTGATTCAAATACATATTAGAGGCAGAAATTAAATAATTAAAAATTAAACAGATTCTGTTGAACTATAAAGTATGCAACAGAAAGAAAGAGGTTTACAGGAACAAATGGGTTAAAAGTTTGATCTACCAAAGCTTGTATCAAAGATGTTGCACAATGGTTTGATTTACCAGTCCCCACTCTCTTCTGCTATTAACTGGTACCACTAATTGTTGATCTGTACCCCCGTGATGCCTGTAAGACCTCCCCAGTCCATGTCAGCTTTCCAATGCATCTGAGGCACTGCCGTTACCAGCTAGAACTGTCTCCCACTGACAGCCCAGAGCAGGATGCAAGGGAGATATCTGACCTTCCTGATCTCTTCTGTTGGAAAGAATTGGCATAGGTTGAGGCCCCAGACTTATCCCACCAGCTTTCAGAGCTTGGGAGACCATAGGCAAAGGACAGGATTAGTCACAACAGCAAGCAGGTCTGGATTGAATAGCATTTTTCTTTTACTGCGGAGCTGTCTAGTATCTCCTCACAAGAGCTGAAGGTAGAAACCAGGCAGGGAAATCACCAGCTCCACACATCTCATGAACTATGGTCTGTCTACAAACTGACACCTTAATTTTCAGAATTTTGGTTTGGTTGTTCACATAACAGTTACTTGCTTTCAATCATGAAAGCCACAGACTCAATGTCATATTTCTCCCCCAGCCCCAAATTACACTCAAGTTGCAAGTTTCTTGACAGAAATTCTACTCTCACCAAGAACAAACAGATAGAAGGAATGACTAATTGGTCAGTGATTTTTTTCTGCACATCCAACTACTTACTGCACTTCCTAAAATACCGAATGTCTTCAGTCGTGTACATGTCTGAGTAACACACATGGAAGTCCATGAAATGTACCCAGTTAGAGCAGACCTGAGCACCTACTACATCTACTAAAAAGAACTGTAATTAAAGGCTACTGAAATATTACAGCATTCCAAATTGATGCCAGGTTAAAAAGCTACTTTTAGAGGCTAGTTTCACTGTATGTTAGTGGAAATGTACCACAGCAGTTTTGTGTAAGTCCCTCATGTACAGCTGTCATTACGTGGCACACAAAAGTGGTGACTATTTCACATCAATGTCGCTTCTAATAAACAGGCTGCTGACAGGTTTATAGCACCTGCATCTGTAACAGCTTCCTTTCCAGCCCTGTTCTGTGGCCTTGTACCCTGTGCAGCTTGCATAGGTCACATGGGGCTGCAGGTCCCCACTTGATGACTTCCTTTAAAATGGATTATACTGTGCCCTTCCACAGGAGGCAAACCCTTTAAAAGTGCCCTTCAATGAGTGCTCAGCATTCAGCCCATTTCCTCGTTGGCCTTACTAGAACTGCAACACAAACACCACAGCCCTACAAAAAAGGATGATGTGGACATTCAGGTGGATAAAACCCCCACAAATATTCTACGCATGAAAGTGAAAGATAAGTTCAACATTTGCATATTTGTTTTTACAAAATCAGAAGAGCTAAGGACTAACTTTCAACTGATACTCCACTCTCTTAAGCAAAAAAAAAGTTACCAAGGGACAAATTTATTACTGACCATTAAAATGTGATTTAATCTGTGATTCTGTGTGAACAAAGTAAAGGTTTCACTTTTCTTCAGATAAGCACTGGAAGCACCACACATAATCTCTCAGTGAGGTTATTCTTTGGAAAGAGGACTGCTCGTTCCCCAAAGGTACCATGTTGTGTTGTGTGACCACAGTTCAGTGTCCTCACCTGCCTCCAAGCCTGGCAGAGGAGCAACAGGGCTCTGGCTAAGACAGCATTTGAAACACAAATGCAAACAAGACTGTAGGATATGAAATGCCATAAAGCTAAATACAGAGACTTTTTAGGAACAGCAGGTCAAGTTACCCAGCAGCACAAAGGGCCTCTGTGTTTGGGAACCTGTCTGGATAGAGATACCATGTGTGTCTTCCCTGCAGCTCAACTGCGGGTACAGTTCATGGGGCTCTGTTAGCAAAGCAGACACTGCCTGCCACCAGACTGTCATACAAGCCTGATAATTGGGCTGGAGATGGGAGGAGGAGTGAACAATTAACAACTTGCCTAGCAAATGAGAATTGAATTTAAACAAAAGATGGCTTTTCCTCTGTTCCAAAACACAGAGTAATAGACAGGAGATTCAGAGATCCCTTTCTTCTGTAATTCTATTACCCCGTGCTTCCAGCTGTTTCAGATACCTGGAGGACGGGACCAGAGTTGAGTTTCTCAGCTTTTCTGACTTGTATTAATTCTTAACCTCTCCCTGTTCCTTTCAGTGCCAGGCTACTTGGCAGTATGATCTGTCCAACCCCAGAATCCTCACTAATGCCAGCAGTTGTGATTCCACAGTCACAGCACGAGTGACTCTGTGATCCACACAGCAGCTCTCCAGTCTCCCTCCAGCGCTGTGCATCAAAATGGATGTTGACAAACTGCAGTAAATGTTAGTAAAATTTGTTCAGTGTCTCCTAAGTCCTCTTGAAAACTGTGTACACAGAAATTCAGACAGTTTACTCCACTGCACTGTAGAGCTGGCGCTGCAGAGTCGTTTGCAGAAAGGCAAACAAAACGCAGAACCTTTTCCTGGCAGATATAGGTCACAACTGAACCACTGAACTGAACATGTTTGATTTAACCAAGTTCTGCTGCACAAATGAAAGCTTCGGGACATCACCTTATGCCTGCGGGGGAGGAGGGGGGTGAGGAAAGACCGTATCAAAAATAAAAGCAGAGGAAGTGCCACAAATGCTTCCACTGCACCAAACCTCCCTGCGATTGGCCGGGGAGCTGTTGCTACACAAACTCTGCCTGCTCCTACCACACGTAGTAAGAAGCCCTGTTACAACAGGCCAACTCACAGCATGGAAAACTGTCCCAAAATAGGATCCCAAATGGCCATCCCCGCCTCAAGCTTAGAAGAACAGTAACAAGCTTGCTTGAGAACCTAAAACTCCCTGTGTGCAGGCAGAAAATTGTAGTCTACAGACATTTCATGCTAAGCCTAGCAAACTTCTGTTATAATAGTTCTCGTTTCCAAAGCAACAGAACATGGTTCAAATTCCTGCTGGGGTATTGTCCGATAAAAATCCTTTTAAACTGCGTTGTCATTGTGAGAAGGAAAGCTGGGAAACAAAGGTGAGGCAATTTCAAAAGGTACTAAAGTGAAAGCAGAAAGTAAATTAAACCCCCCTCCTAAAAAAACAAACCTAGCCTTGGGTTTATGACTAGAACACCATTACAGAGGTTTGTTTTGGTTTTTTAAATAAGGAAAAAATTGTTTTCCCTTTGTGACCTGCATATTAAAATCAGCACTGACAAAAGTGTACCTGAGGGTCTAAAAGTCTCACCTGTCCCAGCAGTAACTCTTTTCATTGGAAATCCAGGGTGTGCCCTAGCCCAGGGAGAAGTGATGCAAAAAAATGAGCTGCTTTAAGATATGAAATGGAAAAGCTAACATCCCACCTCTTCAGCCCCTATTCTAATGCAAAGCAATGTTGAATTTGGAGCAAACCCCAGAATAAAATAATAAAATTAACAACTGTAATGTCGTGAGAACTGATATGCTGGAGCAAGCCCTGAGAGGCCCCATGCAATTCAGTAATACCCTCTGATCATAAAAAGTGATGTTAAAGTGAATGATCCTAAGTAACAGGCCAAGCTACTGAGAAAATCTCTTATGTATAATTAAAAAGACTAAGTTAATAAGGATGTCTCATTAGTTCAGGTCTGTCAGTAAAACAATTGTTACAACTTTAGGTGTCAACTTCAAAACCAGTATTAATGTGAAAGTGTTCAGCAGAAAGTGGGCCTTAAACAGCCACCACTAAAACCTGATTAATTTGTGGTGAATGGGAAATTCCTTCTGCAATTACGAAAAGTAATTGGCCAAGAAGTCACAGGCCCTTCATCAGAGGAGTCGGTTACACATGGAAATGTGAAGACATGCATTTTTGGGGGGTTGCGACAATACACATTGGATGTATAAAATAAATAATTGCATGTACAAACATGTTACCAGTAAACTGAATTCTGGAGTTATGCCTAATGCAACCGAGCCAACAGAATTTTGTTTCCTTGGAAGTTGTGTTTGTACATGAAGCGTGGTTTGAAGCCCACCAAGGAAAAAAGAAAAGCAACCCAAATGAGAACATAGTGACCATCACAAAGAGCAAAGGACTGAGGCAACTACTGGTAACCCTTCCCCTTTCTTACCACACCCAGCAGACAGTCAGAGGCAGGAATGCTGGCACACACTCAATTGCTTCCCTGCTAACTTCAGTGGCCTTGGCAGCACAGACAGGCAATTGCAGCAAACTCTCTGATGACCTGAGAAATTCGTGCACTTCTGAAGACAGAATCCAGTTTTAAACGTGGAACTGGAGAGGCCAATGATACCTTATTTCAAATACAAATATATTAATGCATTAGGAAATTAAACAATAATGATGCTTCATTTTTGCTCAGCAATAACTTAAGTAAAATGTGAAAACATAACGTCTGTAAGACAACTGCAGCCTTCTTTCCTAGTGCAATCTGTAGCACTGACAGTTTTTTCAGACAGTAGGCTCTTCACCACCATCACAAGAAGTATGTGTGTGGTTTATATTTTTTTTTTAAGGCACTGCTCCACTCAAGTGTTTCAACACGTACCTGCCTTGGATGAAAACAAGTTTGCAAGTTATACAGAATAACCACTTCCCAGCTGAATTATGGAAACTGTTGGTGCCACACAAAATGAATTACCTTAAACCACTTTTGTGGTTAAGATTTACCATGTTACCTTGCATTGGACACAGAGGAACAACATGCTCACTACCATCTCTTCTGACCAGCATCTGTTCTTCCAAATGTAATACCATTACCAGAAGCAGCAGGATATCTTTATCTTTTCAAAGGTAACATACATATCTAGAGCTTGGACACAGGGCATCACTACCATTAAAGCACAGCTACTTAAGAGCTGTGCTCTATTAACCCACAGCTAAAGCATTTTACCTTTCTGTTTTCAAGGAAACACAACTATGTGCTGTTCATTCACTAGCTGCATTCAGCTACTGTGCTGAATACACAAAAATTTCAGTAACCCAGTAACATGGCCAAACCCTCAAGAATTAGTGTCCTAATGATTTGAATGGTGTTCTCACTCATCAGTCACATTAAAAAGTTACGTTCCTGTGCTAAGGCACAGTAAAATGACTGTAGCAGCCAGGCTAGGGCCAGATTTGACTGTTTCAAGTTTTAGAAACCTCTTGGGAAGCCTGGACACTTGTTGAGTTGGTGAACCCCTGAGTTTCTATTTGGGTACTGTTGTACTCAGTCCAGCTGGATTAAAGCTAACTGGAGATACGCCTTCTGAACATAGCAAAGACATAGCCTCAGGCTCCCCAGACCTTTAGGGAGGATGTCCTCACTCCCAAGCTGAACAAGCTATTTTTGGATTATACAAAATGGATGTCAACAGACCTGCTGTAATGAAATGCTGGTTAAAAACAGCACCTGTCTTCAGCAAAGAGATAGCTGGCGATGGCTTCCACAGATGTTCCTAAAATGCTGTCCTGCTCTAATCCTTTTTTTTCGAAGGTTCTTCATGCATCCAGCTGTCTGGGGAAGAGAAGGAGAGTGTGCACATGACAGAGTGACATTGGGTGGAGGTGGAGAAGAAAACAGTCTTACATAACAGAGAGCTGAGTTCTGCATCTGGAAGCAACTGTTCTCTCTTATTTCCATCCTTCTTTTTTCACTGTATTTCACACCTGCCTCCCCTCCCCTTACACTCCAGGGTCTGGAGGCACACACTGCACAGTGTCAGTGTAACACACAGCACAGTGCCAGTGTGAAACACAGCACAATGACAGTGGGACACACAGCACAGTGACAGTGGGACACACAACAGAGTGACAGTGTTAACATACAACTTAGTGACAGTGGGACACACAGCACAGTGACAGTGGGACACACAACAGAGTGACAGTGTTAACATACAACTTAGTGACAGTGGGACACACAGCACAGTGACAGTGTGGCAGAACTGGGACACACGGCAGGGCTGGCAGCGGAGGGATCCTCAGGGTCTATGTGTGCAGTGTCATATATCAGACAGCTGATATATGCCAACTGAGCTGCAGAAAAACACAGCTGTCAGAGTAAACAATTTAGTTCTTTATCCTGTGTGCATGCAGACCTCATAACTGCACAGTTTGTTGGAAAGGCAGACGCGCTGCCTTACCCACAAAGTGCAGTGAGCAGGGTGAAGCCGTGTAGGCCCGGCTGCCATGAACACAGAGCGTGAGACAGAAAAAATCAAAGCTCAATTAAGACAGACCTGGCAAAAGAGAAAAATACTCCACAAGGGAAGAACAAAGGGGGCGATATAAACGACCGCATTCACTATTCCCGCCCCCGGTTCCACCTCATCCTGCCCGGAACCCGGCAACACCGCCGTGCGCGGGCAGCGGGGGCCGCCCTGAGGGGAACCCGCCATGGCACCGCCGGGGCCGCCCCGCACAGCCGGGCTGCGGCTGCCCACACCTGAGGGGAACCCGCCATGGCACCGCCGGGGCGCTCCTGCCCCCGGGCCGCCGGCAGCAGGGACAGGACGGGGCTGCCAACACCCCGCCACTGCTTCCCTGCCTTCAGTGCATCAAGGCGGTGGCACCGCTGGATTGCAAAACATTCCAAACGTCTCCCTTGCAACACCAAGGGGAAACCATAGAATAGGAAGGAAAGGAAAGCTGGGCCAAAAGCCAAGGGGGATGAAAGGGAAACCTGAACAAAGATACTACTAAGCCTTGGGCTTTGCAATAGCCTCCAACGTGTCAGGTGAAACATTAGGATGAAACAATCTACTAAACGCTGCGACATCGAAAGTGCCATTTGCATAATTTTGCAAATACACAAAAATATTTTAAAAAGCAGTCCTATACATTTATTGAAGGGATTTGATAAGTTGCTGACAGAACCAGTTTCACGTCTGTGATGTTCTTCATGCTTCCTGGATGGGGGTGCATCTCCCAGCACTTGGGGCTGCCACACAGCTCCTGTCACGGCAACTTCTAGATTGGCTGCATTAATTTGGAGTCTGATGTTGCTGGTTTTGCCTTTGGGATGTCCACGATGCTTCCTGGCCGCTGTTGCACCTCCCAGCCCTTGGTGATCTCACGTGGCTCCTGTCACAATGACTTCTGGACTGGCTCTGTGTACTGGGGGTCTGATATTGCTGCCAGAAGTGGTTTCGCTTGCAGGATGTCTCTGTTTGTGCCCGGCTCTGGAGTCGCCTCCACTGCCTGCTCTGGGCTGTGTGCGGGGCAGTAGGAGCTGGGGGGAAAAGGGGTGGGTGAGCTGAGAAGTGCTGGGCCCTTCCCTGGTGCTGGCAAGGAGGGGACAGGAGGTACCTGTACGGTGGAATGAACTGGGTGGCACAGCCTCCCTGCTTGGCACAGGGCAGGTGGAAGCTCAGGTCACAGACTGTTTCCCAGCAGGAGATGGTGGCTCCGCTCTGGCCACAGATGCAGCAGCTCTGGAAAGAGCAGAGCAGCCCCATCAGCTGCAGCCTCAGGGCCTCCTCCTTGTCCCAGAGCTGGTTGGAAGGGCTGGGCTTTCTTGCTTGGGGTCTGGGCTAAGCTCCAGCAAACCTGGCCTGGCACAAATCTCCCTGCTCTTCTCAGGCTCTCACCTTCTGTGCTTCCCGGGAGACTACATCTAGGATATCCCTTGGGAGAAAGCCCTGGAATCCTACTTGATCATCATTGTGCAGAGGAAGGTGGCTGGCAAAAACCTGTAGAAAAAAGGACACGTACTGATGAGGAGAGAGTGGCAGGGACTACCTGTCAAAACATGAAGCAACTCACCCGGCAGAACTCGTGGAAACAGAGCCCATTTATCTGGTTTTTTTCTCCACACGTCCGGGTCAGCCTCTGGTCGTCCACACAGCTGGCATGCTGGAGGGGAGAGAGACCATGGCACCTCTGCCAGGCTGGGGCAGCTTCCCTGCAGGATTGACCCCAAGGGCTGCTCTGTCCCTGCCTGGCTGGCTGAAGGGCAGGGCTGGAGGCCTTGGGGAGGACAGGACATTGTGGGCATGGGTGTCCCAGCAGGTGTCCCCTGCCCCAGCTGGACCCCGCTTGCTGAGGAAAGGAGGGTCCCAGCCCCGGGATGCCTGGACAGCTCCTGCCTCCCCGTGCCACTGCTCCTGGCCCCACGCTGGCCGCCCCGACAGCCCCTCTGCCAGGCTGCGGGAGGGGCACTTTGCTCTCACCTGGCTCCCTCCCTTCGGGTGCTCCTCCTCCCTGTCTGACGTGGGACGTGTCAGCAGTGGGTCCCTGTCTCACCGTCCCACTGGTGAGTGGAGCTCCCAGCACTGGGTGCTCTAACACGGCTCCTGTCACGGTGACTTCAGGATCTGCTGGATGAATTTGGGGTCTGACACTGCTGGTGGGAGCGGATTCGCCTGCAGTCAGGACTCCGACTGCTGGAGCAGCTGCTGTCCTCAGTTGCTGGGAAGCTGCTCTGGGATGACCCCAATGTTACCTGACTGTCAGGGCTGGAGCGGCTCGTCTTTTGTGAGAGGGATTTCAGAGTCTCCTCCGATGTTGCCTGTCGGTTTGTATGGAGTTTGCTTGTACTGAGGGTGATGGTCTCGTATTCCTTGGTGTTGTCAGAAGAGTCCTTCATGAGAGCAACAAGCTCTGGGTCTTAACTGGACGCTGTAAGGGGAAGCAGGAGGGTCAAGGCCACTCCAGGCCCTGGATAAGATAGGCCAGAGCAGTGTCTCCAGTCCTCCTGGAGCAGACAGGCTCTGCCAAGCCAACCCTGGACACCCGTTGCCAGGCCCAGGGGCACCAGGCCCAGGGTCATCAGGGTGCTTTGCCTTTTACCTGTGCCCAGGCCAGCACAGCCATCACATTCCCAGCTGGTTATGATGTCCCTCAGGCCAGAGCAGTGCCTGGGGGTGCCCTCGGCAGCACAGGAGGAGCACAGGAGCAGTTCCCAGGGCCTGGGGAAGCAAACGGGTTCATGGAGGTGCTGAGCTCTTCTCCTGGGTCCTTCTGCTTCAAGCCCTGCAGAGCCCTGGGGTGCAGCTTTGGGAACTTACCCCTCCTCCTCTGCCTCCTGCCTGCTTCCTGGAAAAAGGCACTCACTGGCATCGCAGTGCCTGTGTCTGTCTCCTAGCTGGGCAAATGCATTAAAGCCCTCCCCTCATGGTGGTCTGATGGGAAAAGGAAAACTGATGAGCTCCCTCTGTCCTGGCATCGGGCAGGTGCAGGGTGTCCCTGCTCTTCCCCCTGTGCCATCCCAGCAGGAGATGGTGGCCCCGCTCTGGCCACAGATGCAGCAGCTCTGGAGAGAGCAGAGCAGCCCCATCAGCTGCAGCCTCAGGGCCTCCTCCTTGTCCCAGAGCTGGTTGGAAGGGCTGGGCTTTCTTGCTTGGGGTCTGGGCTAAGCTCCAGCAAACCTCTCCTGGCACAAATCTCCCTGCTCTTCTCAGGCTCTCACCTTCGGTGCCACCCGGGAGACTACATCTTGGATAACCTCTTCGGAGAAAGCCCTGGAATCCTACTTGATCATCATTATGCAGAGGAAGGTGGCTGTAGAAAAAAGGACACGCACTGATGAGGAGAGAGTGGCAGGGACTGCCTGTCAAAAAATGGAGGGAGCCCATGAAGCAACTCACCAGGTAGAACTTGTGGGCACAGATCCCATGTTTCTGCATTTTCTCCCCACAGATGTCTGGGTCAGCCTCTGATCTCCGACACAGCAGGCATGCTGGAGGGGAGAGAGACCATGGCCCGGGCATGGCACCTGTACTGCCTGCCCTGACAGCCCCTCTGCCAGGCTGAGGGAGGGGCACTTTGCTCTCACCTGGCTCTCTCCCTTCCGGGCCTCCTCCTCCCTGTCTGACGTGGGACGTGTCAGTGGTGGGTCCCTGTCTCATCGTCCCACCGGTGAGTGCACCTGGCAGTACTTGGTGCTCTATCACGCCTCCCGTCACGGCGACTTCTGGATCTGCTGGATGAGTCTGAGGTCCGACGCTGCTGGCGGGAGTGCTGTTGTCTGTGGGAAGTCCTTACTGCTGTCTCCCTTGAGTTTCGCCTGCCAGCACTCGGTGCTGGCGTGCAGTTCCTGTCAAGGGGACTTCTGGACCGGCCGGATGGATTTGAGGTCCGACTTTGGCGGCGGGAGCTATTTCGCCTGCGGGATGTCCCCGATTCTTCCTGGCTGGGCCTGCGCCTCCCAGTACTTGGTGCTGGGACATGGCTCCTGTCACGGCGACTTCTGGACCGAAGGTGTGGATTTTGCGGCCGACGTTGCCGGTGGGAGCGGTTTCGGCTGTGGGATGTCCCTGATGCTTCCTGGCTGGGGATGCGGCTCCCAGCACTTGGTGTTCTCACACAGTTTCTGACACGGCGACTTCTGGACCGGCCAGATGGATCTGGGGCCTGATGTTGTTGGCGGGAGCGATTTTGTGTTCGGGATGTCCTTGATGTTTCCCGGCTGCGGCTGCTCCTCCCATCACTGGGTGCTCTCACCTGGCTCCTGTCGTGGCGACTTCTGGACCGGCCGGATGGATTTGGGGTCTCACGTTGCAGGCGGGAGCGGTTTCGCCTGCAGGATGTCCCTGATGGTCTCGGCCTGGGCCTGCGCCTCCCAGGACTTGGTGATGGCTCATGGGTCCTGTCCAGGGGACTTCTGGACCGAAAGTGTGGATTTTGGGCCCGACGTTGCCGGCGGGGGTGGTTTTGTCGGCGGTCAGGCCCCCGACTGCTGGAGCTGCTGCTGTCCTCACTTTCTGTGAAGGTGCTCTGGGATGACCCCGATGTTACTTGACTGTCAGGACTGGAGCTGCTCGTCTCCTGTGAGGGATATTGCAGCGACTGCTCCCATGTTGTCTGTCGGTTGGTACGGCGGTTGCTGGTCTGTGGTCCTGAAGATCCAGGGGCTGGCACCTGGGCGCTGGTGCTGGGGCTGATGGTGTCCAGTGGTGCAGAACTGGGAGACAGCCCTGATAGCACCAGGCTTCCTGTGTTGGGGCTGATGGTCTGGGGTTCCCTGGAGCCATCACAAGGCTCCAGTCCTGACTGTCTGGCCACACCGACACCAGCAAGACCTGACTCATCTCGGGAGGCTGTGAGGAGGAGCAGGAATGTCAAGGCCACCCCAGACTTGGAGCAAGATAGGCCAGAGCAGTGCCTCCAGCCCCCCCTGGAGGGAGGTTTGGCTCTGCCAAACCCACCCTGAGCACCCACTGCCATACCCAGGGACACCAGGCCCAGGGTCAACAGGGTGCTTTGCCTCTTACCTGTGCCCAGGCCAGCACAGCCATCACATTCCCAGCTGGTTATACTGTTCCTCAGGCCAGAGCAGTGCCTGTGGGTGCCCTCGGCAGCACAGGAGGAGCACAGGAGCAGTTCCCAGGGCCTGGGGAAGAAAACGGGTTCATGGAGGTGAGGACAAAGTATCCAAGGCATGGGATTATCTGGCTGAGCTCTTCTCCTGGGTCCTTCTGCTTCAAGCCCTGCAGAGCCCTGGGGTGCAGCTTTGGCAACTTACCCTTCCTCCTCTGCCTCCTGCCTGCCTCTTGGAAAAAGGCACTCACTGGCATCGCAGTGCCTGTGTCTGTCTCCCAGTTCAGCGAACGCATCATTCTCCTCCCATGATGGCTCTCTGATGGAAAAGGGAAAACTGATGAGCTCCCTCTGCCCCGGCATCGGGCAGGTGCAGGGTGTCCCTGCTCTTCCCCCTGTGCCACTTCCAGCTCCTGCGGGAAGCTGAACCCGGGACTCACAGAACAGTGCAGGGCCAGGACTGCTGGGGCAGGCCCTGGCACGGCACAGCACTTGCACCCCCTGTGTTGTGAGCCAGGCAGAAGGACACCAACCTGAAGGGGATTCGGATCCCCATGAGAAACATCTCCACGAGAAATTCCTGAGTGCTTCTGCAGATGGGGCACTGGAAGGATAAAATACCAGAGCGCAGAGCCTGTCCCTGCAGCAGAAACACAAGTAGTGAGAGTGAGGCCCTGGTGCTGCTGAGCCCCTGCTGTGTCCGTGGGGGTGACAGAACCACTCCTACTTGGATGCAGTCCCTGTGGAACCAGGTGGTTTTACAGGCTGGGCACACCAGGGTGCTGAAGGTCTTTCTGTCCTCCACAGGCTCCATGCAGATGAGGCATTCGGTGCCCGGCTCTGGAGTCGCCTCCACTGCCTGCTCTGGGCTGTGTGCGGGGCAGTAGGTCCTGGAGGGAAAAGGGGTGGGTGAGCTGAGAAGTGCTGGGCCCTTCCCTGGTGGTGGCAAGGAGGGGACAGGAGGTACCTGTACGGTGGAATGAACTGGGTGACACAGCGTCCCTGCTTGGCACAGGGCAGGTGGAAGCTCAGGTCACAATCTGTTTCACAGCAGGAGATGGTGGCCCCGCTCTGGCCACAGATGCAGCAGCTCTGGAAAGAGCAGAGCAGCCCCATCAGCAGCAGCCTCAGGGCCTCCTCCTTGTCCCAGAGCTGGTTGGAAGGGCTGGGCTTTCTTGCTTGGGGTCTGGGCTAAGCTCCAGCAAACCTGGCCTGGCACAAACCTCCCTGCTCTTGTCAGGCTCTCACCGTCTGTGCCGCTCGGTTGACTGCATGTAGGATATCCCTTGGGAGAAAGCCAAAGAGTCCTACTCGTTCATTCTCTTGCTGTTCAAGGAGGCTGGCAAAAAACTGAAGGAAAGATGATGCACTGATGATGAGACAGTGTGGTGAGAACTGCCCATTGGAAAGCTGGAGAGAGCCCACGGAGCAACTCACCAGGCAAAACACGTGGGCACAGACCCCATGTTTCTGGATTTTATCTCCACAGATGTCTGGGTCAGCCTCTGATCTCCGACACAGCAGGCATGCTGGAGGGGAGAGAGACAATGGCCCGGGCATGGCACCTGTACTGCCTGCCCTGACAGCCCCTCTGCCAGGCTGAGGGAGGGGCACTTTGCTCTCACCTGGCTCTCTCCCTTCAGGGGCCTCCTCCTTCCCGTCTGACATGGTGACTGTCAGCGGTGGGTCCCTGTCCTTGGAGCACCAAGGTCTCCTCCAGGTGCTCCTACACTGGTACTGAGGCAGAAGTGAGACGAGTTTTCAACACAGGGCCAGAGCCCTGAGGCGTAGAGCCCCCTGACTCGCTCGTCAGCCCTGTGTGAGCCCGGTCTCTCTCTGCCGTCTCTTTCTGTTGTCTGGTTGAGGAACACCGAGGTCTCCTCCAGGTGCTCCTACACTCTCTGTGCAAAAGAAGCGAGAGGCGTTTGCAAAAGAAGGGCTGTCCCTCCTCTTCCTTCTCCTCTCGTTGTCAGGTAACACTGACACTGGGCCTGAGCCCAGAGTCCCGTTTTGTGCCCTTGGCCTCACGGGTCACAGTGGCCACTGTGACATCAGCATCCTGCACCTGAAATACGGGCAGGGATGGCCCCAGCCCACCCCCCCCACTGTGAGGCAGCCCCTTGGTAACCGAGGTTCCGAGGCGGGTCCCGAGCCCTCGGTAAGCACAGAGCCGGGGCGGCTGCTGCTGCAGCAAGCGCAGGCTCAAATGCCAGGCCCTGGGGCAGCCACCGAGGACTCTTGGGCAGCCACTGTTGCACAAAAAGTGCTGTTCAGGCAGTGCCACTCCAGGGCTCCGGCCCTGGCCAAGGCAGATCTCTGCTCCTGCCCCTGGCCCAGGGAACACTGCCAGCACATCAGGGACGCTGATTCCCCAGCAGAGGTGCCTGAGGACTGCAGGAAAGCCGACATCACTGCAGTCTTCAAAAAGGGCAGCAAGATGGACCCAGGAAATGATGGGCCCATCAGTGTCACCTCCATCCCCAGAAAGGGGACAGAACAGCTCATGCTGCATGTCATCTCTAAGCCTGTGGAATAAAAGGAAGGGCAAATCATGCTTGACCAGTCTCCTAGCCTTCTCTGCTGGGGTGACTAGCTGGGTACATGAGGGGAGAGCAGTGCCTGTTGTCTGCCATGACTTCAGCAAGGCTTTTCACCCTGCCTCCCAGAACACCCTCACAGACAGCTCAGGAAGTGTGGCTTAGATGAGTGGACACTGAGGGGGTTGAGACCTGGCTGAATGGCAGAGCTCAGAGGGTTGTGAGCCCAGCGCTCAGTGCTGGGGCCAGCCTCGTTTGACCGGTTGCCCGGTGACCTGGCAGAAGGGACGGAGAGCACCCTCAGCATGTTTGCTGATGATATGGACTGGGAGGAGTGGCTGAGGCACCACAAGGCTCTGCTGCCATCCAGCGAGTCCTGGGCAGGCTGAAGCTTTGGGCACAGAGGCACCTAGTAAATAGCAAAAAAATCCGGTAGCTGGGTCTTTGTCTCGCTGCCTGAATTCAGGCTGGCAGGCAGATTTTAAACCAGCACAGGGCATAGCTGCCCCTTGTGTAAGCACCACACTGCAGCGCAGATTAGAGCCGTAGAAGGGTAGAAGGCTTGGGGTTGGGAGAGCCCTTTAAAGGCCACCCCGTGCAAATCCCACAGCCTCGGGGCTTCCACAGGCAGCCCCAGGGCTCTGGGTAGGGCTCGGCCCACAGATGTGTCTGGGGGACAAGGCTCCTGTGCTGCTGGGAGCCGGATGTTTTTCCCTGAGCTGGTTGGAAGGGATGGGGTTTCTTTCCTGGGCTCTGGGCAGGGCGCAGCTCTGATGTCCTGTCCCACTCGGCAGGTTTGGGGAAAGGTCGATGGATAACCTCTGGATGGCGCACGGTGCAGTTTTTGCCTCCAGGGCAGCGAAGCCCAACCCGCGGCACT
Organism: Pipra filicauda; assembly: GCF_003945595.2. NCBI lineage: Eukaryota > Metazoa > Chordata > Aves > Passeriformes > Pipridae > Pipra > Pipra filicauda. Next base: position 1,289,077 of record NW_024103463.1, on the reverse strand, counting down.
CGCCGCTCGCCGTCCTCTCCTGCGCTCCGTTGCGCGGGACCCTCCCCCGCTGGGACCCGCGATCATTTCGGTCCCAAGTTCCGCGCCCGCGCTCCCCTCGGTGCCAGAATGTTCCCGACGCTTTCCCGGGCTCGCGGCGCTCCCTCGTGCCCGAGCGCCGCCACTCCAGCGCCGACCGCGGCCGTTCCCAAAGCGCCGGCCGTGTGCGGGGAGGGCGGGACGGCTCGGGGCGACTGAGTGCGGGGGCTGCCCCGGGCAGAGCTCCCCCTGCGATCCCAGCGCGCTCCCGGCGGGCAGTTTGGAGCCAGGCAGCCATTCCTGCGGGCTCTTAGAGCGGGAAGCGGTCGCCGCTGGGTCACAGCGCACAGATGTGCCTGGGGGACGGGGCTGCCCCGGCAACACCGCCGTGCGCGGGCAGCGGGGCCGCCCTGAGGGGAACCCGCCATGGCACCGCCGGGGCCGCCCCGCACAGCCGGGCTGCGGCTGCCCACACCTGAGGGGAACCCGCCATGGCACCGCCGGGGCCGCCCCGCACAGCCGGGCTGCGGCTGCCCACACCTGAGGGGAACCCGCCATGGCACCGCCGGGGCGCTCCTGCCCCCGGGCCGCCGGCAGCAGGGACAGGACGGGGCTGCCAACACCCCGCCACTGCTTCCCTGCCTTCAGTGCATCAAGGCGGTGGCACCGCTGGATTGCAAAACATTCCAAACGTCTCCCTTGCAACACCAAGGGGAAACCATAGAATAGGAAGGAAAGGAAAGCTGGGCCAAAAGCCAAGGGGGATGAAAGGGAAACCTGCACAAAGATACTACTAAGCCTTGGGCTTTGCAATAGCCTCCAACGTGTCAGGTGAAACATTAGGATGAAACAATCTACTAAACGCTGCGACATCGAAAGTGCCATTTGCATAATTTTGCAAATACACAAAAATATTTTAAAAAGCAGTCCTATACATTTATTGAAGGGATTTGATAAGTTGCTGACAGAACCAGTTTCACGTCTGTGATGTTCTTCATGCTTCCTGGATGGGGGTGCATCTCCCAGCACTTGGGGCTGCCACACGGCTCCTGTCACGGCAACTTCTAGATTGGCTGCATTAATTTGGAGTCTGATGTTGCTGGTTTTGCCTTTGGGATGTCCTCGCTTCTTCCTGGCCGCTGTTGCACCTCCCAGCCCTTGGTGATCTCACGTGGCTCCTGTCACGATGACTTCTGGACTGGCTCTGTGTATTGGGGGTCTGATATTGCTGCCAGAAGTGGTTTCGCTTGCAGGATGTCTCTGTTTGTGCCCGGCTCTGGAGTCGCCTCCACTGCCTGCTCTGAGCTGTGTGCGGGGCAGTAGGAGCTGGGGGGAAAAGGGGTGGGTGAGCTGAGAAGTGCTGGGCCCTTCCCTGGTGCTGGCAAGGAGGGGACAGGAGGTACCTGTACAGTGGAATGAACTGGGTGGCACAGCCTCCCTGCTTGGCACAGGGCAGGTGGAAGCTCAGGTCACAATCTGTTTCCCAGCAGGAGATGGTGGCCCCGCTCTGGCCACAGATGCAGCAGCTCTGGAAAGAGCAGAGCAGCCCCATCAGCTGCAGCCTCAGGGCCTCCTCCTTGTCCCAGAGCTGGTTGGAAGGGCTGGGCTTTCTTGCTTGGGGTCTGGGCTAAGCTCCAGCAAACCTCGCCTGGCACAAATCTCCCTGCTCTTCTCAGGCTCTCACCTTCTGTGCTGCCTGGGAGACTACATCTAGGATATCCCTTGGGAGAAAGCCCTGGAATCCTACTTGATCATCATTGTGCAGAGGAAGGTGGCTGGCAAAAACCTGTAGAAAAAAGGACACGTACTGATGAGGAGAGAGTGGCAGGGACTACCTGTCAAAACATGAAGCGACTCACCCGGCAGAACTCGTGGAAACAGAGCCCATTTATCTGGATTTCTTCTCTACACGTCCGGGTCAGCCTCTGGTCGTCCACACAGCTGGCATGCTGGAGGGGAGAGAGACCATGGCACCTCTGCCAGGCTGGGGCAGCTTCCCTGCAGGATTGACCCCAAGGGCTGCTCTGTCCCTGCCTGGCTGGCTGAAGGGCAGGGCTGGAGGCCTTGGGGAGGACAGGACATTGTGGGCACGGGTGTCCCAGCAGGTGTCCCTGCCCCAGCTGGACCCCGCTTGCTGAGGAAAGGAGGGTCCCAGCCCCGGGATGCCTGGACAGCTCCTGCCTCCCCGTGCCACTGCTCCTGCCCCCACGCTGGCCGCCCCGACAGCCCCTCTGCCAGGCTGCGGGAGGGGCACTTTGCTCTCACCTGGCTCCCTCCCTTCGGGTGCTCCTCCTCCCTGTCTGACGTGGGATGTGTCAGCAGTGGGTCCCTGTCTCACCGTCCCACTGGTGAGTGGAGCTCCCAGCACTGGGTGCTCTAACACAGCTCCTGTCACGGTGACTTCAGGATCTGCTGGATGAATTTGGGGTCTGACACTGCTGGTGGGAGCGGATTCGCCTGCAGTCAGGACTCCGACTGCTGGAGCAGCTGCTGTCCTCAGTTGCTGGGAAGCTGCTCTGGGATGACCCCAATGTTACCTGACTGTCAGGGCCGGAGCGGCTCGTCTTTTGTGAGAGGGATTTCAGAGTCTCCTCCGATGTTGCCTGTCGGTTTGTATGGAGTTTGCTTGTACTGAGGGTGATGGTCTCATATTCCTTGGTGTTGTCAGAAGAGTCCTTCATGAGAGCAACAAGCTCTGGGTCTTAACTGGACGCTGTAAGGGGAAGCAGGAGGGTCAAGGCCACACCAGGCCTGGGTCAAGATCGGCCAGAGCTGTGTCTCCAGTCCTCCTGGAGCAGACAGGCTCTGCCAAGCCAATCCTGGACACCCGTTGCCAGGCCCAGGGGCACCAGGCCCAGGGTCATCAGGGTGCTTTGCCTTTTACCTGTGCCCAGACCAGCACAGCCATCACATTCCCAGCTGGTTATGATGTCCCTCAGGCCAGAGCAGTGCCTGTGGGTGCCCTCAGCAGCACAGGAGGAGCACAGGAGCAGTTCCCAGGGCCTGGGGAAGCAAACAGGTTCATGGAGGTGAGGACAAAGTGTCCAAAGCATGGGATTATCTGGCTGAGCTCTTCTCCTGGGTCCTTCTGCTTCTAGCCCTGCAGAGCCCCAGGGTGCAGCTTTGGCAACTTACCCCTGTCCCTCTGCCTCCTGCCTGCCTCCTGGAAAAAGGCACTCACTGGCATCGCAGTGCCTGTGTCTGTCTCCCAGTTCATTGAATGCAGTATGGTTCTCCATGATGGTGATCTGATGGGAAAAGAAAAACTGATGAGCTCCCTCTGTCCTGGCATCGGGCAGGTGCAGGGTGTCCCTGCTCTTCCCCCTGTGCCATCCCAGCAGGAGATGGTGGCCCCGCTCTGGCCACAGATGCAGCAGCTCTGGAAAGAGCAGAGCAGCCCCATCAGCTGCAGCCTCAGGGCCTCCTCCTTGTCCCAGAGCTGGTTGGAAGGGCTGGGCTTTCTTGCTTGGGGTCTGGGCTAAGCTCCAGCAAACCTCGCCTGGCACAAATCTCCCTGCTCTTGTCAGGCTCTCACCTTCTGTGCTGCCTGGGAGACTAAATCTAGGATATCCCTTTGGAGAAAGCCCTGGAGTACTACTTGATCATCATTGTGCTGAGCAAGGTGGCTGGCAAAAAACTGTAGAAAAAAGGACATGTACTGATGAGGAGAGAGTGGCAGGGACTACCTGTCAAAACATGGAGGGAGCCCACATAGCAACTCACCAGGCAGAACTCGTGGGCACAGAGCCCATTTATCTGGTGATTTTCCCCACAGATGTCCCGGTCAGCCTCTGATCTCCGACACAGCAGGCATGCTGGAGGGGAGAGAGACCATGGCCCGGGCATGGCACCTGTACTGCCTGCCCTGACAGCCCCTCTGCCAGGCTGAGGGAGGGGCACTTTGCTCTCACCTGGTAACCTCACTTCGGGGGGCTCCTCCTTCCATTCTGATGTGGGACGTGTCAGTGGTGGGTCCCTGTCTCACCGTCCCACTGGTGAGTGGAGCTCCCAGCACTGGGTGCTCTAACACGGCTCCTGTCAAGGCAACTTCTGGATCCGCTGGATGAATTTGAGGTCCGACGCTGCTGGCGGGAGTGCTGTTGCCTTTGGGATGTCCTGGCTACTGTCTCCCTTGAGTTTCGCCTGCCAGCACTCGGTGCTGGTGTGCAGTTCCTGTCAAGGGGACTTCTGGACCGGCCGGATGGATCTGGGGTCTCACGTTGCAGGCGGGAGCGGTTTCGCCTGCGGGATGTCCCTGATGGTCTCGGCCTGGGCCTGCACCTCCCAGGACTTGGTGCTGTCACATGGGTCCTGTCCAGGGGACTTCTGGACCGAAGATGTGGATTTTGGGCCCAATGTTGCCGGCGGGGGTGGTTTTGCCGGCGGTCAGGCCCCCGACTGCTGGAGCTGCTGCTGTCCTCACTTTCTGTGAAGGTGCTCTGGGATGACCCCGATGTTACTTGACTGTCAGGACTGGAGCTGCTCGTCTCCTGTGAGGGAGTTTGCAGAGACTGCTCCCATGTTGTCTGTCGGTTGGTACGGTGGTTGCTCGTCTGTGGTGCTGAAGAGACAGGGGCAGGCACCTGGGCGCTGGTGCTGGGGCTGATGGTGTCCAGTGGTGCAGAACTGGGAGACAGCCCTGGTAGTACGAGGATGCCTGCGTTGGTGCTGGTGGTCTGGGGTTCCCTGGAGACATCAGAAGGCTCCAGTCCTGACAGTCAGGCCATGCTGGGGCCAGCAAGCTCCAAGTCATCTTTGGAGGCTGGAAGGGGAAGCAGGAATGTCAAGGCCACCCCAGACCTGGGGCAGGATAGGCCAGAGCAGTGCCCCCAGCCCTCCTGGAGCAGACAGGCTCTGCCAAACCCACCCTGAGCACCCACTGCCAGCCCCTGCCTGGCACCTGGCCAAGGGGAACACGAGTGCTTTGGAAAAGAGGGTCTCAGTCCCGGGATGCCTGGACAGCTCCTGCCTCCCCCTGCCACCGCTCCCAGCCCCACGCTGGCCACCCTGACAGCCCCTTTGCCAGGCTGCAGGAGGGGCACTTTGCTCTCACCTGGCTCCCTCCCTTTGGGGGCCTCCTCCTTCCTGTCTGACATGTAACGCATCAGTGGGGAGTCCCTGTCTCACCGTCTGAGCGGTGAGTGGGGCTCCCAGCACTGGGTGCTCTATCACGCCTCCCGTCACGGCGACTTCTGGATCTGCTGGATGAGTCTGAGGTCCGACGCTGCTGGCGGGAGTGCTGTTGTCTGTGGGAAGTCCTTACTGCTGTCTCCCTTGAGTTTCGCCTGCCAGCACTCGGTGCTGGCGTGCAGTTCCTGTCAAGGGGACTTCTGGACCGACCAGATGTATTTGAGGTCCGACTTTGGCGGCGGGAGCTATTTCGCCTGCGGGATGTCCCTGATTCTTCCTGGCTGGGCCTGCGCCTCCCAGTACTTGGTGTTGGGACATGGCTCCTGTCACGGCGACTTCTGGACCGAAGGCGTGGATTTTGCGGCCGACGTTGCTGGCGGGAGCGGTTTCGGCTGCGGGATGTCTCTGATGCTTCGTGGGTGGAGGTGCAGCTCCCAGCCCTTGGTGTTCTCACATGGCTCCCGTGACGTCGACTTCTGGACCGAAGGTGTGGATTTTGGGGCCGACGTTGCTGGCGGGAGCGGTTTCGGTTGCTGGATGTCTCTGATGCCTCCTCGCTGTGGCTGCGCCTCCGAGGACTCGGTGGTGGTGGCAAACAAATCCTGTCATGGGGACTCGGGGACCGGAGTTGTGGTGAACATCTCCTGTCATAGGGACTTGGGTACCGAAGGTGTGGATTTTGGGGACGACTTTGCCGGCGGGAGTGTCTTCGTCTGCGGGATGTCCCTGACTGTCTCTCCCTGGGCCTGCACCTCGCAGCAGTTGGTTCCGGCACATGGCTCCTGTCCAGGGGACTTCTGGACCGATGTGGATTTTGGGGCCGACTTTGCCGGCGGGTACGGTTTTGCCAGCGGTCAGGCCTCCGACTGCGAGAGCAGCTGCTGTCCTCAGTTTCTGCGATGTTGCTGTGGGATGGCCTTGATGTTACCCGACTATAGAGGCTGGGGCTGCTTGTCTCCTCTGAGGGAGATTCCAGAGACTGCTCTGATGCTGCCTGTTGGCTGGTGCTGGGGTTGATGGTCTCGTCTTCTGCTGACACAGCAGGAGACTCCTCCATGAGTCTAGCAAGGATTGAGAATTCACTGGAGGCTGTAAGGGGAAGCAAGGAAGGTCAAGACCGCCCCAGGCCCAAGGCAGAATAAGCCAGAGCAGTGCCCTGAGCCCTCCTGGAGCTGACAGGCTCTGCCAAGACCACCGTGGGCACGCATTGCCAGGCCCAGGGGCACCTGACCCAGGGCCATTCAGGTGCTTTGCTTCTTACATGTGAAGTGCTCAGCACAGCTGTCACAATCACAGTTGTCCATGCAGACTGTCGTGCCACGGCGTCTGCGGCTGCTCTGGCGAGCACAGTTGTCACATTCCCAGCCGGATATGGTGTTCCGCACACTAGAGCAGTATCTGTGGGTGCCCTCCGCAGCACAGGAGGAGCACAGGAGCAGTTCCCAGGGCCTGGAAAAGCAATCAGGTTCATGGAGGTGAGGACAAAGTGTCCAAAGTGTGGGAGTATCTGGCTGAGCTCTTCTTCTGGGTCCTTCTGCTTCAAGCCCTGCAGAGCCCCAGGATGCAGCTGCAGCAACTTACCCCTCCTCCTCTGCCTCCTGCCTGCCTCTTGGATAAAAGCACTCACTGGCATCACAGCGCCTGTGTCTGTCTAACAGCTCAGCGAACGCATCATTCTCCTCCCATGTTGGTGGTCTGATGGGAAAAGGAAAACTGATGAGCTCCCTCTGTTCTGGCATCGGGCAGGTGCAGGGTGTCCCTGCTCTTCCCCCTGTGCCATTTCCAGCTCCTGCGGGAAGCTGAACCTGGGACTCACGGAACAGGGCAGGGCCAGGACTGCTGGGGCAGGCCCTGGCACGGCACAGCACTTGCACCCCCTGTGTTGTGAGCCAGGCAGAAGGACACCAACCTGAAGGGGATTCGGATCCCCATGGTGAACATCTCCCCAAGAAATGCCGGCCTGTTTCTGCAGATGGGGCACTGGAAGGAGGAAAATCCAGAGCGCAGAGCCTGTCCCTGCAGGACAAACACAAGTAGTGAGAGTGAGGCCCTGGTGCTGCTGAGCCCCTGCTGTGCCCCCCGGGTTAGGGAACCACTCCTACTTGGATGCAGTCCCTGTGGAACCAGGTGGTTTTACAGGCTGGGCACACCATGGTGTTGAATGTCTTTCTGTCCTCCACAGGCTCCATGCAGATGAGGCATTCGGTGCCTGGCTCTGGAGTCGCCTCCACTGCCTGCTCTGGGCTGTGTGCCGGGCAGTAGGAGCTGGGGGGAAAAGGGGTGGGTGAGCTGAGAAGTGCTGGGCCCTTCCCTGGTGGTGGCAAGGAGGGGACAGGAGGTACCTGTACGGTGGAATGAACTGGGTGACACAGCGTCCCTGCTTGGCACAGGGCAGGTGGAAGCTCAGGTCACAATCTGTTTCACAGCAGGAGATGGTGGCCCCGCTCTGGCCACAGATGCAGCAGCTCTGGAAAGAGCAGAGCAGCCCCATCAGCAGCAGCCTCAGGGCCTCCTCCTTGTCCCAGAGCTGGTTGGAAGGGCTGGGCTTTCTTGCTTGGGGTATGGGCTAAGCTCCAGCAAACCTCGCCTGGCACAGATTTCCCTGCACTTGTCAGGCTCTCACCGTCTGTGCTGCTCGGTTGACTGCATGTAGGATATCCCTTGGGAGAAAGCCCTGGAGTCCTACTCGTTCATTCTCTTGCTGTTCAAGGATGCTGGCAAAATACTGCAGGAAAAGGACACGCACTGATGAGCAGAGAGTGGCAGGGACTGCCTGTCAAAAAGTGGAGGGAGCCCACGGAGCAACTCACCAGGCAGAACACGTGGGCACAGATCCCATGTTTCTGGAGTTTTTCCCCGCAGATGTCCGGGTCAGCCTCTGATCGCTGACACAGCAGGCATGCTGGAGGGGAGAGAGACAATGGCCCCGGGCATGGCACCTGTACTGCCTGCCCTGACAGCCCCTCTGCCAGGCTGAGGGAGGGGCACTTTGCTCTCACCTGGCTCCCTCCCTCTGGGGGCCTCCTCCTCCCTGTCTGACATGGTGACTGTCAGCGGTGGGTGTCTGTCCTTGGAGCACCTCCAGGTGCTCCTACACTAGTTCTGAGGCAGAAGTGAGACGAGTTTTCAACACAGGGCCAGAGCCCTGAGGCGTAGAGCCCCCTGACTCGCTGGTCAGCCCTGTGTGAGCCCGGTCTCTCTCTGCTGTCTCTTCCTGTTGTCTGGTTGAGGAACACCAAGGTCTCCTCCAGGTGCTCCTCCACTGGTACTGAGGCAGAAGTGAGACGAGTTTTCAACACAGGGCCAGAGCCCTGAGGCGTAGAGCCCCCTGACTCGCTGGTCAGCCCTGTGTGAGCCCGGTCTCTCTCTGCCGTCTCTTTCTATCGTCTGGTTGAGGAACACTGAGGTCTCCTCCAGGTGCTCCTACACTCTCTGTGCAAAAGAAGCGAGAGGCGTTTGCAAAAGAAGGGCTGTCCCTCCTCTTCCTTCTCCTCTCGTTGTCAGGTAACACTGACACTGGGCCTGAGCCCAGAGTCCCGTTTTGTGCCCTTGGCCTCACGGGTCACAGTGGCCACTGTGACATCAGCATCCTGCACCTGAAATACGGGCAGGGATGGCCCCAGCCCACCCCCCCCACTGTGAGGCAGCCCCTTGGTAACCGAGGTTCCGAGGCGGGTCCCGAGCCCTCGGTAAGCACAGAGCCGGGGCGGCTGCTGCTGCAGCAAGCGCAGGCTCAAATGCCAGGCCCTGGGGCAGCCACCGAGGACTCTTGGGCAGCCACTGTTGCACAAAAAGTGCTGTTCAGGCAGTGCCACTCCAGGGCTCCGGCCCTGGCCAAGGCAGATCTCTGCTCCTGCCCCTGGCCCAGGGAACACTGCCAGCACATCAGGGACGCTGATTCCCCAGCAGAGGTGCCTGAGGACTGCAGGAAAGCCGACATCACTGCAGTCTTCAAAAAGGGCAGCAAGATGGACCCAGGAAATGATAGGCCCATCAGTGTCACCTCCATCCCCAGAAAGGGGACAGAACAGCTCATGCTGCATGTCATCTCTAAGCCTGTGGAATAAAAGGAAGGGCAAATCATGCTTGACCAGTCTCCTAGCCTTCTCTGCTGGAGTGACTGGCTGGGTACATGAGGGGAGAGCAGTGCAACCTCTGGATGGCGCACGGTGCAGTTTTTGCCTCCAGGGCAGCGAAGCCCAACCCGCGGCACTCGCCGCTCGCCGTCCTCTCCTGCGCTCCGTTGCGCGGGACCCTCCCCCGCTGGGACCCGCGATCATTTCGGTCCCAAGTTCCGCGCCCGCGCTCCCCTCGGTGCCAGAATGTTCCCGACGCTTTTCCCGGGCTCGCGGCGCTCCCTCGAGCCCGAGCGCCGCCACTCCAGCGCCGACCGCGGCCGTTCCCAAAGCGCCGGCCGTGTGCGGGGAGGGCGGGACGGCTCGGGGCGACTGAGTGCGGGGGCTGCCCCGGGCAGAGCTCCCCCTGCGATCCCAGCGCGCTCCCGGCGGGCAGTTTGGAGCCAGGCAGCCATTCCTGCGGGCTCTTAGAGCGGGAAGCGGTCGCCGCTGGGTCACAGCGCACAGATGTGCCTGGGGGACGGGGCTGCCCCGGCAACACCGCCGTGCGCGGGCAGCGGGGCCGCCCTGAGGGGAACCCGCCATGGCACCGCCGGGGCCGCCCCGCACAGCCGGGCTGCGGCTGCCCACACCTGAGGGGAACCCGCCATGGCACCGCCGGGGCCGCCCCGCACAGCCGGGCTGCGGCTGCCCACACCTGAGGGGAACCCGCCATGGCACCGCCGGGGCGCTCCTGCCCCCGGGCCGCCGGCAGCAGGGACAGGACGGGGCTGCCAACACCCCGCCACTGCTTCCCTGCCTTCAGTGCATCAAGGCGGTGGCACCGCTGGATTGCAAAACATTCCAAACGTCTCCCTTGCAACACCAAGGGGAAACCATAGAATAGGAAGGAAAGGAAAGCTGGGCCAAAAGCCAAGGGGGATGAAAGGGAAACCTGAACAAAGATACTAAGCCTTGGGCTTTGCAATAGCCTCCAACGTGTCAGGTGAAACATTAGGATGAAACAATCTACTAAACGCTGCGACATCGAAAGTGCCATTTGCATAATTTTGCAAATACACAAAAATATTTTAAAAAGCAGTCCTATACATTTATTGAAGGGATTTGATAAGTTGCTGACAGAACCAGTTTCACGTCTGTGATGTTCTTCATGCTTCCTGGATGGGGGTGCATCTCCCAGCACTTGGGGCTGCCACACGGCTCCTGTCACGGCAACTTCTAGATTGGCTGCATTAATTTGGAGTCTGACGTTGCTGGTTTTGCCTTTGGGATGTCCTCGCTTCTTCCTGGCCGCTGTTGCACCTCCCAGCCCTTGGTGATCTCACGTGGCTCCTGTCACGATGACTTCTGGACTGGCTCTGTGTATTGGGGGTCTGATATTGCTGCCAGAAGTGGTTTCGCTTGCAGGATGTCTCTGTTTGTGCCTGGCTCTGGAGTCACCTCCACTGCCTGCTCTGGGCTGTGTGCGGGGCAGTAGGAGCTGGGGGGAAAAGGGGTGGGTGAGCTGAGAAGTGCTGGGCCCTTCCCTGGTGGTGGTGAGAAGGAGACAGGAGGTACCTGTACGGTGGAATGAACTGGGTGACACAGTGTCCCTGCTTGGCACAGGGCAGGTGGAAGCTCAGGTCACAATCTGTTTCACAGCAGGAGATGGTGGCCCCGCTCTGGCCACAGATGCAGCAGCTCTGGAAAGAGCAGAGCAGCCCCATCAGCAGCAGCCTCAGGGCCTCCTCCTTGTCCCAGAGCTGGTTGGAAGGGCTGGGCTTTCTTGCTTGGGGTCAGGGCTAAGCTCCAGCAAACCTCGCCTGGCACAAATCTCCCTGCTCTTCTCAGGCTCTCACCTTCTGTGCTTCCCGGGAGACTACATCTAGGATATCCCTTGGGAGAAAGCCCTGGAATCCTACTTGATCATCATTGTGCAGAGGAAGGTGGCTGGCAAAAACCTGTAGAAAAAAGGACACGTACTGATGAGGAGAGAGTGGCAGGGACTACCTGTCAAAACATGAAGCAACTCACCCGGCAGAACTCGTGGAAACAGAGCCCATTTATCTGGATTTTTTTCTCCACACGTCCGGGTCAGCCTCTGATCTTCCACACAGCTGGCATGCTGGAGGGGAGAGAGACCATGGTACCTCTGCAGGGCTGGGGCAGCTTCCCTGCGGGATTGACCCCAAGGGCTGCTCTGTGCCTGCCTGGCTGGCTGAAGGGCAGGGCTGGAGGCCTTGGGGAGGACAGGACATTGTGGGCACGGGTGTCCCAGCAGGTGTCCCCTGCCCCAGCTGGGCCCCGCTTGCTGAGGAAAGGAGGGTCCCAGCCCCGGGATGCCTGGACAGCTCCTGCCTCCCCGTGCCACTGCTCCTGGCCCCACGCTGGCCGCCCCGACAGCCCCTCTGCCAGGCTGCGGGAGGGGCACTTTGCTCTCACCTGGCTCCCTCCCTTCGGGTGCTCCTCCTCCCTGTCTGATGTGGGACGTGTCAGCGGTGGGTCCCTGTCTCACCATCCCACTGGTGAGTGGAGCTCCCAGCACTGGGTGCTCTAACACAGCTCCTGTCACGGTGACTTCAGGATCTGCTGGATGAATTTGGGGTCTGACACTGCTGGTGGAAGCGGTTTCACCTGCAGTCAGGACTCCGACTGCTGGAGCAGCTGCTGTCCTCAGTTGCTGGGAAGCTGCTCTGGGATGACCCCAATGTTACCTGACTGTCAGGGCTGGAGCGGTTCGTCTTTTGTGAGAGGGATTTCAGAGTCTCCTCCGATGTTGCCTGTCGGTTTGTATGGAGTTTGCTTGTACTAGGGGTGATGGTCTTGTATTCCTTGGAGTTGTCAGAAGAGTCCTTCATGAGAGCAACAAGCTCTGGGTCTTAACTGGAGGCTGTAAGGGGAAGCAGGAGGGTCAAGGCCACTCCAGGCCTGGGTCAAGATCGGCCAGAGCTGTGTCTCCAGTCCTCCTGGAGCAGACAGGCTCTGCCAAGCCAACCCTGGACACCCATTGCCAGGCCCAGGGGCACCAGGCCCAGGGTCAGCAGGGTGCTTTGCCTTTTACCTGTGCCCAGACCAGCACAGCCATCACATTCCCAGCTGGTTATGATGTCCCTCAGGCCAGAGCAGTGCCTGGGGGTGCCCTCGGCAGCACAGGAGGAGCACAGGAGCAGTTCCCAGGGCCTGGGGAAGCAAACGGGTTCATGGAGGTGCTGAGCTCTTCTCCTGGGTCCTTCTGCTTGAAGCCCTGCAGAGCCCTGGGGTGCAGCTTTGGCAACTTACCCCTCCTCCTCTGCCTCCTGCCTGCCTCCTGGAAAAAGGCACTCACTGGCATCGCAGCGCCTGTGTCTGTCTCCTAGCTGGGCAAATGCATTAAAGCCCTCCCCTCATGGTGGTCTGATGGGAAAAGGAAAAGTGATGAGCTCCCTCTGCCCTGGCATTGGGCAGGTGCAGGGTGTCCCTGCTCTTCCCCCTGTGCCATCCCAGCAGGAGATGGTGGCCCCGCTCTGGCCACAGATGCAGCAGCTCTGGAGAGAGCAGAGCAGCCCCATCAGCTGCAGCCTCAGGGCCTCCTCCTTGTCCCAGAGCTGGTTGGAAGGGCTGGGCTTTCTTGCTTGGGGTCTGGGCTAAGCTCCAGCAAACCTCTCCTGGCACAAATCTCCCTACTCTTCTCAGGCTCTCACCTTCTGTGCCACTCGGTTGACTGCATGTAGGATATCCCTTGGGAGAAAGCCCTGGAGTTGTACTTGATCATCGTTGTGCAGAGGAAGGTGGCTGGTAAAAAACTGTAGAAAAAAGGACATGCACTGATGAGGAGAGAGTGGCAGGGACTGCCTGTCAAAAAATGGAGGGAGCCCACAGAGCAACTCACCAGGCAGAACTTGTGGGCACAGATCCCATGTTTCTGCATTTTCTCCCCACAGATGTCCAGGTCAGCCGCTGATCTCCGACACAGCAGGCATGCTGGAGGGGAGAGAGACCATGGCCCGGGCATGGCACCTGTACTGCCCGCCCTGACAGCCCCTCTGCCAGGCTGAGGGAGGGGCACTTTGCTCTCACCTGGCTCTCTCCCTTCCGGGCCTCCTCCTCCCTGTCTGACGTGGGATGTGTCAGTGGTGGGTCCCTGTCTCACCGTCCCACCGGTGAGTGCGCCTGGCAGTACTTGGTGCTCTAACTCGGCTCCTGTCATGTGGACTTCTGGATCTGGTGGATGAGTTCCGGGTCCGACGCTGCTGGCGGGAGTGCTGTTGCCTTTGGGAAGTCCTGACTGCTGTCTCCCTTGAGTTTCGCCTGCCAGCACTCGGTGCTGGTGTGCAGTTCCTGTCAAGGGGACTTCTGGACCGGCCGGATGGATTTGCAGTCTGACGTTGCAGGCGGGAGCGGTTTCGCCTGCGGGATGTCCCTGATGCTTCGTGGCTGGGGATGCGGCTCCCAGGACTTGGTGCTCTCACACAGTTTCTATCACGGCGACTTCTGGACCGGCCAGATGGATCTGGGGCCTGATGTTGTTGGCGGGAGCGATTTTGGTTGCGGGATGTCCTTGATGTTTCCCGGCTGCGGCTGCTCCTCCCAGCACTGGGTGCTCTCACCTGGCTCCTGTCGTGGCGACTTCTGGACCGGCCGGATGGATTTGGGGTCTCACGTTGCAGGCGGGAGCGGTTTCGCCTGCGGGATGTCCCTGATGGTCTCGGCCTGGGCCTGCGCCTCCCAGGACTTGGTGATGGCTCATGGGTCCTGTCCAGGGGACTTCTGGACCGAAAGTGTGGATTTTGGGCCCGACGTTGCCGGCGGGGGTGGTTTTGCTGGCGGTCAGGCCCCCGACTGCTGGAGCTGCTGCTGTCCTCAGTTTCTGTGAAGGTGCTCTGGGATGACCCCGATGTTACTTGACTGTCAGGACTGGAGCTGCTCGTCTCCTGTGAGGGAGTTTGCAGAGACTGCTCCCATGTTGTCTGTCGGTTGGTACGGTGGTTGCTCGTCTGTGGTGCTGAAGAGACAGGGGCTGGCACCTGGGCGCTGGTGCTGGGGCTGATGGTGTCCAGTGGTGCAGAACTGGGAGACAGCCCTGGTAGCACGAGGATGCCTGCGTTGGTGCTGGTGGTCTGGGGTTCCCTGGAGCCATCAGAAGGCTCCAGTCCTGACTGCCTGGCCATGCTGGGGCCAGCAAGCCGGGAGTCAACTCGGGAGGCTGTGAGGGGAAGCAGGAATGTCAAGGTCACCCCAGACCTGGGGCAGGATAGGCCAGAGCAGTGCCCCCAGCCCTCCTGGAGCAGACAGGCTCTGCCAAACCCACCCTGAGCACCCACTGCCATGCCCAGGGGCACCAGGCCCAGGGTCAACAGGGTGCTTTGCCTCTTACATGTGCCCAGGCCAGCACAGCCATCACATTCCCAGCTGGTTGTACTGTTCCTCAGGCCAGAGCAGTGCCTGTGGGTGCCCTCGGCAGCACAGGAGGAGCACAGGAGCAGTTCCCAGGGCCTGGGGAAGAAAACGGGTTCATGGAGGTGAGGACAAAGTGTCCAAAGCGTGGGAGTATCTGGCTGAGCTCTTCTCCTGGGTCCTTCTGCTTCTAGCCCTGCAGAGCCCCAGGGTGCAGCTTTGGCAACTTACCCCTGTCCCTCTGCCTCCTGCCTGCCTCCTGGAAAAAGGCACTCACTGGCATCACAGCGCCTGTGTCTGTCTCCCAGCTCATCAAATGCATTAAAGTCCTCCCATGTTGGTGGTCTGATGGAAAAGGAAAACTGATGAGCTCCCTCTGTTCTGGCATCGGGCAGGTGCAGGGTGTCCCTGCTCTTCCCCCTGTGCCATTTCCAGCTCCTGCGGGAAGCTGAACCTGGGACTCACGGAACAGGGCAGGGCCAGGACTGCTGGGGCAGGCCCTGGCACGGCACAGCACTTGCACCCCCTGTGTTGTGAGCCAGGCAGAAGGACACCAACCTGAAGGGGATTCGGATCCCCATGGTGAGCAGATCCTTGCGAAATGCGTCATCATTTCTGCAGAGGGGGCACTGGATGGAGGAATAACCAGCATGCAGAGCCTGTCCCTGCAGGAGAAACACAACAGCCAGAGTGAGGCCCTGGTGCTGCTGAGCCCCTGCTGTGCCCCCAGAGGTGAGGGAACCACTCCTACTTGGATGCAGTCCCTGTGGAACCAGGCATTTTTGCAGGCTGGGCACACCATGGTGTTGAATGTCTTTCTGTCCTCCACAGGCTCCATGCAGATGAGGCATTCGGTGCCTGGCTCTGGAGTCGCCTCCACTGCCTGCTGTGGCCTGTGTGCGGCGCAGAAGGCCCTGGGGGGAAAAAGGGGTGGGTGAAGTGAGAAGTGCTGGGCCCTTCCCTGGTGGTGGTAAGGAGGGGACAGGAGGTACCTGAATGGTCTGCAGAACTGGGTGACACAGCCTCCCTGCCTGGCACAGGGCAGGTGGAAGCTCACATCACAGTGTCTTCTACAGCAGTAAATGGTGGCCCCGATTTGGCCACAGATGCTGCAGCTCTGGAAAGAGCAGAGCAGCCCCATCAGCAGCAGCCTCAGGGCCTCCTCCTTGTCCCAGAGCTGGTTGGAAGGGCTGGGCTTTCTTGCTTGGGGTCTGGGCTAAGCTCCAGCAAACCTCGCCTGGCACAAATCTCCCTGCTCTAGTCAACCTCTCACCTCCTCTGCCGCCTGGGAGACTACATCTCGGATCTCCCATGAGTGAAGACACCAGAGTCCTCTTCGATGAACCGGGCGGTCAGGAAAGTTGTTGGCAAAAAACTGCAGGAAAATACCACTCACTGATGAGCAGAGAGTGGCAGGGACTGCCTGTCAAAAAGTGGAGGGAGCTCACAGAGCAACTCACCAGGCAGTTCTCGTGGGCACAGAACCCATGTATGAAGAGTTTTTCCCCGCAGATGTCCGAGTCAGCATCTGATTGCCGACACAGCAGGCATGCTGGAGGGGAGAGAGACAATGGCCCGGGCATGGCACCTGTACTGCCTGCCCTGACAGCCCCTCTGCCAGGCTGAGGGAGGGGCACTTTGCTCTCACCTGGCTCCCTCCCTCTGGGGGCCGCCTGCTCCCTGTGTGACATGATGACTGTCAGTGGTGGGTGTCTGTCC
The DNA here is from genome assembly GCF_003945595.2 of Pipra filicauda. Classification (NCBI taxonomy): domain Eukaryota; kingdom Metazoa; phylum Chordata; class Aves; order Passeriformes; family Pipridae; genus Pipra; species Pipra filicauda. The sequence goes on along the minus strand of NW_024103463.1, from coordinate 1,272,782 downwards.
TTGGAGCACCTCCAGGTGCTCCTACACTAGTTCTGAGGCAGAAGTGAGACGAGTTTTCAACACAGGGCCAGAGCCCTGAGGCGTAGAGCCCCCTGACTCGCTGGTCAGCCCTGTGTGAGCCCAGTCTCTCTCTGCTGTCTCTTCCTGTTGTCTGGTTGAGGAACACCAAGGTCTCCTCCAGGTGCTCCTCCACTGGTACTGAGGCAGAAGTGAGACGAGTTTTCAACACAGGGCCAGAGCCCTGAGGCGTAGAGCCCCCTGACTCGCTGGTCAGCCCTGTGTGAGCCCGGTCTCTCTCTGCCGTCTCTTTCTGTTGTCTGGTTGAGGAACACTGAGGTCTCCTCCAGGTGCTCCTACACTCTCTGTGCAAAAGAAGCGAGAGGCGTTTGCAAAAGAAGGGCTGTCCCTCCTCTTCCTTCTCCTCTCGTTGTCAGGTAACACTGACACTGGGCCTGAGCCCAGAGTCCCGTTTTGTGCCCTTGGCCTCACGGGTCACAGTGGCCACTGTGACATCAGCATCCTGCACCTGAAATACGGGCAGGGATGGCCCCAGCCCACCCCCCCCACTGTGAGGCAGCCCCTTGGTAACCGAGGTTCCGAGGCGGGTCCCAAGCCCTCGGTAAGCACAGAGCCGGGGCGGCTGCTGCTGCAGCAAGCGCAGGCTCAAATGCCAGGCCCTGGGGCAGCCACCGAGGACTCTTGGGCAGCCACTGTTGCACAAAAAGTGCTGTTCAGGCAGTGCCACTCCAGGGCTCCGGCCCTGGCCAAGGCAGATCTCTGCTCCTGCCCCTGGCCCAGGGAACACTGCCAGCACCTCAGGGACGCTGATTCCCCAGCAGAGGTGCCTGAGGACTGCAGGAAAGCCGACATCACTGCAGTCTTCAAAAAGGGCTGCAAGATGGACCCAGGAAATGATAGGCCCATCAGTGTCACCTCCATCCCCAGAAAGGGGACAGAACAGCTCATGCTGCATGTCATCTCTAAGCCTGTGGAATAAAAGGAAGGGCAAATCATGCTTGACCAGTCTCCTAGCCTTCTCTGCTGGAGTGACTGGCTGGGTACATGAGGGGAGAGCAGTGCAACCTCTGGATGGCGCACGGTGCAGTTTTTGCCTCCAGGGCAGCGAAGCCCAACCCGCGGCACTCGCCGCTCGCCGTCCTCTCCTGCGCTCCGTTGCGCGGGACCCTCCCCCGCTGGGACCCGCGATCATTTCGGTCCCAAGTTCCGCGCCCGCGCTCCCCTCGGTGCCAGAATGTTCCCGACGCTTTTCCCGGGCTCGCGGCGCTCCCTCGAGCCCGAGCGCCGCCACTCCAGCGCCGACCGCGGCCGTTCCCAAAGCGCCGCCGTGTGCGGGGAGGGCGGGACGGCTCGGGGCGACTGAGTGCGGGGGCTGCCCCGGGCAGAGCTCCCCCTGCGATCCCAGCGCGCTCCCGGCGGGCAGTTTGGAGCCAGGCAGCCATTCCTGCGGGCTCTTAGAGCGGGAAGCGGTCGCCGCTGGGTCACAGCGCACAGATGTGCCTGGGGGACGGGGCTGCCCCGGCAACACCGCCGTGCGCGGGCAGCGGGGCCGCCCTGAGGGGAACCCGCCATGGCACCGCCGGGGCCGCCCCGCACAGCCGGGCTGCGGCTGCCCACACCTGAGGGGAACCCCCCATGGCACCGCCGGGGCCGCCCCGCACAGCCGGGCTGCGGCTGCCCACACCTGAGGGGAACCCGCCATGGCACCGCCGGGGCCGCCCCGCACAGCCGGGCTGCGGCTGCCCACACCTGAGGGGAACCCGCCATGGCACCGCCGGGGCGCTCCTGCCCCCGGGCCGCCGGCAGCAGGGACAGGACGGGGCTGCCAACACCCCGCCACTGCTTCCCTGCCTTCAGTGCATCAAGGCGGTGGCACCGCTGGATTGCAAAACATTCCAAACGTCTCCCTTGCAACACCAAGGGGAAACCATAGAATACGAAGGAAAGGAAAGCTGGGCCAAAAGCCAAGGGGGATGAAAGGGAAACCTGAACAAAGATACTAAGCCTTGGGCTTTGCAATAGCCTCCAACGTGTCAGGTGAAACATTAGGATGAAACAATCTACTAAACGCTGCGACATCGAAAGTGCCATTTGCATAATTTTGCAAATACACAAAAATATTTTAAAAAGCAGTCCTATACATTTATTGAAGGGATTTGATAAGTTGCTGACAGAACCAGTTTCACGTCTGTGATGTTCTTCATGCTTCCTGGATGGGGGTGCATCTCCCAGCACTTGGGGCTGCCACACGGCTCCTGTCACGGCAACTTCTAGATTGGCTGCATTAATTTGGAGTCTGACGTTGCTGGTTTTGCCTTTGGGATGTCCTCGCTTCTTCCTGGCCGCTGTTGCACCTCCCAGCCCTTGGTGATCTCACGTGGCTCCTGTCACGATGACTTCTGGACTGGCTCTGTGTACTGGGGGTCTGATATTGCTGCCAGAAGTGGTTTCGCTTGCAGGATGTCTCTGTTTGTGCCTGGCTCTGGAGTCGCCTCCACTGCCTGCTCTGAGCTGTGTGCCGGGCAGTAGGAGCTGGGGGGAAAAGGGGTGGGTGAGCTGAGAAGTGCTGGGCCCTTCCCTGGTGCTGGCAAGGAGGGGACAGGAGGTACCTGTACGGTGGAATGAACTGGGTGACACAGCCTCCCTGCTTGGCACAGGGCAGGTGGAAGCTCGGGTCACAATCTGTTTCACAGCAGGAGATGGTGGCCCCGCTCTGGCCACAGATGCAGCAGCTCTGGAAAGAGCAGAGCAGCCCCATCAGCAGCAGCCTCAGGGCCTCCTCCTTGTCCCAGAGCTGGTTGGAAGGGCTGGGCTTTCTTACTTGGGATCAGGGCTAAGCTCCAGCAAACCTGGCCTGGCACAAATCTCCCTGCTCTTCTCAGGCTCTCACCTTCTGTGCTTCCCGGGAGACTACGTCTAGGATATCCCTTGGGAGAAAGCCCTGGAATCCTACTTGATCATCATTGTGCAGAGGAAGGTGGCTGGCAAAAACCTGTAGAAAAAAGGACACGTACTGATGAGGAGAGAGTGGCAGGGACTACCTGTCAAAACATGAAGCGACTCACCCGGCAGAACTCGTGGAAACAGAGCCCATTTATCTGGATTTCTTCTCCACACGTCCGGGTCAGCCTCTGGTCGTCCACACAGCTGGCATGCTGGAGGGGAGAGAGACCATGGCACCTCTGCCAGGCTGGGGCAGCTTCCCTGCAGGATTGACCCCAAGGGCTGCTCTGTCCCTGCCTGGCTGGCTGAAGGGCAGGGCTGGAGGCCTTGGGGAGGACGGGACATTGTGGGCACGGGTGTCCCAGCAGGTGTCCCCTGCCCCAGCTGGGCCCCGCTTGCTGAGGAAAGGAGGGTCCCAGCCCCGGGATGCCTGGACAGCTCCTGCCTCCCCGTGCCACTGCTCCTGGCCCCACGCTGGCCGCCCCGACAGCCCCTCTGCCAGGCTGCGGGAGGGGCACTTTGCTCTCACCTGGCTCCCTCCCTTCGGGTGCTCCTCCTCCCTGTCTGATGTGGGACGTGTCAGCGGTGGGTCCCTGTCTCACCATCCCACTGGTGAGTGGAGCTCCCAGCACTGGGTGCTCTAACACGGCTCCTGTCACGGTGACTTCAGGATCTGCTGGATGAATTTGGGGTATGACACTGCTGGTGGGAGTGGTGTTGCCCTGCTGGAGCAGCTGCTGTCCTCAGTTTCTGTGAAACTGCTCTGGGATGACCCCAATGTTACCTGACTGTCAGGGCTGGAGCTGCTCATCTCCTGTGAGGGAGATTCCAGAGGCTGCTCTGAGTTGCCTGTGTGTTGATATGGTGGTTTCTGGTGCTGCAGGTGATGGTCTCACGATCTGTGGAGTTGTCAGAAGAGTCCTTCATGAGAGCAACAAGCTCTGGATCTTCACTGGAGACTGTAAGGGGAAGCAGGAAGTTCAAGGCCACCCCAGCCCTGGGGCAGGATAGGCCAGAGCAGTGCCCCCAGCCCTCCTGGACACCCATTGCCAGGTCCAGGGTCATCAGGGTGCTTTGCCTTTTACCTGTGCCCAGGCCAGCACAGCCATCACATTCCCAGCTGGTTATGATGTCCCTCAGGCCAGAGCAGTGCCTGAGGGTGCCCTCGGCAGCACAGGAGGAGCACAGGAGCAGTTCCCAGGGCCTGGGGAAGCAAACGGGTTCATGGAGGTGCTGAGCTCTTCTCCTGGGTCCTTCTGCTTGAAGCCCTGCAGAGCCCTGGGGTGCAGCTTTGGTAACTTACCCCTGTCCCTCTGCCTCCTGCCTGCTTCCTGGAAAAAGGCACTCACTGGCATCACAGTGCCTGTGTCTGTCTCCCAGTTCATTGAATGCAGTATGGTTCTCCATGATGGTGGTCTGATGGGAAAAGGGAAAACTGATGAGCTCCCTCTGCCCTGGCATTGGGCAGGTGCAGGGTGTCCCTGCTCTTCCCCCTGTGCCATCCCAGCAGGAGATGGTGGCCCCGCTCTGGCCACAGATGCAGCAGCTCTGGAAAGAGCAGAGCAGCCCCATCAGCTGCAGCCTCAGGGCCTCCTCCTTGTCCCAGAGCTGGTTGGAAGGGCTGGGCTTTCTTGCTTGGGGTCTGGGCTAAGCTCCAGCAAACCTCGCCTGGCACAAATCTCCCTGCTCTTCTCAGGCTGTCACCTTCTGTGCCACTCGGTTGACTGCATGTAGGATATCCCTTGGGAGAAAGCCCTGGAGTTGTACTTGATCATCGTTGTGCAGAGGAAGGTGGCTGGTAAAAAACTGTAGAAAAAAGGACACACACTGATGAGGAGAGAGTGGCAGGGACTGCCTGTCAAAAAATGGAGGGAGCCCACAGAGCAACTCACCAGGCAGAACTTGTGGGCACAGATCCCATGTTTCTGCATTTTCTCCCCACAGATGTCTGGGTCAGCCCCTGATCTCCGACACAGCAGGCATGCTGGAGGGGAGAGAGACCATGGCCCGGGCATGGCACCTGTACTGCCCACCCTGACAGCCCCTCTGCCAGGCTGAGGGAGGGGCACTTTGCTCTCACCTGGCTCTCTCCCTTCTGGGCCTCCTCCTCCCTGTCTGACGTGGGACGTGTCAGTGGTGGGTCCCTGTCTCACCGTCCCACCGGTGAGTGCGCCTGGCAGTACTTGGTGCTCTAACTCGGCTCCTGTCATGTGGACTTCTGGATCTGGTGGATGAGTTCCGGGTCCGACGCTGCTGGCGGGAGTGCTGTTGCCTTTGGGAAGTCCTGACTGCTGTCTCCCTTGAGTTTCGCCTGCCAGCACTCGGTGCTGGTGTGCAGTTCCTGTCAAGGGGACTTCTGGACCGGCCGGATGGATTTGCAGTCTGACGTTGCAGGCGGGAGCGGTTTCGCCTGCGGGATGTCCCTGATGCTTCCTGGCTGGGGATGCGGCTCCCAGGACTTGGTGCTCTCACACAGTTTCTATCACGGCGACTTCTGGACCGGCCAGATGGATCTGGGGCCTGATGTTGTTGGCGGGAGCGATTTTGGTTGCGGGATGTCCTTGATGTTTCCCGGCTGCGGCTGCTCCTCCCAGCACTGGGTGCTCTCACCTGGCTCCTGTCGTGGCGACTTCTGGACCGGCCGGATGGATTTGGGGTCTCACGTTGCAGGCGGGAGCGGTTTCGCCTGCGGGATGTCCCTGATGGTCTTGGCCTGGGCCTGCGCCTCCCAGGACTTGGTGATGGCTCATGGGTCCTGTCCAGGGGACTTCTGGACCGAAAGTGTGGATTTTGGGCCCAATGTTGCCGGCGGGGGTGGTTTTGCCGGCGGTCAGGCCCCCGACTGCTGGAGCTGCTGCTGTCCTCACTTTCTGTGAAGGTGCTCTGGGATGACCCCGATGTTACTTGACTGTCAGGACTGGAGCTGCTCGTCTCCTGTGAGGGAGTTTGCAGAGACTGCTCCCATGTTGTCTGTCGGTTGGTACGGTGGTTGCTCGTCTGTGGTGCTGAAGAGACAGGGGCTGGCACCTGGGTGCTGGTGCTGGGGCTGATGGTGTCCAGTGGTGCAGAACTGGGAGACAGCCCTGGTAGCACGAGGATGCCTGCGTTGGTGCTGGTGGTCTGGGGTTCCCTGGAGCCATCACAAGGCTCCAGTCCTGACTGCCTGGCCATGCTGGGGCCAGCAAGCCGGGAGTCAACTCGGGAGGCTGTGAGGGGAAGCAGGAATGTCAAGGTCACCCCAGACCTGGGGCAGGATAGGCCAGAGCAGTGCCTCCAGCCCTCCTGGAGCAGACAGGCTCTGCCAAACCCACCCTGAGCACCCACTGCCATGCCCAGGGGCACCAGGCCCAGGGTCAACAGGGTGCTTTGCCTCTTACATGTGCCCAGGCCAGCACAGCCATCACATTCCCAGCTGGTTGTACTGTTCCTCAGGCCAGAGCAGTGCCTGTGGGTGCCCTCAGCAGCACAGGAGGAGCACAGGAGCAGTTCCCAGGGCCTGGGGAAGAAAACAGGTTCATGGAGGTGAGGACAAAGTGTCCAAAGCGTGGGAGTATCTGGCTGAGCTCTTCTCCTGGGTCCTTCTGCTTCTAGCCCTGCAGAGCCCCAGGGTGCAGCTTTGGCAACTTACCCCTGTCCCTCTGCCTCCTGCCTGCCTCCTGGAAAAAGGCACTCACTGGCATCACAGCGCCTGTGTCTGTCTCCCAGCTCATCAAATGCATTAAAGTCCTCCCATGTTGGTGGTCTGATGGAAAAGGAAAACTGATGAGCTCCCTCTGCCCCGGCATCGGGCAGGTGCAGGGTGTCCCTGCTCTTCCCCCTGTGCCACTTCCAGCTCCTGCGGGAAGCTGAACCTGGGACTCACGGAACAGGGCAGGGCCAGGACTGCTGGGGCAGGCCCTGGCACGGCACAGCACTTGCACCCCCTGTGTTGTGAGCCAGGCAGAAGGACACCAACCTGAAGGGGATTCGGATCCCCATGGTGAGCAGATCCTTGCGAAATGCGTCATCATTTCTGCAGAGGGGGCACTGGATGGAGGAATAACCAGCATGCAGAGCCTGTCCCTGCAGGAGAAACACAACAGCCAGAGTGAGGCCCTGGTGCTGCTGAGCCCCTGCTGTGCCCCCAGAGGTGAGGGAACCACTCCTACTTGGATGCAGTCCCTGTGGAACCAGGCATTTTTGCAGGCTGGGCACACCATGGTGTTGAATGTCTTTCTGTCCTCCACAGGCTCCATGCAGATGAGGCATTCGGTGCCTGGCTCTGGAGTCGCCTCCACTGCCTGCTGTGGCCTGTGTGCGGCGCAGAAGGCCCTGGGGGGAAAAAGGGGTGGGTGAAGTGAGAAGTGCTGGGCCCTTCCCTGGTGGTGGTAAGGAGGGGACAGGAGGTACCTGAATGGTCTGCAGAACTGGGTGACACAGCCTCCCTGCCTGGCACAGGGCAGGTGGAAGCTCACATCACAGTGTCTTCTACAGCAGTAAATGGTGGCCCCGATTTGGCCACAGATGCTGCAGCTCTGGAAAGAGCAGAGCAGCCCCATCAGCAGCAGCCTCAGGGCCTCCTCCTTGTCCCAGAGCTGGTTGGAAGGGCTGGGCTTTCTTGCTTGGGGTCTGGGCTAAGCTCCAGCAAACCTCGCCTGGCACAAATCTCCCTGCTCTAGTCAACCTCTCACCTCCTCTGCCGCCTGGGAGACTACATCTCGGATCTCCCATGAGTGAAGACACCAGAGTCCTCTTCGATGAACCGGGCGGTCAGGAAAGTTGTTGGCAAAAAACTGCAGGAAAATACCACTCACTGATGAGCAGAGAGTGGCAGGGACTGCCTGTCAAAAAGTGGAGGGAGCTCACAGAGCAACTCACCAGGCAGTTCTCGTGGGCACAGAACCCATGTATGAAGAGTTTTTCCCCGCAGATGTCCGAGTCAGCATCTGATTGCCGACACAGCAGGCATGCTGGAGGGGAGAGAGACAATGGCCCGGGCATGGCACCTGTACTGCCTGCCCTGACAGCCCCTCTGCCAGGCTGAGGGAGGGGCACTTTGCTCTCACCTGGCTCCCTCCCTCTGGGGGCCGCCTGCTCCCTGTGTGACATGATGACTGTCAGTGGTGGGTGTCTGTCCTTGGAGCACCTCCAGGTGCTCCTACACTAGTTCTGAGGCAGAAGTGAGATGAGTTTTCAACACAGGGCCAGAGCCCTGAGGCGTAGAGCCCCCTGACTCGCTGGTCAGCCCTGTGTGAGCCCGGTCTCTCTCTGCTGTCTCTTCCTGTTGTCTGGTTGAGGAACACCAAGGTCTCCTCCAGGTGCTCCTCCACTGGTACTGAGGCAGAAGTGAGACGAGTTTTCAACACAGGGCCAGAGCCCTGAGGCGTAGAGCCCCCTGACTCGCTGGTCAGCCCTGTGTGAGCCCGGTCTCTCTCTGCCGTCTCTTTCTATCGTCTGGTTGAGGAACACTGAGGTCTCCTCCAGGTGCTCCTACACTCTCTGTGCAAAAGAAGCGAGAGGCGTTTGCAAAAGAAGGGCTGTCCCTCCTCTTCCTTCTCCTCTCGTTGTCAGGTAACACTGACACTGGGCCTGAGCCCAGAGTCCCGTTTTGTGCCCTTGGCCTCACGGGTCACAGTGGCCACTGTGACATCAGCATCCTGCACCTGAAATACGGGCAGGGATGGCCCCAGCCCACCCCCCCCACTGTGAGGCAGCCCCTTGGTAACCGAGGTGGGTCCCGAGCCCTCGGTAAGCACAGAGCCGGGGCGGCTGCTGCTGCAGCAAGCGCAGGCTCAAATGCCAGGCCCTGGGGCAGCCACCGAGGACTCTTGGGCAGCCACTGTTGCACAAAAAGTGCTGTTCAGGCAGTGCCACTCCAGGGCTCCGGCCCTGGCCAAGGCAGATCTCTGCTCCTGCCCCTGGCCCAGGGAACACTGCCAGCACATCAGGGACGCTGATTCCCCAGCAGAGGTGCCTGAGGACTGCAGGAAAGCCGACATCACTGCAGTCTTCAAAAAGGGCAGCAAGATGGACCCAGGAAATGATGGGCCCATCAGTGTCACCTCCATCCCCAGAAAGGGGACAGAACAGCTCATGCTGCATGTCATCTCTAAGCCTGTGGAATAAAAGGAAGGGCAAATCATGCTTGACCAGTCTCCTAGCCTTCTCTGCTGGAGTGACTGGCTGGGTACATGAGGGGAGAGCAGTGCCTGTTGTCTGCCATGACTTCAGCAAGGCTTTTCACCCTGCCTCCCAGAACACCCTCCCAGGCAGCTCAGGAAGTGTGGCTTAGATGAGTGGACACTGAGGGGGTTGAGACCTGGCTGAATGGCAGAGCTCAGAGGGCTGTGAGCGCGGCGCTCAGTGCTGGGGCCAGCCTCGTTTGACCGGTTGCCCGGTGACCTGGCAGAAGGGACGGAGAGCACCCTCAGCATGTTTGCTGATGATATGGACTGGGAGGAGTGGCTGAGGCACCACAAGGCTCTGCTGCCATCCAGCAAGTCCTGCGGAGGCTCAAGCGTTGGGTGCAGAGGCACCTAATCATGCTGCACAAAGGCAACCATTGGGTCCTGCACCTGGGAAGGAGTAACCCCGTGCTCCAGAACTGGTGTATTCAGCTGCTTTCCTGCTCCCTCAGGGGTCCATGGCAGCACAGACAGGCAGTTACAGCAAACTCCCTGGTGACCTAAGAACTTCTTGCACTTCTGGAAACAGAATCCATTTTCAAACACGCAACTGGAGAGGCCAATGGTACTCTATTTGAACAATAATATAAAGAATAATTTGCTTACTGTCTAACAAGATTACAACTTAGAAATTAAGAAACTTCAGGTGGAACTGTGGAAAAGGAAAAGAAACAGCTTTTTATTAACAAAATCTAAATAAACAACAAATGGTGCAATCAAAAACTTTCAGAACAAACACAAAAAAAGTCCCACTTCCCCAGGTGTGGTGGGAGAAACCTGTGGCAACCCAGGGAGGGGGGAGAGAAGGCAGGACTGTCCTGGCAGTTCAACAGCTGCTCACAGCCAGCAAAGAAGAAGTCCCTTTTTCCCCACAGACAGTCTTGAAAGCAGAATGCCTCGCTCTGAGATGGGTCGGTCTCTCTCTCTCTCTCAGTCGTTCTCTGCAAGGTGTCCCATGGGGAGAAAAACTTCCCCTCAGGAAAAGGGAAAGAAGTGGCCAAAGACCGGGCTCCCACTCTGTCCGGTCCCGGACCAAACCCAAGAGCCCCCTAACAAAGGACTCCCCCAGCTCTCCCTGTAGTCACAAACTTCCCCAGGAGATCTCCCTCTCTCCCCGCCCCTGCATGTGCGGCCCCGCTGTGCCCCCACCCCGTCCCCAACTCCCCCCAGCCCGGAAGAAACAGATGGGGGGGGTGGGGTGGGACCCTAGGGAAGAAAAACCTATGTCAAACCTATGACAACCACCACCTTAAACTCAATGCTGTTAGGACAGTATTATTAATATTATATTTAAACACATATATTTAGTATCTCTTAAAATACAAATTATCCATTTCATAAGTCTGCCCTGTTATATTTGTCTTTTCATTAACTTCTGGGACATTTCACCCTGCAAATAACACATTCTGAATATTTGTAAATATGACCTCTATTATATTTAGGCAGAATACAAGTTCTATAGTCTTATAGACACAGAGCTATCTGCTCTTTCTCAGCCCTGTTCAGCACTGGGGCCAGAGGACACAGCAGAATGTCTTTGTTACATGATCTAATTATCAAAAATCCTAGAAAGCAGCAAGTCACATTTAAACCCTATGTATATTTATATATATATATATGTACACACACATACAAATCCCCAGACCTCGGTACAAACATTGAACTGACAGAATAAACATGTTCCTATGTAGAAACAAAGTCTGAGTAGTTTTTGCCAAAATTATTATTTCCCACTAGATTTCGGAAAGTATTTTGAAAGTAACATTGCTTTGCAACTTCTTCAGAGATGAAACATGAAACATTTCTGATCAGTAAGGTAAAAAATATTTATTGTTTTGCTTTCACTTTTCTTTTTGCATCCTTGTGCTTCTTCCGGCATTCCTGAAAATATTTAAAATATAATATTATGAATAAAATAATAATGAATAATACAAGTCTCTGAATTCACCTATTTGTCTCAAACACTTTTTTAACATACAGTTAAGTAACTGGTCCTGTACAAGGCAGAGATTCAGTAATTTGCCTGACTGGACATCCTAACATGGTGTTATACTCACTTTTATACTAAAAAAGTTTAGTTCCTTGGTAATTACAAAATTTCAAGCCTTTCTAGAGGTCCTGAATTATGTTTTCATGCAAATAAGCAGCCGTGTTCCCTCCTCATGCTCAGCTTTCAGCCACAGCTGTTAAATACTCACCTCAAGCAACAATCTACGTCTGTCTTCCCAACCATCTTTTTCTTCACTGAGATCTACTGATCTACAAAATAACTTGGGGCCCTCTGCACAAAAAAGAACAAATTAATATGGTTAAACACTTCTGACTATGCTGCTGTGTGTAAAACTCGTGAGCAACACAGCAGTAAAGTCAGAAGGTCTATTCTTCATATTCTTCATATCATTCATAATCTCTTGCCCCTCACAACATGGTTGGCTCCCACAAGATGTTCTGAATGTCTGCTTTGTGTACTAAGAAAAATAAAAGGCAGCAGCAGTTTTCCTTAATATGCCAAAATATAAATGGCACTGAAATAGCATCCGTTTCAGTAAAAGCTCAGCACCATTATCCCACATCTCCCAAGAAAATTCATGCCTGAGATTTCACTTTTAACAGGGCCTATAAATCAGACAGGCTGGAAGATTGCAGTGCAGTAACTGTACTAACACAGCAACAGATTTAATGATAGTTACCTAATATGTCTCAAGAAACAAACATTATTTGAGGCTGTCCTGATAATTTAGTGCATAAAACATCACAAGCAGTTGTTTTTGTGGTCCATGAAATTTTTTGGGGGTGTGGTGTTTGGTTTGGTTTTAAATAAAGAACTCACTATATTCATACAAAAAAACCCCCAGATTAATTAGGATTGAGAACCACATGGGCATATGTGGCTAATAAGAATATTCAGCATTTCTAACAGTAACACCAGAAAGACAAGAGAAAGTTAAAGATCATATATATGCCTGAAAGAGTCCAAAATGTCCAGATAACTTGTCAAGTGATTTTTTTTTTTTTTTTGGTAAGGCCTGAAAGACCAGCCACATATTAGGCAATTATCTGAAAAAAAGGAAAGCAAGACAGATATTCAGCATTTATTTTACCAGAACTTTCTCATGGGATTCTACCACAATTCAGACCACAAGTGACGACAGAAATTGGCAATTTAATTTTTTTTTCCTTAAACCTCTCATCTGTGTTACAAAACAAATAACTAGGCAGTATTTTTTCCTCACTGAATTTCAGTAAGAGTTAAAAGAAAAAAAAAAGGAGTGAAAGTGAATAAGTTCTGTTGTACCTCTCAGTCGTTCATCATCTTTGGAGAAGAAGAAAAATCTTGTACTTTCTCTGTGTGGTAAAGAAATAAACCTGGACAAACACAGGGGAATTTTACCATCACAAAAGTTACCATCAAATTCTACTACACAAGTTAAAGCTTCAGAGAAAGAATCCAAGAACATTACTGCACAGTAACCAAATATGGCTCTCTATAAAAAAAAAAAAACAAAACCAAACCATTTTTTAAAAGAAAACTTAGAGTTTTAGCAAACCAAAATTGGTTTGGGTCAAACCAAAATTACCCAGTTAATTTCTCAGGTGTTCAACCAGAAACTCAGCTTTTGTGTTTTTATGCTCAGCGTGACATCAAAGGGGCTGGTGGGATTTTTGACTATCACACTCTGTGCAGCAAGGAATGGTTTTCCAAGACAACTTCCACTGCTCAGAGGTGTGACACAAAGATCTCAGTTTCCCATGACCTGGGTGCTGCTATCAATATTCTCACAGCATCAGAGTACTACAACCAAGTAGACAACAAATACAACTATAACTTGCATTTCTTGGTCCTTTTCCACTTCTGATGCCTCTGGCTCATCATCACCCTCAGAACTGCTGTCTTGGAAACGTGGATCTTCTTGCCATGTGACTTTTACAGGTTTTATTGTTTCAAGTATGTAGGGCTCTGCAATAATAGTACAATTAAAAAAAAAAAAAGCAGATTATTCTTCTACTTGCCAGTAAAAAAATCCTACTTCCAAGTGACATACTTACACTGGAAAAGGCAGGTTTAAGAAGGAGAGAAACCTCCCCTCCCAGGTTTTCTGAACTACATCTCTGCTCAGGTATTTTCCACTTTGTTCTAGGGACCTCTTATGTATTCTGAAACCTTTTTACTGCATTCAGAAGACACTGAAGTCAGCAGAAATGTGGGGACCTTGGGGTTTTTTGTGTGTTTTTTTCTTTTAATATTTCAGTTAACTTCACATGGTTTAATTTATTTCCTGCCTCACTAACTGACTTGATTTAGCATTTTTTAATCTTGATTGCATAACAATTTTATCTTAGTTTAGGACACCCCAATAATCATGTGTCACTCAGTTTCAATTTTCTAAAGGTACAACAGTAAAATTAGGTAAACAATAAAGTGTTCTGGAGTGTTCTTGGGGTCAACTCTTAAGATTTTCTTTTGCTCATACTACTACATTAACACACATTTTATTTAAAATCTCGTTGGGTTACATGGAACTTTATTTGACTTGTAGATCACCTTTTCCCCCTGTTTCAGAACTTTAGTGGATGGCAACAAGCTTTTCCATGACTGTTCAAAAAACCAATTAAACAACTGTTCTTTCTCCAAACATCCCTCTCAGGGCTGGAAGCTAAACGTGCACCTTGGCAAGTGTAAGTGAAGATCACACTGATTCTGCCTCATTACTGACTTTGGCCTCTGAAAATCCCCTGGATTCAGAATTTCTATGCACCACATTCCTCTGCAGTGCCTGACACAACTGACCCACTACAAAAGGCTCTGTTGGGCGTGTTCTGCTCTCACCTTCTTTTACACCCGACTTCTCCGTGTCTCCAAAGAAGGAAAACTTGAAGCCACTCGGCTCCTGAGCTGCATCATTCCCAGATGTAGGTCCCAAATGGTCAGGTGAGGCAGAGCCCTCTGCATCCTCCTTGTCCCAGGGTATTTCCTCCTTTTTTTCTGATTTGTTCTTCGAGGATCCAAACAAGTCTTTTAGATCAGCAGCAATGTCATAATAGATTTTCTCAGATACTTGAGGCGGTTTCTCACTCTCCTCCTTCTTCTTCTTCCCTTTAACTTTACTGAAATGAGATTGTTCAAGGGTAGGAACATAACACATCTGTTTTTAAAAGAAAACAGAGCCCTCAACGTTTTCCTAAACTTCTCCAAGCACACTGATGAGTTCACTTTTAAGGGTAAGCAGAGGGGGGGAAACATCTGAGGTTTGATTCTAAAGGCAGGAACAAGCCTCCTTTTTAATGATCCACATCCTTAAGTGACTTTTCACTTAGTATGTGATACTAAATGATGATATTTAGAACAGATTTCTTTTCTGGCAAGAGAAATGTTAAGAGCTAATATGCTCTTCTCACAGATTTGCAAATCTTCAAGTCCATGACTTGACCTTTCTCACCTTCAGTGAGGACAGGAAATGGCACACAGAGAGTAGATGGACTAGCAAGAAAAGACATTACAGGCTGGTTTTAGTGCTCACAATTCCTACTGTATGTTCATTTTAGCAATCACAGAGAGGACTAAAGAAAAAACAGAGTAGTGTGCATGGTTTCAAACTCAGTCTGCTGCTAAAACCATCTCTCCACAGGAAGAAACATCACAACTATAGCTACCAAGCTGCAATATTACCTCTCCTTTTCTGCAGCACTTGGCTTCCTTTCAAAAACTGCATGGTCCTCTCTTGTGGGATCATAACGAAGGGCATTAATATCTCTGTGAAAATAGGAAGGAAAAGCCATGAGACCTTCTGAAGGCCCAACTGAAAGCCACCCCAAACCTTCGCAGTAGGATCCAAATTCACATCGAGTTCTTTACCAAAAAACCTCCAAAATGTAACTGGCATTTAGAAAATACCTGCTAAGCAGTCAGTGGCTGAGAAAGTGCATTAAATACTGACTTCAAATACAGACAAGGAAGGAATTACTTTTCTCAGCCAATTAGGCAGAAATTTTAGTTAGGGAACAGTGGCCAAAATTAAGCCTCCCTAAAACTCCTTTGCTGATGGTGGATGAGCCATACTTGAATTTCTTGGCACTTGTGGCTGTTTTATTTGGCTTAGGCTGTTCCAGGTTGATGTTCAAGAGGCTTCCCAGTATTTGCAGATTTTTCTTTTTCTCTGCAGCAAGCTCCTCTTCCTCATCTGCCTTCAAGCTCTTTGCCTCTGCTAAGAGAACAATAAATACATTATATTTTCCCTGCTAAGCCTGTAATATTTGATGCATAATATCACTACAGGACTAGAAGAGCTCACATCCATCAAAACACATCACTTTGTTCATCTTAAAGCTACTTAGAGGCCTTGTCCCTTGCACTGTAGAAAATCTTTGATTACAACAGTCATGGGTATCTATTTCATGTGAAAGTCAGATCAGTTATTTAACTTGTTCCCTGCTTATACCTCATAACTGTGCAACTACTCTGCCACTGACTGATGCTCTAGAGAAGATCACATTAAAGCAATGAAGGGAGTAGCAGAACCAGGCAAAAATTTAAGTTTCAGAAAGAAATTGTGAATCTTGAAAACTGGGTTAAAATTTTCCTTTTTTGGGGGCAGGGGGATATTTAATTTTTTTTCCCCTTTATCAGCGTTTCTGCTTTCTGCTGTTAAATTAAAAAATAAACCTTTCTAAGGCTGCCAAATCTGCCATGGACTGCAGGATGGCTACAAAACAGTTTAAATGAATGCAATGGTCAAAAAGGTGATTTTACTAAGTCACCACTTACCCTGTTTTTCCACGTGGATAAACACAATCTGTATAATGCCGCACTAAAAGCTCTTTTCAAAAGTTGATTTATCAGCCACATACCCCTCAGCTGTCACAAATACTTTTGCAACACAGTCCTTTAAAAGACCCAGCCACCAGCATTTACTGTGCACAGTCGCAGCAGAGTTGGGGTGTGGTCTTTAAAGAATCACCAAAGAAGCAAAAGTACTCCAGGAGCTGCTTCAAAAATTGAAGCTCCATGGCACGGTTCCGTTCCCCCAAGGAACTATGGCCAGGTTTACCTTCCTCCTCACTGTCACTCTCCAGGAACCGAGCGTCCATGCGGAACCTTTCGTCGGTGCCAAACCGGGACTGCAGCTTCAGGAGCTAAACAAGAGAAACAGATGCTCTCAAGCACTGGAGCAGGAAATCAGCAACATTCTATAACCTTTTTTTTTTTTTTTACTATAATTAATGGCAACATACTAACAACCTTTAGCTCTTGAGGCCTTTTCCAGAAATTTCTTTGCATACAAAGACGGCACCACACGTTATTTCCTCCCTGGCTGCTCTTTCCCCTATTTAAGGGAACTCTATTTTAAGTTCATAACAATCATATTCAGCAGAAATACAAGCCTACAAGTTATGTTCTTCTGAAGTGGCCTTACAGAGACTTAGAAGAAGGAGAACTCAGTTCCAGCAATGGGTTCACTCACTTTTTCCCCAGCCTTGCCTTCAAACTGGGGCTTAATTTTGAATCGCTCATCGTCCGTGTCGTCCTGCTCGTCCTCACTGCTGTCAAACAGTCTGCCTGAAGCTTTGGGAGCAGATTTATCCTTTGTTAAACAAAAAGAAAAAAAAAAAAAAACAGAAAATGAGCTGTTCACGTAGGTCTGAGGGTATAAATCAGTACCAACTTTGTTTGTGTGCTTTCCAGTTTACCTGAAAAAGTGGATTTCCTGCACAACCAACTCACTGATCCACGTGCTTATCCTGCATACACACCTTGTGAATTCTGGTTTATAATCATGACTGTGAAGTTTTACCACAGGCAGAATTCCCATCTAAAGGGTAACTCAGGTTTTACAATGTGAGATAGTTAAGTATAAAAATCTCCCTGATTATGTCAAGGGAGATCAATTTAAAAATATCAATGGCTAATTAAATCATGAGAATGGCCCCAATCTTACTACCTTTATGAGGAAAAAACCCAACAAAAGCAAACCCAGTGGTTTAAAGCTTTAGCAGAGATGTGACTAAAAAATGTGATATACAAGAAGTTCTATTCCAGAAAAAAAAAAGTATTTAATTGTACTGAAACCATGGCAGTCAAACCCTGAAGAATCTGCTATATCAGAGTAAAGAAGCAGCAGCACACAGCTTCTTTGGAGCTCAACATCACTTTAAAAACAAGATACTGCATCAGATTGTTTGTCCAGTGCTGGAAAGAGCAGAGTAGTTCCACTCTGCTCAAGCCAAAACTCTTCACAGCTTCCTTTGACTAAAAGCAGAGGAATTTCAAAACTAATTACACAAACATTCTTTTTCTTCTAAAGTTAGAATATCTTTTATACAAATCTCAATCTCCTTACAAATTCTCCAAGCTCTCAAGCTTTATCAGATAGACAGTTAACTTCTTTCAAACCTGTCTGATGTTACAAAAAGAGGAATCATTCATGTTAATTCAAAACTTACCTACTTTTTTCTGACACTTCACTATGATAAAATACAGTCTTCAGAATAAAAGGCATAGTCATACAGGTCTTTTTCCCAATAACACTTACTTCTCCATGCATATTTCCCAAACTTCCATCTTTTTTCAACGTCTCACCCACTTCAGCCTCATTTTCCACATCTGAATCGAACACGATGTGTTTGTGCTTCCCTGCTGCCTGGCTATCCTAGGAAAGGGTGAAATGGCAAGTCAAACATAGCAAATACTTGCTGCAGTCATACAGAAGTATCTAAAAGGCATTTCCATGACATCTGCTATTCCTCTTGCCACTCTACAGGCGTTCCAGGGATTAGGCACGCACCGCTTTGTGTACGCTCCAAACTGGCAGTGCATCAGAAAATCTAGAACGCCATTTTTTAAAAATCTTAATCCACACATCTTATTTACCCTTTCCCTTGTACTGTGGACTATTCAGATAGAGGTTCTGGGTGCAATTACCAGATTTGAAAGAGCTCCTTGAATGAGTTTCTTCTGCAGTTCTCTCTCCCTGTGCCTCTCCTCCAGAGCCGCCAGCCTCCTCTGGTTGTCCTGCACCTGTTTATCTCTTGTAGGTCCCTTTGAGGCAGCAGCATGAAGACAAAGCTCCTTATCTTCCAGAAGGCTTGCCTTCCCATTCTCACATGCATTAGCTTCACATTCTGCATTTTTATTGCTTGCACTCCTCTTTGATTTTTTGGAGAGCAGTTTTGGGCTCTTCTGCTGCCGTTTCCCGTGTTTGTGGGCCCCTGCAGCGTTACTGTCCCCGTCACTGCTCCCGCTGTCACTGCCAGCAGGGCTGGCACAGGCAGCTCCGTGCTCTGAACTCTGGGCTTGTAGAGAATTCCCATCCTTGTTCTTCCCTTGTAAACGTGGCCTGGGAACGGGCTGATGTCTCTGCTCTGCCAAGGAGGCAGCACCTGACAGTGCCTCGTGCTGCTCACAAGGCACGTTTTGTGTCCCTTTACTGCTGACTTCAAGTGAACAGAATGGAAGGTTCCTGGGCTGTCTTTTAGATGACTCCTTCCCAGAATGAGACGCACAAGCTTCCAGTCCTAAACTTCCTACAGACCCCTTCTTTAACCCAGTGCTGTCCTTGGTTGCCTCTTTTACACCAAGGGACCCCAGTCCCCTGAAGGGCCGATACTTCAAACTTGAATTATTTTGTCCCTTGGAGCTTTCCTCCTTCTCCTCCCCTGCTAAAATATCAGCCAGCACATCTTCAGGACAGATGCTATTTTTTTTAACTGCAGGGTGAAAATTAGAAAGTTTAGGTTTATTTACATTACCCTTAGGATTTTCTTCAGCACTGGACAGACCAGAACTCTGTGCACCATCTGGTTCCTCTGCAGGTGTCCCAGTGCTTTTGGCAGCCAGTGCTTTTAAGTCATCTAAGGAAAGGTCTAAGCGGTAACAGTTTTGCATCATGGACTCATAATCAGAGCTGGTTTCAGACTCCCCTTGCTCAGACTCTGAGTAAGAGCTCTCACTATCACTTGTCTCTGCTGAACTCTGTGAGGCAGCAATTTGGGATTTTTTAGTTTTCCCCTTTCTTTCAACGTGTTCTTCTTTTACATTTCGAGTTTTCAGCGAGGAGTCATTTGCCAAACCGCTTTTTTTGGTAGTTAATATTTCTTTATTTTTCACCTCCACCTGTTTAGAATCTTCTAAACTTGTAGTTTTGCTGCTGTTTGGATCTGGAGTTTTACTTTCAGCAATAATTTCATCCGTATCTGCTGAATCATAACCATTATCATGTTCCATGGTCTCTTTGTAACTTCCTTTGATAGGTTTCTTCGTGGCATCTGGATTGCATAAGGACCAGTGACTATTGTATTTTAATTCAAAATCATCCCCAACAACTTCCAGGGGGTCACCTTCACTCCCAACATTCCTCGCGTGCTGTTTTTCCTTCTCTTTCTTCACCATTGCTCTGATCTCCTCTTCAGAATCAACCTCACTGTCAGAACCACTCTGAGCTGCCACTCCATTAACATTGCTCTGATGTGCCAATAAACCTCTCCCTGGTGTTTCACCCTCGAGACTCCTCGCTGGAGGCAATTTAGACTTGTCACTGGCTCTGGGTTTTGCTCCTTGACCGAGCTGTGCTGAGCTGGGGTGGTTTGGATGGGCCTGGCCCCCAGAGGACAGAACTGCTGCTCCGTTCAGGGCCTCGCTGCCCAGTTGCCTCAGTTTTTTCGGGGGCTTCTTCATCCCAGAGAACTCTGCTGGTCGCTTCCTGCTGGCACTGGCATCTCCCCCTTCCAAGTGCCAGGTGAGCTCGGACACAGGAGCTGCCTGTGCCAGGTCTGGCTCCAGCTTCCTCAGGTTATGGCAATACTTGGAGGGGTCATATTTCACAATGTTGGTCTGAGTTAAGGAAGTAAAACAACAGGATTCCTCCAGCAAGCAGAGTCTTTATGGACAGGCTGAATTCGGTGGGAAAGGACAACAAGGAGTCTTTGTTGCCTGATGCCTTTAAGCCACTGACTTGCAGTGAAAGAAACTCAGCCAAACCACACCAATTACTGCCAGATTTATTTGGGGGATTCAGTAAATGAAGTCTGACACAGCAGTCAAAATTAAGACTGTTCAGCAACTCTTTCTCCACGTGACAAAATGAGGAAGGGAACTGTGCCTGTGCCCAAACAATAGGAAAAGGATATTTTGTTTTTTTGCTGATTCCTCAGGTGCAGGACAGGCAAGACTCTGCCGAATTTACCAACAACCCACTTCTAAAAGAAAAGAAAAATAATCAGTGTTAAACAAAAAAAGAGTGGAAGTGACCCTGTAATAGAATAGGATGTTTATTCTTGGGTAACAAAACCACTAATATAGAACCATCTGTGACCAATTCTGTTTACTTTGTTAAGTGAGATATTGATTGTACTGTGCACCTTAGCCAGCTTCCTTCTCAAAAAGAAAACAAACCAAAACCAACCAAAAACCCAAATTTCTACAACCTGCAAATAAAGAGTGATAATAAAGAAGTAACTTTCTTTACTTTACAACTACTATTTCTAATATGTGGCTCCTGGATTATGAATTAACAGTGAAGGAATTACGAATTAACAGACAGAATCACTATTATTTTGCTCTCTTCCCCTTTACCACCAAAACCAAAAATCCCTCCAAAACCATTCTGTGCTTAGCAAATAATTTTGGAAGCTTTGTAGTAAATATAATTCTTCTTGCCTTAATTTGCACGTTCAGTGATTTTATTCTTACTCTTGCAAGCTTGTGCAGACCCTGACCCTGAATGTGTTGAGGCACAGAGAGCAGTTCCTGACAGCCCAGCCACCAAAATAATTAAATGCTGTATAAAAATAAATCACATATTCTCTTTACAAGCTTCTAAGGGTGACATGAATGTATATTATACTATATACTTATGTAAATTCCCAACATACATGAGGAACAAAACACTTCCTAATTTAACATGATGAGAAAGGACAGTGGGATCAGGATTATGTCATTACAAAGAAGGACAGGAGCCTTCTCCTTGTCTCCACATAAGGTATTTCTTCAGCCTATTTTTCCCAGCTTGGACTGTCACCCTTAATAATTAAGATTCTTCAGACAAGGCATAGAGATTTGGCATAAATTTAGATGCACTGAGCTTGCTTTCTGCTGGTTCAACTCCCTCACCCATCTACCCCACCATACCTTGTGCTCTGGCACCTCTGTACCTGGTACTGCTTTCATGTGGAAGTCCACAACTCCAATCTTTTTCAGTGATTCCAACAGACAGGTTTGGTTATTTCTCTGTGGCTTTTCTCTCTGCAGCTTTGCTTCCTCCCTCTCCGTGGCAAGCCTGCACCAAAAAGTACATCCTGCCTGAAAAGCAGTGCTGTGCCAAAGCCCATGTGCTAAATTAGAGCTGGCAGGGACCCCCTCCCGTGGAACAGCAACCACTCACTGCTCAAGGACTTAACATCCTGACATTCCCTTCAAGGGAATAAGGATCTAAATCATGTTGCAGCATCAAATGTGCATCAACACTCCAACAGTGCCTATCAAAACTGTAAAGGACAGGAGTGTAGAAGATGAAATAATATATAATGTTATTATCATAATTTAAACAGATAAACAGAAAAAGACTGAGCAACAATATATGTTTTTAAAGCCTGATTTTTACCTGTGCAAAAAGCTTTCTTTGGCCAACTCAATTTGCAGTGTCCCCCCTTTCCATTTTGTTTTATTTAGAATTGACATGCCTGCAAAACAAAGAGATGGGAAATGAGTATTTTCTACATTAAAAAAGCACAGCCCAGACTTCACTGCACCTCCTTCTATGCCAGGCTGAGGTTTCTTCAGCACCTTACACCTCACTGCTCACTTGGTTAAAGCCTGTATCTGAAAGGTACCCCTAAAACTGCTCCTTTAAGTAGAATTAATAAAACAGATTGAAACAAGCTCTGCCTCGACCACCCCCCGATGTGACGACATTCCATGCACTATCAGCAATGCAACTTGGCTCAAAAACATAAATAAGTGAAAAATAAAAAGATGTGCTTACACTTCCTAAGATCTGCATCCGAAATGCTGACAGTGATGTAAGCAAAAGTCTTCATAGGGTTCCCTGATCAATAAGAAACATCCAGTTAATTTCCACATCATTTCAGTGTTTCCTTTAAAACTGAAAATGAAGCTATTTCCTGAAAATTAAAGTGTCTCTGGAGCAAACATTCCATTTCACACTTCAAAGTGAAAAGCAATGAACTTAGAAAGGATGAAGTAAAACCATTACCCTCATCATCTTTTCTGGTAATAATCTCTGCATCCGAAACACGCCCAAATTTGCCAAATCTTTCTTCCAGTTCAGCCTTGGAAACCGTGTGGCCAAGCCCCCCAACATACAAACGTTTGGAAACCTGCTCCTTGTCCATGCCGAGAAATCAAAGTATCCCGCCGGGAACACACACTGCTTCCCTGCAGGGAGACAACAGCTCAGTGACAGCGGCACCGCGGGGTTAACGCGAATGGGATGAAAAATTATGGACAAATCATCCCCCCCGAAAGCCATGAGGAACCTCACGGCAACGGCGCTCCCTGCTTTGCTCTGCAAACCCTGTGCTGCTGCACTCACCAGGATTTAGGGTTATTGCTTTACAAACCTTTAACCACATCACTGGGTGCGCGATAATAAAGTGTAACCGGTTCTCTACGATATAACCCAAGGGTTCTCTATGAGGGTGAGGCGAGACCCACAGACCCGACCATCCTCACAGGAGATGCCGATGGACCCCCGGCTGAGGGATCCCCCGCCCGAGGGGTCCCGGTCCCGGCCCCGCCGCCCCCGCGGCTCCCCCTGCGCTCCCTCACCGCTGCCATGTGCGCTCCTCGCGGCGCCACTCAATTTACCTTCCCTCCAGCGCCCCTCACGCGGGAAAAAAGGGTTCCGCTTCCCCGGGCAGCCGCATTCTGACAAGCTTCATGTTTCCGGCCGGTCAAGTTATGGTGGGGACACATGGGCTGGGCCCTCTGACTGCGGACACTTTGGGCGTAACCAACCGGGAGGAAAAGCCAGGGGCGTTTTCCGCAAATACGCGAGCGGAAATTAACCTAAACAAGCGAACAGCTCTCAAAGTAACGTTTTTGCCTTTTGTCTCTAATACGGGACTCTGAAACTGTGCCTCCAGCGGCTCCGTCGTTTCAGAAGGAGCGGGGAGGAAGGCGCGGCCGGTGCCCCCCCCCCCCGCTCAGGGTGGAGCTGTGGTAGCGCCCGGGCGCGCCGTTCGAAAGGCGCGGGCAGCGCGCGCCGGGTCCGGGTGGTGCTCGCGCCCCCTCAGAGCTGAGTCCGGGGGCTCCGCTCCTCCCTCACAACCGGGGCCGGGTCCGAGGGCTCCGCTCCTCCCTCACAGCCGGGTCTGAGTCCGAGTTGGAGTCCGAGTCCGGGTCCTCCTTTCTCCGCTCCCTGAGCGCCGGGTCCTGCCGACCTCTCTCAGAGCCGGGCAGGTACGTAGCAATGTGGAATATGTACTGTCAATGCACAAGCATGCATAAATATACACGTTTATGCGGTATATCCACACGTGTGATAAACGTGCGCGTGCTTAGGGTGAGGAGAGGTGTTTGCCTGTTTGTAGAAGTTTGTATTTACTTAAAAATAATTAATTAATGGGTATTTGTTTTCTGGAGTTAAAGCTCTTTGCGGTCAGAACTAGTGTTTGAGTCTTCTGCAGTCTGGCGAAAGCCTTTGGTTCAAGTAGCTGTAAGCAGTTTGTGTGTCCTGTTATTGCTGTTAAAAGAGGGGCCAGCAAACCTGGGGTAAAGTTCTGGCTGCTGAAATATTTTTCTTTTTTCCCCACCGTGCTCTTTATTATGACCGTAACTTTCCTCACTGTATCCAGTTAAAAAAAAAAAATCCCCCCAAACTAATAGGGTGCGTTAAAAGTTGAGAACTTCTATTTCTTGCATGTTGGCATTTAATGCATCAAATTGCTTCAAAATGTCAGGGTCAGTCATGATTAGGTACAATCTTGGCGATTCTTTAATTGCATGTTCTTTATTTACTCACTGAGTTTCAAGTGCAAAACATGTTTTAATGTTATTTTCTTATAAGTCTTATTCAGATGCTGTTTCTTACGAAATAAACCAACAAAGTCCTATTCCCCCCTCATCCCTTTTTATTGAACAATGTTGGTGTGGATCTTGCAGGTACAACAGGGATGGTTTAAAAACACATGAAGTCAACTTATGGTTTTTTTCTGGTTGAAAATATTAATAAATCGGTGTCGAGCTGCATAATATCCTCTACAGCCCTCTGAACGTGTCAGGTTATTATTATTTTCCCTGAACACTGAGGTTTATTTATTTTGAATTATTTGTGAAACGTGGTTGCAGTTTGTGCCTCTTTCCTGGTGTTTAACCAAAAGGCAGATCAGGCTGCTGTGTCAGGGACAGCTGTGCCTCATCTCACCAGCTGAGTGTTGGGTGAATTGGTCACAGCTGGGTCCTGTTTTTATACCTGATTAGGACTGGGTTTTACCTGTAGAGCAGTTTGTTGTTCTATCACAGCAAATTTAAACCAGCTGCATCTGCTCCTGGATCAAGTCATGATTACTTAAAAAGATCCTTAAAGCCTTTGACCCCATTAGATTCTTAATTTAACTTTGTCTTTGGAGGCTGTGCAGTGATCTGTGTCTTAAAATTATTTCAGCTTTGATTGGATTTAATTAATTCTTTGAGGAATCAATGCAACAAAATTACGATTTTTTTTTTTCAAACCTAATATCTGTTTTGAAGAAAACTCTCCTTCTTTTTTCTTTTTCTGTGTCAAGTCAGAGATCAGTTCTTTGTCCCATCCCTGCTGAGATCTGGGAGCTGCCTGTGTTCACCGGTGTGCCGAAGGTAGGATTTCTCCTGTTGGTGATGCTTTGAGCTGAGTGAGCTGTGTTTGTGTAACAAACCTTGTAGGAAGGTTTGTTACATTCAGAATTACTGAACAAGTGACTTTTCTGCTCTTGTAACATCAGCTTGGGTGGACTCCCTAGGGTTTAAGTAGGTGTTAAGTTGATGACAGGGCACTGTAGTATTAAGGACAGTTTTACTGCAAGCTTAATTCTGTTTTCAAGCTGGTGACAGAATTCCTGTCAAGTTTGGTTCCTAAGAATCAACGTTCAAATATTAGTTTAATCTCCCAGAGCAAACAGAATTCTTTATGGAGGTGTAAATTACTGTAGGTGTCAGAGCTACCTGGGGTGTTTAAAACCTGTATGTACCAGTTTTTCAGTTTTCAAAATTGATAATATCCAATTAATTTGTCTCATTTTAAGTAGGGAGGTAGGAGAAACAATTGCCTAATGTTACATTTGCATTTTTTAAAAATTAATTCTGTGTTTGTTTGTTCTTGAGAAATACAGTTATTTTGTTTTGTGGAGTAACACTGATTCTGAGAAATGGACAACAACGTTTATCAAGTTTATGAAGATGAAATCCAGGCACTGGAAGAAGAAATAAAACTATTGACAGAAAAGTACGAAGATATCCAGCAAGAATCCACCTTTTTTTCTGAGGAGGAGATATTGAAGTCAATGTATGCCTTTTTTCACACATTGCATTAATAGTATTTCTGTGTCAGAATTGTTTGGGATAAGGAAAGTCCTAACACAGAGGCAAAAGCTTATTTTTACAGTGCTGATCTTGTTTAGAAAATGGGCTATATAGGAAAAAAATGAAAATAATAAATATTTGATCTGTCTTTGCTGCCTTCTGTTGGTGGTTTGTGGGTTTTTAGGGTTTTGCTTTCTTTGTCCTTTAAAAGGCAGTCTGAGCATGATGTCAGGGGTGTCACTGTGTGGGCCCTGCAGAGCTGCTGACTGCAAAGGCCACGTTTCCATTGTGCCCTGTCAAACAGCTCAGGGGGTGTTTATTTGGGAAAAAGGGGAAAAAAAGAGAGAGGTTGGGGACATGCAGAGGTGTGACTCATTATGTGCTGAAGAAGTGCCACGTTGTGGCTTTTAAATCCCATTATTTAACTGATATTCATAGTAAATGTATAATCCATGGATAAAATAAGTCATTTAGATGAGTAAAGGCATCTTAGCTCATTTTTGTTGGATGTTCCTTGAAATGGACACTTGCACCTCCAGATTTGTAATAAAGGCTGTGTCTACCTGGCAGTGAACAGAAAGTGTTTGTGCAAATCTCAGTAGTTTGCTGTTCCCAGCAATATGATCCAACTGAGATTTGACTCCTTGAAAACTGATCTTGATCTGGAAACCATCAGGTCACATTTCAGATGCCTCTTATTTAGTGATATTGCTGTACTGGTGGGACAAAACCCGTTCTTACATCCAGCTCTTTTGCCCTTTTGATTTTATTTTTTTCTTTTTCCATTCTAGAAAATCATTCCAAAGAGAAACGCAGGGAGAATCCAAGGGACATGAATCTCCATCGGACCTGAAAGCTCAGCTTGAAAGTCTAGAAACAGATCTGTCCTTTTTGATGAAACTCACTGGGTTTCAGTTCACAAGTCATTCCAAGAAAACAGTGGAAAAAAGTAAGGAGTTTTGTACCCTTTTCTGTACTGAGAATCTCGGTGCAGTTCATTACATCTGCAAACCTGTGTTGTAATTCTACTTCCAGTGTTAGCAGAGAGACAATTACTTTGAAATACAATGAGATTTTCTTTATTGACAAAACAGTTTGAGTAAATATTGTGCTTTGCGTAGTGGGAAAGGAACAGACTCCTGGGAGATCTGGTGTGTTTCTTTAAACATGTTTAATTCTTTATAGATGCCTGGTATCAGTTGGGAAGAAATGCAGCAATTGTTGAGTAGAATTGTAATTGATTATTTTGTTAACTTTTGTTTTATAACAGCTAGAGACAGAACAGTGCAGAAGCACAGGTTGTCTGGGAATTGTCACTCCTTGTCTTTTCAACTGGAATTCCAGCTTCTTGAAGTGCAGGTAAGGATCAATGTATATTAAAAAAAAAAAAAGGCAACTACCAAGCAAACAAACAAAACTTCAAATGGACAAATGTCAGTGCTGGGGTTTTTTTAGAGTTAATGTGATTGAACTGATAGTATAGATTGGACTGACAGTAAACTACCTTGTTATGTGAAGATGCCATTCCTAATCTTAAGAAAAGCCATATTATGAATTTGGAAATTGAGTATTTAATAGCCACACGTGGATTGCATCACTTGAAACTGCAGGACTTCAGCTGACAGAGGTTGTCCTTCAGCCTCTGAAGTCCATGTGTGACTTGAAACATGCAGTCCTTGAGATGCCACTTTACCATTTGCTTGTATAAAACTTAACTCTGAGCACAGAAACATCCTGCACCAGTCCTGAGGCCCGGTGAGATGTTTGTGCCTCTCTCAGCTGCATCTCCTGCGGGATGTGTGCACCGACATCCTGTGGTGCCAGTGGAGCTCAGAGGAGGAACGGGGTGTTAAATTTGCTGCTAACGGCGCTGGTGATGCTTAAAGCCATTGCACCACCGTGTGGCAGCACTTGGCTGCCTAATGCCTGCAGTTGGGGCTACTTGAGCGCTGAGATCACCAGAGGGAGATAGGGAATACCAGGTGTATAGATATTTTTTTAAAACCCAGTTGAAAAAGTATAATTTTGAGTTAATTTTTTGATGAATTGTTTTTCTCTTATACAAGTACATGGCCAGCTCTAACTTACACCCTCTGCATTGCATATTAAGTTGTATCAGTTTACCTGAAGCTTGGATTGCCACTATTTTGTGCATTTGTGTGGTGTGGGTGATGGAAATGTTGTGGACAATGGTAAATTGCTTCAGCAGGCACCAATGAAGAGTACAGTTTTTAACTGGGCCACAATACACAAGTTTGGGGGTTTATTTTTCGTGTTATGTAGCCAAGTCAAGAAGGGCACTTACTGTTTCAAACAGTCATTTCTGTCCCTTCACTTGAGTTTTGTGATTGCAGATGAACTTGAATGTGATGGAGGTTTTTGCATTGACTTAATTATACTGGCACAGGTTGCCCAGAGAAACTGTGGCTGCTCCATCCCTGGAAGTGTTCCAGGCCAGGTTGGACAGGGCTTGGAGCAACCTGGGCTAGTGGAAGGTGTCCCTGCCCACAGCAGGGGGTTGGAACAAGATGATCTTTCAGGTCCCTTCCAACCCAAACTATTCTGAGACTCTATCATAGTGTGTTTTAGCTGTTGAACAAATTATAACAGAATGGTTTGCTTAGAGTTGCAAAAGACTACCATTGTGCCCAATTCTGTATTTTCATTTGGTTAGGACTCCTTAAACCAAATAGATTCTGATAGAATTTAGAAATTTAAGCTTAAGGATACTATTTTTAAGGTGTGCCTTTTTGTAATTTATATGATAAAAAGTTACTCTTTATAGGGCAAGAGCTTATCTCATGACTAGGTTGCTGACAACTGCAATCAGAGACATTGCCTAGTTCCAGCTGGCTGTTCCTGTGCTGTAAAAGGAATGGCATCGTGGTTGTGCCACAGCCTTCATACACTGTGCAGGTCACCCTGCAGTGAAGTCAGTACATCCTGAGGATGCAGGAGTCCACCCCCATAACTTTCAGGAAAACTGTGACTTCAGGCCAGATTAAGACCTGGTAGTTCAACTTTAATTTTTTTGTACCTCTGGCTTCTTGCATATAAAAGAAGCCTGTTTTGTAAGAGATGGCACTAACATGGTATTCAGAATAACCTGCCCTGACATCAGCACGGGCAAGGCAGTGCTCAGTTGTTACCTGTGGTGAGAAATAGAAGGTGACAGCTGGTTTTGGGAAGTGCCCAGCAGGTAACAGATACCTTGGTTTGCAGCAGAAGGTCAAGAACAGTTTTGTTCACACTGTTAGCTGTAGCTGTTTGTTCTGGTAGTGAAGTTACAGTACAGTTAACTCAGCTCCATGGGATTAGGAGAAGACACGAACAATGAGCTTGAAAATGTGCCAGAACAAGTGTAAACCTCTTGAGAAAGCAGTCATTCCAGAAGAGTTGCTTTCTTGGCAAGAGCTTTCCTTTTAAACCTTTTTGTTTGGCCCCAAGGTGGCATTTTGGTGTGTTAGTGACCCTCTCCTTGGGAATCCAGTTCCTCCCGAAGGCAGCACATCAGCTGGTGGCTGCTGGCAGCTTCTCTGCCACTCCGTGCCCGTGCTGAACCTTCTGCTCTAACCCTAAAATGACTTTTCCTGGTGTTCCTTAGTCAATCCACTAATCTTTGTAGTGCCTTGGTTGGCTTTTCCCATCTTTAGTGCTGGCAGTGTTGGCAGCACTGCTGTCCAGCCACTGCAGATTGCTGAGATCTCTGTGCTTTTAACTCCAGCTTGGCTGGTTTCCTCTGTTGCCATTCCCATTTGCTTGTGGTGACTGGGTATAAGAAAAATCAAGTACCAAGTCTCCAGTTTCAAGTGAAGCATTTGCTGTGTTCTTCAAACCCTGCTTTTAAGCTTTTTCATTCACTGTTATCTAATCCATTACTCTGGTGTGTTCCAGAATGCACAGAAAAACAGCACTGACTTCATTTGTGGCTTTATTTCTACCCTCTGACTTTCTTTTCTCCTTTTTTACAGGTTGTTAGATATTTTAATTTAGAATAATTTTGGTTTTATTGTTATGCACACATTCCTGAGTAGCAGTTATTATTGTAAAAAGGGACCGGAATTTGAGGCAAAACTATAGGCTTTAAAATAAAATAATAAAAAAAAAGGAAAACTAACAGATCAAACCTTATACTTGATTTTTCTGTTATATGTGGCAGCTAGGGGTTGTGTTGGAAAATGAGAAGAATCTTAAAGAAGTGGACTTGACGTGAAAGGAAGTAGATGAACATTCTTTTATACATATATATTCTCTATACTGACAAGTTCAGGTGTTATTCCAAAAACCTTGTTGTGTGGATAATATTACTACTGTTGAAATGAAGGAAACTGTCCACACATACAAGCTGTAGTTAAAAAAAAATGCTATTTTAAGAATTATGGCAGTTAGAAAAAAGTATATGCAAATACTTCTATTTTATATGTAAATAGACATATTTTTCTCCTTGCTAGAGGAATTTCTAAAATACTGTGTTGTTACTTCTCCAACCTAGAGCAAAGAGAAGGTGTCTTCTGTTATTAGTGATCTCAACATCGTAATGGAATCTGGAGAAGATTCTGGAATGAGCGAGTTTGTGTCAAGGTAAGCTGGAATTGTTTGCTCAAGGGAAGTCTTTGTGTGGATATGAAATGCACTACTGAGTTTTCCTGTAAATTTGTGTCTCTGCTATGCCATGTGCCCTTAGCCCAGCCTGAACCCTTCCAGTCCCTTGTCTGTATCCTGGAGAGAAGATGAAATGCATATAATTTGTAAGGCCTGGAAAGATTTTAAATTCACATTAAACAGAAAGAGGTTCTGGATCATAATATGTTTTATAGCTGTTGGAAATTGTTTGGTTCAGGGAAAGGTATCACAATGTAATCTCAGCTATTGCATTTTAATGTTGTGTGAGCTGTTACTCAGATCTGTCTGTGAGCTGCAGATGTGCAGTGTGGGTGAGTAATAAAGTGCACATCCAGAACCCCTCTCTAGTATTTGCCTGTTTCTGGATCTCTCAGCTCACCATTCCATTTCTCTTTGTATCAGGATTTTTTTCACTGATATTTGAAAACAATAGAATGTAGTTTAAAAACCTGGAATGGAGTATTTGTGCAATGGCTTAAGAAAATTTACATACTAAAACTTAAGCTTATGAATGAATGTTATTTTTTAATTATTTTCTGGAGTATATCAACTTCTTGTGGTAACATGAGTAAGGATCAAATTATTTGTGTGCAGTACTCCACTGAATTCTGCTAGCAAGCTGTTCTGGGAACAAATCTATTATTACTGGCTAATTGACTTAATCCTGTTCTTTAAGTGATTTCTTTTGGTTTATGTTATTTTTTGAGGAGGGAGAGGGAAGGCCAAAAGAGTGAAGAGAAAGGTCTGTTGAGTTACCTCAGGCTTCAGCAGTCTGTTCTGAAAAATGAATTTTTTTTACTCAGAGACTTGGAAATTTCCATATAACCCTACTCAGGGTAGTGGTATAACTGAGAAGAGTAGCTGACTGCTCTCAGGGATTTAGAAGAGGAAATTGCCCTGGATTATTTATGAGTTTTTTGTGACAGCAGAAGTGTATTGGAACTTAACAGTCACACTGGGAAGGAATGTGTTGCAGTGGTGGCAGACTTTACTTCATCCTGGCTGGAGCCCTGCTGTCCTGTCCCTGTCTCTTCACCACCCTGGGCCTTTTCCACATTGCACCAGCATTCATGAGGGCACACAAGTTGCCAGGAATGATAAAAGGTGCCAGTAAATCAAGCAGTACTTTCTCCTGAGCCTCTCCTTGCACATCCCACCTTGTGTCTGTCGACTCTGGAAGCCACGTGGCCAACGGGATCAACGGGGTCACTTGGTTGAAAAAGGAGCTGGAGGGTGGGGAGTGACCCAACCTTGTCCCCCCACAACTCCTTCAACTTCCAGTTTTCCTGTTTGACTTGTCCTGCACCATCACAGTGTCTGCTGCCAACCTAAGGCAGTAAACAGGTGGGGCTGATGCTGACAGGGCCTGCTTTGACAGCAACCCACTGTTCCACGGGCTGGTTCTGCCTGGCATCTCCCTTTATGGCTGTTTGCCCACTCCCCTTGCTTGTTCTTGTGTCAGTTGTAATCCCCTCATGTCCAGTTTCAGGCTTTTCCCAGCTTGCCCTTTGTTCTCCAGTCTCTTAGAATCCTCATTCCTACCTCTTCCCTCCCTTTCCCTCCATTCTTGACCAGCTAAATCTGGTCTCCCTCTGGATTGTTCCTTCTTTTCAGCCTCCCTCCTGCTTTGTTTTCTTCCTTTGCTTCCTCAGCCCTGTCTTGCCAAATCCATTGTCTAGCTCTGTTCTGTTTTGTCTCCTGGCCTGGATTTTTTTCCTTCTCAGTTTTATAATTTTTTTGGCTTCATTTTTTTTTCATAATGCATGAGAGAAAAGGGTCTTTAAGAGCACCAGAGTTAAAAACTTGGCATTCAGTTGTAGTTCCCAGGCCCTTCCTGCTTTGGAAGAAAACAGGGGAATGCTACAACACTTCTTAAAGGAGGTAAAAGTCAGTAGTCTGATTTCAACCAGGTATAAACAGTACATCTATATATAAAAATGGCACATCTTCTATTTTTTATATAATTTCTTAAAAATTTTTGTGGCAATAAGAGATGTATGCAAATGGAATCACAACATCTAGTTGTCTAGTTTGGGATTTTACTTGTGTCCCCTTTCACCAGTTATCACTTATGTTGTAGTTTATTTTTGAGAACTACAATATGTAAGAAAACTATTGTTAGTCATTTCTTCCCTATTTTTTTGGACTTGACACCCCGTTAATTGTTGGGTGAGTTAACCTTTGCACAGATTAGTTAGTCAAACAGGGCTTTTTAGGCACTATGAAAACTGCTCCTACTTTTTAGTTAGAACCTAAGTCAGAGTGAAGGATTTGGGAAATGTCTGCATTATATGAAATGCTGCATGGGCAAGGTGTCTGGGAAATAAAGGGAAGCAGGAATTCTTCCCACAGCTTTGAGTCGTGCCTTGGTTTTATATGTTAGTGCAGGAAGTCTTGCTTTCTTCAGCAGGTTAAAATAGATTTCCTCTCTTAAAATAGTTGAAGGAACATACTAAAGGAGGCTTAAATACTTTTAGAACAGTTAAATGTCTTGTGTGCTTTTGTCTTTTGTTGGTGATACTTTGTGAAAGTGAAAGGGTGTTTGGAGGAAGGGCCTGTGATTTTAAACTGATACAGGTACTCTCTGCCTGAATATGCTTTTAGGTGGTTTTGGATGACTTCTCTGTAACATGGATGTTGGTGTTGGAAATGGGGGTTTTCTGCTCCTACTGGATTTTTTTTTTAAATCTGATGACACTTTGTAATGCTAAATTCTTTGGAAAAAAAGTCTTTAACGTCCATTCTATTAGCACTTTATTATTTTATACCACATTTTCTTGGTATTTAGCATTTGTTGTAGTTGAATTCAGCATGAGAAATTAGGCTAACTTAGGCTAATTAGGAATTATTGTTTGTGGGTAGTTTAAGTGCTGGGAGACAGTTAATTGAACTGGTGCTCTTTGCAGTCTCTTTTTCCCTTCCCAGTTTAAAAACCCCATGGATTTACATCTGTTCATGCCAACACAGATTTTTCCTTTCTAGATACTGAATTCAGTTACAATCTTGAATTTAGCCAATGCTATATGAGACAAGTACCTACTCAGATATAATTGGTTGACTAACTTTTACCTTTGAAACAGGTCCTTTGAGCTTGTTAGCCAAAAGTAGTGCTTTCTGCTTGAAAACTTGCACCTGCTTCATCACCTAAAAATGAATTTGAGAGGGGAAAAAAAGAAACAAAGACATAATGCTAAAACGAGGTCACAAGGTTTATGATAACCTGTTGGATTGCATAAAAATGGATATTCATAAAAATTGCCAGGCTTTTTAAAGAGCATTTTAAGGATGTAGTTTTGTGGCCCAGTTCTGTGTGGCAGGTGTAGGTTTGCAGTTGGTGTGGAATTGTGTCCCCAGGCAGGGAGAGGTGGGCACTCAGTGCCAAGCCTCCGTCGTTCCTGTGGCATGGGTCGAGTTTGACATGTGCAGTTGTGAGTTGTGGTAAAAAACAGCTTCCCAGAACAGAGCTAACTGGCTCCTGTGAGCCAGTGTGTCCGTCCTTCCAGGGACTCAGTTCTCCTGGTGTTGCCAGCGTTTTTTTCATCTTGGCCTGGTTTTGTTGGCAGCTGTGACTACTGTGGTAACTTCCTTTGCTGATGCTGTTCTTTCCAAGCTGGGACAAAACTTGTTTGGCTTTTCTTTTGCATTTCAATATCCGAATGACCCCAGTGTCTCATTTTTCAGTATGTTTGTGTAACATGTTAAAGGTTGCTGTTCCTGTATATTAGAGCTGGATCTGAGGCACAGTTCTCCCTGGAATGGTTGAAGTGACTTGGCAATACACTGTTACAACCATCCTGTGAATGCCTCAAGTTTCTGCTCTCAGCTATGCTGAAATAAAGAATAGCTAATCTCAAGCAGAAAAGATGTTAAAAGACAAATTTACATTTAGAATTTAAATACTGTGTAACTTCTCGAAATATTCCCAGATGTCAGTCAGGTATTTTCCTCAGTCAGATTTTGTAAACTTGTCAAATCCTGCATTAGAAATAGAAATAAATCTTTGTATTTTCCAAGCAGTGCTTGCCAGGTGTGTTTTGACAGTGGTTGATAGTCTGCTGCATTTGACTGTGGCTTGTTATCAGCACTGACATGCAGCTGTTCACCCCTGTGGTTAAATAATCGTGTTGCTGCAGATATTCTGACAGGTGGTTTTTGTGGAATTTTGTATCCTTTGCATCCTTGCCACGCTTCTTCAGTAAGAGCTGCACACACTTTGAGTGTTATTCCTCCTTCCCCTGACAACACTGGATGGCTGGTTGGCTGTCTGACAGTTCCTGTCACCTTATATTGTCTCTTTTCCTTTCTCCATCCTGATCCAGACATTAACAGAAATTTGAAAAAATAAGTATTGAAAAATAAGTATTTTGTATTTAACTCTCCCTTTCCCCCTCTTCCTACAACCTAAGAAGGACATGGACCTGTTGGAGTGTATCCAGAGGAGTACCATGAAAATACTCTGAGGGCTGGAGCCCCTCTGTGGGGGGCTGTGGAGCCAGGCCAGGAGAGCTGGGGGGGTTCACCTGGAGAAGAGAAGGCTCCAGGGAGATCCTGGGGACCCTTCCAGTGCCTAAAGGGGCTTTTGGACAAGGGCCTGGAATGACAGGGCAGGTGGGAATGGCTTCCCACTGCCAGAGGGCAGGGTTAGATGGGATCCTGGAAAAGACAAGGTGCAGATTTTCGGCTATGGAACTGCTACATCTGATTAAGACTGGGTTAAACAATATATTTGTGTTTTGTAGCGTTGAAGAACGGGGAAATCTTGCAACGTTTTTCAGAAGCCTTTCAGCTTACGCTGAGTGGGTTGAGCATCGCAGACGCACCTTCCTGCACTTCAAGGTACTGTTACCAAGCCTTTATTTATTGTTATTTATTAGTACTATATTTGTTTCTTTAAGTAGTTCATTAAGACAAAGCATTGGAGGTGAAACCTGCACTCTTTAGCAGAATATGGGCATCTTAAATTTGTATGTTGTGGAGAAGAGAATATTAGCTAAAAAAATTGTTTTGAGTTCAAGGGGCAATGCCTTTGCTTGGTTTTTCTCTGGATTGTTATCATACTATTGCTGTGTTCCTTGTGGGTGGGGAAAAATAAGAGTGCCTGTGCCTTTCTGTGAGGGAGCAAGACAGTTTTCATTGGTATTAAATCTTATTTTGATTTAAAAAAAAAAAGGAGCAAAAGAAGAAATGAAAAGAAAATAACATTTGTAGTCTTTGGCATGTAAACATTGGTTTTGAAGGACTGGATCTGTTTCTCTTGAAGATGTGGCAGCCTGTGTTTGGACCACAGTGCTTTGAGTTCTGAGTTGTTTTACTTGTATGGGAGATAAACTGTTGCTCCCTTTTAACTGGAACATAGTATTTGAACTTAGTTTTAAATTGCCAGCATTTGGCTTGTTTGTTTTGGCTTTGTACTGGTTTTAAGATAAACAATTCATCCTTGGAGTAAAAATCCGTCAGTCTGACAGACAAAACATCTTACACGGTGCTTAATGTTAGAGGAGGATGTTTATGTGCTTAATTATTTGTGGGTTTTCAGTTCAGTTTTTCTTTACCTCAAACATTTACTCCCATTGAACCCAGTTCCATCTTTACTTTTCAGCTGGAATATGAAGTGGGAACTGCATTGTTTCCTATTTTTTGAATGTTTTAGGCCTTTGAGTTCTGTGCCAAGTTAATCCATTTCTATTATCAAATCAACCAGAACAGAGAAAAAAAGTACTATTTTCTGATAATGTTAAAAAATAATCCTGTCCTCAGCTGAGCAATAAACTGATGTTGTCTAATCCTGCTGGCTGTTGAATAAAGGCTTTTCTTTAATCCCTCCATAGAAAAGGTAGAGCACCCAGGGCTTTATGGCTTTGTGATTGTTTTTTTTCAAGCTTCACTTGATGCTTTTTGATCCTTAGATGAGCCTCATGACAGCAGTCACTGTGGTTTCTGGGACAGTGATTCAGTAAACTACTGGAAATATTTCTCATTTTAAAATATAATAAAAAAAAGCAGAAATAGAAAGGAGGTAGGTTTGGAGATAATTTTTACTCACAGAAAATTGTTGTGTATATAAGCAGTTTTAAAAATATTTTTCAGATGTTGAGTGTAAATAATGAAGGGATCTATTAATTGCTAAAATATGTGTGAACATAAATTCTCTGAAGACATATTACAAGTTTGTCAATATTACAGATGTTCTTTCTAAAGGTATTTTTATTTCCACGGACAAGGATGCTGTTGAGAAAGGCAATTTGGGAGAATATTTACCAAGTATGACTGCCTAAGTGTTTATGAAGAGGGTTTTTTTAGGCCTTCTTATTTCTGCTAGCATTAATAATCATTTCATTTAGAAACAGAAGACATTCTCAGGTAAGAGAATTAATAAAGGCTTCAAAGATCAACTCTGACAATTCAAATAACCAGATTGCAAAGGAGAATGTGTATTTGTAACTTAATATTCTGTAATAATTTGTGTGAAAGAACTAGAGGTATGTTTTTACCATATGCATAAAAACATCTGAAAAGTCTTATCCTGTTAATGTTCACACTCACACAACATTAAAAATGAGTCTGTAATCTTTGTATTGATTTCCACCCTCCCCCAACCTGCTCTCTACTGCAAATATCCAGGTAGGTAACTGTACACTGCACTGGAGAGACTGTTTGGGGTGGAGTCTTGGGTTTATAGCTTTTTGAAGAGTTAAAAGAAAATTACCCAGGCTGACAAGTAGAAATAGAGAGTTTCTGATACTTTACTTTTGGTGTAAAAACACCAAATTCTTTCTTTCCTGTTAGTTTTCATACTTGAAAAGACATCAATAATGTAGAAGTGACTGAATACTTCAGATAATACTGAATGTTTGAGATGAATGACAAGTCAAGGTAGTGCTTCAAATAGATTTTGAAGGGGTAAAGGAGGTGTCCCCCGAGTATTTTGTATGGCAGGTCTCACTGTATTGTCATAATAAATATTATGTCTGCAAATGGAGTTACAGCTGCAAATAATTTTCTGATCTTCCTCTGCTGTGAGGATGAACAACTGAAACAGGTTGGCAATGCTGGGAGAGCAGATTGTTGGAGCTGATACTGATAAACAAGAAAAAAAAATTCAAGTTTTATTGGAAATACAGAACAGAAATGAGTGATAGGAAAAAAATAGAATGGTTTACATTCAGCTTGATACATTCAGCTTGATATTAGTACTGGTCACACAAATAGAAGGTGAAAATCCTCCCTGCTGAAGCCCTTCTCGCTTCTTGTTTTGATTATTTACCTTGCTATGGATGGGGAAAGGAAATTAAAACACATCAGATAACTTACTGCCTTCATTGGGCATTCAGAAGGTACCAGTTGTGTGTTCTCGTTTGCTTACGAAGTATTAAGAGTATTAATTAGCATTACTGGTGATAATTAGCACGTTTCAAAAATACCTACAACATTTTGATGTCGAATGATGTGGCAGTGTTAGGTCTCAGAATGTTTACTTGTGTGTATCTATTACAAAACTCTGCTTGTTTTTATGTGTACACTTCTAATTGTTTTCCTAGGAAGAGTTTTGGTGATATTGACTGATCCTATTAATACTGGAAAGAGCTCTTTTTTTTTTTTTTCCCTTAATAATAATGATTTGTGATGAGAAAAAGATCAGAGGCCACTCCTTATGTAACTTAGAGGAAACACCCAGCTGTGTTTTCTCCATCTTAGGCTTTTATCCTAAGAGGGATGAGAGAATTGGTGGCTTTTGTTTTTTCCCTGTATAAATTTGGCTCGAAATTGGAATGTGTTTTTTACATGCTTGGGAGTTATTTTTCAGCTTTTGCTAAAAACCTGGAAACATCAAAGTTTTATGACTTACTTGGAAAAATTAAAACCAAGTATTACTGTCAGACTTCGGGTTTGGTCTCAGTTGTATTAAGGCAATGGAATTTCTTGTTATACCAAGTAACTTAAAATGAAAAATATTGGGGATTGCTGTGTCTTTCTTGGGTAGTGGGTTCAGATCAAAAATATTTTTGTGCTGCATTTCATGGTTGCATCCTCTTTCCAGAAAGACGAGTTGATGCTTGACAAAGTTAGTTAAAAACTGGCTGAAAGGCTCTTCAGCCTCAGCACTGAGTGACAGAACATCAGTGTGTGCAGAATTAAGTGGGCATCAATTCCCCAGAGCACAAGCACTAACAAATCAAGGCTTAGCTAAATAAGATAAATAAAATACAAAATATCTTGTACAATCAGTATTCTAGATGTACTGATACATCATCATGCATTTGATGCTTAACTATATCTACAAATGAGGAATCTATACTAGCTTCAAACTTAAGAGTTGATGTGGCAATAGGAACTAGCACACCTTTGGCATTCACACCTCTGGTAGGTATTTGAGGGGAGAAACAATGTCAGAAGTTTATAGTTGTGTAATAAAAAATACTGTGTTCCTATATCATTTATGTCTAGTTTTAGATAAACTGACTGTCAAGGCCTGCACACTCAATTTGTGTTTTTAATACACTGCATGGTTTAAAGTAGTTGAGTGAAATGGTACTTGAAGTTAACTTTTTTTTTTTTAGATTAGTGATAGAATCACCTTCTCTTTTTAATTTGAAAATCTGATTTAATTTTTCCCTAATGAGCAGAAATATTGTTGTACAAGGATAATTCTGTTTCTTCTCACTGACATCTAGCTGAAATCATACTTATTTACAGGTAAGAAACATGAATTCAGCTTGCTGTTAATTATATTGTCACATTTCCTTTAAGAAAAGCTGTGGAACAAGGCTCAGTCTCCATCATTCATTAATAGCCTTAGTCATAATTAATAGTCATACGATGCTGGACTTTGACCATTGTGTTAAAATGGGAAACTGGTGTTGCAAAAACAGCTCAGCAAAACTTACATATTTCACTTAAAACCGCCCTGTGTAAAAATAAACCCTGTATTTTTATACATACACATTCTTAGATGATTTTCAAAGCAAAACAGTAGAAGGAGATTTAACACAACCTTGAAAAGTTCCAGTTGCTATATTGCTTGGTGAACTAAACCTTAATAGGAATTGTTTTCATTTTTCACAAACCAAGTTTTTAAGGAAACTTTTTAATGAAATTAACCTTTGAGAAGTTCTGTTTCTAAACATAACTTTCTTTTGTGTGCATCTTCATCCGATACACTTTTGAAGGGCAACTGAAGAGATTTCATTTCAGATTAAAAGAGTGGCATTGGAATTAAAAGAAGTATTTTGCCTGTGTAGCTTGCTCCAAGAGTGTGCTGCATTTATCTGAAAGTCAAATGTGGTGATTGTTCTGAATACTGGCAAAGAATGTGAACCAGCAGTTACTGTGTGATTTTACCTACACAAAAGGAGTACGTGATGAAGTGAAGGTTGAGATGTGTGTGCATATACCTGTTTTTACACTTTCGTTAACAGAAGAGATTCTGAAAGCAGTGACACCACAACTACTGAATAAAGTGACTGTTTAGAAATAGTTATTTCAGAGCAGAACCACACTTCAGTGTCGTAGAAGGTTCTGGGTGTGCAGGGAAAACAGCATTAGTGAGGGAGAGGATCCGAGCTTGTAAACAGAGGAAGAGAGGACCCTTTGTTAGCATGGCTGAGTTGTGGCCTGTGCAGTGGCAGAAGCAGGGTTAGTAGTACGTGCCCACGGGCAGCATTCTCAGGCAGGAGAAGGCGTTGACGTGCTTTGCCAGGACGATGGGGTTGCCCTCCATCCTGATCTCGTCCATGCGCGTGCGGATGTACCGCGTGTTGTTGGACTTGCAGAACGTGTCGTCCGTGATGGTGGTGATGTTGTTGTACTGCAGAACAAAACAGTTCAGGAAACACACCCAGTTATATACACGTGCACCCGTACAGGTGGAAGTTTTTTCACACTTTAATTTTATTCCTCTTGCCCTCCCATTTTGTCATATTTGATTTGTCTGTAGAATAGGCTGAGTTGGAAGGGACCCATTAGGATCATCCAGTCCAACTCCAGGCCCTGTGCAGGGCACCCCAAGAATTCCATCATATACTTTAGATATGTAGGAATCAAGTCTTTTCAAACTGATCAAATGAGTTGACGTTGTTATTGATGTATGGAATGTATTGCTGATATAAAGTTATTGCTTATTTTTGTAATCTCCTGTCCTCGATGTACAGAACTAATAATAAATCCTTGCATGGTAATTAGCTAACAAACAACTTCAAACTTCTGGATGGTTGTGGCCATACAGATTAAATTGTTTTATTTGGAGGAGCATTTGACAATTGTAGTGGAAACTGCTTCAGAAGAGAATGAGTTTGTTTTAAAGTATGTAACTAATGAGGCTTTTCCTAATAGAATGTGAGGGAAATGCTTTTTGAATACCTGAAGGTGAAGAATGCGCAGGCTCTCCGGTAAGTTCAGCGGAACAGATTCCAGTGCATTGTGCCCCAAGTAGAGGTAGGCCAAATTTGTGAGCTTCTGTTAAAGAGAAATTACTAATACTGGTATTGCTTACTCGAAGTTAAATAACTTGTGCCTGTTAGAGGACATCAGTATTTTTTTCTGATCACAGAGAAAGGCTGGAAACTGATATAAGACAGAACATTCTTTTGCTGTGAATGTTGAATTCTATTATATTGAGAAACTCATAGAGCAGGCCTTCTATGTCTTGGAAATTTCAGTGTCTGCACATTGGTTATAAAACTTGAGACCACTATAAAGCTCCATCTTTGTTTATTAGTGTTTCTGTGGTCCTCAGAACTGTATTTGAGCCATCAGTTTTTGAACTGAGCTTTTCTTTGCATGTAAGAGAGAAAGGAGGTAGGTAAGGCATTTTGTAGAAAAATCTGGTTTACGTGAAGGGCATGAGAGAGTGAGTGCACAAAGGACTGATCTTCCAGGGCGCCTTAAAAGCCAAGGAACAGCTGGAAAACTTCATCGCAGTTTGTTTCTTAGGTTACAATAAACACAGAAAAGGGAATTTGGTGGCAGACTGAACAGTCTGGTTACTAATTTGAATTTACTTTGGTCACCTAAATTACTGGGTTTTTTCCTTACCTTGAAAGCATTTGCTTTGATTCCTCTGCTCTTGATTCTGTTTTGGTTTGCGTTAAACGTCGTTAGTTTGGGAGGTAGAACAGGAAGTTTTACAAGTCGATTTTCAGCAAGAGAAAGTTCTTCCAACAACAGAAGCTTTGAGAAGGCTCCATCTTCTATTTCTTCTATCCTGTTTCCACTAAAATCAATTCTTCTCAAGGTAGCTTTACATAAAAGAAATGAAAATCTAAATATTGACTCTATAATTATGTGGCACGTGTGAAATATGTATGGCTGCACATGTTAAAGGTTACACTGCTGGCTGCAGCATCTGAATTGTGATCTACAAGTGCAAATACTATTAAAATGTGGATAAAACCCACATCTAGATTTTCTCATGGTCTTCAATTGAAAAAAAAAAAAAGAGAAAATACTCTGAATCCTTCTTTTTGTCTTAGAGACAACGTGATTTCAGATATTCATAGAATTTGTCATGCTGTCGAGTGAGAGAGCTGGGAGAGATGTCCCTGGAGCATTTGAAGGAAAAGTAATGCCTGCTCATTTAACGCTGACTGGGATGCAGAGTTGAATTTTATTTTTAGCAGTCTGCTCTTTCCCTGATGGTTTGGGAGAATTAAGATGTTTACATGGTCCAAAAAGTGTTTCCATTTTACCTTTGCAGTTCCTTTTCTAACACGGGCATTGCATTGAGCAGTACCCCTTCAAATATACGATCAGGTGAGCAGAAATTAAAATATGAGCATCACTTACTAATGTCAGCAAAATCTGAGGCTGCAATCCTTTTGATCTTGTTGAACCTTGCATACAGATAAGCTGTCTCCTTGGGCAGGGGGGGCACGGCCTCGATGTCGATCTCCTCGCAGTACACGGACCCGCTCAGGCACACACACAGCAGGCACGTGGGCAGGTCTGAAACCAAACAGTGGTCAATAACTTACACTTGAATGGTCAAAATAGGCTTTTCTCTGGTATCTTTTAAGATTTCTCTTCATTAGATTTAAATTTAAATTTAAAACTAAGTTCTGAAGAGATTTAACATTCTGAACTGGTTTGAGGGTTTTATTCTTTTAATCGTGCGTGATTTCTCTGTTCTTATCTGAGCATGTGTTGAAATACTATTGATTGACCTCAATTCAGTTTAAGTCTTTAATTTGCTTAGAGTATTGTGAAGAGACTGAGACTGATCTCTTCTTTGTGGTGACTGGGGACAGGACCCAAGGGAATGACCTGAAGTTGTGTCAGGGGAGGTTTAGGTTGGAGCTTAGAAAAAGATCCTTTCCCCCAGAGGGTGGTTGGGCACTGAACAGGCTCCCCAGGGCAGTGGTCACAGCACCAAGGCTGCCAGAGCTCAAGAAGCATTTGGACAATACCCTCAGGCATGTGGTGTGACTCTTAGGAACGGTCCTGTGCAGGGCTAAGGGTTGGACTTGATGATCCTTGTGGGTCCCCTCCAACTCAGCATATTCTGGGATACTCTAAGTATGCAGCTGCAAGTCTGTGACCATGTTAAATGTCACATTTGGAACCATTCTTTAGACAGCAGAAATCCACAAGGAGAAACACCTGGCAGTGCACACATTTGGCACTGTCATTGCATTGGAGCATTTCTGGCAGGTCACATATATTCTGTCTTGCTCCCAGCTACTATTTTGTCTAAAACTTTTGATAAAAAATCCAGCAGTGCTGACTGTGTAATTATCCTGGAACCACAGAATGGTTTGGGTTGGAAGGGAACTTAGACCATGTCATTCCAACCCCCTGCCACAGACAGGGACACCTTCCACTAGACCAGGTCACTCAGAGCCCTGTAGACAACCTCCAGCAGTTTTATGCTGAGGTGGTTTTATAGCTGTTGTTTCAAATAGAGGGGAAAAACTTTTTTTTTTTTTTAATGCAGTTTAAGACCATTGTGGCTTGCCCTGTTCCTCATGGGCATTAGCAAAGTACTAGAATTTCTGTTTTGCTTTAATTTTTCATGCCAGCAATATTCAAACACCTATAACGAGTGTGGCTTTGAGTGTGGTTTTGTCACCACTGCTGGGTGCTGCACTGGGTTTTCTGGTTGGCTTCCACCCTGGCCTGTCTGCAGTACAGAGAGCAGGGCCACACCACCAGGGAGTTTGTTATCACTACAGAGCAAAACAGGATCTTCCACAACCAGGGAAGAGTTACAGAAGCAGCTGGTCAATACTGGGAACCCAACCCAGTAGGGATAACAGCAATTCTCTTTTTCTTATGCCAGTACTGCACAGAGTCGAATAGATTTGGAGGTCTAGCTCTGTGAATACTATA
Source organism: Pipra filicauda (assembly GCF_003945595.2). Lineage (NCBI taxonomy): Eukaryota > Metazoa > Chordata > Aves > Passeriformes > Pipridae > Pipra > Pipra filicauda. The sequence goes on along the minus strand of NW_024103463.1, from coordinate 1,229,201 downwards.
ATTTTTTAGGCTTAAGAGTTCTGCCCTATTTGCCTTTTTTGATTTAGTGTCTTGTTTGTCATTATTAAAAGGCAACAGTTTTTATGCTTGCCTGGGACTAGAAGCTCTGGTGCTCTTGGACACTTGTTCAGCTTTTGACGAGAGCTTGTTGACAGATGCTGTTTGGCAATAATTAACCTTGATTAACACTTTGGTGTAGATTGACACTCAGCTGGTCTTGCTGAGTCATCAGTTATTTTTGGAAGTTTAGATCACAGACACACAAAATACATGTGTCTTTCTCTCACTGCTCTATTTGGCAGAGAAACTTTGTTCCTGTCATGTTTAGAAAGCTTTGTGGCTTGTGAGGAGAAATCTGGACAATGTACAGGCTCTCAGAGCCTGCAGGAAAATGGCTGGTGAAGAAGGTTCCTGATGTACTTTCACTGTTGCCCTCCCTGGTCAGCAGATGTAAACTGAGAATTGCTGATGTTTCTGAGAAATCCAGTGAAGTAACTCAAGCACACCGTATTAAGTCATCATTGTGACTTGGGTAAACTGTGGAACTTACCGGGGGGTGTATTTTGTTTTTCCTGGTTGTCTTGCCTAACTTATTTAACTTGGGAACATCTCAGTGGCAAATATGATTGCAGAGATTCTTACAAGCTGTGCTTTGTGTGTTCAGAGTTTACCTGAGGATCCTTTCAGTTTTTCCATCAGAAGTTGGAAGACTTTCCACAGGAGAAATGAAAGATATTCATAAATGAAAAGACTAATTCTGTAGCTTTTGTCATCCTTTGTATATTAGATTTTCATATTAAAATATGTTCTTTTGGAGAGCTCAGGCAGGACACTGTTCACATCAGTTGACTTACTTGTATCCTTTGTTGGGGGCACATCCAGTTGGCTGTCGTCCCCTTGCAGCCTTAGGGAAGTGTCAAGAGAAACATTTGTTCCATCCTTTGGGTGAGAGCAAATGTTATTTTAAAAAACAAACAGCAAACAAAAAGCCACAGAGCATTACAAGGATCTGAAATAACATGTGTTTTAAAAGTGAGCTTCCTGTGGCATACCTCCTCTGATATTTAGTTTTTAAAGTACTCTCTCTGCTGGATGACTGATGTGATCTATTATCCCTTTTGCCCATGAACTGTTCACTCTGAAAGGCAAGAAGGGAAGCTGCTGCTGCTCATGCTCCTTAGAACAGTAAAGTCCTTCAGGAAAGAACAGTAGAGACAAAATAAAAATAGAGAGAAAATACAGACTATGTGGTGGGAAGGAATATGTAAGAGATGGGTGTCTACAAGCACCTGGAGTTCTGAAGATAGATTTTGCACATCGTGCAAAATTGGATAGGATTCTCGTGAGTGTAAGTTGTTTTTTGTTTTGCCCAAATAATCTCAGTAAAATGACATTTCCTCAAAGCTATTCAGAAGTCCCTGTGGAGATGGTCATTGCATCTTTTCAACTGAAGGACAATTTAGTTTATAAATATGTCCCTTTCAGATATTGGCTGAAATTTGCAATTTGTTTCCATGAACTGCACTTAAATCTGTTCTAAGGTGTGAACTGCGAACAGAAACAGCCTCTTGTGGTGCAGGAAATGGTAGTCAGGTTCTTTTTTCACTGAACACTGTAGGAATTTGAGAATTACCTCTTATTGCTAGAATTGTAGGATACATACAGTGGGTGCACGGATTAAAGTTGAGGGTTTCAGGTTGACTGTGGCAGTTGTTCTTGGCTCACATAATTTGTGTTTTTTATTGATGAGGAATATTTGTAGGACAGAGTAAGACAATATGTTTTTTGGTGTGTGTGGCTATTGGAAACACATGGAGGAAAGAACATTATCGGATGTGGAAGATGTTTTGTTTTAAATGTGGTTAAGGATCAGGCCCTGGCAGGAGCTCTGTTGAAGAGCTGCTTATGCACTGCAAGTGCTCACAAGTCAACTAATGTTAGGTTTTCATCCTTCAGGCACACAGATAGTCCATCTGTAAGAGCAGTGGGGAAGTAATATTATCTTCCAAGTTACTTTTGATACTGACTTTGTTTTAGTTAGTATTTAGTTGCTTGCATATACTTTTACTGTGGGAATTTTTGTCTTCTGCAAAACAAACCCCTCAGGCTTGACATATAAAGCCTGAGAAACAAATGTCTTGCCCAGCCTCTGTCATTTTGGCCCCTTTTTGGCCTGTCAATCCCCCATCCTTTGGCTCTTCCCTGGATCTGCCTGTCCATGCTATGGCTCCGGTTTGGGATGGGTTGCTTTGCTCCAGTAAAACCAAAGGATTTCAGGATGTTGGCAGCAGTTTGGCAGTGCTGGGTGTAGGGAAGCTGAGGGTGTCACCTCAACAGTTGCACTCAAAGAGTAAATCTTACAGAAGGTTTCTGTAAGATTTGCTCCCACAGAGCTGTTTGTGAGGCATGTGAAGATGTGGACCTTGGCTGAGGTGACTGTGCCAGCAGAGACTGCTGAGTACAGGGACTGGTAATGGAACAGCTGCCCTGCTTTTGCTGCAGTTTTTTGGCTTGTAAGGGACACTTTTAATGTGCTTGTATGAAAAACCTTTGCTGACACAGCATATCTGTACCAGGTGTGGGTTTCTAGCACAGTATCCTACTTGAGATGTGATCTGTGGAAGGGTATGGACAGGAATTCTTTGCAGAATTCAATGTACAACTAACCTCTGCCAGTGGGAAATGTCACAAAAAATTAAAACTGATTATTTGCAGAATGATATTAAATCCACAAAATGAAAAATATATTTGCTGGTCAGCTATAAAAATTCCTAAGTGTGGAGTATCAGTGCACAAGACTGTTTGGATTAGAACCACATGTTCATTGCTTGCATATGCTGGGAATGCACTGAAGGAATATTGGCTTATTTGCATAGTGAAATTCCACCTGCCTCTTGCACTTTACTGTACAGACTTAATTACCCATAGAAAACCACTTAACACTTTACATCTAAATACTTGAACCATCTTCAAATTTCTGCAATACCACACAAAGGTCTGTAAAGCTGATAGTTTATATTCAGTGAAATGAATTAGTCCAGATGTGAGACAGTGTCTAATTGGATGGTTCTGTTCTCTTGTGGAAATTAGGATTTCATGTTTTCAAATTGCTAAAATTTTATTCAAGACTGGGTTGGCTGTGGCTTCAAATAATCATTGTAATACATTTTGCTTGGCTGACCTTTTCCTTACCAGTAAACTAAAGTTCATTTGGTTTTGTTGCTCACTAACACAAATGGGTTTCTTCTGATGTTTTTACTAAAAATCTTCTTTCTAACTGTGTTCAAGCATGCAGTAAGGAGTTAAATTTGTCATGCACAACAGATTTCTGACTGGGCATGCTTGAGGACATTTTTGGCATGTATTTCAGTTACAGTTAACACTTGAAATATTTGGGAGCTAGAATTTGTGCAGTCAATGAATAGAGGATTTGTTTGTGCACTCCATGACTTAAACTGGGACCACTGGAACTTGTATAGATGTAGTTTTTGCACATAAGGAACTAATTTATTATTTTGCAATGAAAACATGTCATTGGAGAACTGACCTGATGGAAATAATGACCGACTGCATTCCTAGAATTATCTGAACAGAACTGTTGCCCTTCAGAAGACCTGGAGCTCATGGCACTGCCAGGAGGGACTTTGGTTGGTCTGGGGCACGTCTGTTGGCACCATTCCCATGCAGGTCTATTCCTTGTTGGTCTTTTGCTGAAACCACAGCAATCATCTTAAAATGATTTCTTGATGAGTGTCTTCTGATGCTGTGCCTAACTGGTTCAAGTTTGCGTTTCTGGTATGTTTTAAAAACTTAGTTGTGAGTGGATATTCACCTATTAGTTAAGAGTCATTTAAACTGTCTCCTTTTCATGGGTTTATGAAAATGTTACTTCATCACTGTGGCAGATGTCAGATTTAAAAATACCTTAGACATTTTTAGTATAAATATGTAGCTGCTGTTTTTAGTCCAACAGTGGAGTGCTGTAATTTCAGTAGAATTGGGAAAATATTAAAAAGGTATACAAACCTGATTTTTCTATATTTGTGCTGCAGTTTTTTAGTCACTATCTTTTGCTGTTGTCTTATTTTTCTTGTTTATCAGACTAAGTTCTTGTCACAAGTACAGTTAATATTAATGCAAACCTCTTTGAATTTATAATACGTGGTTTGGCTATGTTTTATTTTCCTTGGCAATTAGTTTTGGGACAATCACTGCTGGTTTTAATTCTTGATCAGTGTTGTACCTCCTTCTCCTGACGTGTATTGGTTGGGTCTGAACAGAGGTGGGAGGTTTTCAACTGTCCCTGGCAGCTGAGGCTGTGGCACTTCATTTAACTCTCCCCTGGTTTTGTTTCTTCTGCTTCAGCGTTTAATGCAACAGGTTTGGATGTGGAGCACAGGGCTCCCCGTTTGGGGGTGCTGCTGAGTGCCCTGAGGTGCAGCACAGATTCTCTTTATTAAGACCATCAAAGTGTTAATCGTGTAGGTGACTCCTGCAGGACTGAACATTCCATGGAAGTTCAGGGCTGCTGAACTGTTGAGTTGTAAGAAACCCAAACCACCCACCCCTGAAAAAGCCCAGGCAAGAAACTTGATGGTTTGGTAAGTCAAGAGAGAAACTGGTTTATACTGGCAGGTTATGTTCAATAAAAGGGACTGTTCCAAGTATATAAATACAGTTATCTTCCTTGTTTTTAAGCAGACTTACTGTGCTAATACATTGCTCAAACAGTTGAGCTAATAACTAGAATATCCTATTCTTGAAACTCTTCCAATTGTAGGCACAGAACTACAGCAGAGTTAAAATGATGCTTTAGTCTTATTTGTGAAACCCTGCCTTCTGTGGCTTTCTCAGACTGTAGCAAGCATAATATTTTTGTGGTTTTGAGTGGCTTTCCCTGTGTCTGAACCTATTGTATGTTTTGCTATTATTCCAAGACTGTTCCACAAAACTCACATGCACATACATCATTCACATAATGCTTAGCAGCTAAAAGTATTAAAATGAAAATATAAATAAAATACCTTTATTATATCCTTGGATTGCATTTCATAATCTTGTTGGATCAGGCTTCCCATGGAAACATCTGTGTCATACTCCTCAAACTGGAATGGTTGTTGCTGTAGAGGTGGTGCTGGACTTACCAAAGGTACAAGCACAAACAAAAAGAAAGTAGCCTGCAAAGTCTCCATCCTTCCCTGGAACAATGTTTGAGGCTTTCACTGAGCTGCTGGAGATCTGCTTATGCCTGGACTATGGAGAACACTTTCTTTGGGACTGGAAATGAAAATGCAATCCGTCAAAACAATATTTAAAGCCTAGAGGACTAGTTGGCAGGGGTTTGTAACACATAAGGAACATGGAACAACTTTTAACTCTTGATATCCTTTAATTAGACTCTATAAAAGCTGTTCTTAACATGGGAAGAAACTGGGAAATAACAAACAGCATTTTCCAAGTAGAAAGGAAAATATTATCTTAAGTGCATTTTGTTTCTCAGTGTTATTTTTGTTAAAAGCAAGAGGATTTTGTAAATTTATGAAACATTTGGCAAGTGTGTGGCTGGACTAATTAAAACCTGAGAGGTTCAAATGCATTTTCCTGGATTGTCAAAATAAGGATTTTTAAACCTAAATGCTCTATAACAATAATCTTTAATTGTCTTTTACTTTACATTTAAAAGTAAATGAGAGCAGATAACTTAATACCCCCTGAATATTTTACAGGTTGTGCACTTTTCAGGCAGGGGGAGGAGGCTGATAAACATAATCCTTCAAGCATTACAAACATGCATGGGATACTTTGGTATCTTCATACAATATTTCCCCCTGTTTACTGTAATGGAGTGTTTTATTCAAGTTTTAGGTTAATATACTTTTAGGAAAAAAGTCCACCTACCTTTTTAGTAGATTCCAAGTTCTTCAGTGACTGTCATAAAACCAGATATCCTTATCTGTAGGTTATTCTTACCAATGCACTTCAGGTTCAAGTTCTGAATTACATCCCCCTTGCTGAAATGGATACTCTCTCCGTTTGACAGTCTGCAAAGTACTTTCCATGGGGTAAAAATGCTCTGCCAGCATTCTCTCCCAGGGGGAGAGGTAATATCCTGGAGCAGGGGGTTGTACTTTGCGTAACATTGTGAGTGCTGAGCCTGTCTGGCTCATCCTACTTTTGGTGTTACTTGTTAAAATGGCAGATTTCTGCTCTGTGGTGATTTCTTCTTTAGAATTCCAAAGGCTTTTTCTGTAAATCAAATATTAATTGTGCAATGTAGAGGTCTCTAATAAGGCATGTGTTATCCATTTGGTTTCAATGCTTTAGCTCAGAGACAAAGCAGCTGCTTTCTGAGGCAGAGGTAGAGCCAAAACATACGTCTGCTGTGTTAGTCACGTTCTCTGAATAATAAAATTACAAGTTATATATGTTTCGAGAAGTTTCACCTACCTATGAAATGGAAACTTTTCAGTGTCAAGAGTTCTGGAAACAAAAAAATACTCTTTAGAACTTCATGTGTGTTGATTTTTGGTGTGTAAATGCTTCATTAATTGACTTATTAGACAGTTTATTGAAAAAATGCTCTCAAAAGAAATACTTGCTTTAAGTGAAACTGTTTCAGTTCTACAGATAACTCAGTGAATGCTGTCCAGGTGTAGAATTTCCATCTGAACTATGAGCAGCAGTTTTCTGGATTTGTAATGCAGTTCTTCCTCCCCCATCCTTTTCCTCATTATGTATTTTTGGCAGGCAGCACAAATGGGAGCCAGATGACCAACTTGAAAGTTTACAAAGTAGCTTTTTCGAGTCTTTAAAAAGTATGTAGCAATAAAAATCTAGTGGGAATATATCCAGATTTATACTTCTCTTTCAAGGTAATTTTTTTTTGCTTTTTTCTAGAGTAATACTGGGGATAAACCATGCACCTTTTGCTTAAGTTTTATTGTGCTGCCTTGTCTAGAGACCAGATGTCTGTAGTAAATCTGCAAATGGGAGAGTAACTACAACCAGTTGCTCTCTAAACTCTGTGAGTTTATTACCACTTTCTGAACTCATTAGGATTTTATAATAATGTTCTTAGTTTATCTCACGTGCGAATTTAACAGTGTGATGGTTTGGACTTTGAACTTGCTCTAGGATAATGATATAACAGATGTAAAGGGAACAGGCTCAGTAATAATGGAAATTGGGCCCTGAATCACCTTGGATGCTGTTCTGCTGGAACACCAAAGGTTTGGGAGTGGCAGTGGCAGTACCATCTGCCCAGCCCTCCTGGCTTCAGCCGTGTTTCGGAAGTAATGACACAGCTCTGCTTTGTTCTTACCCCTTTCCAGCTGCCACCCCTCTGCCAAACATCCAGGTTAAGATTTCCTCTGGCTCTGAGGCATCCAAGTGTTTCCAATGCTTGAATGTAATCAAAGGATAACTATTCTAGGGGGGAAAAAGTATCAAGTATTGAAGCTGAAAGCAAGATATAAAATCTTAAATATATTTGTAATATTTTCACTGTAGTTTATTCTATAAGTACTGAAATCCTTGAATTCACAGCGAGGCACATGGGATATCTTGGGAATACTTTTTGTTTTGGTTTTTTTCCTTATATATGACAACTTTAAAAATGAGAGAAAACTACTAGATAAATGAGGCCTTGAAAAATTAGAAAGTCTTTGTGCAAGAAAGCTCTTGCTTACTTTGATCTGCAAGATGAGAAGACTTTAGGAATAACTTCTGCAGAAAATGTGAAAAGTCTGATCTGCGTCACAAGATTTGTGTGCTTATCAGAAAAACATTGTGTATATTCACTGTTCTTGTACAAGCACTTGTAAAAAACCTCATGAATACTTACAAATACATTCAAAGAGTGATATGTTAATTCATTTGGCATGATGTCCTCAAGGTCTGGCTTACAGTATACATTTACTGCCAGTGCCAAATAAAACAGTAGTGCCATATTTTGTGTGCACTGTCATCCCTTGTGTCAGGAAGAAGAAAATATATCAGCAAATAATGTCAGATAAAAATAGTTTTTATCTGAACATGTACCAGATGCTCAGATCAGCTCAAGGACAGGGATGGGACAAGTGGCTGCAAACAAGGAAGGGGCAGCAGTGCTTCCTCCAGCACCACTGTTGCTTTATTCCTGCTCTGAGTGGATCCAAGTCATGTGAAATGAAAATGTGGTTCTTATGCACTGGCAGTAGGGGAGCTCACAGGAAATACCTGGCAAGCAGAGAGCGCTTTCTAGGCACTGTTAGTGCTTGGAAATTGGATGTATAAGTATCTGCTGCTTGGACTCTGGTTACAGGGATCTATGCAGTTGGAAGGTGGTTTATGACTTGGAAACCTGAACAAGCTGTTTTTAACTCCCTGAGCTCCAGTTTCTGAAGAGGACCTTGATAGTGTTCATGGTGGGCTTTCTGATTTCCCCAAGGTCCTCATTTGCACCGACTGATTTCCCCACAAAATACTTTTGCCTGAAGTGTTTGGCATATAAAATGGTCATTTTACTAATTTGGTTGACATGGAATCCTGGCTTAAATTTGAGCAGTGGTCATTTCCCTACCGTTTTGTAAGGATATAAAATGTAGCTGAAGGTATAAATGAAGCACAACACTTATTTGCTTCTAGTAGAGGGAGCCCAAGCCAGTTTGACAAGGGACACTTGCTCTCTGGATTCTCCTGCCAGAAAAACTTAACTTTAGGGGAAAAGGGTTGCAGACAGAGTAGGTGTAAAATTTGTTGCCCAAGGTTGCCTTCTGTCAGGTTAAACGATGAAAAATAATTCTCTCTAAAGACAGAAAAAGAGAAGTTGGATGGGTATGGATGGCAGAGATAGGAAAAGTGTGGGAGTAGAGCAAGACAGAAATGAAGGTAACAATCCAAACTATCCGTTGCTGCCTAAAGCTTCTTCAGCATCTGGGAAGGAATCTGGTATTTAGTGCAGTTTATATGTCAAGAGCAGATAAAGGAAAAAATCAAGCTGAAAACATCCTGGAGGGACCTGAGGAAAGATTTTGTTTTGCAGATTTTGTGAATTATTTGCTCTGGCTGCTGTCCAGCTGTCTATTTATCTTGTACTCCAAGTGGCCTCATATCTGCCCTGCTCAGAGCTTTAGTGGGACTAATTCAGTTCCATTCTCACCTTTCTACTAATGCTTCAAGATATTCCTTATGAAATAAACCAAAGCTGAGATTTTAAAAGTTTGTGAGTACTCAGGTTTGTTCTATATTCAGGCAAAGAAAGTGTATTTTTGCAGCTGCTTAAAGGCCTTGGCTCTCCTCTTGTATCATATTCTCTAAAGGACAATATTGGCCAGTTCTGCAATTTGAGTTTGACTGGTTTGAAGTGTTCTTGGAAAAAAGCAGTATGGATTATTGCTCAGCTGACCTGTGCTGATGGTGAATATTGAAAATCACTTCTACAGAATGTTCAAAAGTCAGTGTCTTTTCCTGGCCAGAAATTTGTCTGTGACAAAGGAGATGGGGAGAAATTAGGAAAGCTTTTAAAGACTCCTGGGCATTTGTAGACCTGGGCAGAGTGCTGAATTTTCTTTTTCTGTGTGATAGTTTTGCTCCACATGGAAGGCAACATGTTCAGTATTCCTCAGCATGTCTTGTGTGTGAAGTGTGATTAACCACTTCATGTTGATGAGCTGTTCTGGTTTGGAATCATTATAACAGAAAAGGTTTTAGAGAGTAAAAGTGAGTTATTGAACCAGCCTGATAACATGGGCAAAATAATTTACAAGCAGCGAGGCATAGATTTTCTGTTAGAGAGAACAAAGGCATGAAGTGATGTTAAAACTGAACTCAGTGTTTATCTTTTTATTTTCTTCTTTTTAACCTAAATATAACTTCATGAGGTTGTTCTCTATGTAATTTTTATTTTCTAAAATATAGGCCTTTTCTACTTGACATTTGTGTGCAATTAATTCTGCCTTCTAAAACTGCTTTTTTCTTTTTGGTACTGCTCTGTGATATGAGACTTCTGTGAGTCCTGCATCCCCCTCTGCTTTTTGTTGAGGTCCTGATACAGGGGATAAAAATAGTTTTAAGGCAGTTTAATGCCAGTGCTTGTGCTGGGGTTGCATTCATTCAGGGAACTAAAAGCATCCCAAAGAGAGGAGGAAACAGTCTCCTGGTTTGTTCTTGAGCCCTGCACAGAAATTGGGCTGCAGGCAATACTATAGAACAGTTGGGTAACATTAAAGAAAGTATATTCCTTCCCTCCCATGCTGAGCTGGAGGAGGGTTCAGAGATGGTATGAAATGTAAAATAAATGATCATCATCTTGTAGAGACAAAGCTTAGAACGTTCTTCAAGATTCAGAATGACCAAAAAAGTGCTGGAAATGAAATAGTTATGCATAAACACCTCCAGTATTTGTATGAAAAGTTGTAACAATTTCCAAGGCTCAGTGGATTAGATTAAGTTTAGGTCACTGTTAGGGCCACCAGCTGCAAAACAGGGACAGATGAAAAATGACCCAGTGATTGTATGGACATCCTTCCATATGATTCTGATTTATAATCAGAATTTTTGGAAGCTGAAGACATTACCTCTATTTCTTGTATTTATGAAAAAGGAAGAGTCCTTTTATCAGTTACTGTGTTATAAATGAATAAAGTGCATTTTAAAAATCAGGCACAGTATTAAACAGCAGTCCAGCTGTGGTTAACAAATGTGAATGATCCCTGGAGGAACAGCACTGTCTGCTCGCCCAGACCCCTCTGTGGAGCTCATGTTCTCCTGAACTTTGCTGTATATCACCAGTTATATCCTGACACAAAGCCAACCTACTGCAGCTTATTGAAATTTCTTAGAATTCCTTCCTGAATTGGCATTAGTTCTTTATGACAACACCATCCTTTGTGGAGAGCTGTTACTCTGTCCACAGGGACACTCGAGTCAGGGCTCTGAGCATCGGTGGCCTGATCCAGATATTTTACATCAGTCATCTGCTCCTTATGTCCTTTGTAGCTTCTGCTTTACTCTGTGTCTGTGGCTCATCTTCATATTTACCTGCTTTTCCTTGTCTTGTGCTTTTATAAGAAAGGGGAAGGTTAATTTATTCTTTTTTTTCTGTGTAGAAGATGAATTTATGCAATGAATTACAAGATTATTATGTGTTTTTCTTTTAAATTAATTGGCTTGTTAGAAATGTAAATTTTGGATGAAATACTTTAAAACATCAGATGATAAATGTTTGTGTTTGTGGAGTTCCATAACTTGCAATACACACAATTTGGCTTATAGCTGAAAAGTTCATACCCCTGCAGCAGTGCTGGGAAATGATTGTGAAATCTCTTCAGTGTATACTTTTTTTGGTTAAAAATACAACATGTTCTCCTTTCCTGCTTTTCAGGTAGGAAATGCCTATGTTTATTACTTGCAATGATCAAACTGAGAAACAAAGAAGGAAATGGATACATATTGTAAAAGTGGAATGTGAATAAATTAAACTAAGAAAACATGAACTGTAAACCATCTGTTTTCTATAAAGAACTCTTTGCTAATCCACATAACTTTTATTATCAGAATACTGAAGTAAGTCTCTCAAAAAGTAACTCTTATAAATATGAAATACCTTCAAAAAAATGGGAAAAGGCAAAATATATTCCCACTCTTTTGAGGCTAAAGGAAGAAATGGAGACAGTTGGATTAAATAACTAAATGCAATTATTTATCTTCCTTTATTTTTATTTTTTACAATAACCTCTTGTGGCTGGTGCTTCTACTGAATTGCTAATGGAGAGACACTGAGTTGTGACCCAGATCAGGCTTTGCTTCTGTATTTTCTGATTCTGCTGTAAATAAGCTCATTAAGCTGTTTGATGCTTGTTAGATCTTGCTGTTACTGATGAAATAAATAAGATTTTAATACATGTTTAGTTCTTAGTTTACGAATCTATTTTCTTCTTAAAACCACTCAATAATATTCTGAAACCAAATACCAGAGCAATCATGAAGCAAGGATGTTTTGCTACCAAAATCTGGTGCTTGTGTAGTGGTATAATTGGTTTATCCAGAGCTCCACACTTGCATGGCTGCTTTGAGTACCTGGATCAGGGTGGATGTCTGTCTGCTCCAGGACACTGCAGCGTGGAGCATTGTAGGCATGCTGTTCCCAAATTTAAGGAGCTAGAAAATGCCTTGGAATATAACCACAGTTGGTAGTGCTTAAAAACAAACCCACAGAGTTTCAAATTCTCCTGTATGGAGGCACTCAGCATTTCCTGGTGGTGAGGAGCAGTAGCAGCACGTTAGCAGAGCTGAGGGGAGGCAGGGCACGGAACTGGCTGGGGAATCAGCCCTAAAGGTCAGTGTGACCTGTCTGCAGTCCTGTCTCCAGCAAGGGCCATGAGCAGATGCTTTGGGAAGAGTGGGAACAGGACAGTCAGGTAGGATCCTTGTCTCATCCTGTCTTCAAATGCTCTTCCATTCTCCAGCTATTTTCAGATCAGCTCTTTTGTACCTGCTGTGCTTTGTTTAACAACCTGTAATGGATCTCTTCCAAGAAATACAATTACCTGTGCAGTCTTCTCTTGAAACACATGTAAAATTGCTGCTGTGTCCTCGGGAGCTCAGTTTAAGGGCTGACTTTTCACTGCTACAAATGTGTTTGTCCAGTTTGTACCTGGGCCATATCCCCTGATGGCTCCTTGCCCCTGTCCCGGGGCAGCTGATCCCTGGATCCATGCTGTCTGTGCAGCTCCGAATTTTGTGGGGATCTTCTGCAGCTCCTCTTAGGAATTTCTTTGCTGAGCTGGTGAGTGCCTTCTCTGCTGTTTAGATAGAAGCCATTCCTTACCTTTGGTGGCCTCGTTACCTTTCTGAGATCCTTTTCTAATCATGCCATATGTAATTACACCAACTACCTGAGGGTTTGGAAATCAATAATTTGATTAATGTCTGGGTGAATCACAGGTTTACAGTGGTGCCTTGATGTCTCTTGTTTTCTCTTTCTCTCTAGTTACTCTACATTTGAGTTTGCTGCTGGGTACCAAGCCAGTGTTTTTCATTGAACCACCTACTGAACTACTTGAGTCTTGCTCCTGAGTGGTGGCAATGAGGTCACGCTTCCATCTTTTCCTTGGATATCACTTCTCATTTAACAGTGATGAGTTTCATTGGCTGTTTTAGCACCCCAAGGTCTTGTTGCAGTCACTCATCACTCCTTAGCGCTCGTAACCTCCCTGCTCGGCCTGGTTTGTCCATCTCTTGCAAGTATTTTAAACTGAATAAATCCCAGCAAAGCTCCCACCAGTGGGATCCCTCCACAGTAAGAACTGACCGTTTGTTCTTCCTTAAAAACCTCTCAGAAATTTTTATAGGCAGTTTGGACCAGGATCTCCCTTTTCCACATCCTTCATGATTCCTTCAGAGAACTCCAAGAGATTTGCAAGGGCAGAGCACCATGGCTTTTACAGAAGCCATTCCCAGTCTTCCCAGAGCAAACTGTATTCAGCTCAACATCCATGAATTCTGTTCTTTGTTAGGAATTCCTGTTTCTCCAAAGCTGGCAAGTCTTTAGTTCCATAATCACCCTAAAATCCTTCTGGAAGAACAGTGTCCTATTTGCCACAGATGAGAGATGATAATATTAATTGAAAGAAAAGTGAGTTACAGTGGTTCTGTTTGTAATACAATTTTCATGTCCCATTTGAAGGAGTTAAATATAATAAGACTCAAATGAGTTAAATGTCATAAGCTCTAAAGCTTTCAATAACTGTCAGTTTGACTTTAAAAAATGTATATAACTAGTTGCTGCAAAGTTCATGTCTTTAATTCTACTTTAAAACTAAAGCTAAGCTTTGCTTGAGAGATGATTTTAAAAAGCAGGAAGTTTGTGATAGAAGATATAATATTCATACTATAGAAGGATAGTGTCCTTTTTTTAAAGCTGAGCAAACCTTTCAAAAAAGCCTCTATTTTAGCCTGCATTTTGTGCACCATTCACTTAAAACTTGAAATAGCTGAAAGGTTCCCTAAGGTTCATATACTCCATGTTTATGTTGATAAAGCTATAAAGCTATAAATATATCTAAATTTGTACATATTTTAATGAGTATGCATATGTTCCTTGTTCATGAGCCAGAGGTTGATAAATGTTAATAAACATGTTTTAAAAAAGAGGAAGACAAGGTTATATTCATGGGCTTAAAGTGAATCTTTATGTTAAAAAATGTGTCACTAGGTATTTTCATTTTCTTAAAAATTGTTTAATCAGAAACCAAAATATATGAAGGTGGGCTTCAAAAAATAACTGACATTGTAAGAGAAAAAAAACCAAACCTGCGTGTTACTTCATAGAAACACTGGTACAAATCTGCTCACGTACTTCTTGTAGCTTTTTGAGTTTTCATATACTTAAAGTGCAGTGTAAAATTGGAAGAATGGATCTTTTGCTTGCATTCTTTTTTTTTCCTGTTGAAAATGGTGATTCTCCCTCACAGGTAACAAAGCATTAATGGGGAAAAAGTGCTGAAAAATGAAGAATTAAAAAAAAGCAATAAAGTGCTCTATAGTGTTATCTTACCCTGTAGTTATTTGGATCTGTTTCTAGGCATAAGACACCAAAAAAATCTACATAGCTCAAGGATTACACAGTATTTCAGGTTACTTAAAGCAGTTTTAATTCTACTTTGAAGCAGAATGTAGCTCACTGCTATTAGCTTTGCAGAGGGACAGTCTAAAATATTAGTTCAAAAAACCTGGAATGCTTCTATTTGTGCCTGTTCTACCTGACTAACAATTCTAATAAGATTATATTACAGTTTCATATGTCTTCTGAAGTAGCATGGGCTAAAGCACAGGTAAAATGTGAATGCTAATGGTTCAGTTGTGTTAATACTCATACTTCTCCCTAGATTCTAAGAGTGTGATGAAAGGTTGTGTATTGCCTATGTTACTAATAAGCTGCAATATCATTTGGAAGGTTGTGATAGTTGAGGTACAGACAGAGAAGTAAATATTATAATACACCTTGTCAGGACACTTAAAACATAGAATGGGGAATAGAATTTTTGGGAAAAATCAAACCTCAAAGATTGATTTTCTTGTCCAGTTAGAAAGTGGAAGAAGAAACATCTGTATTTCTGGAGGATGTGGAGGAACCTTGTGGAAGTATTTTGTGACCTTACCCTCCTGTCCTGCTCTCTGGTGTGTCTGTTTTCCTCCGCTCTCAGCAGTAGGATGCAGAGCTGGGAGGATTTTTGCCCTTAACTATTTGTTCCTATAGAGTTTGACATTCATGTGTGTTTTAGGCATTTTGCAGTTTAGAACACAGAAGATTTTCAGGTCAGTTTTCTTCAGCTTAGGCTGCTCCCCCAAGGGTGAGCCCACCATCAACCCAGGTGTGTATCAGACTCTGTCTGATGTCAGGCGAGTGCTCTTTGTTCCTGCTGCTCTGGTTTTTACTACACCAGTAAGAGAACACTTCCCTACACTAAATCCGCCCTCCACACATCTATATTAAACATCCCAGACTACCCAATTGTTCTAGAGTGGCTCTGAATGACCCCCAACTAAGGAAAACTTTCCCTGTACACTCATTACCAATCCCTTCAGTGAAAGTAAGGATAGAAGTAGTTGTTGTCTTGTGCTTCGTGATCTTCTTCGGTGTCTTGACTGTGCGTTTCCTGATTGTCTTCTGCTTCCTGGTATTCCTCTGGGGTTAAGAACCGCCGGAACACCGGTGTTCGGAGCCGGGTTGGCCTGTTGAGAGTCACGTTTTGTTCTCCGTAGTAGATGGTTCTGATGAGGGGGAAGCAGAAGAAGGCATAGCTGCTGATTGGGCTCGTCAGCTTGTTCTGGTCCACGCGGATGTAGGTCAGCTGGTGGATGTTCAGTGGGTCCAGAGTTGGGCACATCAAAGTAACGTTTATGTCTGCAAGAGAGTGAAAAATCTGAATTAAAATGCAGAAATTTAAGATCTGTTGCAAAAGCGAAACTCACGTTTTGAAATTGAAAAGGGAAAATATTTTTGCGCAGTAATATCATTTTTGCATTTTAAATCAGTTTTGTAAATGGCAGTGATGACAGTTTTGGGGTTTACAGACTATAAGGTTGTGGAGTAAAAAAAGAAAAAATATGACTACCACTAGAGTTTGTAATTAGTATTTTATGTGAATGAAATGTTTTTGGAATTCCTTTTGTCTGTATGTTTTTATCAGTTGCCACATCAGAAGCAATTTTCAAAAAGTTTTTAGCTTGTTCTATGAAAAACTGGTATTAAATTTTACAAGGAATTGCAAATTAGGGGTAAACTGAAAAACCAAATCCTCTCTAATTTCACCAGTTTGGTCTCAAATGACTGAGGATGTGTTTACAATGCATCCTGAAGAAGATGGGATGATATTCTCCCTGCATTCCTCCCACAACCAGTGCCAAAATCCACTAAGTTCTCTGCTTTTAAAGAATTTTATCCATCAACGTACTTTCAAGTTCATTGCCTTCAATATACAAGTGCTGCAAACTTCTTGGAATATAGAACACTTCTTTCAGTTTGTTGTGTCCAAGGTTAAGTTCCAGGAGGTTGGGTAGGTTAAAGGTGTTGCGTGGAATGTCCTGCAGGTTATTGTGGGACATTCTCAGAGCAATGATTTTGGGGAGTCTGTGGAAATAGTTTTCTGGAATATAAGAAATGGAGTTATTTTCAAGAGAGAGGTGCATAAGTGATGCCGGCAGACCGGGAGGCATAGTCTGTAACTTGTTGTTGCACAAGTTGAGCTGCAGTAGATTTTTCATGTTGGAAAAGGGTCGGTCTTTGAGTACTGAGTCATCAAGGAAGTTACTGCAAAGGTCCAGCGTGGTGATGTTGGGTAACCCTCCCAGTGCATCCCCAGGTAAGCGGGCAATCTTATTGAAGCCAAGGAGGAGTCTCTCCAGAGAGCTGGGCAGGGGGAATGGAAACTCTTCTAACTCATTATGTTGCAAATAAAGCTGCACTAAGCTTGAAAGTTTGGCAAAAACCCCCTGGTCAATCATGTGGAATTTAATTTTGTTGTAGCTGAGGTTGATTTCCCTCACAAAGGTGACATTAGTGAATGGTGCTGCAGGCACGGCTTCGATGTCGTTGTTCTGCAGGTAAAGCTGTTGGACGTGACCGGGGATATTTGGTATTGTCTTCAGTTTCCGATGGTCACAGTACATGGACAAGGGGAAAGCTGGTGGGCAAAAACATTCCCTGGCACACTCAACTGGGAGAGGAAAGCGAGGAACTTCAGCTTGTGTGTTCGGGTTAAAATAATATGGAGTTTGATGGTCTGGCTCCTCATAGTCATCCTCGAAATCATAATCTTCATACTGACAAACGACCAAAGCAGCCCAGAGGAGGTGAAAGATTGATTGGCTCAGAACCCCCATATTTAAATTCATATGTTGTGACCTGTTGATGAGAAGGAAAATTAAGTTTTAGATAGTCATAAAGTAAATTACGTGTAAGTTTAACTTTTAAAAAGCAGCAATACATAATGAAGTAGAACAGTGCATTCCTTTGGCAACGCTGTCAGTGCCATTATTCACAGAACCAAGTTTTGATCTGTACCTTTCAAGAAAAAAAAGCATAAACAAATTCATTGTACTTGAAGTAAAAAGAAGTTTTCTGGTCTGACTTCAGACAAGGGACAGCTTTCTACATGTCCTGTGCCTGGTACTGAAGGACACCAGTTGGGAGTGTTAAACAATCCCAGTCTTCATTCCTGTCTCACTTTAATTTACTGCAGAGTTGCAGAAGGGTTTTTTTATGAAGTGGTATAACTGAGGTTTGTATTGGACAGTGGGTTAAGCGTCAGCCTTATAACTCAGTTTTAAATGGGTGCAGATGGAATTCCTGAGTAACTTTCTTCCTCAGACCTTTAGAAACACAGCGGTACCCTAGTTATACACCTATATTTGTAGATATTTGTAGGTATTTGTAGGTACCCTAATTATACCCATTACACATAATACCCTAATTAGACACATTTTTGTAAACACATTTGTTACCCTCACTCTGGTGCATAGCCAATGTCACACAAGTGTTTGGAAGTGACTTTGTAGAATCACAGTCATGGAGTGGGTTAGGGTGGAAGGGACATTAAAGCCCATCTCCTTCCAGCCCCTGCCATGGGCAGGGACACCTTCCACTAGCCCAGGCTGCTCCAAGCCCCGTCCAACCTGGCCTTGGACACTCCCAGGGATGGGGCAGCCACTTGCTGCTCAAGTGTTTCCATCTCCAGCAGCAGATTAGATCAGCCTCAACTTTCTCTTGGGGATCTTCAGGGGTGGAATTCCAGCATCTCTCTAAATAACCCAAGGTAGTGCTGTACTACCCCCCTTGTGAAGAAACTGCTTGTCTTACTAAGCATCCAAGCCATGGCTTGTGTCTATTGTTTTTGTTTTTAAACAAAGTTATTTTTGTTAAAAATATATGTCCTGGACTAAGGTGAGGTAATCCCAGGATTGTTTCTATAAAGAGAACATTGAAATAGATTGGAAATATTGCATATTACGTAAAATAGAAATTTATGTGGCTTTGGGGATTGTATGTTCTGTGGCATTTTATGTTGTTTTTCTATTATTTTCCACAAAACATGGCTGACTTAGGACTGTGTGTTAATAATGATAAAAATGGGATTTTTCCATTCCCATAACTTAGTTAAATCCAATACACTTCAACCATTGTCTGCACATCACAAAAAATCTTCACAGTCTTCCTGTGCTTCTCTAATCCTATGTTCTCTATAGATGTGAACTACTTGGCCTTCAAAGTACCCTTCTGAGGTGAAACCCTGATGCTGTGAAAGACAAATCATTTTGCAAAGCCAGACTAACATTGTAGAGCACTTTATGCAGTCAGAGGAACCCTGTTATTTGGCAGAATAAGCAGTCGTGAGTCATGTCAGGCTGTTCAACCTAAACAACAGCAGATGAGTCAAAATGTAACATTGCAGGTCAAAGCACATAAACCATGGAAAAGTTTTAGAGACTTTGCTCAGCATAGGACGAGAACCCTGAGGCAGAGAGAGGAAAGCAGATATTCTCAGGGGTTTGTATAATGACATCCATGGTTCTTATTCACGGGACTCTGTTTTCTTGATACTCTTAATATTTGGTTACTGAACTCTGTCAGTAACAAAGGAGATGAGACTTAGAAATTCTAATTTCCTATGATTCCTAGTGGTCATTGCCTAATGCATGATGATTTCTATGAATTGAACAAGAGAGAGAGAATTCTAAGAAAAAAAAGTAGTAACAAACTTGTGGTATTAATATATCCTTGTAATCTGGTGTGACCCAGAGCCTGTGTGTGCCAAAGGCTGTGTGGAATCTTGTGTCATGGTCAAACTTGCATTTTTAACTTTGTATTTGAGTGCTCCTGCAATCAAATTTCATAACTGATTAAAACCTTAAAAACAGGTTTGAGTGGAGTCAGTTGTTTGGAACCCCGTTGTAGGTAGGTCTCCAACAAAGCCAGGGGCTCCATATCCCTGTGGCATCATCACATGTCTGAGCTCATCTAAGCACCCAACAAAAGCCCAGAGAGCAGCCTCCCACTGCACACTCTGTGAATGCTCTGTGCTGACAAACTGGGCAGGCACTGGCTGGGCTGAGAAGCAATACTGTGCTGCAGGAGCAATTCATTGGGTGCTGGATTTCAGGCAGAGCATATCAGGAGAACATCTCATCTAATCAGTCCTGTTGATATCTACATAGGTAAAATCTGTCTCTGAATCCTGTAACTCCATTCTGGTTTTGTGAACAGACCCTTCCACAATCTGTCCCCCGTGCCCATTTCACACTCTTGGTTTCCTTTTGATTCCTGTGACCCCCTTCTTCAGTTGCAGTCCAGAACTTGACCTTCACCTTCCAGTTCCATCCTCTCAGCGTTTTTACTGCATGTCACAAAATTTCCAGTTAATAATTTTGGTTCTCAGTGCCACACCTGTCCTAAGAAACCAGGAGGAACAACCAAGGAAAGTCTGCTCAGTTATGGAAAACCCTTTCTTAGACCTTTGTGGATTGATCCACTTGCCATGTGGATGGTGTAAAGAGAACTACCATCATGTCAGATGGAAGGATAAATAATAGGTACCAAAATCTCCCCAGTGGATTTGTGAAGAAACTGGTATTCGGGGGGAATTCTTTGTGCCTTGGCTATCGGAGAGTATATCTGATAAATACTAGAATAGTATGTACTCGAATAGTAACTGTCCTGCCAGTCCTGCAGGTCACTCCTCAGAGCACTGAGATACTAACACTTCAGGAGATATTTCTAAGAACTTAACCTTAAAACAGTCATGTCAGGGGAAACTTGCTAACAGGAGATGCAAGTCAGATGCACTCAATATGATAAACCACATACTTAGAGCTGAAAACAGAAAGTCTTAAAAGCACAATTCTCTCCCATCTGTAACAAACTCAGAGCTTAGTAACTGTATTTGTAAGCAGTTTAGGCTACAGATTATAGAACATGCACGAATCACTCCTTACTGAAAAAATAACACAATCAGTTCATTTTATTCCTGCTTACCAAGAAAACTTACTCTTTGGAAGTCGGTGAAGTTGAAGTTGTAGAGGGCAGCAAGTTATTGTGCTGGTGAAATCATCTGAGACTTAGCCTAGCGCAGCTGGAGGAACAAAAGATCTGTCTAAGCCATATTTTGTGGTGAGGAGCCTTGTGGGAAGGCAACACGAAATAACAGCCTTGGCCCCTCTTCTGATTTGCCAGTAAAATAAAAAAAAAAGTGCTTTGTGCCACATCATCAGTTGCTGTAGATGCTGTGTCGTAAGGCTGTGAAGCAATTTGTCCTTTTGTTAAAATCACAATAATTTGCAAGATTCTTTCAGTGTTACCAGTTCCCATAAAAAAAAAAAAGAGAGAATAAGACTTCAGAAATGATTACAGAGGTTATTAGTTCATCAGTTCAGCTGCAGTGATTCAGTTCTGCAAAGGGTTTGTCCTCTGAGAGTGAAGTTAAGAACCAGTAAAAAAATTAACCTTACCAAAATTGAGGGGAAACATGTGCCATAGAAGAGCTCTTAAAAACATCTCCATTTTTCCCTCCCCAGTCTATATGTCCTGTCTCCTTCCTGCAAAGGACTTGTGCTATGCAGTGCTGTCAGAGTGGTGGTGGTAAAGTTAGGGATTCACAGGGAGTTTCCAACATCTTTTTTGCTGAGTTGTGTAGAGAGAGCATAAATCTTACAAAAAGGGCAAGTGTGACATGAGACAAAACCCATTTTACTCAAGAAAAATATTTTTCATACCTTTTAAGAGGAATTAAAGAAAAAAGGCACAGTTATCTGTATGATACTTGCTGCTGTATGATACTTAAATAACTGTGATATATGCAAAAAAATGGAGAAAATGGACAGTTTTTGTGTGAAGTGGATTGAGTGTTTGATTTATCCAAAGCATTTAATTATGTTTTTGGTTTGGTTAAATAATTAAGTTATTTCCAAATCTATTCAAAAGAAAGAATCTAGTTCTTAAAGATGTTTCTTAAAAAGGTGCCTTAGAGGTATCATATTTTAAAAAATAATGCAATACTAAGTTTCTTTTTTTGACTTTGAGCTTTGTGACTCTGATTTGCTCGACCTTTTCAAGTTTCTTCTTTAACACTGAGAACAGGAACATGGTTAAGAAGATAAATCTTACATGATTCTAAAATTGGGGATATAAAGAAAAGAACCAGAAGTCATGCCCAAAATACTATTGTAGGAGTTGGCAATACTGGGACTAAACTAAAGCAGTCATGTATTTATGTGGAGAATACAGAATACAAGAGAGAGGTTGAAAGAGAGCAATTAAAGCTCCATAATCCTTGATTAACAGTACCATAAATAGCTGAATGGCTACATTGTACCACTAACCCTAAGGAATACTAAAAAAAAGAGTAATTTTTGAAATAATTAGAATACATTCAGAACAAGTAATTAAAAAGCCCACCAAGTTTGTTATGCCCAGTTAGTAAAATGTTATTGGCTGCTACAAACTTTGGGTATTTTTTAAGCACAAGACAAAAAACATGTTACAGATTCTTGGAAGCTTTGTTCTATTAACAGTTCTAAACAAAATATATGTAAAATTTAAAACTATTTTATTTAAAGATAAAACTTAAGAGTTTTAATTCCATACCTGATATTTTTCTTATTGTTTCCTAGTACTGATTGTGTCCAAAAGGCTCTTAAGGTATTAAGAGAGTTAAAATCTCATGGTGCATTTAAAAATCCATGGTGGCAGTGAAGGAGAGCCTGTCCTTTTGAGAAACTGTGGTAAAGCTCTTGATTTAAAGCACTTTGAGCTGCAGAAGATGATGCAGCTCTGGCCATGGGATATATTAAGATTCAGTTCCTGTTTTGTTGCCTGAGCTGTCTTGGAGACAAACAAGTCTATACTTTGTGATCTTGGTCAAGCTGTGTGGTTTGATCTTGGGTTTCATTTGAGGTGTGGTAGGAATTTCCTTACAAGGAGGATAATGAGAGGGTTAAATTTAGCATCATTCATATAAGACGTTTTGTTTCAAAGACTGAACATTTTTTAAATTTTCAATGTTTTGGTTTCTAGTTTCAGAACATATTTCATAGAGACTTATTTTTACCCTTGAATTTGTGAACTTTTTTATGCAGTTGTGATGCAGAGCTGGATGTCTGTCAGTGTAGCAGTCAGGGTTGGCTTCAAGCTCATTTCTTTTCTTAAGCCAAACTTGGATGGATCCTTTTAATAGATTAAAATCTTTAGAATTTTGCCATCTCCATTAACTGCATTCAGTTTAGGAGACTTGACAGCTTTTTCAGGTTTGTTTCGGGACTGAAGGCGTAAGGAAGAGGTCTGTTCTAGTATTTAATGAATTTAGGTTAGTTTAGCTAGTTGAGTACAGTCAACCTAACACATTTGAGATAGCCAAATTTTAGCCAAATATTCATAGAATAAAGTAGAGAAGATCACCAGTGACATTGAGGTGAATGGGATAATAAGAAGGTATGAATTACACTACTTGGCCTTTTCCTTATATTCACTGGTTTAAATTCTTAGGGGGTTTTTGTGTTTGTTGGGTTTTTCTTGGTGAGGTTTTGTCCTTTCTCTCCCAAACTTAATATATGAAGCCTAGAGAAAGGAGAAAAAAAAAAAGATGCATCTTGTTTATAGAGAATTAAAGGAACTGATATGAAGCCAAGCTGCTGAAATTAGACCTGAGGACTGTCTTGTACACATAATTTTGCTAGAATTAGGAAGTTCTTCAGCAGAGGTAATTCTCCTCTGTCAAATATCTGAAGAAAAGCCTCAAGCTCAAAACTTTTAAATCCTCAGTTGACAACTCGGTGGGAGTTCTGTTTTAGATAAGAATTGGTAATGTTGGTTTGTTCTGAGTGATTGCACTGTAGAAAAGTCAAATATAATGAGGAACTGTGAATTGTAATTCGGTTCCCTGTAAAGCCTGTGGGTTTCTGAAATAGGAAACAGCCTTAGGCTCGTGTCATCTCCTGGGCTGCCCTTCAAGGTGGGGCTGTAGGCACAGAAGCTCGTTGCATCCGAATTTCTAGGTGGTAACTGGCAATCCCCAAATGCTGTCAGACCACCTGCAACCTCTGTGAGTCCTGTAGATGGTCTGCAAAGGCACTTCGTGTCCTTGCCATCACCAGAAGTAGCTGAGTGGGAACTGAATAGTGGCTGCTGGATTTATTTATCCTGGGCAGGATCTGAAAATCCAGTGACTGCAGTGCAGAGCTCAGCAAATCAAGATACTCAACTGCTTGTTCCTGCAGAGGCTCCAGCCCAGCCAGAGCCCTCAGTTAAGAACAACCCTTCCAGGCTTCATGTTAGTCTGTTCTTCAGTGGAAAGCCATTCCAGGAGCTTTGTGAATATGTGTCCCTGGGTGAATATGTGTTTTTAAAGGAAAAGGTTATGGAAAAGGGGCCATCAAATCATATCAGTAGTCCTGCAGAGCTGAGACAAGAACTAATCCATTTAAAAGAGCAAAGGAAGGCAGAGCTGTGCCATGTGTGGGGCTTTGCTGTTGCCTCTGACCTGAACCTTGGTGTGTGGTCTCTCTTAATTTCCCATTTAGGAGGTGGTATTTCAAGGTCAAAAACTCTGGCAACTCACTTCTTGTGCAGCCCGTTTTAAGTGTTTTGCTCTGTTTTGCTAAGAGCTCCTGGGAAGAACATGTTGAGCAACTGAAAACAGTTGAGCTTATTGACCTTGTACCATGGGAATTAATATAATCCCATTGGCAGTTGTTGAGTAACTTCTGCTAATGAACAGTAATACACTGAATTTTTAGAGCTGAATGTACCAGAAGCATCCAGAAGCAATACTTTAGGGAGCCCTGGTCTTATTAATTGGCTGTTTAAACATCTGCATGAACACGTGCAATGAGCAATTGGCATTGCAAAAGCAGAGTATCAAGTCTCCTGGCACGTTCAGGCTTCTAATACTGAAACTTTCTGAATGGAAGGGTGAGTGGGAGGTTTTTTTGCAATGACAGTATCAATTTACAGTAATTGATTTGGAGAGACTGACAGAAGAGGAGGGTTGTAACATTTTCCTGAATGCATTGCTGTGTTAGAAACCTTAGAAGATTGTAATACTAAAATAGTAGTGTTACAATAATATTATTAATACTACTGGGAAGGGTTGCTTTTTTTTAAATAGATGGATTTTACTTTCTAGAGCAGAGGCATATAAATAGTCCTCAGCATATAATGTTTCTCCTAACACAATATCATAAACAATCAATACTGGAATAATAAGACAAGTTTAAAATTCATGTAAGCAATATTATCTGTTGCAAACAGTGTCTAGCTACTCTAAAATACCCTGAAAATCTCTGCTGAGGAGAGTCACTGTTGTCAGCTGACACTTATATTTTTAGTAATGGAATAGCTTGTTTAATAAATATGCTTTGCTTTATACTTTGTGTTTTTATACTGCCTGTTTTGGCTGTTCCAAGACAGATGACTTTGGGCTGTATTTTCGTCCCTCATGGGGTTCTGCTGAACTGGAGATTGTGTATCTCTGATTGCACAAATATAATATGGGAATGTCTGCCTGTTCTTGCAACTGTTTACTGGTGCAGATATATTCATTTTCTTGAGGCATCATTAGCAGTTGGGCCTCAAACTTTAACAGAGCCTTTATTTTGCCTGATTTGTGCTCTATATAAAATTATATAAATGATCATAGTATGTGGCAGGTGTCTTGCACTCACTAATAAATATTGTAAATAAAATTAAAGGAACATTGTGTTTTGTAAGGGAGGAAAGTGAGGAAGGCAACACAGCTGAATGTCTGTTCCAAAACAGGCACTTCTACTCCTTTCAAACAGAACTGCTGCCTTCAGTGCCCTAAGCTGAGAGATGCCTAAAAGAGATAATGTGAATTCTACTCTACCATAACAGTTTATATCAATACCTTATTCATCACCTTATTTCATCCATTCATAGCTAAGGACTTTCTGCAGTTTTGGTAAAAGAACAGGAAAATGTGCCTGCAACTTCAGATTGTTCCCAGGTTTGTATCCAGTCTGCAAATCATATGCTTATAAGGTTTTTTTTTAGGCACTTTCAGGCAAGGTTGAGGAGTAGTTGTCTAAGTGATTTGCCAAAGAATTCCTGAAGGATCATGCTTAGGAAAATGTTTTGCATTAGCAGAGATTTTCCCCTTGTACGTGATGGAAAGTGCTTCCTATTCGCTCTTTTGAGTGTGTTTAAGAGTGAAGGTCCTTGCTTGTACAATGACTATAGAATGTGTTTCTTTTCTTAAATATCTATTGCTCTAGAAATGTCCAAACAAATACAACTGTCCAGCCTGGTGGTGCAGAGGATTTTGCCAGGCAGCCTTTCAGCTCTGTCCAATAGTCTGGAAACTGGGCATCAGCCTTAAACTGGATCTTAATTTTTAATATCCTATCTTTCTTATAAAGAATAAATCCTCTCCTTTTAGCGCAAGACCTTGTGGTACCACAGCCAGCATTGCATTTATGGCCTGCAGTCCATTATTTCTGCAGCCAGAGTCTGTGACTTGGAGACTTTCACAGAAACTCCAGGTGTCATTCATTGGTACCCTGGCATATTATCCTATAAGGAAAAAAGTATCTCCTCCAGTTACTCTCCATTTTTATCTCCATTTTGTTTGGATTTTATTTTATATTAACAGTGTTATGGGAGAGATGCTTGTCCATGCACTTGTATTCTGCCTGATGTGTAAAATAAATGTCTTTTGATTTATGGCAGTTAATCAAGTGAGAAGTGTTTCTCTGTGGTTTGAATAATTTGTAAGTCACAACCTCTTCTCGACAGAGCTGAGGGAGGGTCTCATTTTTATTCAGTTCTTCTGTTCTGAGACCCTTCAAAGGTCTTTTGGTGAGGACCTGAGGTTGGTTCACACTTGAATCAGCATTTACAGAATCACAGAATGCTTTGGGCTGGAGGGGACCTTACAGACCATCTCATTCCACCCCCTGCCATGGGCAGGGACACCTTCCACTAGCCCAGGTTACTCCAAGCCCGGTCCAACCTGGCCTTGAACACTTTCATGGCTGGGACAGCCACAGCTTCTCTGGGCAGCCTGTTACTTGTCATTTCATTCAGAAAGGGAGTTGATCTTGGCATTAGTTACAGATCTTCTGTGGTAATAAGACAAGTGTCCTTGTTGCCTTCTGTCCTGTTTCTGACACTTTCTTTTGCCTCGTCCTATGACTTTTTGAAGAGTGGAGTTAATGCCTGCAACTATTTGTAGCCAGAATATAAACATCCATAATGCTTTTGTTTTAAAAAAAATCAATTATTAAAAAAATCCTAACTGGATCTGAGTGAGGGGACGGCATGAAACCAGTGCTTAGAGTGATTAGATTAAACTTTAGCAAAGCTGAGCTGATAGAGTGGCTGCCTTTGAAATGTCAGTGCTCCATATGACTGCAGGACAGCTGTCCAGAACTCCCTTCACATCTTTGCCAAACACTTCCCTTGGTGCTGAAACCTCTAAATGAGTCTGTGTGTCACGAAAGCAGCCCCAGAGAGGGCACTGGGGTAGGTGTTCAGGAGGGCTAATGGGTGGACTAGATACTGGTTCACCCACAGTGAAATGTTTGAGTGAAAAAGTCCTTTCAGAAAGACAGAGCAGTTAGTTTATGAAGCAATTGCACATCTAACAGATGTGTTTTCCATGCTCGCATTTTCTCCTCTTCTCAGGTTCCCGTGCTTTCTGATTTTGGGAGGGAACTGTGGGAAGCAGACATACATTACCCTCTCTGTGCTGAGCACAAGGCACTCGTGGCAGGGTTCATCCATAATACACAGAGTTGCTAAGGCAAAGCATTCCTGAACCAGGAGTCACGAAATATTGCCTTACACACGTGTGCTCCACTGGAACGTGCTCAAGGGACACAGCACAAAGCTTTGTAGTTAGTATGGTAAGAAACATTTTCTATTTTTAAAATACTCACTGTGCTTGTGACTTTTTATCATCAATAACAGTACAAGGTTTTTATAAAGAGTAACTACTTTTTTCTTCTGTTCATGTGTTGGATGGAAGTTAGAAGGATGTTGAAGACTGGGTTTAGATCAGACTTTGCCGAAATAAAAGACTGTGAGTTTGCAAATGCTAATTGTTAACTGTAGTGCTGACATGACAAATAAGGGGTCTCTTGGCATGTTGCTTTATAGCTGTGGCAGGGTGAGGTTTTAAGTATGTTTTCTTCTGCACAGCATCACAACAGACTTTATCTTCATGTTAAATGTGCCAGATTTACAGGCCTCTAAATGGGAGCAGAGTGTGTCGGGGAAAACATATTTGCTACCAGTTTAGGTAGGTGTTTGCACAGAACATAACTTCTAAAAGTACCCTGATTTCTTTTATCTCAAACCTTATCATATTACATGAAGGCTCTGCTGGTTGCTGTTAAAGAACAGCATCGTGCAGTTATGGAATATGGGGTCGAAGTATACTGTTGTACTGACATTTACTGTTGCTCTGTTTCTGGAAGTTATTTGATTTTCTTTTTCTATGTTAGCAATTTTATAAATGGAGTTAAATAAAA
The DNA here is from genome assembly GCF_003945595.2 of Pipra filicauda. NCBI lineage: Eukaryota > Metazoa > Chordata > Aves > Passeriformes > Pipridae > Pipra > Pipra filicauda. The sequence continues at coordinate 1,201,178 of NW_024103463.1, read as the reverse complement.
GTTCTTTTTTGCCCTGTAAAATGTAGGATTCGAGAAAATGAAATATTAGAAATAATAATTTAAAGGAGGGTAACATCTAAATGGAAATTGTATGTATTAGCTTAAAATATAAATTAAAAATATGCATTCCAAAAAGCCAAGTAGGCTTTAATGAAATTATTAATTTCTTGCTATTACACACCAACTTTTTCTTGAGCAAGTAATAATTACCTTGCATCACAGTATTGCTGCTGGAGAAATGTTGCTTTTATTGTTGCAGAATACTGGATTATTATATCGCTCCCTGAATTTAAGCATCTTCTCATGAGGTCAATACATAAGTGGTTTCTTTGCTTTCTTCATGCTAAAAAATTAGGCCCTTTGACTGATCTGTGAGTCACTTGTTCAGTCTGTTCCTTGTTTTGCCCTGGAGAAAAGAAAGAAGATAGAACTGACAGAAGAAGAATAATATGGTGTCTGGATCTTCTTGGTGCCCTAAATAGGATATAAATTTTGGTAAAATAGTATCTTTTAGAATGGCAGCCCGGTTTTCTTTTCCACAACTGGAAAAGAACTCCACTTAACAGGAGTTAATGTGTTATGTAAAGAGCATTTCTGAAAGGAAAATATTTTCGTTGGTCTTTATATCTGAAAAGCTCTTGGAAATACCACAAGCTGAAGAATTAAGAGGCAAGTCCATTCTTGTGGCCGTGTCTCGCTCCCACTCTGTCCCTCTGGAAATTTTACATCCTTTGGCAACCTGTCAGCAGGAGATTTTTTCCATTCTTAGCAGAGAATGTAACTCCATAACAGTTCCTGCAAATGTCATTGTGGAGGGAGAAGATGAATTTCGGTGTTGCCCCCCTGCCTCTGCCAGGAACCTTGGTGGAGGTGGTGGGAGGTACCAGTGCAAGGAGCCCGGGGCTGTGTACAGGGGGCTGCTCTGCTGCATCCAGGCTTGTGGAATTCCTGCTGCTGCACAGGGACTTTATGGCAAGACTCAGCTGTGTGTGCAAATGCGTGAGATTCTCATAAAAACTCTGTCCACAGCCCTGCTGGGCCAGAAATCTCATCGGCTTCAGGTTTCTCCTGGGCAAGAATTTGAGTCAGAAGACGTGTTGGTGCCCAGGGAAGCCTGGCTGGGGGTTGTGCCCCCTGCAGTCACAGCAGCACAGTGGTTAAACCCAGACTCACATTGT